>NC_092712.1:139920848-140545848 GCF_047496885.1 Scyliorhinus torazame | reverse complement strand
TGTCCTGGGCCACAGACGCCGCCTGCACGGAAAGCCCAAGGCCTCGCAAACCGCTCCCCATGTCTGACACCGTCGCACCCATTGCCTCCACCGTGGACACCACCCGTGCGGTGTCGGCCTGGGTGGCACGCATGACCGGCACCACTGCCAGCTCCTGGACATGGGTGGACTCCTCCACCTGTGACTACAGCCGCCGCAAGCTGGCCCTCACCCTCTTCGCTCGTCCCAGGTTCGGTGGTTGCATCGGACCTATGTGTGGGTGTGGTAACTCCAGGAACCCGGGATCCAGCTGGGCGGCAGATGTTCGCATGCGCCGGGCTGCTCTCCGACCGCCTGGCCCCTCTGCTGCTCCTACCTCCACCTGCTGTACCGGGACGGCTGTGTTGTGCGCACCAGTGAGTGTAGCAGACGCCTCATCACTAAAGTGCCCAACCGAGGTGAGCGTCTCTGCGATGGTGGAGGGTGTTAGTGACAGCAGTGGCGTTGTGTCGGGCAGTTCGTCTCCACCCATCCAATCTGTATCACTGTCCTGTATTTCAGTTTCCTGGGTAGGGGTGTCCTGGGTAGGGATGTCCTTGGTAGGGGTGTCCTGGGTTGTGGTTTCGTGGCTCGGCTGTGACGGGGGCCTGTGGCTGCCCATCTCGTCGCTGGTTGGCACACGCCTGCGTCGCCGCACCCGCATGAGAAGGGGGCGCCGTCTCCCTGTTGCTCCAGGTCCCTCCGTCTCCCGTGGTCTCCGAGGGGCATTGTGCGGGCATCGCATGCCAGAGGGTCCGGGTCTCTCCGTCTTCCGTGGTCTCCGAGGGGCATCGTGCGGGCGTCGCATGCCAGAGGGTCCGGGTCTCTCCGTCTCCCGTGGTCTGCGAGGGGCATCTTGCGGGCGGTCTGCATCTGCGGGGATAGGTGCCTCGACGTTTGCTCCTGCGATACACAATGAAGCATGCATGGTTAGACACGCAGGCAGTGATCAGGTGATATGAGGGAGGGGGGATATGGGGGAGGGGGGATATGGGAGGGGGATTTAGGGGAGGGGGATATGGGGAGGGGGGATATGGGGAGGGGGGATATGGGTGAGGGGGGATATGGGGGATATGGGGGAGGGGGGATACGGGGGATATGTGGGAAGGGCGATATGGGGGATATGGGGAGGGGGGATATGGGGGAGGGGGGTTATGGGGGATATGGGGAGGGGGGATATGGGGAGGGGGATATGGGGAGGGGGATATGGGGGAGGGGGATATGGGGGAGGGGGGATATGGGGGATTGGGGGGATATGGGGAGGGGGGATATGGGAGGGGGATTTAGGGGAGGGGGATATGGGGAGGGGGATATGGGGAGGGGGGATATGGGTGAGGGGGGATAAGGGGGATATGGGGGAGGGGGGATACGGGGGATATGTGGGAAGGGGGATATGGGGAGGGGGGATATGGGGGAGGGGGGTTATGGGGGATATGGGGAGGGGGGATATGGGGGAGGGGGGATATGGGGAGGGGGATATGGGGGAGAGGGTATATGGGGATATGGGGAGGGGGAATATGGGGGATATGGTGGAGGTGGATAGGGGGGATATGGGGTAGGAGGATATGGGGGAGGGGGGATATCGGGGATATGGGGGAGGGGGGATATGTGGGATATGGGGGAGGGGGGATATGGGGGAGGGGGGATCTGGGGGAGGGGGGGTATGGGGGAGGGGGTATATGAGGGAGGGGGATATGGGGGATATGGGGTAGGGGGGATATGGGGGAGGGGAGATATGGGGGATATGGATATCGGGCAGGGGGGGGGCTCACCCTGGCTGCCCTGACGAGGTCGTTCACCTTCTTGTGGCACTGGGTGCCTGTCCGTGGTGTCAGGGCCACAGCGCTGACGGCCTCTGCCACCTCCCTCCACAGACACCGGCTGTGGCGTGGGGCGACTCTGCGGCCATGTCCGGGATACAGGGCCTCCCTCCTCTGCTCCACTGCCTCCAGGAGCGCCTCAATGTCGCGGGACTGGAACCTTGGGGCTGAGCGGCGGGCGGCCATCTGGCCGGGTCTTCTGGTCGGGTGGGTGGAGTAGCGTGTCTTATGAGCCATCACGCCGTGCGGCGTGCATGACGCCGCACGGCGTGAACCATGTGAGCCAGCGCGGATAGCGTCACTTCGCTGCTAGCCCATTCCGGGCCGGAGACTTTGTGACATTTGGGGCGGCGCGATGCAGGTGGGATTTGCGCAGTTTTGGGCGCCAGTCGGCGGACATCGCGCCGATATCGGAGAATTCCGCCCCATATGTTCCATGTTTTCATGTATGGAGCGTTCTGCCTGGACCACACACAAAAGAATACTTTTCACTGTACCTCGGTACACGTGATAATAAATCTAAATTTAAATCTACTCCCAATCCCTCGTTCAGTACTGATCCTCGACAGTGACACAGGAGGGTCCATGGGTCCAGTGGCATAGTGCTGTCCATGAAGACCAGCTCAACATGGAGATGGACAGCAGGAAGCTGTCTACCCCAGCAGAGTGGTGAACAGCCTATCAGGAGCAGCACGGCACTATGGCAGCTAGGCTTTGTTGATTCACCTTGAACTCTCTTGTGAACTGCCTTGTGCATGCCACTATTTATTAATTGGGGTTTTGACCGAAGTCATTTAATGTTGGCGTGACAAAGCATTGGCCTGAGGAGATGCCGGCGGGCAGCTGTTTTAATGAGCATTTATGAGATGCAAATGGCATTCACATCACGAGCCAGTGGGAAGATGTTCCGCCATTAACCCGCCATTAGGAGAATTGCAACGTGATTTTATGCTGGCGCATCGCCAACGTTTCAGCTCCTGCTAGATTCTCTACTCCTGCCCACCAGCAAACCTGTTGAGTGCTGGGTGGAGAAATTGCCCTAGATGTGGTCTCACCAGAGCTTTATTAAGGTTCAGCATTAGCGCTCTCCTTTTGTACTCAGTACATTTATTAATAAAGCCCAAGGCCCCATGGGCTGGATTCTCTGCTGTTGGGATTCTCCGTTGCGCCGGCAGTGCACCCTCGCCTGGGGATTTTCCAACGGTGTGGGGCTGCCCACAACAGGCAAACCCATTGGCTGGCTGGCGGGATGGAGAATCCCACCATCTGTGGGGACACGCTGCAGCAGACAACTGGTGAGGCGGGATGGAGAATCCTGCCCCATGGGCGTGATTCTCCATTTCCTGACGCCGATTTCACGATCGCTGATCGGGCGGAGAATCCCTCTTTACGATGGAATTGGGGGCGGTGCCTGTTTTACGCAGGTTTTGCATGCTTCGCCCCCTCCAAAATGCCGTTGGGATGGGCTCAGGACGTCACCTGAAGGCTCTCCCCGATGCTCTGCCCCTGATGGGCCGGGTTCACGACGGTACGGGGGATGTGTGGTCCCAGCCATGCGGGAACCCGACGTGGCGGCTGCGGACTGTGTCCAGCGTCACCACAGTCTGGCGAGACCGTGCTGCTGGCTGGGGGGCGGGGGGGCTTCCGCGAGAGCTGGGGGGACTGGTGGGGGCTGTTGATGGGGTGTCCAGGGGGGCAGGTCGGGTCCACGTAAGGCCAGCCATGTTGTACGTCGCGACCGCTGCAGGTCATCGCCATGCGCATGCGCGGCCATGGATCCAGCAATTCTCCGGACATTTATTTCATGGAAGCCGGCTGTTTTATGTGGCGCGGCTGCTAGCGCCTCATCGGTCGCAGCACCGCTGAGGGGGAACCGCAGATTATTTCCACGTAAAACGCCACGGATCCTCTGCACTCAGCCTCAGAATTCGAGAATCTGGCCCCATATGTTTCGCTACCTACTCTCTCAATATATGAGCTTCAACAATCTATGCAGATGAATGCCAAGATTCCTCTGTCTCTGTGGACTTTTTACAAGTGTGCCACTAAGTCTGTTTTGTCTCTCCTTATCTGCTCTTCAAAAATGCCTCACCACAAACTACTCTGTATTAAATTTCATCTGTCACCTCTCTACCTATTATTCTGTTAGCCACGGCAGCTCAGTGGTTAGAACTGTTGCTTCACAGCGCCAGGGACCCAAGTTTGATTCCCGGCTTGGGTCACTGTCTGTGTGGGAAGTCGACACTTTCTTCCCGTGTCTACTCCAGGTGCTCCGGTTTTCTCCCACAAATCTACTACCTGTAGAGGGACAGGTAGTATTCAGGAAGCAAAGGGGCTGCAGAAGGATTTGGACAGGCTAGGACAGTGGGGAATGAAGTGGCAAATGAAATACAATGTGGAAAAGTGTGAGGTTATGCACTTTGGAAGGAGGAATTTAGGCATAGACAATTTTCTAAATGGGGAAATGCTTAGGAAATCAGAAGCACAAAGGGACTTGGGTGTCCGTGTTCATGATTCTCTTCAGGTTGACGTGCAGGTTCAGTCGGCAGTTAAGAAGGCAAATGCAATGTTAGCAATCATGCTAAGAGGGCAAGAATACAATACCAGGGAGGTACTGCTGGAGGCTGTATCAGGCTCTGGGTAGACCACATTTGGAGTATTGTGAGCAGTTTTGGGCCCCGTATTTAAGGAAGGATGTGCTGGCCTTGGAAAGGGTCCAGAGGAGGTTCACAAGAATGATCCCTGGAATGAAGAACTTGTCGTTAGAGGAAAGGTTGAGAACTCTGGGTCTGTACTCGTTGGAGTTTAGAAGGATGAGGGGGGATCTTATTGAAACTTACAGGATACTGCGAGGCCTGGATAGAGTGGACGTGGAGAGGATGTTTCCACTTGTAGGAGAAACTAGAACCAGAAGACACCATCTCAGATTAAAGGGATGATCCTTTAAAAGAGAGATGAGGAGGAATTTCTTCAACAAGAGGGTGGTGAATCTGTGGAACTCTTTGCCGCAGAAGGCTGTGGAGGCCAAATCACTGAGTGTCTCTAAGACAGAGATAGCTAGGTTCTTGATTCTTAAGGGGATCGGGGGTTATGAGGAGGAGGCAGGAGAATGGGGATGAGAAAATATCAGCCATGATTGAATGGTGGAGCAGACTCGATGGGCCGAGTGGCCTAATTCTGCTCCTATGTCTTATGGTGTAAATCCCCAAAAGACGTGCTTGTTAGGTGAATTGGACATTCTGAATTCTCCCTCAGTGTACCCGAACAGGCGGCAGAATGTGGTGACGAGGGGATTTTCACAGTAACTTCATTGCAGTGTTAATGTATGCCTACTTGTGACACTAATAAAGACTATTATTATTAGCCTATCTACACCCTATTATTGTCAGTTAGTATCATCCACATTGTCAGCCATAACTCCAAGTTCAGTATCATTGGCAAATTTGATATTTTACTCTATTCTAATG
Organism: Scyliorhinus torazame; assembly: GCF_047496885.1. Taxonomy (NCBI): domain Eukaryota; kingdom Metazoa; phylum Chordata; class Chondrichthyes; order Carcharhiniformes; family Scyliorhinidae; genus Scyliorhinus; species Scyliorhinus torazame. The sequence continues at coordinate 140,540,543 of NC_092712.1, read as the reverse complement.
TCCAGGTCAAAAGATAGGTTAAAACAAGCAGCATGCTATTACTGACCCTTGGGAATATCATTGTGTACCATCCTCCAGTCTGAAAAACAACCATTTACATTGACTCATTGTAATAAGTCCACGGAGGAATAAGTCCACGGAGGCAGAAGTCCCGTCACCAGAGATCCTTTTATTAACAAACCAACAGCAGTACAATCAGGTGCACTCAGCTTGCTGTCTACACTGGGAGTGAAGAGGATTGACGCTCCCTGTTATATACAGAAAAGAGGTTCCCTGATTGGCCCACTAATCAGGGAACCCGTATTCCAATTGGCCAATCTCAAAGGCTTGGTCGAAGTCATTACACTCACTGTTTCTCTTGGGTGTTTTTCTTCCTTTTTTTGATTTGCCGGGTCTGTTTCACTTGCACTCGGAAGCCCAGTGCACTCGAGGTCCGCTGGGCCCGTTGTTTTTAAACCTAGTTAACTCATCCTTTTAAAGGTTGGGAACCTCTCTTCTTTTGCTTGAAGCCCATCAGTGCAGCGGATTTTGTCCCACAACCCCCGTATGCTCTGATCTGGTCCTGCACATTGGTAGCTTGTCAGGTTCAGCTTCATGTTTTTCCCTGTCATTCGAAACACCTCGCTGCAGTTCACTTTGGTCATTTATTTTATTTTAAAGTTAAAGCTGCAGCACTGTCTTCAAGTCCCAGCCGTTTTTCTCTTTAAGCATTTGAACTTTTCTTTATGCAGCAGTTTCTTCTGAACAGCAGCAATTCTTTAAAGAAAATTAAATTCCTTTTTTCAGAAACTTAAAGCCACAGCTCTTTGCTCCGCAGGGCTATTTTCGCTTTTGTTTTATTTTGCTGCGTCTGTCTTCCAGCTTCTTTAATGCACTAAGCCTCCCCGGCCGCACTTAGTCTACAATGTAAGTGCTGGTACATTTCTGTATTTCGCTCATTCTGCTTGTGAATTCTGACCCAGAGGTTTAGCGTGTTTTCTCCATCGCTCACCCACCTTGTAACTGTCCATCTTTTCTGATTCTACATTTTTCAGGGTCGGTCTCAATCCCTCAAATGGGTCCATTGACCTAAAGTGAGGCATTCTGGTGAATATTTGTTTTTCAGACTTCGATTAAAACAGGATACTCACAGGTGTTGGGCCTCAGGCAGGGTCGTGATAATTTAACTTCATCACCAGATGTAAAGATGTACTTCCACAGACTTCGTTAGTGAACACAAGTTACTTATTAAGAAGAATTGTACAGCCAGATGGCTGCAGTTAGCTCCAGAATGCCCCTTTGCCGAAGAGGGCTACGCCCCCTTGGGTGATTTCTTACTCTGAGTCCCCATTGGTCACCCAGGTCAAGTAACCCTCACTCTGCTTTGTTGCCGCTGAAGGGAAAATCATGAAGGATGCACTTTAACGGCTTTGAGGCGTCCAACTTGGTGTTAGGCTTGACCGCTGAATCCTCTTGCGAGATTTGTGATGCTTGACATGGCTCCCGAGATTTAACAAAGTGCTAGGGTGCCAGGGCCAGGGTGCTCGGGTGCCAGTTAGCATTGCCAGGGATCGGGCCAGGGGGAGCCATACTAGATGGAGGGTGTAAGGAACCTCCCTGAGCTTGGGGGGACGGGGTTGTCGAAAATAGGGGGGCGGGGGGGGTGGTGAAAGGGGGGGGGGTCCAGTCAAAATGCACCCCGATCGACAAGGATCCTTTCCTGCTGGACTCACTGGCAGGAAATTACTCTAAGTGTGACCTCAGTTGAGAGAAACTCCCCGAGGCCCCCAAAAAATCAAAGTGCCGTTAAATAGCGAGGTGTTTTTCAGCACGCCCAAAATTGGACACAGATATTTTTCTGGTTAAATTGCGCCACACAACTTCCTTTGTAAACTTCAATATTGAATACGTATTAACTTTTTCAGCCGTGTTCTGCCCTCTTAAACATCGATCACCCTCTTTGTGCCGAATAGAGTTGATTCCACCTCTTACTATCTGCTTTGTGTTTACTTGTTGGTGGAAGATTTTTGGGTTCTCTTTTGTGTCAGCGGTCTTTCTGTTCTCATATACTTTCTTTGTTTGTCTGATTTTCCTCTTTCCTTCCCAAATTATATTTGACCTGGTTCTCGCTTGAAGAATTCATGGGAATACAGAATTTACCCTCTTTCTTTTTTCCTTCATCACATTCTCTATCTCCCTCATTATCCAAGGAGCAATGGCTTTCGCCATATCGTAACTACTGAAGTTTATGCCCTAGAGCAGTGTGAAGCCCCCTCTCCCCTAGAGCTGTTGGCTCAGAAAATGTTCCCAATGCATGACAGGTTCATGACTTTTATCCTCCAATTTCTGCCCGCTTCCCACTAGGGGTACTCAGCCTGTCTGTACCTCCATGACATGGGAATCGACTTTTTAATCCATGTAAATTGTTATTAATCAAGAAGCAATTGTTGCTGTGAATCGTGTTCAGTGTTTATTTGAAGTTAAACTCTGAAGCAATGAAGAGTTGTGAGCACATCTGTAATTCATTCCTATCTTGTTATTTTGTATAACATATACACAAACTATTTTCTTTCTATTGGCAGAAAGTGGCGACAATCATACAAAGGCAAAGTAATTAAGAGCTGAAAGTCACTTTCCCACACTATGGAGATCTCCAAACGGCTCAGCAAGATAATGCAGTGAATTGCTAAACCCATCGGAACAAAAAACAAAGAACAAAGAAAATTACAACACAGGAACAGGCCCTTCGGCCCTCCCGGCCTGTGCCAATCCAGATCCTTTATCTAAACCTGTCATCTATTTTCCAAGGATCTACTTCCCCGCCCGTTCATATATCTGTCTAGATGCATCTTAAATAATGCTATTGTGCCCGCCTCTACCACCTCCACTGGCAAAGCGTTCCAGGCACCCACCACCCTCTGTGTAAAAAAACTTTCCACGCACATCTCCCTTAAACTTTTCCCCTCTCACCTTGAAATTGTGACCCCTTGTAATTGACACCCCCACTCTTGGAAAAAGCTTGATGCTATCCACCCTGTCCATACCTCTCATAATTTTGTAGACCTCAATCAGGTCCCCCCTCAACCTCCGTCTTTCCAACGAAAACAATCCTAATCTACTCAACCTTTCTTCATATCTAGCACCCTCCATACCAGGCAACATCCTGGTGAACCTCCTCTGCACCCTTTCTAAAGCATCCACACCCTTCTGGTAATGTGGCGACCAGAACTGCATGCGGTATTCCAAATGTGGCCTAACCAAAGTCCTATACAACTATAACATGACCTGCCAACTCTTGTACTCAATACCCCGTCCGATGAAGGCAAGCATGCTGTATGCCTTCTTGACCACTCTATCGACCTGCGTTGCCACCTTCAGGGTACAATGGACCTGAACTCCCAGATCTCGCTGTACATCAATTTTCCCCAGGACTCTTCCATTGACCGTATAGTCCGCTCTTGAATTAGATCTTCCAAAATGCATCACCTCGCATTTGCCTGGATTGAACTCCATCTGCCATTTCTCTGCCCAACTCTCCAATCTATTTATATTTTGCTGTATTCTCTGACAGTCCTCCTCGCTATCTGCAACTCCACCAATCTTAGTATCATCTGCAAACTTGCTAATCAGGCCACCTATACCTTCGTCCAGATCATTTATGTATATCACAAACAACAATGGTCCGAGCACGGATCTCTGTGGAACACCACTAGTCACCTTGCTCCATTTTGAGACACTGCCTTCCACCACTACTGTCTGTCTCCTTTTGCCCAGCCAGTTCTTTATCCATCTAGCTAGTACACCCTGAACCCCATACGACTTCACTTTTTCCATCAACCTTCCATGGGAAACTTTATCAAACGCCTTACTGAAGTCCATGTATATGACATCTACAACCCTTCCCTCATCAATTAACGTTGTCACTTCCTCAAAGAATTCTATTAGGTTTGTAAGACATGACCTTCCCTGCACAAAACCATGCTGCCTATCACTGATAAGTCTATTTTCTTCCAAATGTGAATAGATCCTATCCCTCAGTATCTTCTCTACCAGTTTGCCTACCACTGACGTCAAGCTCACAGGTCTATAATTCCCTGGATTATCCCTGCTACCCTTCTTAAACAAAGGGACAACATTAGCAATTCTCCAGTCCTCCAGGTCCAGGGTTCAATCATTGGTCTTTGCTTAGTTAACCAGGACAAATATTAGGACATTGAGATGTAACACTTTGCTTCAGTGCACCCGAGGTAAGGAGTGGAATTTCAGCCACGCTTTCTGCTCCTGAGAGCTATTATACAACTGCTGTTAGAAGTGTTGGATGAATGTCAGATTCTGGTTGGCTCTGATGCGCACTTTAACTGAACAGTTTACAGCCAGCCACCTGAAAAGAGTAAAGTTTAAGAAGGCAGTGGAAGTTCATGAAGCTGCCCTCACGGTAGGAGGGCAGGAGAGAAAATTGATGGCCTAATTCCATCATGAATAGGCACAGGTGAAAGAAATGTTACATCCGTTTCTGATCTGGAATCATCCAGCTCAGGGTATTTTCAGGAATTGAGGAGCAGTTGATATTTAAATATGCAATAACAACTCACACTCTATTGTCTTTTATGAAATATTTTAGAGAAGATTCAAAAAAGGTCACAGAAACTTTTGGAATAAATTTTCACTGAGTTGTGCAGACTCCACAGCAGACCTAATATGGCTCATTTAAATACCCAGGGGCCAGATTCACCCAGAGACCGGGACTCAACAGCCGAATCTGGGAGACCTCGCCAGGGCGTTGTTTAGTACTGGCCCACACAAACGTGGACCAGGTATAACGGACCACCCTGCCAAACGCGCCCAAAAGTCCATTGAACCGTGCCCCAGGTCTTTGTTTTACCACTCCTCTTTGGTTTACCTCCTCTCCAAGTCTCCGAAGGCCTGTTGTTCTGCTTTCTTCCTATTTGGCCTAATTTTCTAAATAAATTCTTCCCCATGCTCCAAACACCTACCCACTCCACCCCTTTCACCGCCGCCCTGATCCATGTATGTTTCTGCTTTTCTTTGTGACTTCAATTGAGCAACTTTGCAAAATTCTGAAACTTTCCTTATTTTATTTTGGAGGAATTATTTTTACCTGTAGACTAAAGATTCATGTTTGGACATCAATATCCTCAGAAAATTAGGCTCTCAACTTCCAGTGAGAGTCCCATTCTCTGGCCCTGTCCGCCTGGTTACCAGAGAATCCCAACCGAGGTCAATGGACTTCGCCATTGTCCATTGCTCCATGACCATGGAGGAGCCTGACACAATTTACCCTCTTGTGCTTTTCTCATTATCTGTTTCATACCTCTCCTCTATTGGCCCCAACATGGTTTATAATTTCAACTTTGTCTCAAACTTATCTCTGTGCCAATGTAAATACACATTGAACTTCAAATTAATCGGACTTATGTAAAATTTGGCATGAGAAAATATTTACTGTTAACAGACTCTATTGTCTACCACTTGATATGTCTTCCTGAATTGGAATGAATTTTATACTCTGGAATGACACCTAGCTTTGTAATCTGCATTTGGATCCAATCACAGGCAGAAGTGGTTTATCGTGGTGGAATACTGGTTCCATGCTTGGTTACTTGAAGTGTCATATAACTTTAAAGAGCTGTGTAGTGTGTTGGAAGATTCTGAAGGATAAATGGGATTTGGATATCCTTCTTGATTTTGTGCTGTGATTTTTGTAATCTCATTCTTTTTTCTTAATTCCACTTTTTGCAGGAACCTGCATCCTCCACAACATTGAGTAGCAAAGGGTTGATGTGCTGGAGGAGGAGGAGGAGTGCCATGCCTTGTCCGATGAGGAGGATACGGGGAAGGGCGATTATGGGCAGGACCCAGAAGGCCGCACGGTGTGTGAGCCAGGGCCAACGCGCATGGGATGCTCTGATCGCCTCCAGGATCAGGTTCACTAACTAGTGGATGGGGTGGGAACTGGCCAAGGGCACAGACACCGCATCCCACCCCCACACACCCTCATTCCCCCTCACCCCCGCACTCCCCTTACCCCCCGCCTACAACTCGCTCCATGATACATACCTGCCTCACTACGGGTGGCGGTCCTGGGTCAGCAGTAACACCAGGTCTGGTCCATGGGATGGAGGATGATGACAACCCGCTCTGCGAAGAGCTCTGGTGCTCTGCATTGTTTGACGAGGTCTGGCTCCTGCCCACAGTAGCACTTTCCACCGTCCACCTGGGTGATCCTGGCATGCGAGCTGGCCATTCCATCACATGGCCCCATCGAATCCCTGGGGTGACTCTGGTGGAGATGGTTAGCGTGGTGTGGAGCCCGGGCCACCCACAACATCCGCCCATTTCCCCTCCCCCTCTTCTGGCCTGCCCAGACCAGCCCACCCCTCACACCCATCAAACAGAGCACCAAGACAGGTTGAAACAGTGGTAACAGGTGTTTAATGTGTACAGATATTTATAGATACGTGCCCTAGCCTCAATGACTACATTGCATCCTGCACCCGTGTCAACTGAACTGTTGTCTAACTTTCTGGCTTCACGGGCCCTATCGCTACATCTAGGTGGTTCCACAGGTAGAGCAGGAGTGGAGGCGGCCTGCTGTGATTCCTGCCCTGCGACCTGGGTCCCTGTTGGTGGGGGCCTTCTAGGACAACCAGGCCTGGATGGGCCCAGCTGCTGCTCGGATGTCCCAGGTGGCGTGGTGCAGCCCTATTCTGCCCACTGCCCACCAGATGTGCCAGGGGCAGGAGGGGGTGGGGGGTCCGAGGTGCTGTGGTGTTCCGGCACCTCCTCTGTGGGAGCCACTGGCATGGGCCCCATCACCTGTTCTGCTCAGGGTGCCAGATGGCCCCGGGCTACTCCAAGGGATGGGGGTGCGAGCGGAGCTATCCCCTGAGGCTCCCCCGCCATCTGGCACTGCCATTCCTGGAGGCCCGCTCTGGTCTCGACCAGGGTCTGCATGCTCATGCCCATGGATCACGGAATGGACCATCATCGTCTCGAACTGCGCCACATCACCCATTGACTGTGCCACCACCTTCTGGGTCTGTATCACATCAGCCAGTGACTGCGCCATCTCCCTCTAGGACTGGGCCAACCCCCTCTGGGTCTGCGACACGTCGGCCAGTGCCTGGGCAATGTCGCCGACATTCGCAGCTATGGCCTGCTGTGACTGGGCCATGCTCTAAAGCGCCGCTGTGATGTTCAGGTGTCTCTGGTACATGGTTGCCTGTGAGATGGCAACCCTGTCCTGGGCTCTGTGACTGCAGCTCCATGATTGATGGGACTGTCTGTTCCAGAAGCCCGAAACCTGTCTGGACGGCAGCTAGTCCCTGGGTTTGGCCTGCCCTCTGACCATCCGCCCCCTCGGGTGTTCCTATCTCCACCTGATGTACTGGAGCAGGTGTGTGGTGCGCACCAGGTAGTGTACCAGGAGCCTCTTCATTAAAGTGCCTGTGGTGGTATGTATTAGGGGTCATGTGGGACTGTGAAGCCGAGATGCTATTGGCTGACAGATCCCGGGTCCTGGTTGGCTGCCGACTCATGGCTCTGCCCTGAAGGCGGAGTATAAGAACCCGAGCTTCTCCCCGCAGCTTCATTCTGTTGCTGAGCTGCTGGGGACAAGCATCGCTTAATAAAGCCTGGATCGACTTCATCACATCTCGTCTCTCGTAAGTCATTGTGCGCTACAATTTATTAAGCGAGCTAAAAAACTATGGAGCTCCGGATCGCCCCGGAATGCCTGCGGATCAGCCCACACGCAGCGAACTCGGCAGCAGTATTTAAACACTGGCAAGCATGATTTGAAGGCTACCTCCGAACGGCCCCCGGCCGGATCACAGAAGACCAGAAAATGCAGGTCCTGCATTCGAGGGTAAGCCCGGAAATGTACCCTCTCATAGAAGACGCAGAGGATTAACCGACGGCGCTCGCATTGCTAAAGGGCATCTACGTTCGGCCCGTTAACCAGGTCTACGCGCGCCACCAACTCGTGACGAGACGGCAAAGTCCCGGAGAATCGCTAGAAGAATTCTACGCCGCGCTGTTAATTTTGGGACGGGGCTGCAGCTGCCCGCCGGTGAACGCGATTGAACACACGGACATGCTAATTCGCGATGCATTTGTGGCAGGTATGAACTCTCCCCAAATCCGCCAAAGACTTTTAGAAAGAGAGTCGCTAGGACTCTCAGAGGCACGGGCCCTTGCAGCTTTCCTAGATGTTGCCTCGCAAAACGCCCGCGCCTACGGCCCCGACCGCGCGGCTGCCCCTTGGGCTCCGTGGACCCCCGTCGCGACAAACTCCCCCCCCCTCGCAAACTTGTGCGGTTAAAGCGCCAGACCATCCCGGGGGGGCCCGCTGCTATTTCTGCGGACAAGTGAAACACCCGCGGCAGCGCTGTCCGGCCCGCGCAGCTATTTGTAAAAGCTGCGGCAAGAAGGGCCATTACGCGGCAGTGTGCCGGTCCCGGGGGGTCGCCGCAATCCCCAGAGAAGAACGAGCCCAGCACATCCCAAACGCTCCCCAACCCCCCCAGCGGCCCATGTGCGACCCGTGGGTGCCGCCATTCTGGGTCCCGGGCACCACGAGGGGAGGATGGGCGCCGCCATCTTGTGACCCCTCAGCCACGTGCGATTCATGGGGGCGGCCATTTTGTCCACCCCCGACCACGTGCGGTCCATGGGGGTGGCCATTTTGTCCACCCCCGGCCGCGTGCGATTCATGGACGCCACCATCTTGGTTGACAACAAAGGACCCCAGCATCGACGGATCCACGGGGTCCGAAGAAGACTCCGCGACACTACTACCACGACTGGCTTCGGTGACACTGGATCAATCGCAGCCCCGGACGCTCCAAACGGATACGAGACGCCACGCCTGATCGACTCCGGGAGCACTGAAAGTTTTATTCATCCAGACATGGTAAGACGCTGTTTTCTGACCATCCATCCAAGCACGCAAAAGATTTCCCTAGCTGCAGGATCCCACTCGGTAGTGATCAAAGGGTTCTGCATCGCGAACCTAACGGTGCAAGGGAGGGAGTTTAAGAACTACAGGCTCTGCGTCCTTCCCCAACTCTACGCGCCCACATTACTGGGATTAGATTTCCAGTGTTACCTGCAGAGCCTAACATTCCAATTCGGTGGCCCAATACCCCCACTCACTATCTGCAGCCTCGCAACTCTCAAGGTTGAACCGCCGTCCTTGTTTGCAAACCTCACCCCGGATTGCAAACCCGTCGCCACTAGGAGCAGACGGTACAGTGCCCAGGACCGGATATTTATTCGGTCTGAAGTCCAGCGGTTGCTGAAGGAAGGCATAATCCAGGCCAGCAATAGTCCCTGGAGAGCCCAGGTGGTAGTAGTAAAGACCGGGGAGAAGCAAAGGATGGTCGTAGACTATAGTCAGACCATCAACAGGTACACGCAGCTTGATGCGTACCCTCTCCCCCGCATATCCGACATGGTCAATCGGATTGCCCAGTATAAGGTCTTCTCCACCGTGGACCTCAAGTCCGCCTACCACCAGCTCCCCATCTGCCCAGGTGACTGTAAGTACACCGCCTTCGAGGCAGACGGGCGTCTATACCACTTCCTAAGGGTCCTATTTGGTGTCACAAATGGGGTCTCGGTCTTCCAATGGGAGATGGACCGAATGGTTGATCAGCACAGGTTGCAGGCCACGTTCCCGTATCTCAATAACGTAACCATCTGCGGCCACGATCAGCAGGACCTCGACGCCAACCTCCAAAAGTTCCTCCAGACCGCTAATGCCCTGAACCTCACATATAACGAGGAAAAGTGCGTTTTTCGCACAAACTGGTTGGCCATCCTGGGATACGTAGTGCGCAATGGGATAATAGGCCCCGACCCCGAACGCATGCGCCCCCTTATGGAATTCCCCCTCCCCCACTGCTCCAAAGCCCTGAAACGTTGCCTGGGTTTCTTTTCATATTACGCCCAGTGGGTCCCCCAGTATGCAGACAAGGCCCGGCCGCTAATACAGTCCACTACCTTCCCCCTGTCGACAGAGGCTCGCCAGGCCTTCAGCCGCATCAAAGCGGATATCGCAAAGGCCACGATGCGTGCCATCGACGAGTCCCTCCCCTTCAAGTTCGAGAGCGACGCATCCGACGTAGCTCTGGCGGCCACCCCTAACCAAGCGGGCAGACCCGTGGCCTTTTTCTCCCGGACACTCCACGCCTCAGAAATCCGCCACTCCTCAGTGGAAAAGGAAGCCCAAGCCATAGTGGAAGCTGTGCGACATTGGAGGCATTACCTGGCCGGCAGGAGATTCACTCTCCTCACCGACCAACGGTCGGTAGCCTTTATGTTCGATAATGCGCAGCGGGGCAAAATTAAAAAATGACAAGATCTTAAGGTGGAGGATCGAGCTCTCCACCTTCAACTATGAGATCTTGTATCGTCCCGGAAAGCTGAACGAGCCGTCCGATGCCCTATCCCGCGGCAATGTGCCAACGCACAAATAGACCGCCTCCAAGCCCTCCACGAGGACCTCTGCCACCCGGGGGGTCACTCGATTCTACCATTTCGTAAAGTCCCGCAACCTCCCCTACTCTGTGGAGGAGGTCCGTACAGTCACCAGGAACTGCCACATCTGCGCAGAGTGCAAACCGCACTTTTTCAGGCCGGATAGAGCGTACCTGATCAAGGCTTCCCGCCCCTTTGAACGCCTCAGTTTGGATTTCAAAGGGCCCCTCCCCTCCACCGACCGCAACGCATACTTCCTGAACGTGGTGGACGAGTACTCTCGTTTCCCCTTCGCCATCCCCTGCCCGACATGACAGCGGCCACAGTCATTAAAGCCCTTGGCACCATATTCACACAATTCGGTTGCCCCGCGTATATCCATAGCGACAGGGGATCCTCATTCATGAGTGACGAGCTGCGCCAGTTCCTGCTCAGCAAGGGCATAGCCTCAAGCAGGACGACCAGCTACAACCCCCGGGGGAACGGGCAAGTAGAGAGGGAGAACGGCACGGTCTGGAAGACCGTCCTACTGGCCCTACGGTCCAGGGATCTCCCAGTTTCCCGGTGGCAGGAGGTCCTCCCGGACGCTCTCCACTCCATCCGGTCGCTGCTGTGTACCACCACTAACCAAACGCCTCATGAGCGCCTCCTTGTCTTCCCCAGGAGGTCCTCCTCCGGAACGTCGCTGCCGACCTGGCTGGCGGCCCCAGGACCCGTCTTGCTCCGGAAACATGTGCGGGCGCACAAATCAGACCCGTTGTTCGAGAGGGTTCACCTTCTTCACGCGAACCCGCAGTACGCCTACGTGGCGTATCCCGACGGCCGACAGGACACGGTCTCCCTGCGGGACCTGGCGCCCGCCGGCAACACACACACACCCCGACACCGATCATCCCCTCCCTCCCACCGGCGCACCCCGCGACCGCCCCCCTTCCCGGGGGATCGGTCCTCCTCCCGTGCCCGCCCAGGAGTAAAACAGAAACAAACACCGAAACGCTCCCGGAGACGACAACGCCTGAGCAAGCACCTGCACCACCACCGGGGCTGAGGCGATCGACGAGGAAGACCAGACCGCCCGCTCGACTCGTGGAATCCGCGTGACACCAAGAATGTTGTTGTAAAAAAAAAAAATTTTTGCTAATATTGTAAATAGTTCGCAAACTTGTACATAGCCCAGTGTAGGGCTAAAACTGTAGTAACACTGTCCGAAATTTTCCTTCCAGGGAAAACTTCCTTGTAAACCCCTACCACCATGCGAACCACCACCTCGCCTGGTTCCTTTTTAACAAGGGGTGAATGTGGTGGTATATATTAGGGGTTATGTGGGACTGTAAAGCCGAGATGCTATTGGCTGACAGATCCCGGGTCCTGGTTGGCTGCCGACCCATGGCTCCGCCCTGAAGGCGGAGTATAAGAATCCGAGCTTCTCCCCGCAGCTTCATTCTGTTGCTGAGCTGCTGGGGACAAGCATCGCTTAATAAAGCCTGGATCGACTTCATCACATCTCGTCTTTCGTAAGTCATTGTGCGCTACAGTGCCCAACCGAGGTAAGTATCTCTGGGATGGTAGAGGGTGTTGGAGACATCTGCGATGGGAAATCACTGTCATCCTCCGATCCGAGCTCCGGGGTCTTCTGAGTCTCGGGCGGAGGGTTGCTGTCCGAACTGCTTTCATCACTGCTCAACTCATGGGGGAGCTCCGGGTGAAGCACTGGTTGTGGACAGGGGATGCCAGATGGACCCGCCCCATGTCCATCAGGTCCTGTAAGGCACAAGACAAGATGCACGATTAAACTGCGTGCCGGGAAGTGGTGGGGGTAAGTGTTTGGGTGGGAGGTAGTGAGGGTGGGAATGGTGTAGGGTGAGGGTGGTGCTGGGGTGAGGGTGGTGTGGGTGTGAGGGTGAGGGTGAGGATGATGTGGGTGTGAGGGTGGGGGTGAGGGTGATGTGGGACTGCAGGTGCTGTTAGTGTGGGGTTGACACAAGTGTCAGGGGGAACCGCAACTCAGCAGGGTCTCACTTCCTCGTCCACGGTGAAACTCCACCTCGGCAACCTCCCTTTCCTCCGGGCTGCCGACCATGTCCAGGGCCCTCTGCTCCCATTCCCGGCGGCTGTGCGTGACCTTCTAAGGGGGCGGGCAAGGGGTTGTGCAAACAGAAAGCGACAGCGTTAGATAGTCCAACGCATGCAGCCCAGGGGGTGGGTAGCTGATGGTCTCAGTGGCCAGGGCACCGGCCATAGTGGCCAGTATGGGTGCCGGCACGTGTTGCAGGTTGGTGGTATGCCCGCCCTTCTCGTGGAGGATAGGATTACGGGTGTGTGGGACGGGGTTGGTGCCAGGGGCACAGTTCTGCCGACTCACCCTGGCCACCCTGAGGAGGTTGTGCAATTTTTTGCGGCACTGCTGACTGGTCTGGATTGTGTTGCCCATGGCGCTGACCACTTTTTTCCACCTGTGCCCAGGCGCGGCGAACGGTGGCTGCTGGCAGTCTCCTTCCCTGGCCGGGGTACTGGGTCATCTGCCTCTCCTCCGCTGCATCCAGGAGGGTCTCCAGCTTTCTGTCAGTGAAGCGTGGAGCTGCTCTCCTCGCTTCCATCTTGTTGGCTGGGATGGTGTGTGTGGGGAGTGAAGTGTGTATATGCGGGTGTAAGGCTTCAATGAAGTTACTGTGAAAAGCCCCTAGTCACCACATTCCGGCGCCTGTTCGGGGAGGCTGGTACGGGAATTGAACCGTGCTGCTGACCTGCCTTGGTCTGCTTTAAAAGCCAGCGATTTAGCCCAGTGTGCTAAACCAGCCCCTGATGTGGAGATGCCGGCGTTGGGCTGGGGTGAGCACAGTAAGAAGTCTTACAACACCGGTTAAAGTCCATCAGGACTGTTTCAAACACTAGCTTTTGGAGCACTGCTCCTTCCTCCTTCACCTGAGGAAGGTACTCTTTATACACACACAGAAGGCAGACAAACACAGAGGGGAGGAAATGGGTAAAAAATCCTAAGTCAAAGGAAAGAAGTCTTTGTTTCAGATGGTGGTTTTTAGCACCTTACTCTTCTTCAGACTTTGCTTTCAATTTGATGTTTTTATTGTAGATTCATTAGGTCACTGTTATTTCAGAAATGTAGCACTCACAATCATTTTGGAAGAAGATAGTTGGTCCTGGTCTTTGTTTGCAGCCTGTAATAGTTTCCCTGTCGAGTAATTCACGCAAGTTCTCTGTAACTTCAGGAGTACAGCTCTCACAGCCTTTCTGCAGAAAATTTGGAGGCGAGCGAGAGGGTCATAGAATTTACAGTGGAGGAGGAGGCCATTCGGCCCATCAAGTTTGCACCAGCCCTTGGAAAGAGCACCCTACTTAAGCCCACACCTCCACCCTATCCCCATAACCCAGTAACCCCACCTAACATTTTTCGATACTAAGGGGCAATTTAACATGGCCAATTCACCTAACCTGCACACATTTGGACTGTGGGAGGAAACCGGAGCACCCGGAGGAAACCCACGCAGACACAGGGAGAACGTGCAGACTCTGCACAGACAATGATCCAAGGTCTGAATTGAACCTGGGACCCTGGAGCTGTGAAGCAGCAGTGCTAACCACTGTGCTGCCGTGCTGCCCTATGCTATCAGGAGTCAAATTGAGTTCCCTGGTACTCTGAAAATCATTTAACTGGGATAGGATCCATTCGGCACCTTTTTCTGGGCTGAGTACAACCTTTTTGGCCAATTCAATGGCCACCAGCCAATCAATCAAATCAAGTCCTACCTCATCTCTCTCTCTGGTGCTGAAAAGCCTCGGGTTTCCTATTGAATCTATCAGAGACTAACAGAACGTTCTCGACTGTAACTTCTGAATCCGTCATTCTCTCGCTGTTTGACTGAAAGATATATGTCCACTAATCATCCATGGATCAAAAATGAAAGGGGCAAAATAAAGGAAACGTGAAATAGGGGAATAAACAGGAAGGACCTTACAATTGCCAGAGTATTACAGAATTGATGTGATCACAGTAAAGAGGGTACAGAGGAGATTTATGTAGATATTGCCAGGCATACATTTCAAAAGGGACAATCTTGCTTGACTAATCACATTTAATTATTTGCAGTGTTAACAGGGAGTGTAGACAAGCATTATGGAGTAATTTATCTTGATTTCTAAATTTCCAAATTTTTCAATAAAACGTCACATAAAATAATGAATAAGGTCAAAGCTTGCGGAGCTGGCAGATGAGCAGTAGAATGGGTAACTCGGTGGCTGTAAGAAAGATAACAGAGAATAGGGATAAAACATAACTATTCAGAGTGACTGAAGGTGAAATGTAGGGTTGTACAAGGGTCAATGGTGAGACCACATTGTTCACAGCTTATACTAATTTAAAGTTTGGAATCAAAAATCATCTTCTGAATCTGCGGATAATGGCAAAATGGGAGTGAGAGTGGGAATGGGTGAAGGATTGCAACAAATTGCAAGAAGAATTTAAGAAACTTACAGAATGAGCATCCATTGACAAATGAGTTTCAAAGGAACTTAAAACTTAGAAGCTGGAGAAGGACATTTGGCCCTTTCAGCCTGCTTTGCAATTCAATAAGATCTGGTTGTAGTTTCAACTTCACTATCAATCTGCAACCCTTGATTCTCTGAGGAACTTTTTGTTCCCTTGAAGACTCTGGGAAGAAGCTTCAGAAAAGGAATGATGTTCAACTCGTGAGAAGACTGTCACCACTGCATCAGTGCCTGCTGTACCAAAAACTGATGAGGCATTAAAGATCCATGATTTCAATGAGTTTACATGAAGGAAAAAAGTACAACATTCTAGTAAACGTTTCAGAAAAAGATGAAGGGATGATATGCCAATGATATTTTAGAAGGACTGTCTACTTTCTTTTGAAAATCCACAACTTTTATTCTGTGTGAAGCTGCTCTACTCCAGGAAATTGGAAGAATTATTGAGGATTTAGAGACAAGACGTCAAAAGACAAGTTCAAGACATCCTGGAGACATCCACATCAAAACACTGGCACACGAATGACTTTGTCATCATCTGATACAGAAACCAAAAGGATGCCCCCTTCACAAAAGTGATGACCAGTGCAGATGACTGCTGGATAGACCACCAGCTTATTTCTCCTCTCTGTTCATTAAACTCCACCAGAAGCAGGAGAAGATGAAGTAGCAGCTCAGAACAAAAGACCAATGTTGAGCGCTTCAAGAGCCATGCATGCCAGTCAACTGCCACCAATTTCTTCTCCAAAATCTCCAAAGTGTTCATTCTAATGGAGTGGAGGAAAACTGGAAAGACTTGAAGATAGCCATCATCTCAAGCTCTGAAGCAACCATCGGCTACAAACCAGGAAACACCAAGACTGGTTCGGCGAGAACGACCACACCATCCAACACCTCATTGACAAGAAGAGGAAAGCTCTCTGCCCCTGGCAAAATGACATCGCCAGCAAGGCAAAGAGGAGAGAGAGCTCATCAATCAGCTAAGGCGGAGATACAAAGAAGAACTAGGGAAATCAAGAACCAATGGTGGACTGGGAAAGCTAATGAGCTGCAACCCCTTGCTGACAAGCACGACGCCCAGGACTTCTTCAGTGCCAAAAAGGCAGTATATGGACGCAGCACCCAGGCCTCAAACTGGTACAGAGTAAGGATGGAACACCCGTGAGTGACAAAGACAATATCAGCCTTTGATGGAGAAATCACTTCAAAGAACTCCTAAACCTTGATACAATGATAGATGAGGATGTGCTTGAGGAAATCTCCCAACTCCCCATCAAAGATGATCTTGGACTCCCACCCAGCGTGGATGAAGTCAAAGCTGCCATTAAACATATGAAGAATGGAAAAGCCACAGAAGTGGATGGGATTCTAGCAGAGAATTTCAAATTTGGATGAGAAGAGATCTCCATCAGTTGTTCCTGAGAACCTGGAACAGAGAATCCATTCCTTCTGACATCAGGGATGTTGTCATCACTACTATCTTTAAGAAAGGAGACAAACAGACTGTGGGAACTACTGAAGAATCTCCCTACTCTCCGTCACTAGGGAGATCATCATCCAATTCCTCGCTAACTGCCTTTTCCAAGTTCCTGAAGAAATCCTTCCGGAAAACCAACATGCCTCTAACCATATCCTGGACAACCCCCACTACTCCCCCCAGCCCTGTCAGAAGCCCCCGGCCAGTGGCATGGCTCTCGGTGGAGTATGGAAGTGCTGGGCACTGTCCGCACACCCTTTCTCTCTACAGCCCCACGCCAGGCTCACGACCACTGAGACCGTAGGTGTCCCGCACCATTGGGAACTCGGCCCATCGGAGGCAGACCATCTCTAGTGACTCGATAATGATATTCAAATGGGATTGCGACTGCGCGCATCTCGATGATACCGATTTGGAAGGGTCGGAGCATCGCGACCTGGCGTAAAACCGGCACGTGTTGTGATTTCGGCATCGGGAGCCATTCTCCATCCATCGCTGTTCCCGATTTCGGAGTAGGGCAACAGAGAATCCCATCCCTGGTCTCCCAAATGGAGAATTCAGTCCTTGTTCCGACATTCAACCCATCGATGAACGTTGTAAATAGTTGAATGCTGGATGTACAGGTCAAAAAAGCTCCTGCCATTCAGCATTCAATTGGAAAGAAACACAACATAGATTGTGTTTCTTTTAATTACATGTGCTCATCAAATGCTCATCCACGTAACTCCTGGCTTGATAGATCTGCCCATAGCTATTTGCCTCCTCTCATTCATAGAACATACATAGAAAATACAGCACAGAACAGGCCCTTCGGCCCACGATGTTGTGCCGAACCTTTGTCCTAGATTAATCATAGATTATCATTGAATTTACAGTACAGAAGGAGGCCATTTGGCCCCTCGAGTCCGCACCGGCCCTTGGAAAGAGCACCCCACCCAAACACAACACCTCCACCCAACACCAAGGGCAATTTTGGACACTAAGGGCAATCTATCATGGCCAATCCACCTAACCCACACATCCCTGGACCGTGGGAGGAAACCGGAGCACCCGGAAGAAACCCACGCAGACACGGGGAGGATGTGCAGACTCCGCACAGACAGTGATTCAAGCCGGAATCGAACCTGGGACCCTGGAGCTGTGAAGCAATTGTGCTATCCACAATGCTACCGTGCTGCCCTTAAGAACAAATAAATCTACACTATATCATTTTACCGTAATTCATCCCAGATCTCCTAAAAAATTACCAGAAACTTTCTGT
The DNA here is from genome assembly GCF_047496885.1 of Scyliorhinus torazame. Classification (NCBI taxonomy): domain Eukaryota; kingdom Metazoa; phylum Chordata; class Chondrichthyes; order Carcharhiniformes; family Scyliorhinidae; genus Scyliorhinus; species Scyliorhinus torazame. The sequence continues at coordinate 140,522,823 of NC_092712.1, read as the reverse complement.
TACTGTCTAAATGACTAACTCAAATTGATATACATTGGTATCAAAGTACAGGAAAGTCTTAACATTAATACTATAAGCCAGTAATCTACTAATGCTGTATATCAGACATTAGCTCAACCTGATCTTGTCCCATAATGCACTTAATTTAAATATTTAGGTGAAACAGGGGTTTCTGAAAGTGCCAAGGCTATGAGGGCTGGTAATCAGCTTTCTCGCAAACTTACCCTGTCCTAAAATGCCAAATCTTTAAATTTTTTTAATGGCTTTCTGGAAACATGACTCCATCTGGGCACTGGAAGACATAGTACAGGGGATCCTGCAAGGAAGTCTAGCTCTATGTGAAGGAGAGGGATGCTTAGCTGTGGGAGATCTTCAATTTCTTTCACTGGCACACGTTGATGCTGTAAAATGCAGTTCCGTTTTGATGGTTGTACACAGAGTGCTCTGGTTGTATGCATTGTTATCACCTACAACCCTGAAATATGCGCACTGAGCTCTGAGCAGGCCGCAATGTTCGACAATGCTACATGTGTGTGCCAAGGAATGCATTATAGCCCAATATAATTAGAAAAATTAAAGTTACAGTTTTGATTTTAACAATAATGAACATTGGGTATATGCCTCCAAGTATTGTAGGTTTCTTTTGGTAAAACTGCAAGAAATCTCATATTTTAGAGAATATGACACCTGGCACAAGTCTATGATGCATATCTCTTGATATATCAAATTACTAATGTTTTGGGTTATAGCACTGTTGTTCTTCAAATGCTTTATTATTCTCTCATAAAAGGAACACATTCAATCTTGTCCAATATTGGCCAATGTCAACAAACATATTCTGGCTGAGCATCAAACTGAGATCGTATGACAAGAAAAAAGTGACTTTATAGTGGAAGTGTTAAATGATATTTCAGTAAAGCATTTTTCTATTGAAATAAAACTCTGCCCTATTATCATAGAAACATTTAACACTCCGATATGAAATTTCATGTTGCTATTTTGATGGAGGCGTAAATCCATTTATTTAAAACATTAAGGATCAATTTGACAAAGTCATGCTCCCAGCAAGATTGAAAGCCGTAAAGGCCACCTGTCTGAATTCCTGTTTGCACTATTTAGGAGTGAAGATGTACTCCTGCATCAAGACTGTGATTTTGTAACGTCATTCCTTAAATGTTCATGTGTTAATATCACACTGCAAAATTTCACAGCCTTTTAATTCTGCATCTTTGACTCCAAATGTATCCACTCGGTGACTATATAAGGGATCCAAGGAGTCTGGCAAACATGATAAGCAGCTTAAATCTGTGATGTGAAAATTCATGTAAACATTCTTCAGAAAAAAAGCTCTATAACTACTTCAATTTATTTTTCTTCAGAGATCTTATGGGTCATTGTAGGAGCTTGTGTTGCTGATGGGAAGCTTCGACTCCTGGGGCAGATATTTGAAATGAGCATTTTGCTCATCACTCTTTGGCCATTCTTAATCTCATCATTCTTTGGCCACGATAGATAGTGGTGGGCCAGATTGTCAACAAGTGGCAAGGCTCCTCACCAACAATCCAGCCTCCTATTCCTCTTTGTCATTCCCAGCTGTGGCACATATCTGACACCAGAGTACATAGAACATAGAACATAGAAAATACAGCACAGAACAGGCCCTTCGGCCCACGATGTTGTGCCGAACCTTTGTCCTCGATTAATCATAGATTACCATTGAATTTTTAATGGTTTATTTGCTTGATTCACTTTGAAGAAAATTTGATGATTTACAATCATGATAAGACCAAGAAAAACAGAAACAGTTGTTGACCACCCAATACGATATTTTTTATGGATCTTGTCAAGAATTTTCTGGGATTCATTTCAGTAACAATGTTTTCTTCTTGACCTACCTAACTAATTCCTACCATTGGCTACCCTCATCACAATGGAGGTGGCTTTCAAAAATGAGTAAAACTGAAACAGATGCTTGAAAACAAATATTATCTTTTAATCAATTTCAATAAAGCGATTAATAAGCTGAAGATTTACTGTGACAGAGATTTTTGTAGAAAATATCACAATCAAAGGCATGATTAAATATTTTGCAAATCGCAGAATAAAAATACTCAAATTATTTCCAATTATGATAAGATTTGTAAGATGTTCTAGGGCAGAGCTTCCCACACTCGGGGCATACATCAAGAACTTAGGTGCCAAACTTTGATTGTACCAGACACATACACACACACATTTTTCTCCATTAAAATGATTGGACAGAATATCATGTGCATGTATATTATGATATGCACCCCCGGTGTGCAAGAGACTGCAAAGCTAAAACTCCATCCACTTGTTCATGTGAATCCCATGGCAACATTTGAAGAAAATCAGAAGAATTATTCAAATGGCCTGGGCAACCTTAATCCCTCAAGCAATGCCATATCAAACAGATGAACTGATCAATCATCTAATCATAGATTATGAGACCTTTGTTGTTTGCAATTGTACTCCTAGGTTTGACTGCATAACTGACTATGAAGCATTTTGAGTTGCCTTGAGAATGTGGAAGGTGCTCCGTTTTGGCCCGGGTTTTCACCAGAATGGAGGGTTTCTGCATTGTGATGAAAATCCCAGAAATAGCCAAACGATGTAAGTCCCTCTCCCGAACCCAGCATTTTCAATCATCGCAGGGGCGGGCCTGGAGTCGGGCTGGGGTTCACACATCTGTGATTCCGAAGACAATTGGCCAGTTAAATCACCAGCTGCCTCCACAAAGTGGGATTTTGGAAGAACAGGAGTTGGGGTCCAGAGTGCGCAGATTGGAACAGGTAAAGGGAGGTTTGAACTTGGTGGATGCACTTGGATAACCAGAGCCCTTCAGATAGGGTCGCAGGACACCTTTGGGAGAAGTAAGATATCCCTTGGAGGAGTTAAGAGAACCTCTTGGATGTTTAAAAGGAACAGGATTATGCACGTTTTGCAAACAATATCATTGGAACCATTTATCTCTCGACAGCCTCTAGATTGAAGAGCTGACCCGTTGCCAGGGTCTAAACATTTTGGCTGGAATTTCCCTGTACGCTGGATGTGAGGCTGAGATCATTGAAGTGTGTGGGAGGGTGAAATAGGGTATATGAATGTTAAACATTTGACTGCTCGGGGGCTGCTGATGTATGAGTGATGGAGACTGCAGTGCATTGAGTGGTGCGAGAAGTTGGTGTATAGGATGTCCTGTCAAGATGCTTCCACTCATTTTGACCATCTGTGTGAGATCATTGAACTTTCTGTGGCACGGCTGCCTGGTCCTTGGGGCCAGGCTCCAGGAATTGGCATTCCTTGCCACCTCCTTTCATTGCCTTCTGATAATTTTCTTCAAGAGCCTCCTGGCCTGTGCTAAAACCATGACAAAGGCCTCCAACACTATATCCGTGAACCTAGGAATCCCTTTCTTCCCTGGTGCTTCAGTTTCGTAGCTCGTCCATGGAACCACTGTCAGCACAGACAGCCAGCATCTCCTATCTCTTTAGGAGGGCCACACTGCCTTTAATAGGAGCTGGTTGGCTGCACTACATGCTTTTGTGGAATGCGTTTTGGCCTCCTGCTGAGCTCTTAAGTCGTCAGCAGTGTGGGTCCTGCTCGAATCAATACTACAATCAGGCAAACGAAGAAACAACACAAAACCTTCGCCATGCAGTTATGAAAGACACTATATGAATACAGTCTTCCTTTTTAACACTATAGAAATAATTTCCTGAATATATTCTTCTGGCAGGGAATCTCCTCTGTCAGGCTCTCAAGTTGGAAATGTGCATAGGAACAGTCAATTCCTAAATGATCATGAAAAACGACTAACAGAATGGATAAAGGAAACACAAAAATATCTTTCTGATATGGATTATCAGGAAGCATACAACTAATGGGGAAAGATTTCCATGGGGTTCTCCCACTCATCTGTTATTTCTTCAGTGGAAGAGCCCTGGAGATTTTGGAGAAATGGCATAAATGTAATTTATAACCCTCTTCCATGGTTTCTGAAATATTTCATTGAAGTTGCAATGGACAATCACCAGAACCCTTAGGTCAAGGCATCTCATAAGTGGCTTGTTATTAAATGTCATAAGTACAGCAGTGGAGGAATAGTGACAAATAGACAGAACGTTAGCTGATGGATGAGAAACAATGAGTTAGCGTACGTGGGAGCTACTCAGTTTGGAGAAGGGTTCGATGTGGGAGTCCACTTTTCAACTTACCTCCTCGCAATGGTTGGGATTTGAGTATAGGACAGAAATGTAGGAGGTTTGGCAAACAGTGGCATTGTAAAATAAAACCTTCAGGGAGATATAGACTGATTTGTGAAATGGATAGAAACCCACACAAATGGAATTCAACGTGGATAAATGTAAAATACTTTTGGAGGAAAACGCAAGGAGTATATGCTTGGTGACATATGATACTGAAGGGTGTGGACAAATAGATCTAGGAATTAAGCATGTAATTGCTCAAAATGACAAGTGTAGATAAATCATGCCAAATATAGGCACTTTTTGGAGTTTTACAATAGGTGCAAGGAATAAAGTAAAAATTATTAATTTATATGAAATATTGGTTGGGGCACAAGGGCACAGTTAGAGTACCGTGTACAGGTTTGGACCCTTATTTCAGAAAGAATATTAAAACATAGGGAGAGTACAGCATTTATTATTCAGGAAGATGGCAGGTATTTGGAATCTATAGTTATGAGGAGAAATATTCAGACCCCACCAGTCCCCCAAGCCCCCACTGAAGCCCCCTGGCCAGCGGAGCAGCTCCCCTCCCCCGACTTTAGCGCCGCTGGACACAGTCCGCAGCCGCTACGCAAGGTTGACAAATCTCAAACCACAAGTGATCCATACCGTCGAGAAGTCGGCCTATCGGGGGCGGAACATCGGGGAGGACCTTCAGGTGATGCCCTGAGGCCGCCCCAATGGCGTGCAGCGTACTCACCGATGAGGCCGTTTTGCAGGGGGCGGAGCATCCGAAAACAGGCACCGCCCCCGATTTTGGCGTCAAAATGGATTCTCCGGCCAATCGCCGAATGCAATGTCGGTGTCGGCAATCGGAGAATCCCGCCCATGTCTCATAAACGAAGAATCCCGCCACTATCATTCTCCAGCACTGTAATGCTCTCCTTAATCAATATTGCCACATCCCTCTAACTTTTCTTCTTTTCCTATCTTTCCTGATCTGCTTTTATCCAGAAATATTCAATACCCAGTCATGCCCATCTTTGAGCCAGGTGTCTGTTATGGCCACAACATTGTATTTCCAGAAGATAATCTGCACCTGTAACTCACAAATCTTTTTTTTTACCACACCCTGTGCTTGACATACACACACCAAAGCACTGATTTAGACTTTATTACTTTCCCCTTACTCTGACACCATCTATTAACTTGTTGTTCCTTATTCCTACTGCTTTCTGTGTCTCATGGTATTATCTTGGCATTCCTCCCTGACATTAGCTCTGATACCACTGTCAAGTTATTTTAAACTCTCCCAATTAGCACTAGCGAAATGCCCTCAAGGAACTCAATTCTGACTCTATTTAAGTGAAACTCATCTGGCCAAGGTCCCAGCATCCCTAGTGCTGGTCTCTCTTCCACCATATTTGCAGCTGTGTATTCATCTGCTCTATCATTTGTTATGGGCCAGGGTTTAGAGAAGTGTATCATGGAGTTCACCTGACCCCCAACATTTAATAGATTGTGGTATGGGGAGCACACGGCCCACTGTACAGGTGTGGTACAGCAGAAACGGAAAAGTATTTTTTAAAGCAAAACAATGTTTATTCTATGAACTCAAGTTAACCTTTTTAACATACAGTGAACATCTTAGCAACCATCAATTCAAATACAACCCCCAAAGAATACAACACTACGTAATCCTTAATAACTTCCCAAGCAACATCCAGAAGACAGAAGAAACACCTTTTAACAGAAACACATTAGGTTTACATTCACAACTGAGAACATTTATAATTCTGAATTCACCAAATGATCAAGAGATAGTCTTTTAATGGCAGAGAGAACAGCAGTACACCTGCTTGGTCTGGCTTCAGCTTCAACACTGAAAATGAAACTAAAACATACCCTGCAGATAATAGCCTGAAACAAAAGTAAAAAGCCGACAGACAGCCCAGCTCCACACACTCTCCGACATCACTGCAGTAGTAAACATCCATTTCTTAAAGGTGCTCTCACATGACACCTCCCCCCAAGAAAAAAAAAACCATCAACTTCAAGATGGTTTCATTTTTCATTTTTCACCCTTTCACTATCCTTTAAGAAATGAACACAGTCAGTAGACATTTTCATTAAAAAAAACAACACAACAACAAGTACAATAATATAGTCCATTTTTGTTCTTCTTCCTCCAACTGGAATCCTTCTCGATTTACAGTCTCTTTGAACAAGAAGGTCCTTCACGATCTGTCCATTTATCTACGTCTTGGCATTTCTCTTTAAAGTCAGATACTTTAGTTCAATCTAATCACAGAGTCCCTTGTAATTCTCCAACACAGGAGCATTGGTTATCACAGCTTTCAGGCAGTCAAATGCCTGTGGAAACTCTGCTGTCCACTGAAATTTTTGATGTTTCTTCAGCAAGTCCATCAGTGGAACATCACGCTACAAAACTTTTGCACAAATGTTCGATCAAATCCAGTCATGCCAAGAAATCGCATTATTTCCCTTTGTCTCGAGGGTATCGAAAACTCCTCAAGGAAAGTGACTTGAGCTTTTCCAAATTCACTTTTGACTAGGTTTACCACCAAACCCACCTCCTGAAGTCGATCGAATAACTCCATCAGATGTTTTAAATGCTCTTTCCATGTCTGGCTGAAAATTACCAGATCGTCGATGTATACTGCACAATTGGGTAATCCTGAAACAACATTGTTAGTTAACCGTTGAAATGCGGCTGGGGCGTTTTTCATGCCAAATGGCATAACTTTGAATTGGTATATACCATCAGGAGTCACAAAAGCTGAAATCTCCTTCGCCCTTTCGGTTAAAGATACCTGCCAGTAATCTCTAAGTAAATCCAGTTTGGAAATAAAAGCTGATTGTCCCACTTTCTCAATGCAATCCTGCAAACGTGGGACAGGATAAGAGTCCGTTCTTGTAACTGCATTAACATTTCTATTGTCCACACACAACCATTGGGTACCGTCTGGTTTTGGTACCATCACTATGGGTGAGCACCATTGGCTGAAACCCACTTCAATTATGCCATTTTTAAGCATACTCTCAATCTCTTTGCTAACCTGTGCCAATTTTAAAGGGTTAAGTCTGTATGGATGTTGTTTGATTGGAACAGCATTTCCCACATCTACATCATGTATAGCCATTTTAGTACTTCCAAATTTATCTCTACAAAGTTGCCCACGTGATAGCAATAACTCTTCCAGGTCAGTTTGTTTTTCCTCTGGAAGATAACTCAACAATTTATCCCAATTTTTAAGAACATCCTCGTTTTCCAATTTAATTTGAGGTATGTCAAATTCACAGTCATCTGGATTTGGTTCGTCACTTTGAGTTAGAATCATGTAATCCTCCTCCTTTTTCTCTCTTTCCCTTTCAAAGTACCTTTTAAGCATATTCACATGACACACTCAGTGAATTTTCCTTCTACCTGGCATTTTTACCACATAATTCACCTCACTTAATTTCCTTTCAATCTGATAAGGCCCACAAAACCGAGCTTTTAAAGGTTCCCCAACCACTGGTAACAACACTGAAACTTTATCTCCACTGGCAAAACTACGAACTTTGGATTTCTTGTCCGCTACCCGTTTCATCACATTTTGTGCAACTTTTAAATGTTGCCCAGCCAATTCACCTGCTCTATTTAATCGTTCCCCAAAATTTGACACGTAATCCAATAATGTAATTTCTGATTTCTTACTCACCAATTGTTCCTTAATCAATTTAAGTGATCCTTTTATTTCATGACCAAAAATTAGTTTAAAAGGACTTAATTTGGTTGACTCATTAGGTTTATCCCTAATTGCAAACAGGACGAATGGAATTCCTTTATCCCAATCCTCTGGATAATCTTGACAATAAGCCCTCAACATTGTCTTTAATGTCTGATGCCACCTTTCTAATGCTCCCTGCGATTCTGGATGGTATGCAGTTGATTTAAATTGTTTTATTCCTGAGCGATCCATAACTTGTTTGAATAACCTCAAGCAAAAATGTGATCCTTGATCCGATTGTATTTCTGTGGGTAATCCATATCTAGTAAAGAATTTAAGTAACTCCTCCACAATCTTTTTAGCTGTAATATTACGGACGGGAATGGCCTCTGGAAACCTAGTAGACACATCCATTATTGTCAAAAGATATTGATTCCCACTTTTCGTTTTAGGAACCGGTCCGGCGCAATCAATTAGGACCCGTGTAAAAGGTTCCTCAAATGCTGGAATAGGTATTAAGGGCGCTGGTTTTATCACTGCTTGAGGTTTCCCTATCACTTGACATGTGTGACATGATTGACAAAATTTGACTACATCTTTATGTAGTCCAGGCCAATGAAAATATTTCTGGATTTTAGCTTGAGTTTTCCTTATTCCCAAATGACATCCCACTGGTACCTCATGTGCAACTCGCAACACCTCCTTTCTATACCCTACCGGAAATACAACTTGATGAACTTCTGCCTGCATATGTAAAGTTCTCCATTTTCTCATCAAGTCATCACTTTTATGGTAGTAACACTCTGGTATCCACTCAGTTTCCTCTTCTGCATATGCTTTCTGATACATCCGTTTTATTTGAATGAAATGAAATGAAAATCGCTTATTGTCACAAGTAGGCTTCAATGAAGTAACTGTGAAAAGCCCCTAGTCGCCACATTCCAGCGCCTGCTCGGGGAGGCTGGCATGGGAATTGAACCATGCTGCTGGCCTGCCTTGGTCTGCTTTAAAAGCCAGCGATTTAGCCCAGTGTGCTAAACCAGCCCCTGGTTTATATTCCTATATTTCTATATCTTTCTGTTGTAACTCTGCCAATTTTCCTTAACTAAAAATATCCGCCTCATCCTCCACCTGTTCTTGTTCTTTTGCAACCATTTGATCAAAAATCGTTTCTGATAATTGCACTTCAACTTCATCTTTATGCTTTGATTTCTCCTCGTCTTAACCTGTGACTTTGCGACCTTGTTACTACACAATCCGGAAAAATCCCAGGATATTTGTCCTTCAACACTTCAGCTGTCTGATTTTCCACTGGCTTATCAACCACAGTAGGCATCATTCCCACCTGCGATCCAGCTATATCATTACCCAAATAAACTGTATTCCTGGACAAGATAGTTTCTCTATTACTCCTACTACCACTTCACCACTCTTCACTGGACTTTCCAACCTTACCTTATGTAATGGAACACTACTCCTATCACCCTGAATTCCACATATTACCACCTTTTCTGGCAATATTCTTCCCAGACTACATAACTCCTCATCCTTTACCATTAAAGATTGACTAGCACCCATATCTCTTAAAATTGTGACTTCTGTACCTGCTCCTCCTGATACACATGAGTAAACTTTACTCACACAAGTAAATTCTTGAAAGACATCTGGCACCTTCTTATCAATCATCTCTTGATCAATCTGCACAATATTTTGCACCTCCTTCGCTTCACTTGGGCTTTCCTTTACCACTTTAACCCCACTTTTACCACATCAGCCTTCCCAGTGCTTTTCTTCAACCTCCAACACTGTGACTTTACATGGCCGAGTTATTACAGTGAAAATATTTGAAACTTTTCATTTCTTTTCCACCCTCCTGGATTTCTTTTTTAATCTGAGGTACACTCTCTTTATTGTCTCCCATCAGATCACCTTTACCTTTACCACTTGAGTATTTCTCATGTCCCCAGTTTCTATCCCTCACTGGCTGAAACTGAAGTTGGAAACCAAGCTTTGATTTATGAACTAATTCATAATCATCTGCCATTTCTGCTGCTAGCCTCGCAGTTTTAACACTCTGCTCTTCCACATGAGTTCTCACTACATCAGGAATTGAATTTTTAAACCCCTCCAAAAGTATAATTTCTCTGAGAGCTTCATACATTTGGTCTATTTTCAAAGCCCTTTTCCACCTATCAAAATTACTCTGTTTGAGCCTTTCAAACTCCATGTATGTTTGACCAAATTATTTCCTTAAATTTCTAAACCTTTGTCTCTAGGCTTCAGGCACTAGTTCATATGCACCTAAGATGGATTTTGTGACCTCCTCATACGACCCAGATACCTCCTCCGGTAGTGATGCAAACATTTCATTAGCCCTACCTACCAGCTTTGTTTGAATCAGTAATACCCACATGTCCTGTGGCCATTTAATTTGTTTAGTCACCTTCTCAAATGAAATGAAAAGGCTTCTACCTCCTTCTCGTCAAACCTTGGCAATGCTTGGACATATATAAATAGATTCCCACCAAGCCTTCGACTTTGACGTTCTTTCTCATGATCCTCATCACTATTATCCAACTGTATGTTTCCCTTTACGCCTGCCAATTTTAACTGACTGTCACGTTTCATGGCCATTTTCTGAAGTTCAAACTCTCTCACTTTTTCCCTGATCTGTATCTCTGTTTCTCTTTCTCTTTGTTCTGCTGGGTCTATTCTTTCTGTTTTCCTTTCTTCTCTCTCTTTCTCCTCTCTCTCTCTCTTTCTCTTTGTTTGTCCTCTCTCTCTCTTTCATATTCAAGCTGCTTTAATTCATCTTCATGTTCCGTTTGTTTAATTTGTAACTGAATTTTTGCCATTTCCAATGAGTCAAACTGTGTCTCAGGCAATTTTAAATGCTCAGCCACCACCATAATTACCTCACCTTTTTGCATTTTGTCAGGTAATGTTAACTGCAATGTTTTTGCCAAATCTAACAGTCTGCTTTTAGTCTCTGTCCGTAAGGTACCGTGTGTGACCGTCTCCACTCCCAAAGACTTCATAGCCTCTGAAAGAGGCATTGTCCACAACACACTCCCTACTTAAACTAAAATACCACACCTGAAAAGCACCCACAATATGCTCACCCCTCACTGTCTTTGAGTTCACAAAGCCAATCCAATAGGTAGAAATTTATCCCGAACAAGCCCCCAATTTGTTATGGGCCAGGGTTTAGAGAACCCCAAAGTGTATCATGGAGTTCACCTGACCCACAACTTTTAATAGATCGTGCTATGGGGAGCACACGGCCCACTCTACAGGTGTGGTACAACAGAAATAAAGCAAAACAATGTTGATTCTATGAACTCAAGTTAACCTTTTTAACATACAGTGAACATCTTAGCAACCATCACTTCAAATACAACCCCCAAAGACTACAACACTAAGTAATCCTTAATAACTTCCCAAACAACATCCAGAAGACAGAAGAAACACCTTTTAACAGAAGCACATTAGGTTTACATTCACTACTGAGAACATTTATAATTCTGAATTCACCAAATGATCAAGAGCAGAGAGAACAGCAGTACACCTGCTTGGTCTGGCTTCAGTTCCAACACTGAAAATGAAACTAAAACACACCCAGCAGCAAACAGCCTAAAACGAATGTAAAACGCTGACAGACAGCCGGGCTCCACCCACTCTCTGACATCACTGCAGTAGTAAATACCCATTTCTTAAAGGTACTCTCACTACAGCTATTTATATGCAAACCCATTTATAAACACCCATTTCTTAAAGGTACTCTCACATGACTTAAATGGAATTTAAGACTAGGGAGGTTATGCTGCAATTGTATAAGGTGTTAGTGAGGCCACACCTGGAGTATTGTGTTCAGTTTTGGTCTCCTTACTTGAGAAAGGACGTACTGGCACTGGAGGGTGTGCAGAGGAGATTCACTCGGTTAATCCCAGAGCTGAAGGGGTTGGATTACGAGGAGAGGTTGAGTAGACTGGGACTGTACTCGTTGGAATTTAGAAGGATGAGGGGGGATCTTATAGAAACATATAAGATTATGAAGGGAATAGATAGGATAGATGCGGGCAGGTTGTTTCCACTGGCGGGTAAAAGCAGAACTAGGGGGCATAGCTTCAAAATAAGGGGAAGGAGATTTAGGACTGAGTTTAGGAGGAACTTCTCCACCCAAAGGGTTGTGAATCTATGGAATTCCTTGCCCAGTGAAGCAGTAGAGGCTCCTTCATTAAATGTTTTTAAGATAAAGATAGATAGTTTTTTGAAGAATAAAGGGATTAAGGGTTATGGGGTTCGGGCCGGAAAGTGGAGCTGAGTCCACAAAAGATCAGCCATGATCTCATTGAATGGTGGAGCAGGCTTGAGGGGCCTGATGGCCTACTCCTGCTCCTAGTTCTTATGTTCTTATGTTCTTATGACTCCTTTTTCTATACTAACCTGTACATGGTAATGTGAGTAATACGCATTAACTACTTGTGATCCTACCTAACTCCCTAATTCTGACTGCAGGACCACATCCCTCGTTCTGCCTATGTTGTTTGTATCAATGATGGACCTGCCTCCCTTAGGGTATTCAGTGACATCATTGACGCTGAAACCAGAAAGTGAACACACCATCCTACATTCATGTCTGTAGCTGCAAAAATGCCTATCTACTTCATACCTTTTTAATAACCTATCATTAGTACTGCCATGGACTTGGCTACACTCCCCAAATGAACTATCGCTTAGTCAGTTTTCAGAACCTCAATTGGACTGGAGAGTAGGATGCAGTCTGGGGACGCCTGCACTACCTGCCTGTTTCCTTTTGACTGCCTGGTGGCCACCCATTTTGTCTCTCCCGACATACGCTTAAACTGCGGGTGATCATATCTATAAATGTGCTATCAATTAAGTTCTCAACCTCACAGATGCGTCACAATTCTGAAACCTGAAGCTCAAGTGGCCGAAACTGAAAACACTTCTTGCATAAAATGTTATCCAGGGCATGGGAAGCATGTTGGAGTTTCACATAGCATAGGATATGCACTCTTGTTATGATCCCAACCAATGTTACTGCTCGACAGTCCAGTTCCAGAATAAAACCCTGTGCCAATCGACTGTAATTTTTATTTGTTTGCTTAGAGACATGGAGGAACAGAGTCATAGGACTGCCAATTATCTTTCAACTAAAAAATAAAACATTTATTAAACATGAAAAGTTTGACTATAACACAATACCCCATCACCCATCATATATTTTCACATTTGCACACTGATTGTTAAGAAGAATGCAAGTTATAAAATAGATCTCATGCTGTAATATTCACAGTTCATGTAAGCCAATGGCCAACTATGGTCAGACAGATTACCCTCTGAAACCAAGTGGCAGGTTCAATCCGATACATCTTTTGTGGATTTCTCATCAAATCCCCCAGATGCTTATCACATTGTGAACCAACTGGTCTCACTGGAACTCTGACTTGCACACGAGTGCCTCCAAACTAGACTCTTGAAAAACGCACCTTAGAATCGTCTCCCAAATAATACTTTTGCTCAGATGCCTTCACCACAATCCACTTCCAGGATTTCAATCCCTTCTTTCAGTATTCGTCTGCCTTGGATTTCCATGTGCATTCAAGCTTGCATACAATCTCTCTCGTACCCAGTCATGCCAACAGAACATGACTGCTTATCAGGCTGTATTAAGATATCACTAACTTTAGGATTAACTTCAGACATCTGGGGCGAAATTCTCCCCCAACGGCACGATGTCCGCCAACTAGCGCCAAAAACGGCGCCAATCAGACGGGCATCCCGCTGGCCCAAAGATGCGGAATGCTCCTCATCTTTGGGGGCCGAGCCCCAACATTGAGGGTCTAGGCCGGCGCCGGAGGGATTTCCGCCCCGCTAGCTGGCGGAAATGGCGTTTGTTGCCCCGCCAGCTGGCGCGGAAATGCGGCGCATGGGCGGGAGCGTCAGCGGCCGCTGACAGTTTCCCGCGCATGCGCGGGAGCGTCAGCGGCGGCCGACAGTTTCCCGCGCATGCGCAGTGGGGCGAGTCTCTTCCGCCTCCGCCATGGTGGAGGCCGTGGCGGAGGCGGAAGGAAAAGAATGCCCCCACGGCACAGGCCCGCCTGCGGATCGGTGGGCCCCGATCGCAGGCCAGGCCACCGTGGGGGCACCCCCCGGGGTCAGATCGCCCCGCGCCCCCCCCCCCCAGGACCCCGGAGCCCGCCCATGCCGCCTGGTCCTGCCGGTAAATACCAGGTTTAATTTACGCCGGCGGGACAGGCAATTTCTGGGCGGGACTTCGGCCCATTCGGGCCGGAGAATTGGGCGGGGGTTCCTGCCAACCGGCGCGGCCCGATTCCCGCCCCCGCCCAATCTCCGGTACCGGAGACTTCGGCGGGGTCGGGATTCACGGCGGCCAACGGCCATTCTCCGACCCGGCGGGGGGTCGGAGAATGACGCCCTTGACTTCTCACTAGCCAACTTCACCATGTCTGCATCTTTCAGCTCTGTCTTTAACTGAGAGCATCTCTCATTCCCTTTCTTTTCATTCACTGGGCGGGATTCCCCGAATCCCCGCGATGGTCCGATGCTGGTCTAAAAAGTGGTGCGAACCACTCTGGCGTCGGGCCGACCGGAAGTTGCGGAATCCTCCGCAATTCTGGGGGCTAGGCCTGCGGCGGAGGGATTGGTGCCACGCCAACCGGCGCCGAAGGGCCGGCGCGAGTTAGCGCATGCGCAGAACCGCCGGCATGGTTCTGCGCATGCACAGACCGGCCAGCTTATTCTAGTGCATGCGCAAGGGGGTGTCTTCTCCATGCCGGCCATGGGCCCGCCCGCAGATCGGTGGGCCCTGATCGTGGGCCAGGCCACCGTGGGGGCCTCCCCCCGGGGCCGGATTCCCCCGCACCCTCCCCGAGGACCGAACCAGATGGCCTACCAGCCAGGTCTCGCCAAGTGGGACCATGTCCAATCCACGCTGGCGGGACTAGCCAGAAACAGACGGCCGCTCGGCCCATTGGGGCCTGGAGGATTGCCGGGGGAGCCGCTGCCAATGGCCCCTGACCAGCGGGGCATGATCCATACCCCCGCCCGAAAGCCGGCGCCGGAGAATATGGCAGCCAGCGTCGGAGCGGCAGGGCGAGATTCATGCCGCCCCCTGGGGATTCTCCGACCCAGCGGGGGGTCAGACAATCCCGCCCACTGATTTCTATAATTATCTGTTCTTTCATTTCTTGGGACTTGCTTTCTGTCCTTATGTAATTGTCCTGCCTGTGACGGCAATTTCTGTGAGAGGGACTTTCTTCTCAGGTACCTTGTTCTAAATGAACCACAAGTGCTTATGCATTTGAGTGTGGGCCCAAGTTGTTAAGCAATAGCCTAGTCTTTCTTTAAACTCTGTTTGTATTCAAGTCATAAGCTCTTTAATTACAATGCAGGCACAGTTTTAAAGTGACCAAAACCCACAGATATGCAAGCATCTTTGTTAACATGCGTTAACTGGAGTTTTAATCCTTTCTTCTACAGACAAAAAATTCAACTTACTTAACACTATGCCTTATTTCTAAAACCCACAATTACAAATTTAGATTACTTGAACCTACCTCTGCTTCCTGACAGTCTGGAGGTCAGAACAGCCTTGCCATTTCCCTATTTATTAATTCACCTTACAATTGCCAATAAATCTTGCCAGTACTAATAAACATTTCCAATACTAATAAACTATACTGCTTACTATTATTAATAAACAATACTAATACTGATAAATCCAACTATACTTAACATACCTTACTAGCAGTAACTCAATTGTTACATTTTATTAATACTTCATATTTTTATGTCTTGGAGATATGCAGGTGTTGCGCGCAGTGTGTCTCTAACCCGTATGCGGTGGACAAATGACTGGGAATCGACTTTGTTTTAAATCAATAATCTTTATTCACACACACATACAATGTTAACGTCAATCAATCACACTACCAGTCTAAGTTATACTGCAGAATGCTAAAGTGCAATACTAAACCTTGAATTAACTTTGAGTGACTGACAAGCACCAAAACAGATCCTTTATCCGTGAGTTGGCTCCTGTTTTCCTTGATGCTCGGTCTTCGGCGTGGTCTGACACCCTGGTCTTCCTTCTACTGGCTGATGTGTGCAGTAAGTTGGTTCAATGTTGACTGCAACTGGATTCAGTGAAACTAGAAACAGGCTTCTGACACAGGAGATGGTCTAACACTGTTTTATTGAACTTCCTGATTGCTGTACATAGTCTGCTGTGAGTTGACTACCAATCTAACTGATAACCTCCTACTGGCTTGACCAGACTAACTCTCTACCTCATGGTGATAGTGCTCACTGGCTTGTGCACTCTTACTATCTCAGTAGCTGTGTCCTGTAAAGAGAGAGAGAGTCTTAATGCCCTGTGTGCTTTAGAGTGGAGGTGTCCTGTCTGGTGATTGGCTGTTATGTGTCGCGTGTGTTCATTGGTTATCCTGTGTGTCAATCACTGCCTGTCTGCATCTCATTATATACATGAGTGGATATTATGACATCTCCCCTTTTTGAAGTAAATTTTGGAACGTGGCGATACATATACCTGCATGATTATGTACAAATGGTGAGTGAATGAACATATGTACATGGGAAGGTGTCTATCGTGCAGATACAGAGCAAACTGAACAAAATTTACAAGATTTAAGTCTATAGATTCAGTCTTTGTAGCGGGCGACGAATTCTTGTTGATCGCCTCAGAGGTGGAGGGGGGAGTTTTATTTGTAATTCTTCTAAAATGTTTGCTCTCATGCTTACAGCATCTTGTTTAGTGTTTAGGTTCAGTTTCTCAGTACTCACACCTAGGCATGACCAACTGCACACAGAACAGTCAGTAAATGCACATGATCAAAAACAGAACAATTGAATACCTGGGGCGGGATTCTCCGAAATGGAGGCAGAGTGTTTGCGCCGTCGTGAACGCCGTCGAGTTTCACGACGGCGCGAAACGGCCCCTATCCCGACCGATTCAGGGCCCGATAATGGGCTAGGAGCGGCGCCGCGTGCATGACGCGGCCGGTGCCGCATAACTGGCATCACCCGCGCATGCGTGGTTGCCGTCCTCTCCGAGTCCGCCCCTCAAGAAGATGTCTGACGGATCTTGCGGGGCTGCGGAAGAAAGGAGGTCCTCCTTCAGAGAGGACGGCCCGACGATTGGGTGGGCACCGATCGCGGGCCAGACCCCATTTGAGGCCCCCCCCGGTGCAGGATCCCCCCTTGCCCCCCCGCAGGCCGCCCCCCCCCCCCCAGCGTTCCCGCGCTGTTCCCGCTGGCAGCGACCAGGTGTGGACGGCGCCGGGAGGAACCCGCCGTTTTAGGCTGGCCGCTCGGCCCATCCGGGCCTGAGAATAGCAGGGGTGCTGGAGAATCACCATTTTGGGTATCTCGGGCGATTCTCCGGCCTGCGCCGCATGGAATTCGACGGGGTCGTTCTCGCCGCTTGAGTGAATCGCGGGAGGGCGTCGGACCGGCGTCGCGGGAAAATTTGGCGACCCAGGCGATTCTCCCAACCGGCGCGGGAGCGGAGAATCGTGCCCCATGTCTTCCCCACCTTGAAAAACTAAAATATCATATTTTAAATGAAACCATCATAAAAAATAGACATATGTGCATTGAACCATTTTTTTTTAAGAGTTCAGGGGCGAAATTCTCCGTTATCGGCGCAAGGTCCGCCGATCGGCGCAAAAAACGGCACAAATCCGACTTGCGTCACGCCGCAAAAATGGGTCAAAAGTCTCCGGCCCGAAATGGGCTAGCAGCAGACGTAACGGGATCCGCGCTTGCGCACGTGGTTCACGCCGTGCAGCGTCATACGCGCCGCATGGCGTGGCGGCACATAAGGCCGCGCTGCTCCCCCCCACCTGACCGGAACACCCGACTGGATGGCTGGCTGCCGCTCAGCCCCGAGGTTCCAGTCACGAGATGTGGAGGCGCTCCTGGACGCTGTGGAGCAGAGGAGGGATGCCCTGTATCCCGGGCACAGCCGCAGAGTTGCCCCACGCCACAGCCGGCGTCTGTGGAGGGAGGTGGCAGAGGCCGTCACCGCTGTGGCCCTGACACCACGGACAGGCACCCAGTGCCACAAGAAGGTGAACGACCTCGTCAGAGCAGGCAGGGTGAGCCTCCCCATATCCCCCCTCCCCATATCCCCCCTCCCCCATATCCCCCCTCCCCCATATCCCCCTCCCCATATCCCCCCTCCCCATATCCCCCCTCCCCCATATCCCCCATATCCCCCCTCCCCCATATCCCCCCTCCCCATGTCCCCCCCCCATGTCCCCCATATCCCCCCTCCCCATATACCCCCTCCCCCATATCCCCCCTCCCCCATATCACCCCTCCCCCATATCCCCCCTCCCCCATATCCCCCCTCCCCATGTCCCCCCCATGTCCCCCATATCCCCCTCCCCATATACCCCCTCCCCCATATCCCCCCTCCCCCATATCACCCCTCCCCCATATCCCCCTCCCCCATATCCCCCTCCCCCATATCCCCCATCCCCCATATCCCCCCTCCCCCATATCCCCCCCATATCCCCCTCCCCATATCCCCCTCCCCCATATCCCCCATATCCCCCTCCCCATATCTCCCCTCCCCCATATCCCCCCTCGCCCATATCCCCCCTCCCCCATATTCCCCATATCCCCCCTCCCCCATATCCCCCCTCCCCATATCCGCCCCTCCCCATATCCCCCCTCCCCATATCCCCCCTCCCCCATATCCCCCATATCCCCCCTCCCCATATCCCCCCTCCCCCATGTCCCCCCTCCCTTATATCCCCCCTCCCCAATATCCCCCCTCCCCATATCCCCCATATCCCCATCCCCCATATCCCCCCACCCCCATATCCCCCCTCTCCCATATCCCCCATATCCCCAAGTGAATCCAGCCCTAACATTAACCTCTGCAATGCATGCGCAACCGATGGCGTGCATTCATATACCTGCCTAACAGTGTTGCCTTTTACCCCTGCCACCACCCCCACCCCCCCCATCCCCAACAGGAGAAGCGCGTACACAACAATAGGGAGCATGTGAGGACTGGAGGAGGCCCCGCTGATGAGAGGCCACTGACCGAACACGAGGAAAGGGCCCTGGAACTGGCTGGCGGACCTGACGACCGGGAGGTTGCTGATGCAGAGGTCGGGGGCGTACTAGCAAGTGAGCCACCGACAGCCCGTCCCCATATCCCCCCTCCCCCATATCACCTGATCACTGCCTGCGTGTTTAACCATGCATGCTTCATTGTGTATCGCAGGACCAAACGTCCAGGCACCCATCCCCGCAGATGCAGACCGCCTGCAGGATGCCCCTCGGAGGCCACGGGAGACAGAGAGACCCGGACCCTTCAGCATGCGACGCCCGCAGGATGCCCCTCGGAGGCCATGGGAGACAGAGAGACCCGGACCCTCCAGCATGCGACGCCCGCAGGATGCCCCTCGGAGGCCACGGGAGACAGAGAGACCCGGACCCTCCAGCATGCGACGCCCGCAGGATGCCCCTCGGAGGCCACGGGAGACAGAGAGACCCAGACCCTCCAGCACGCGACGCCCGCAGGATGCCCCTCGCACACCACGGGAGACGGAGAGACCCGGACCCTCCAGCATGCGACGCCCGCAGGATGCCCCTCGCACACCACGGGAGACAGAGAGGCCTGGAGCAACAGGGAGACGACACCCCCGTCACGTGCGGGAGCGACCACCCAGCGACGCGAGGGGCAGCCACAGGCCCCCATCACATCCGAGCCAGGACACCACTACCCAGGACACCACTACCCAGGACACCACTACCCAGGACACCCCTACCCGGGACAGCACTACCCAGGAAGACAAAATACCGGACAGTGACACAGAGTGGATGGGTGGAGACGAACCCCCACCCCAAAGTGCCATGGACTCAGAGTGGGACGAAGAGCATGACACAACGCCACTGCTGTCACCAACACCCTCCACCATCGCAGAAACACTCACCTCGGTTGGGCACTTCAGTCTCTGCAGGCCATGGCCCAGTCTCTGCAGGCCATGGCTCAGTCTCAGCAGGCCATCGCTGAGGGCATCGGCGCCAGTGGCCATGTGCGAGCCGGCATCGCACTGTCACAGACAGGGTTTGCCAACCCCCTGGGCTCCATGGCTGCAAATCTGCAGACCCCTGTCGATACCAGCACAGGCCTCCAGGACTGGCAGCGCCAGATGTCGGGGGGGCGTCGGATGGCCAGTCCGTTCGCATCCCCCACCCATGTAGAGGCCTGGGGCCATCGGGCACCCCGAGGGAGGAGGAGGTGGTGTGGTCCGTCCCGGCTCACCCTGTCGGGGAGGTCCCGGAACACCGCGACACCTCGGACTCCCCCCCCCTCCGTCCCAGGTGCATCGGGTGGGCAACGGGCAGGACAGGCTGGCAGCTCGCCATCCCAGTCGCCCGGGCCGCAGCCTGGCCCATCTAGAGTAGGACGCCCTAGGAAACGGCTGCCAAAGGGATCCCGTGTCAGAGGGCAGGAATCACAGGAGTCCACCTCCAGTTCTGCTGTACCATCTGGGGAACCACGTAGACGTAGTCAAAGGGCCCGTAAGGCCAAACAATTAGACACTGAGTAAGTTGGCACGGGTGCAGGGCACAGATGAGTTTTTGGGGCTAGGGCACGTGCATGAACTCGTTTGGTTATTAAAGTCAATGTTACACCTACAGAAGCTGCCTTTGTGCTCTGTCCAAAGCGTGCGGGGGTGTCATGTACGTTGAGCGCAAGTGTGTGTGTGAGGGGTGGTCTTACCTCAGCCCCAGGTGAGTCTGCCCCCTTCCCCCTGGGCCGTCATCAACATCCCCCCGGGCAGAGGACGGGACCGTGCGCTGCAGTGTCACAGCCGCATGCAGGGATGGTCCGGGTGGATGGTGGTACTGTGGCCATGGGTCAGACATAGTCCAACGATGTGGAGCCAGGAGCTCACTGCAGGGCGGGTTGTCATCATCCTCCATGGCCTGCAATAGACACGCGTCCACCCGCAACTGTGTGAGCCCGGCCCGTTGTGCCGCAGGTGGATCGGCAATGGGGGGGGGGTGGTATGCATGCGGGTGGGGTGGGTGGGGTTGGGGAGGGGGGTGAGGGTTCTGGGTGGGTGGACAGGTGGAGGGTGTGCATGGTCGGCTGTTGCCATGGTGTGCGGTCTGTGGCCATACTACCCGATTCCCACGCACATCTAGTCAGTAAAGCGGGCGGCTATCAGTCTGTCCCGTGCCCGCTGGGCCAGCCGGTAACGGTGGACAGCCACCCGCCTGTGTCTACCCCGTCTGCCCTGACCATTGCCCCCATCCCCCTCATCTGGGGAGGACTACGCCTCTTCCTGCTGCTCCTCCACTCCGCCCTCCTCTGCCTGTGGCACATCGCCCCTCTGCTGGGCTATATTGTGCAGGACGCAGCACACCGCAATGATGCGGCCGACCCTATCTGACCGATACTGGAGGGCGCCCCCAGAGAGGTCCAGGCACCTGAAACGCATCTTCAGCATGCCAAGGCACCTCTCTATCACTCCCCTTGTCGCTACATGGGCATCATTGTAGTGGTTCTCCGCCTCATTGCGTGGCCTCCGTATAGGCGTCATCAGCCACGATCGCAATGGGTAGCCCCTGTCGCCCAGCAACCAGCCCCTCAGCCGTGGATGGCGTCCCTCGTACATGCTGGGGATGGATGACCGCGACAACACGTATGAGTCGTGTACACTGCCTGGGTAACGGGCGCAGACTTGTAGGATCATCATGAGGTGGTCGCAGACCACCTGTACGTTCATCGAATAGGTCCCCTTCCTATTGGTGAACACGGCCCTGTTATCTGCAGGTGGCCGCACGGCGACGTGCATCCCATCGATCACGCCCTGAACCATGGTGAACCCGGCCACTGCAGAGAAGCCCACGGCCCGGGCATCTTTGCTGGCCCGGTCCACAGGGAAGCGGATGTAGTGGCGCGCCATGGCATATAGGGCATCTGTCACTGCCCGGATGCACCGATGCACCGATGTCTGCGATATGCCGGACAGGTCCCCACTCGGTGCCTGGAATGACCCCGTTGCATAAAAGTTCAGGGCCACCGTAACCTTGACGGACACGGGGAGAGGGTGTCCCCCACCAGTGCCACGCGGTGACAGGTGTGCCAGCAGGTGGCAGATGTGTGCCACGGTTTCCCGGCTCATCCGGAGTCTCCTCCTGCATTCCCGGTCCGTGAGGTCCTGGTATGACTGCCGGGGCCGGTACACACGGGGCGCCCTCGGGTGCCTCAGTTGCCGTGGGGCCGCGACGTCCTCCTCCCCCTCCTCGTCCTGTCGGTCAGGTGTCCCTCCAGCCTGGGCGGCTTTCGCCTGCCCCTCTGCGGCAGCCTGCGCCGCCTCTCTGGCACGCTCCTCCTCCTTCTCCTCATCCAGGGCAACATGGACATTAGCAGCTGCCGCCACGGCGGCCAACATCGCTGGATGATCGGAAAACATGACGGCCTGGTGGGGGGGCGGGGGAACGACGACATGTCATCATTGCCCATATCCCCTCCTCCCCCCAGCCAGGTGGCATGGACCGCATGGGACCAACTGTTGGAGGCTGGCACCTGGCCAGGTGGACCAACTCACTTGCCCTGGCACCCCCCCCTCCCCGGCACGGACCCCCCGTCCCCCTCCCCAGCACGGACCCCCCCATCCCTCTCCCCGGCACGGACACCCCCCATCCCCCTCCCCAGCACGGACCCCCCCATCCCCCTCCCCGGCACGGACCCCCCATCCCCCTCCCCGGCACGGACCCCCCAACCCCCTCCCCAGCACGGACCCCCCCATCCCCCTCCCCGGCACGGACCACCCCATCCCCCTCCCCGGCACGGACCCCCCATCCCCATCCCCGGCACGGACCCCCCATCCCCCTCCCCGGCACGGACCCCCCATCCCCCTCCCCGGCACGTCCCCCCATCCTCCTCCCCGGCACGGACCCCCCATCCCCCTCCCCGGCACGGACCCCCCCCTCCCCCCGGCACGGACCCCCCCCCCCTCATCCTCCTCCCCGGCACGGACCCCCCGCCCCCTCCCCGGCACGGACCCCCCCCCATCCCCCTCCCCGGCACGGACCCCCATCCTCCTCCCCGGCACGGACCCCCCCCGGCACGGAACCCCCCCCATCCTCCTCCCCGGCACGGACCCCCCATCCCCCTCCCCGGCACGGACCCCCCATCCCCCTCCCCGGCACGGACCCCCCATCCCCCTCCCCGGCACGGACCCCCCCTCCCCCCGGCACAGACCCCCCCCATCCCCCTCCCCGGCACGGACCCCCCATCCCCCTCCCCGGTACGGACCCCCCCATCCCCCTCCCCGGCACGGACCCCCCATCCCCCTCCCCGGCACGGACCTCCCCCGGCACGGAACCCCCCCCCCCCATCTTCCTCCCCGGCACGGACCCCCCGTCCCCCTCCCCGGCATGGACCCCCCATCCCACTCCCCGGCACGGACCCCCCTCCAGGCACTCCCCCGGAGCCCAGCCCACTCTAACCACCCCCCCCCCCCCCGCCGCACACACACACACACACAACCCGAGACACACCTCTCCCCACACATTCAGACTGCGGCCACGCCATCGCCTGCCCAGCGGCCAACCCCCCAGGCCGTCACTCACCTCCTCGCTGGTCGGCGTGAGCCTGGAGCACAGGTTCACGCCGATGAAAAGGAGGTTTGAGTTACGTCGACCTGAACGGTCATCACGTCGACGGGACTTCGGCCCATCCGGAAGGGAGAATATCGGCAGGCCGAAAATCGGCTGCCTTGCGCAGACCCGTGCCATTCTCCGACGTCAGCGGCGCCATTAACGCCCCGCCGACTTTTCTCCCTTCGGAGACTTCGGCAACCGGCAGGGGCGGGATTCACGGTGGCCACCGGCCATTCTCCGACCCGCTGGGGGGGTCGGAGAATTACGCCCCAGATGTCCATTTCCCCTGTGACCAGAAATAGTTTCTGAGTTATGAAGGTTGTTGCTGATGGTACTGAAATCCACAAACTTGAGGTTGTTGCTCTGCATGATCAGTTCAATGAGGCAGATAATCAACATGGCTCAATGAGAATTTGTGGAGCTTTTAAAACTACTAATAACCCAGCTTCATGCGTAGGGCAGTATCCACTGCTGTTGATTGAAGCCTTGTTTGTTTAACTTTCTGGAGGTCACATATTGGAAAATGAATGGTATCCTCATAATCACTGTTCTTATAATACAGTGGCCGGAAGAGTACAGGGAGCTGGTCTGAGGTAAGGTTGGGGGGGTGGGGGTGGGGTGGGGGGGAGGTTAGGGGACACCCTGGGGGTCACAGGGAGAGAAGGGTAAGGCAAGTAATGCCAAAGTCCAAGCTCTTTTTTTTAACCATCATTGGGAAACTGATTTTTTTGACTTACAGCAAATTAACTGCCCTGACCACAAGGATTCCCACTGCTGGCAGGAGTGGAAAATTCTACCAGTTATAAAACCCACCTATATTTCCACTATTGAAAGCAATACATTGAATGTCCATTAAAGACTCTGGACAATCTATTGCACCAGATTATTGTTCAGGCAGTGAAGATGAAAATTTACTTCAGGCAGCTTGATTCCCAGTGTCATGGTTACACTTAAAGGCCTATGCTGCCAATAGAATTACTGCCAAAATTAAAACAATCCACGATATATGTACCACACTGAAAAACCCATATCCTGGCAATAAAGGCAAACCTTTCACCACACACACGTCTTTAATTTACAGACTTTTATGCATTTCAGATGTTGCTGGAAATTTGAACAATCTGCATTCCCTAATTCTATCATTCACCTACTCTTACTTGTTATTCCTCATACATTGATTGCAAATTGATTTCACATGATACAAACCACTTTATTATTAAAAATTTACCAAAATAAGATTGATGAGTTTGAGCTTTCATTTTGTCCACAATCCATGTTGCGCCCAATTTTAGAAGTGTCTTTTCCCCTCAGGTTTATGCTCAGATCTATTTACATATCGCTGAATATGGAATCTTCTCCGCACCAGCACAATCTGGCAGCATCTTAATTTTTCTTATAAATGTTGCTTTAAAATGTTTTCCTTCATTTATTTAAGAGTGCTACCTTGATGATGTTCGACAAAAACAGTTGAACACAAATAAACATTTTTAATCCCTCCGAGTAACCCAATTTTAGATCACTGAAATTCACTTGTAAAAACTTAAATTATTTTCTTGTTTTATTGTGACACAGTAGACAGTGTCATAGTAAATTCAAGCAAAATTACTTTCAACAATTTTTTAAGTGTAACTTTTACTGTTCTTGACTCCAAAAGAACCAATCTAATTTTTGAAGTCTCCCTCAAGGCCTGCACATGAGCACAATTAGTGGAAACTTCTAAAGCTAATTAATTCACTTCAGGGAGCATTGCCAATTTTGTGGGTAGGGGTTGCTTCTTGTGTAACATTTGTGAGACTAGCGCAAAAGATCACAGAAACTCAAGTTCTGCAAAACACAAATTGCACTTCAAATTCTACAATCTTTTGCGCCAGTTGTGCTGGCTTTGGTTGAAATCCACCAGAACCCCCCCACCCCCAGCTTAATCAAGGGGTAGCTCTGGGCCCGTGTCTTCAATCCCTGAATCACTTTCTCAGAGATGTTTTTCATCACCATTTCCTTCCTAACAGCCCTGTGAGCATGGCTACACCAGATGGACTGGAGTGATTCAAATAAAAGGCTCCACCACCGTAAACTTTTCAAAGGCAGATAGGGATGGGCATCAAATGCTGGCCTTGCCAGCGATGCCTATATCCCATGAAAGAATTTTGAAAAGTAATCCCAATTGATTTATAGGGTGATCTATCAATCCCATCAAACGCAATTGATGAGCAACTCGTTGGAAACTTCTATTCACTGGAATGCACTGATTGTTTTTCAGGTGTAACACACAGTAACTGGACAGGGATTTTTGAATCCCATGTGATGCATTATTTATTCAGAATATCTGGGTAACCTCATTGAATGGAGATGTGGGCCTTTGCCAGAGGAAGAAGGGACATGACATTGAACAGCAGAAATATATTTTTAAAAACGTCTTACATAAAGGAAGGATGACAAGAAAAGAAATGTACACTATGCAGATGGACATTTATAAAAGCTGAGAAACCTGATTGATTTTCCAAATTCTTCGTATTCTATGAGACACATTTAAGTCATCAGATTGTCAAGCACATTGAATCCTTATGATCTGATTGTGTGAAAGTGTTTTTTAGAGAAGATTGAAACTGAACCGATTCCTGACCATCACAGAACTTCAAAGTGGGATTTTATTATGACCTTGTCTGGGCTTCAGTGGCCTTATAAAAAAACAGGTGTACAAAATCACAATAAGGACAAACTTGATCAAATGCCACAAGCCTGTGGAAAGAGGTGGCAAGTAACAAACACCGGAAATTAAAAACAGGCTTGTGATTATTTTAAGCCTTGAACATCACTCAACTATTTTATTACTAATGCACCGAGACATTGGACAGTTCCATCTAAATAGCACTTTTAAATATTTTTAAGTTATTCAGTATTCCCAAGTGGTTTTAAATTGTTATGAAGGCCCAGAGTGCCTACGAACATGGAGCTGGAGTTGGACATTCAGCCCCTCCTGATTTAATAAAATCATGGTTGATCTGATAGTAACCTTGGGCGAAGTTCTCCGTAATCGGCGCGATGTCCGCCGACCGGCGCCAAAAACAGCGCAAATCAGTCTGGCATTGCGCCGCCCCAAAGGTGCGGAATCCTCCGCATCTTGACCGACCGAGCCCTAACCTTGAGGGGTTAGGCCCGCGCCGGACTGATTTCCGCTCCGCCAGCTGGCAGGAAAGGCCTTTGGTGCCCTGCCAGCTGGCGTGGAAATGACATTGCCTGGCGGCGCATGCGCGGGAGCGTCAGCGTCCGCTCACGGCAGTGGAGGGAGTCTCTTCTGCCTCCGCCATGGTGGAGACCGTGGCGAAGGCGGAAGGAAAAGAGTGCCCCCACGGCACAGGCCCACCCGCAGATCGGCGGGCCCTGATCGCCGGCCAGGCCACTGTGGGGGCACCCCCGGGGTCAGATCGCCCCGCGCCCACCCCAGGACCCCGGAGCCCACCCGCGCCGCCTTGTCCCATTGGTAAGAGAGGTGGTTTAATCCACGCCGGCGGGACAGGCATTCTGGCAGCGGGACTTCGGCCCATTCGGGCCGGAGAATCGCCGGGGGGGGGGCCGCCAACCGGCGCAGCGCGATTCCCACCCCCGCCGAATATCCGGTGCCGGAGAATTCGGCAACCGGCGGGGGTGGGATTCACGCCAGCCCACGGCGATTCTCCGACCCGGCGGGGGGGTCGGAGAATCTTGCCCCTTAAATCTGCATTCCGCCTACTTCTAAAACCTATCACCCCCTTGCTTACCAAGTGTGATGGCTCGAGACAATACACTGGAAACTTCCAGTAACAACAAAGGGGGTTTATTAACAGTGGGTACAAGCACAGAGCAATGCTGGATAGGTCTTGACTCTCCAGCTCACGTACGATTGGTCCCAAGCCAGTCATATGGACCGCAAAGCCTGCCCCCTGAAAGATGTGCTACCATCTCACTCCCCCATTAAGTCCTTCATTACATTTTACAAAGTAGGCTATATACAAGTGCTATATACAAGGCCAAGAGACATAAGGGGAAAGAGTTCAACACAGCGTCAGTCTGCCCAGGGACCTTTTCACTTTCGTGGACCTCCTTAGTCCCCCAGCCAGCTCCACTGTCTCCAAGGCAATCTTATTGTCTGCAGAAGATGACGCTTCTCAGGTAACTTCACCTCCTCAATAGCAGTGCTTGCCTCGCCAGCTCCCACCTGGACTGCCATCGGGCCTGACTCGGAAATTCCCTGCTCCCTCCATTCTGGAACAGCCACAGGTGCGCCAATGTCACTAATTGGCCCCCATCTGTTCTGGAACGGGGGCAACAGTCTCCTGGCTCCTCACATGGTCGACATGCTTCCGCACAGCCCTACATTTGACATTTACCACATACGATACGGGTCCAGATTGGGACACAATTCAACCAGCTTTGAATTAGAAACAGGTCACCCGGCTGGAATGATCGGTCACCCTTTTGTGAAGTATGTTGATTTTTCTGGGATGCCTAATGTGCCCCATATCCCCCACTAAGTTTGGAAATATGAAGCACAATCGTGCATGACCTAGAGAGACAAGACTTCCGTGGTGGCATTTTAAAAGTCTGTACAGCATTTGCCATGAGCCCGTTGGATGCAGAATGATATGGGGCCATTCTGGTATGCCAAATTCTGTTCCTCTGAACAAAGTGTTGGAATTTGGTGCCAATAATAATAATCTTTATTGTCACAAGTAGGCTTACATTAACACTGTAATTAAGTTACTGTGAAAATCCCCTAGTTGCCACACTCCGGCGCCTGTTCGGGTACACTGAGGGGGAATTCAGAATGTCCAATTCACCTAACAAGCATGTCTTTCTGGACTTCTGGGAAGAAACTGGCGGAGCAGGAGGAAACCCACACAGACACAGGGAGAACATGCAGACTCCTCACAGACAGTGACCCAAGCCGGGAATCGAACCTGGGACCCTGGCGCAGTGAACCAGCAGTGCTAACCACTGTGCTACTGTGCCACCCATAATTGAGCACAATAACGTATGACAGGCCATGTATGGCGAAGACATGACGTTAGGCATCCACAGTAGTCGCAGAGGTTGTAGCCTCCATCACTTGTTTGGATAGCTACTTGTTCACCAAGGCAAGGAACATCCTGCCCCCAAAAAAGGCCTGCCCAGTCAGCATGCAGTCTGGTCCATGGGCGACCAGGCCATTTCCATGGGGGGAGATTTGCTGAAGGAGGTAACAACTGTTGAGTCTGGCAGAGAAGGTATTGCCGTCCCACTTCCTCGATCCCGGCCATCATTTACAACTGTGAACAGCATCTTCATTTTCTTTTTAATAATATTTTTTATCAGGGTATTTGCAAGTTTTTATATTAATAACAGTAACAGCGACATACACATGGTACAATAAATATGTCGACCCCCATCCCAATCTTCACACCCCCAACAATAAAACAGCAGTCTGGCCCTACATTTTAATTTTCCCCAAGAAAGTCGACGAACGGCTGCTACCTCCGGATGAACCCTACCATTGACCCTCTTCAGTCGAACTTTATTTTCTTGAGACTGAGAAAACCCAGCCATGTCACTAACCCAGGTCTCTACACTCGGGGGCTTTGAGTCCCTCCACATTAATTAGATCCGTCTCCAGGCTACCAGGGAGGCAAACGCCAAGATGTCGGCCTCTTCCACCCCCTGAAGTCCCGGCTCTTCAGACACTCGAAACATCACCACCTACGGACTCGGCACCACCCGTGTTTTGAGTACCATGGACATTGTCTCAGCGAAACCCTGCCAAAACCCTCAAAGCTTTGGGCATGTCCAAAACATGTGGACATGATTTGCTGGGATTCCTGCATACCTCGCACACCTGTCCCCTACCCCAAAAAACTTGCTCATCCGGCCCACCGTCATGTGTGCCCGGTGGACTACCTTGAACTGTATCAGTCTAAGCCTGGAACATGATGAGAATGTGTTAACCCTGCTTAGGGCCTCTGCCTACAGGCCCACCTCTATTTCTCCTCCTAGCTCGTCTTCTTAAGCTCCTCCACCGGAGTTTCCTCCGATTCCAAAAGTTCCTGGTAGATATCTGATACCTTCCCCTCTCCCACCCAGGTACTGGAGACTACTCTGTCCTGTATGCCCCGTGGCGGCAGCAGTGGGAAGGCCGGAACCTGCCTTCTCAAGAAGTCTCGCACCTGCAGATACCTAAACCCATTCCCTGCTGGCAATTCAAATTTATCCTCCAAGACTTTCAATCTGGAGAAGCCCCCATCTATAAATATATCCCCCATCCTCCTAATTCCTGCCCTTTGCCATCTTTGGAACCCACCATCCAGCCTACCCGGTACAAACCAATGATTATTATAAATCGGGGTCCAAACCGATGCTCCTCCACTTTCTTTTAACTCCTCCACTGCCCCCAGATTCTCAGAGCCGCCACCACCACCGGACTTGTGGAGTATCGTGCCGGCGAGAATGGAAGAGGTGCCACGATCAGTGCTCCCAAACTTGTGTATTTACATGACGCTGCCTCCATCCGCTCCAACTCCAACCCCTCCCCCACTACTCACTTCCGAATCATGGATATATTAGCCGCCCAGTAGTAATTGCAAACATTCGGCAACGCCAACCCACCCTCCCCCCGACTGTGCTCCAGCAACACCTTCCTCACTCGCGGGGTTTTACTCGCCCACACAAAGCCCGAAATAACCTTATTTACCCGCTTGAAAAAGGCCCTCGGGATGAAGATGGTGAGGCACTGAAAGACAAACAGAAATCTAGGGAGGACCGTCATTTTCATGGTCTGTACCCTCCCCGCCAGTGATAGTGGGAGCATGTCCCATCTCTTAAAGTTCTCTTTGCATCTTCATTTTTGTTTGACCCAGATGGATGATGTGCAATTGTTGTAAGAGGGGTTGCCTCACTCGGGGTGGAACAATGACTCGAGGGCCCCAAAGTATTACTCCGTCCTCACAGGTCAGTTCACCCTGCGAGTTAAGTAGGGCCTCAACTGATCAGACTTCTCATGGTGTCAAACTATTTGTTTAATCCGTTTGAACTTGGTTAATACCATATCTCGCTGGGTCCAATTTTGTATATGTCTGGATGATACCGGCAAGGTGTCTAGAAGTTCAGCACCAAAGGTGATTTCTTGGGATACTGGCAGTGGTGCCAAGTTCTTTAGCAAGGGGAGTTGGCTCAATGCGTCTGCTTTGGAGATTTGGGTGCTAGGCCTGTGGTGGAAGGTATAGTTCTCGGCCGCTAGCAGCAAGGGCCAACGGTGCACCCTGGTGGAGATAATTGGGGGTATTGGCTTGTTCTCTCTCAAAAGACCCAGTAACGACTTATAATCAGTTATTATCATGAATCACATCCATAAACAAATTGGTGGAACATTTATTTAACACCATAAGTGAGGCTAGTCCCTCCATTTCGATTTGGGCAGAGTTTTACTCAGCTTCTGAGAGACTCCTTGAGGAAAAGACAATTGGCCGTTTTGATCCATCCTCCATCTTATGGGATAGAATTGCCCCATCCCGGATAATGACGTATCGTATGTTAGAACAATTGACTTCCTCGGCTTGAAATTTACTAAAAGGTTTGAAGATTGAAGACCTTGTTTTACTAAGCAGAAATTTTCCTTTTGAGCTCCTTATATTGCCAATGTTGTTGCTTGCTTAGCAAATAAGAACATAAGAACTAATAGCAGGAGTAGGTCATCTGACCCCTCGAGCCTGGTTTAGGCGTTGGCACCACTACACTATTTTAGGACTTAGTTAGGTCCCCGATTTTGAGGATCAAGTATTTATCCACCTGGGCAGCCTGATTGCTTATTAGCTTATACCCCCACATATTCTTATTGATTGGTATGGGTTCAGCCCAGAGATTATGGGGCTGCCCACTCAGAAAAAAGCACTGGTTTAATTATTTCTAATTAAAAACAATGCATCAACTATCTCACTAGACTATTTTTTTGAGACACTAGAATTAAGTCCATCAAGGTTTGAGCTACCATCAGCCCGCAGTTCCAATTATTTACTCAGTACTGCTTCTTTAGTGACTGCTAATTTCCTGAGTTCCTTTCTTCCTTCCATTTCCTGGTTCATAGCTTCTTCTGGGACGATGTTTGTAACGTCTTGTACAACTTGGTACCAAGATCAAAATTAATTCTGAAGGATACAAAATAACTCATGCATAAGTTACCACCAAACTTGGGTTTGAAAAGCTTAACGATTTAATCCATGAGGTGTTCTACATTTTTGCGATAAGGTTGAGTTGAGTTAGATGAGAACTAAATTTACAGGGCAATGGGGGAATAACAGAGGGATGGGATTAATTGGGTGGCTCTTCTAAAGAGGCAACATGAGCCACATGGCTCCCTTCTGTTCTGCATCATTATTTTACTCAATGCTGTGGGGTGGATCTTGGCTTTGTAATGACCTTTGATCCCGAAGTGGTACAGTAGGAAAAAATTGGAATTTCTTCAAAATGTCGGTGTAATCTGTAATTGTTTTTAAGAATGTTTGAAAAGAACATTTAAGAGTTTGCATCAATGTTAACAGGATTAATTTTAATTTTCTTTGATAGTAATAATAATAATAATAACCTTTTATTGTCACAAGTATGAAGTTATTGTGAAAAGCCCCTTGGAAAAACTGGTTGATGTGACCAGGTGACCTTTGACCTTGAAGCAGTGCCGGTAAGAAAAGAGTTAACAGACGGGAGTAATGTGACTGGACACAAAGGAGAGCTGCTGCAGAGGAAAGAGATGGCAAATTTACAAGGAGCTGCGTGAATGTAATACAGATAAATAGAACAGGTATCATGAATTGAACAATTTTACTGCTGCTGCTTCTGTTTGTCAGAGCCGACCAGACCGTTTAACAGAGCTTATTAAATGGCTTGGCTAAAAGAGTCTTGGTGCCTATATCTGAGCTGCTGAAGGGTACAGGTGAACACTGGTCTGTTGCATTGTCACTACCTGTGATGTGTACTGCTTGAAATCTTGAAGCAGTCTAGCTGAAGTTACAATGAAGCTTTTATTAACAGTATTTAACTGTTTACATCCATACTGTAGCGGGTAAAGGTATGGGGCGGACCCAATACTAAGTCCTTACATGTTGTTACCTATCTCTAAATTGGCTTTAGCTCCTGGTCATGTGCCTTTTTACATTAAAGCACCACCCAAACGGTACTCAGTCCCATGTTAACTCTTTAGTTACTAGCTCCTTCTCGTACACCTCTTCGCAAGTCTTTAACCCCTGGATAGACGGACATTGGCTCACTTAGTTTACTTCAAATCTTACAACATTAGGAGTGCCGTATACTTAACTTTAGTGTTACAATTATTCTGACTCTAAACTACTTCATGATGAACATTATAACGTGAATAGTATGCATTAACCATTAACTCACCCATCTTCTCTCTTCAAGCCTTTGAAATTGGAGATTCGGGCTGTTTGGATGTCTTGTACCTCTGACACGTCTCTTTTGCTGTGCGCTCGGGAGAGTTGTAAACTCTAAAGGCTCTTGATCTTGGTTAATATTCGGAGGTTGTACCTGGGTGTAGGCATGGCTGCATATGGTTCTTCCATTGATGGATGCTGTACCGAGCCTGGTCAGTCTAGTTGGCGTGGTGGTGATTTGCTATTGTGAGTGGTAATTGTTTCTTTCTTGGTGGTAAAGAATGGCATTAGTCAAGTTATCGGCGGTGTTTTTTATTCTTCTGCCACCCTTTCCGGCATCAGGATGCTCACAGAGTTGAGGGAGAGCAGCCCTGTGGATGGAAGAGGAGTAGCACGGTAGCCTTGTGGATAACACAATTGCTTCACAGCTCCAGGGTCCCAGGTTCGATTCCGGCTTGGGTCACTGTCTGTGCGGAGTCTGCACGTCCTCCCCGTATGTGCGTGGGTTTCCTCCGGGTGCTCCGGTTTCCTCCCACAGTCCAAAGATGTGCAGGTTAGGTGGATTGGCCATGCTAAATTGCCCTTAGTGTCCAAAATTGCCCTTAGTGTTGGATGGGGTTACTGGGTTATGGGGATAGGGTGGACGTGTTGACTTTGGGTAGGGTGCTCTTTCCAAGAGCTGGTGCAGACTCGATGGGCCGAATGGCCTCCTTCTGCACTGTAAATTCTATGATAATCTATGAGTAGGGAGGTCAGTTACCTTTGTGTAGTTGTGTTTGTGTGAGGCTGCTACCTGGTTCCAGCTGATGCTGTGGTTTCGGCACGCTGGTCGGTAGTTGTTAGGGCTATATGTTGGTCCGTCTCTCCAATGTCTGCACCATAGTTGTGGGTGGAGGAAGAGGCTTCTCTGGAGGTTGTTCTGGCTCCAGTGGCACCTCCACTCGGGGGCACTGTGGTAACATCCCATGCAGTGGTTGCTCTGGCCCTTGGGTAGGTTCATGGATCTGAAATGAAGAAGAAGAAGAACGGACCTACATACAGAGAAAAGAGGTTACAAATAAAGCCAACATTGAATGATGTGTAATGGTTGGGCTTTCTGGAGGATGCCTTTCAGATTGGGTGGAGACCACGGTTGTCTTCAAATCATCTGCCGGTGTCTTCAAATCACCTGCTGGTTCAAGGAGATCAAGAAGTACACAGCCCCCTCTGCTGGGGAGTGAAATTGGTTGATTCTGCATGATGCACATCAGCTCCATAATCTGTTTGCTGCTGTACCTCAATCGCTGTTGAATCATACCAATGATCTGGAGTCGAACTCCTCCTGTTTTATAGAATGGGGTGTCCATTGTTAAGACCCAACGGCCTTCGAGCCATGGTGTCCCATCCAATAGAAATGTCACTCCAGTGCTGGAATCTGACTTAAAGTTGGTTAGAAGGCCATTCACTGAGATGTCAGAGCTCCAGTAATAAGACCTGCTTTATCTGATGTCACCCAGAAAGAAAGGCTGTGTGTTTTCTGGCTCAGTGACCTTGACTTAATGGATGGCTCTTGGGTTGTTTGTGTGGTGCCAAGGTCATGACTGGCACAGCTTGCTGAAGTGTCCCTGGTTGTGGAAGTGCCATAGAATCACAGGTATTTACAGCATGGAAACAGGCCCTTTGGCCCAGCTTGTCCATGCCACCCAGTTTCTATCACCAAGTTAGTCCCATTTGCTCGCATTTGGCTCTATACATCCCTCTATACCCATACTGCCCATGTAAATGGCTAACTGTTTTTTAAAGGAAAAAATTGTACCTGCCTCCACCACTGCCTCTGGCAGCTCATTCCAGATGCTCACCACCCTCTGTGTGAAGAAATTTCCCCTCTGGTATCTTTTGTATCTCTCCCCTCTCACCTTAAACCTGTGTAGTAGCTCCTCTACCTTTGGGAAAATAATGTTGACTATCTACCTTATCTATACCCCTCATTATTTTATAGACCTCTATAAGATCACCCCTAAGCCTCCTACGCTCCAGGGAAAAAAGTCCCAGCCTACCCAGCCTCTCCTTATAACTGAGACCATCAAGTCCTAGTAGCATCTTTGTAAATCTCTTCTGCACTCTTCCTAGTTTAACAATATCCTTCCTATAATAGGGTGACCATAACTGAACACAGTATTCCATGTGTGGTCTTACTAGTGTCTTGTACAACTTCAACAAGACATCTCAACTCCTGTATTCAATATTCTGACCAGTAAAACCTAGCATGCTGAATGCCTTCTTCACCACCCTGTCCACCTGCGACTCCACGTTCAAGGAGCTATGAACCTGTACCCCTAGATCTCTCCCCAACTCCCTACCACCTCACATTTATCCAAATTAAACTCCATCTGCCATTTATTGGCCCTCTGGCCCAATTGGTCAAGATCCTTTTGCAATCTTATATAACCATCTTCACTATCCACTATGCCACCAACCTTGATGTAATTTGC
Source organism: Scyliorhinus torazame (assembly GCF_047496885.1). Classification (NCBI taxonomy): domain Eukaryota; kingdom Metazoa; phylum Chordata; class Chondrichthyes; order Carcharhiniformes; family Scyliorhinidae; genus Scyliorhinus; species Scyliorhinus torazame. The sequence continues at coordinate 140,487,319 of NC_092712.1, read as the reverse complement.
AAACTTACTAACCATGCCTCCTACATTCTCATCCAAATCATTAATATATATAACAAATAACAGTGGATCCAGCACCGATCCCTAAGGTACACCACTGGTTACAGGCCTCCAGTTTGAAAAACCACCCTCCACAACCACCCTTTGGCTTCGGTCGCCGAGCCAATGGAAGCACTCGGAGGACATTGGACTTTTCTGTGAGTGCGCTTTGCACCACAGCACTGTCACATCATTCAGTTGGGTAGTTGGGGCTTACCATGGCTCGGACAGTCCCTGCACCTGTGTGGCTTGATGTGGTGGATAGAATTATGGCTACTGCCTCATGAAGCATCTTCTCATCTGAGAATGATCCTTTGTTGGTCTCACAGCTCAGACAGCATAACTAGCTGGACAGTCTTGACAAGAGAAAGGCCATCTTTGGCTTGCAGGAGAGCGATTGTCTGCGACACTCAGCACAATTATGTCTTTAATGAGTTCACATTTCAGATCACTGTATTCCTATCCTCCTGCCATGTGGTGAAGATCATGGATGAAAGAATTAATAGGCTGCTGGACTCCTCTCCTGCTACATTTAGTGCATTCTAAAGAACTCGTTAGATGTCAGGTTGAAGAAAAGATTTTAAAACATCATAAAATGTAGCAGATGATGCATCTATGACTTGCCTGACGATTAAATTGTTTGCAATTGGTCCAATGGAATAAAGTAATATGCTAACTAATTCTGCCTCCGGCTTTTTATTTAATCCTGCAGAAGTGATATACCTCAGGAATCTTTTCCTTCAATAACTCAATTGTAAGATTGGTCAGGGCAAACCTCACGTTGCCCTGACATTCAAAACCAAACCCGGCTCACTCAACAGGCTGGCGTGGCTTATCCTTCTCATCATCAGACTCATCCTCTAACTGTTGGTTGGAGGATGAGGCTTGCGCCATTTAATCCTCCTCTGCCAAGGCTTCCCTTCTTTTGGCGTTATGCAGGTTATGCAAAGCACAGCACACCATGACCATAAGTGAGACTCAAGCAGGAGAGTATTGAAGAGAGCCACCTGGCAGGTTCAAAAATAGTAATATAATTCTTAACAGACCACGGATTTTGCACCGAGGTCATTAGCCATCTCTTCAGTCATACAGGAACCAGCCATCCAATAATTCCAGTTCACAGAACATCCCAGAGACCTGGCAATATCTATGTATGTCGGCATCATGACTACTACCAGTATAGCGTGCACGTACCTATATTATCCTTTGCCTGTGGTCACATACAAGCTGCACATTGATGAAATGGTAGCGTTTTCTGTTAATGAATGCCCCTGGCTGTCCTGATGGTGCTTTAATTGTCAAATGTGTGCAGTCTATTACCCCTTGCACCTTTTGGAGATACAGCAATGATACTAAAGCCTCTGGCTCGGTCTGTCTGATTGGCATTGTCGTCGCTAAATTAAATGAAGTGACAGACAAATGTACATTGCAACCTTTGTGCAATGATGATCTGCTGGTTGTAAAATCCCACAAAGTGCTCCAGATGATGTCTGGAGGAACCCGGAGGTGAAAAGAAATCAGGGATTCTATGCCTCAGGCATAGAATATTCCAAAACAATTTGAGGCAATATTCCCAGCCAATATGTCACCCAGTGACATGATCATCTCCATGGAGGGACAGCAGTGCTCTGAGGCACTGATGCTATGATATTTCGAGGTGTGTCATCTTTTCCAAGTATACTCTCTTGCCATGATATTGCCTTCACTCACCTTTGCCTAACTGCCTGTTGCCTCTTTTCTGCAGGGCCTTTTGTCCAGCAGCAAGTTCCACAAATTCATGGAACCTCAGGCTGCATCTGCCCTTGGCCAGCCTCCTTCCTCGTCCTTCTCTTCTTCTCCTCCAGGAGCATCCTCTGCAGTGTCCATTTGGACACTGATCTCAGGGTCTCATACCTGGTTCAGGAAATTCACTGCATATCTATCTCCCTGCATCCTTCTCTGACAAATATTTCTCAGTGAAGGCCCAATACCATTAACAAAGTAATTTGCAAGACTCGAAAACTCAAATAGCCTCTCCAGCTGCTAAAGTCAGCCATTGACTCACTTGTGGACTTTGAATCCATCTTTGCAATGCCTCCTCATTCCTGACATGACTCCCTCTAAATGCTTTTCCCATGCACCTACCAAAATATTGCAACTGCAATGTAAAATACAATTCTATTGCCTTATTAACATGTTGAATTGGCCTTTCATTCATTTTTTTAAAGATGGCGTGATTACTGATTTTGCCACCCACCTGACTCCATATTATCAGAGACCAGCGTGATGTTGTCAGCTTAGCAACACAACATCATCACGCTGGATTTTACATAAGCGCAAAGGGGCGGTGACCCAAATTTCCAACCGTAAAATTCACTCCAAAATTTTGTGAACCCTTTGAGATGTTGTCGGAAAAGAATGACAAGAATTTGCATTTTGTGTGGAAGGATAACCAATGGTCTTTAATCTTTACATAATGTTGTCCATTTAAGTGGCTAAATTGTCTCAATTACCTATTTAAATAGTTAAGCTGTGCCAGTTGTCCAATAACATGGAAAATTTATTTTAGTTTCATACCCGTAACTGAAGAGAAAATATCACCCCCTAATCTGGAAGTCCCACATTGAATCAACTTGCATAATTTTAATAGAATTTGTCTCTTGGCAAAACCAAGTAAACACTTCCAGTTAGGAACCTGCATTTAATGCCCTTTGAAGCGTGTGACATCAAAATGTGTTTTTCATTATGTGTCATTTTCAAAGATTATAGGGTCTCCAATATACTTACAAAGAGAAGGATGGAGGTTGTTTTTAAATTTTAACTTTTGCTTTCTATTTTTCATTTGTGAATAACTCAAATCTACCTAATATTCATTTTAGAAGGTGTGGAAAGGGAAATGTTTACCATTTCTCACTTCCATTCCAAAATATTAAAAATATTCTGTAACTTAAAAACTGTTTCTACGTGCGACACTTTTCAGTTAAGCAAATTCACTACAATTAAAATCACCCTCGGAGGAAGATACACTGCGAGAAGCTTACATATTTTCTCTGGGTTTAGAATATGTGTCATAGTTCTGTTACGGAATTCAGGATCTTACTTGCTGAGCTGGGGTGTGTGTGCGCATGTGATTTCCATCTCGCTAACCCATTTATACCAAAAAACAGGCTGGTAGAAAATGAAAATCACATGGAGAAGAGAATTATCACTAGTTATCCACTGGCTCTGATTTCCCAATGAACATTTATTTAGGTTAAGCACCCACATACAAATCAGAGTCAAATGGCCACCAACACAAATTTTGACTCATCTTCCGCCATTATCATTAATTTCTCAATCCGCCATAGACCATGAGCAGTTCAATTTGGGAGGCGGCCATTTCCCGTGATATTGAAGAGAACCTTTGGCTGCTCCCAGGTACGTTTTGGGATACATTTTATATATGCTGGTACGTTTTGGGATACATTTTACTCTTAGTGCATCAGGCGGCCCACAGGTGTCAGTGGGAGAGCAAAAGTGCCCAACTGACCTTTAACTGCCAGCCGCCCATTTTTTCACCTGAGAAGCAGGTGGCTAGTAGTTGAAACTTGCCCAATAACAGAATGATCAATGTGAAAACAGGCCACAAATATGTTTTATAATATATTAATAAAATAACTGACATTGTTGTTTGTCTGTTAGATTGCTCATGGAAATAAAAAAAACAGTGGAGTACATTAATCTCTTCACTGTTTGAGAAATAATCTTGCAAAACAGATTGCCCAATCATCAGAGAAACTGCTCGATTTTCATTCCAGACTGGAGATGTTGGGCTGGCCTGTTTAAACTAATGTCTGCACCTGAGATGTCCTTACCCTAACGTGTCTTGTTATTTTTAGCTGCCAGTGGATTCATTTGAACTTTTGAGAATTTGAGTCACTACTCAGATACTTCCCCTTTAATTGTCGCATCCTTTTGAATTGAATGAGGAAGAATTTTATGGTGTAAAATTGGCCTCATGCTTTGCAATTTAGTGCCAGGATCAGCTTCCTGGAAGAGCGCAAGATGCCATAGTAACTTGGGTGACTTTTAGCCACCCTGGCCTTCTGCCTGAACTAGTCGCTGCGCAAGTATAAAAATCAGTGTTCTGTGCTGGTCGGTGGACCCTGAATGTCAAATTTAGATAGAAATGGGTAGAGATTATGCTGTGCATGTTCTGTCTAGTTGCACAGAGCATTGAGCGGCCTATCCAATGATCCTTATAGGAAACATTGATTGCCGCTCAGAGACGGTTCAGATTTTACCCCTCTGGCCCCAGGAGAAGCAGAGTACTACTCCTCCTGGAACCAAAGAAATCTCTCGGCTCCCACACCTCTTTTTGGGCCTGACTGTGGATCACTTCCCAGCCCTCATCATCGGAACCTGTAGCTCAATGAATCTCAGATCTGAATTTGATTCTGGCACCAGGTGGCGCCCAGATTGTAACTCCACTGTCTTTGCACCCATTTTGTTAGAGGTCCATGACCGCATAATTTCACTCCCGCTTCTTCTGTTCTATGTGCTCTGTTCCTAGATGTGCTCAAATCTGTACTTGGATTTACGAATAATTAGACAAATAATCTGACCCAGACAATTTAAGTGTATTACCATTCGATTGGATAAGGGCTGTCACTCAATAATTGAAAACGGATTTTGACCCGGAGGCAAAATGAAACCTAGCGATTTACCACATGAATGAGGCTATTCTTGCATGATTTAATCTGATCAATGATGAAAGTAAAAAGCATTCTATAGTTGAAAATGTTCATCATCATACCACCATTGCACTCACTATCACTTAAGGCATTTTACAATCCCATCAAGAAATTGTTGTTGCTCAAAATAGTTAGCCAATTGCAAGCACCACAAGTCTCAACATCTGGAGATGTTTCAAGTGTACAGACAAAATGTAGAGTTGCAAGCATGAGAAGAATGTTAATAAGTGTGATTAGTCTAATAGGTACAGGCGACTAACACATGATAGGGGGAACTATCCAGCTGTAAACGCTAAATACCATATGTGATTTTTTTTAAATGACTTTTTGTCGCATGCTATTCAAATAAATGCTACATGGAGCAATAGAAAGCAACTTCTAAGATATAAAAAAATTATGATCAAGAGGCAGCATCTCTAATAAATTCATTTTATTAGTTTTTTGTTGGGAACAGCAAAAATAAAATCTAACGACAATTGGTTTGACAACATCATACTTGACAAGGAGTGGAATCTTACCATATATTTTCAAACTGTTGGTTCCAGTGAGAAAACCGGAGAGACTCCCGTCAGGAAATCGCATGGAATATTGAGTCTATTAAAAGAATGTTTTCAAACCAAGTGAATGAAGTCTCTCTCTGGGGTGGCTTGCCGCTGATTTACTCGCCCGGGGCGAACTTAATCTCTGCATTCAGTGGGGCGCTCCTTATAAACACCATCCCAGCACTCATTCCAGATCCAGGCGGGGAGATGGCTTCTGGGAAGCCAGTGCCAAGATTCTCTGAAGAAGCCCTGGCTAAACTTTTGGATGGTGTGCAGCAGAGCCAGGATTTCCTGCACCCACATTTCCACCAAGTTCACCATCACCATGTGGAAGGGAATGGCAGCCTTAGTGAGTGCCAGCTCACTTTGGAAGAGGACAGGGCAACAGTGCCACAAGAAGGTGAATGACATTCTTCACGTGGTCAGGGTAATTCTGCCTCCTCAAGTGTCCTGCTGCATCTCCAAGGTCAACTCTCATCCAGCCACCTCACTCCATGTTCCCCGTAGTAGCTAATCTGCTCCTCACATCCCCACTCCCACTCAAGCCACACATGCCAGACTTTATCACCATCTGAAATGGCAGGATTCCCACCTACACTCTCCACACCCATCTCATTGCAGATGAACCTGGAACATAACCGGCATGAGCAGGCACAGCCATCCAGAGTCATGCCCAAGCTCAAATGTTTCACGCCTTAGAGAAAAGACCTCTTTGCGCCAGGCAGAACCGTAGCTGAGCAGAGGGCAAAGTGAGGGCAGCAGACAAAAGTGAGAAACCTCAAGACACCCATCAGTGTGCCCCTGTGATGCACTATTGCCTTCTCGCTTCCCTCACAGGTCAATCGGTGGACCAACCTGGACTATTCTCATGCTGTCTAGACACCACAGACCTGAGCAACTCCAAGGGAGACAATTCGGAGACAAGCATTGTGGAGGCATCAAAGATGTCACCCGCACCCTCCACCCGTGCAGATACTCACACCTCAGTGGGATTAACTAGTAGACAGGCCTCTGAGTCATTCACTGGTGAACACCTCACAGCTGATGATCCACAGCAGGCAGAGGCAGGGACGTCCCAGGGAACTCAGAGGGATGCCAGAACCCAGGGTTCTGCTGAGCCCCTGGCTGATGACGTGCTCCAAGATCCGGTTGTCTCAGTGTTGTTGGACCTGCAAAGGTAGAGTTGAAAGCATCAGGAAGGGATGACAGCATCCCTCCTTGGACTGCAAGGCTGACTGGAGAAGCCTCATCACCTTCTGTCCGAGAAGGTGCCATCACTCCTATGCAATGAGGCCAACACTGCGAAGGTGGCATCAGCAGTGGAATCTTTGGCACAGGACGTTTACTCAGTGGTGGTGGATGTCCGCTCCATGGTTCAGCTAATGAACTGCATACAGGCAGTAATGGGAATTCATGAGAGTCAGCACCAGGGGACGGCGGGGCTTCTGGATCTCACTTCAGCTGGCGCTCTATCCCATAGAGGAGCCCCGGGATCCCCAGACACCCAAAGGGAATAGTATAGGTGGGAGTGCAGCCCAGGGCCTTTCACCCAGGAGACTCCCTTCCTGTTCAATGACCCCCCCCCCCCAGCACTGAATACTGAGGAAGGCAGCACAGTAACATCAGTGCAGCCTGAGAGTAGACTTGGACCTCAGCTGCGGGAGGGTGAGGGAGAGTAAGAAACTGTAGGCACCTAGTGAGCACGGGTGAACCTAGGCACTAGTAGAGATAACTCACCATTGTAATATAGCATTTCAATTAAATGCCACTTTGTTCACCCAGACAGATCCGTCACATTGCCATTTCATGGCGCCATGCTCCGTGAACCCCTGTGCAAACTCAACGCTCCTTGCTTGTGGAGTGTTTGTGGAGTGTGGCAGCGCAATGTTTCTCCCATTTCCCACACTGACAAAGCAGTAAAAACACACTGCTGCTGGCATGGAGATCACCCCCCATACCCACCCCACAGCAACCCTCCCCCCCCTATTCAAGGAAGGCAACACCCTTGCTCCTCTACACACACCATGAAAGCTTATTCCACTCATATTTGCCACTCATCTCCTGTGGTGAGGATGCCAAGGGCTGACAAAATGTTGCGAGCCTGCCCACCTCGGACATAAATTGATGAAAAACACTAGGAACCCTGACCTCGGACGGGGTCAGCCAGAGTCTCTCAAACTTCTGATCATTGGCAGGATGCCTTCACCTCTGTCTTGCAGGAGTCAGAAATATCACAGAGGATGAGAAGAGCATTGCTCTGTCCACAATGTGAGTAAGCATCATTCCCCTGCAGCCAATGACCTTAGTGCCCTGTCCATGAATGTAGCAACCATCATGAGGACCTCCTGCAGGCTTCACATTAATGAGTTGATGTCAGACCCCATGATGGGAGAGCTCTTCTCTCTCTAGTTCCGGTCGTCCCCAAACCAAAATGCGATGAGGTTATCCCTCCCCGACCTTCTCATCTGAGGAGATGTGGCAGTCCCCCATGTCCTCCTGGCCCAGCTGCTCTCCCCAATACAATTACAGAGCACAGCAGACCACATGAAGTGGGACCCCTCTGAGGTTGTATTGGAGAGCCCCCCCGACCAGTGCAGGCACTGGAACTATATCTTAAAATAATAAACTTTATTGTCTCAAGTAGGCTTACATTAACGCTGCAATGAAGTTACTGTGAAAAGCCCCTAGTCGCCACATTCCGGCGCCTGTTCAGGTCCACAGAGAGAACAGTCCAATCACCTACTCGATCAGCGTCTGCGTTGATACATGACCTCTTTGTTATAGTGAGTCTCAAGCCGCACTATCCCTCCAGCCCCTGCTTTCCCTCAAAAGAGGGCTGGGGCCTGCGAGTGTTGCAAACTGTAACTAACATGGACGGTCCCCGGTATCTGGGCACACATCTGCATGATGGGCGTCACTTGGTCACAGACAATCTGGACACTGATTGAGTGATATATCCCTTGCAGTTCAGGAATGGTGTCCTGTACAGCCATGGGAGCCACAGAGTGATGTGGATGCAGTCAATGACATCCTGCACCTGGGGCATGCCTGCAGTACAGTCGAAGCCTAAGACTCTGGTATCCTGGCTCACCTAATCCCGGTCCAAGTTGATGGATATGTGGTCCCTCGCAAATAGCGCATCTGTGACCTCCCTAATGCACTTGTGTATGGCTGACTGGGATATGTTGCACAAGTCAGTCGTGCTGTCTTGAAACGAGCCACTGGCATAGATGTTAGGAGCGGCTATTACTTTAAAGGCCACAGGAATTGAATGACCTTTCATTCCATGTGGGGCCAACTCTTGCATTACCTGTCAAAGATGGTCAACCAACCCCTGGGACAGACACAGTCTTCGCAGCACTGCAGCTCTGACATCTGAACATAGGATATTCAATGTCGGAAGACCCTTTGCTAGTCTTGTCTCCTTCGAGGCTCCATGATCTGTGGTTCTGCTCCCAGAAGAGTAATGGGCCCAGCCTCCCCCTCAACTGCAGTGCTCTGGTCCTGGCTGTGTGCAGTGACATGTCGATGTCGCTGCTGTTGGTCGATTGCAATCAATAGAATAGCCAACATGACTAGCTCCATGGTTCTCCAGAATCATAAGCTGAAAGGAAGAGAATATCAATGTGAGCGATGAGTATTCCTCACAGTGTCCTGGTCCTCATCCCTCTTTGCTTTTGGGACACCCAATCATGCGCTTCAACCTCAGTGAGCGCCTCTCCACTAAGCCTCCCTCTCCTTTAACACAATAGCCACTTCCTCACAGTTGTTCCTCTCAACTGCACCTGGATGAAGCACACTGACCCCAAAGTGTCTCAATGGTACCTAACCCTTGACCATTCCCCACCCCCAGTCCAAGTGTTAGATGATAAAGTGGTTGAGTGCATGCATTGGACCAGCGCCTTTACCTCAACAATGACCCCTATCATGACTATGATGGGGTGAAAGATGACAGACTTCATCATTTCACAGTCTCTCTAATGTAAACATTAGTATGTGCATTGGAGTTCATGCTTGGGGTCATGCTTCCAAAGGGTTAAGATCTTGACGCCAACTATTATGACCAAACCAAATAGACTAAATTAAATAAACTGAGGGTCAACAAATATGTGATTAAAAGGGTCAATAAAGCACCTGTGGGGCCAACTGGGCATGGAAGGCCTCAATGGGCTTTTCACAGTAACTTCGTTTGAAGCCTACTTGTGACAATAAACAATTTTCATTTAATTTCAATGATGCCTGTGGACACCGAATGCTCTGTCTCCAGGAGCCACCGGGCCATGAATGTAGCCGGTGTAGAGGGGCAGATAGTCTGATTGGATTACCCCCTCAGCTGCCTGCTACCTGGACCTATTCATGGCAAGTTTGGCCAGGCCCAGGAACTGGTTCAGAAGGAGGTCCTTCTCCGTCCCTGCCCCTCTTCAAACCGAGTCCCCATAAATCAAATAAATCTGTATCGGAAGATTTTTCAAATAACTAAAAAGGGGGTGCAGTCTATAACCACTTATATATGCATGGTCCACAGACTCCACAAGGCCGCATAAAGACGCAGACATCTTGGGAGTCTGTGAACTGATACAGTCTAATAATAATAATCTTTATTATTGTCACAAGTAGGCTTACATTAACACTGCAATGAAGTTACTGAGAAAAGTCCCTAGTTGCCACATTCCGGCGCCTGTTAGGGTACACTGAGGGAGAATTCAGAATGTCGAATTTGCCTAATAAGCTCATCTTTTGGGGCTTGTGCGAGGACACCGGAGCGCCCGGAAGAAATCCACGCAGACACGGGGAGAACGTGCAGACTCCACACAGACAGTGACCCAAGCGGAATCGAACCTGGGACCCTGGCGCTGTGAAGCAACAATGCTAACCACTGTGCTACCATGCCCTCTATGGTTGTATGGGACTGCTGCGTGGAACACACTCCACCCCAGGTCCCCAAGTTTAAGTGGGAGGTCACCTCCATAGAGTGACCTCCACTGGGACGTCCGCAGCTAGATGGAAACCTGCTGTCGATCGAGGGCAACGAAGTGAAAGGCGTACAGCAACATATTGGAAAACCATCCATGCAGTATAAAAGGGCATGGAGGATATTTCCGTGAGGCGGCTCGGGTAGTGGGGCCCCGCCTCCTGAGGGGAGGCTTGGGGCCAATGCGAAATTCTGCTCAAACAAAGGTATGGCATACGGGAGTTCACCACATACCTCCTCTGCCTCGAATCCACAAGTGACATCGTGTCCAAGCATGACCATTCTGAGGTCATGGATGACATTTGCCACGAGTTTGACAAGCACCGCCAAGCAGCATGCCAATTCATGGGGTGTCATCTAGCCCACTCCTCTGTCATCTAGCACATACCTGATCCTGGTCACCACAGCAGCTACAGCTCGCCTCTCCGCCAGCCACCTTTAATGAGATTGGTGGAGGTGCAGACTCCTGACAACAGCGACTACTCCAGACGGGGGGAGAGCTGCGGCATGAGGCGACCATATTCCAGACTTTGAGCATATTGACCCGTCAGCAGCCAGGAAGGCACATAAGTTTTGACATCCCAAGTGTTGATCTTTGACATTCAAGGAATTCTTGGTAACAAAATTGAAGCAGAACTAGGTGACATAACAAGAAATGCCAAAGATCACAATGTGACTAATGCTGACAAAGGGTCATCTGGACTCGAAACGTTGGTTATTTTCTCTCCCGACAGATGCTGTCAGACCTGCTGAGATTTTCCGGCATTTTCTCTTTTGCTTTCAGATTCCAGCATCCGCGGTAATTTGCTTTTATTATTTAACTAATGCTTTTAGTTGATTTCCAAGTGATTGTAAAATGAAGCTAAGGCTAAATGTATGCCTATCTTATAGCAGGTAGACGCAATTGTTAAAAAACAATAAACGAGTGTTGAAGCTTCCAGCTCAGGTCTTTGCTAGGATCAGCAGCTGTAGATTCTGAGATTAGCCCTGGTCTCCTAAGAGCCATTAAGCCAATGTTTTTATTCTCATAAATGGTAGCCCTATGATATGCTGCAAAATTAAGGCCTTGTGAGTGATACTTCACAACTGTCATTGATGTGCATAATGATAGCTCTGTCCCCAGATTCCATCTGAACCTTAACTAAAGGCAAACCTTTGCTGTCTACATAGGCCATATGGTTGATATGAAGAACGTTGACAGTCACATGAGTGCAGCTTGCAATGCCTTGCATTCCAAGGAAAGCTCTGTGCATTATCAAGTTGATTCCTACATTCCACTGGGAAAATAATAGGCATTGTGCCTTGCAAATGTAGCATTTGGCACTTGCTTGATATATGTATGCACTGTCGACTGCATGATGTGACAAATGGTCCCTGTTGGGGATTATTAGGATCCGGTAGCATAAAAGCGTCACGCTGTGGTGAGTTCACTTCTATAGGAAGGGTCATGGCTGTTCCAGATGTTGCCAGTATGTCATCCTGCAGCGGATGGTCGAACTATGTGGCAGCCTGTCCTGTGAATGGGAGGAAGCAAAGACAGTTCTCTGACATTTCCAGATATATGTAGCACAGTGTATTAGTGCAAGTTCTGGAATAATGTCCATGTGGGCGAAAAGCCTGCAGTGTCATTGCACTGAAACTCTGATGAACGTGAGCATTGCAGAAGGAGCCCTGCTACAGCGACTCTGAAAGACAAGTGGTTAATTCACTGCTGGGAATCATCAAACAAGGTGGCAGGAGTGGTTTGAGGCTAGCTACTGCAAGTACTGACACTATGATTATAGGGCTGCCTGCACTCTCAGAAATCAATCTTCCCAATAAGCTTGCATGTACTGAAGGCCTGAGAAAGACGGTTTGTGAAGGAATGGTAGAAAACCCTGGGTGGTCTCACGGGTCAGTGATGTCTCCCTGCAGGTTCTCCACAAGGCTTCTTGCCAAGGCAGGAGGAAGAGATCATCCTGACAGACTAAGCAAGCCTGGAGATTGTGGAGGTGATCAGCAATTGTACGGTGACCCCCAGAATCTGGATCCAGCGCAACTTGCTATTATATTCTTGCTCTTGTTGTAGTACAGAAACAGAATATTTACACAGTCTGCTGGGGTAAGGAAAATGGTAACTTTATTGAAAAACATCTTACTGTGACTTCCTTGCCAAAAGATCTAAAGGGAGAGCAAGAGCATCAGACATTGCATCACTTCATGCGATGATGTATACTGTGTCTCATTACCATATCACACCATTGGAATGAACCCTTTAAAATACATCCACCAATTCATGATCTCATTATATCTGGAGTGGCTTTGAAGCTCCTTGATTGCCATGCACTCTTGAATAATCTGAACACACTGGTAAAATTGGAGTTAATTTTCTTTTGACAGATTCAGTTACCTTCCTGTATGTTTGAATGTACAGTTCTCCCACCAGATCCGCCACCATTTGAAATATCCAGTTGCGACTTCATTCCCAACACCTTCCACTGCAATTATCTGATTCTTTCAGCCTTCCAACTCAACCTCAAAGGGTTGGGAAAATTAAGCCCAACTTTCTATAAGCTTTGTTTGTCCTTCATGAACTCTACTTCTTCAACATACAACGTCCAGATTTTTGCACCTTGGTCGGGTACACAGAGGCAAGAGAACCCGCAGCTGTGTGAACCCAACATTTAATAATGGTTATCGGCAGTTCAATTTTCATACTGGAGGAACAGGTTGGATTGGACATCAGGTCCAATGAATGGGTGTGGAGGCTGCTGAATTCAAATGCAACCTGGGTGAAAGGCCTGCCTCTGTGCTCCGGCAGTAATATTGAAATTTTAAAAAAAGTAAAGAAAACGGTCCCCCAGCCCTCACCCCTCACTCACCTCACACATTCACACACCCCATCCTTGCCATCCTATGGCTAGGAATCCTGTGGTGAGAAACACAACTTCTGACTCCCCAAAGCCTGTCCACCATCTACAAGGCACAAGTTAGGAGTGTAATGGAATACTCTCCACTTGCCTGGATGAGTGCAGCTCCAACAACACTCAAGAAGCTTGATACCATCCAGGAGAAATTTATCCCCCTTCCACAAACATTCAAACCCTCCACCACTGAAGAACAGTGGCAGCCATGTGTACCATCTACAAGATGCACTGCAGGAACTCACCAAGGTTCCTTAGACAGCACCTTCCAAATGCACAACCATTACCATCTAGTAGGACAAGAGCAGCAGATACCTGGGAACTCCACCACCTGGAGGTTCCCCTCCAAGTCACTCACCATCTTGGCTTGGAAACATATCACCGCTCCGTCACTGTTGCAGGGTTGAATTCTTGGAACTCTCTTTCTACTAGCACATTGGGTGTACCTACACTTCAGGTTTTACAGAGGTTCAAGAAGGCAGCTCACTACCATCTTTTCAAGGGAAACTAAGGATGGGCAATAAATGCTGGCTTAGCCAGTGGCGCCCACATCTCTTAATGACTTTTAAAACATCATAGAACATACAGTGCAGAAGGAGGCCATTCGGCCCATCGAGTCTGCACCGACCCACTTAAGCCCTCACTTCCACCCTATCCCCGTAACCCAATAACCCCTCCTAAACTTTTTGAACACTAAGGGCAATTTATCATGGCCAACCCACCTAACCCACACATCTTTGGACTGTGGGAGGAAACTGGAGCACCCGGAGGAAACCCACGTAGACACGGGGAGAATGTGCAGACTCCTCACAGACAATGACCCAGCAGGGAATCGAACCTGGGACCCTGGCGCTGTGAAGCCACAGTGCTATCCATTTGTGCTACCGTGCTACCCCACACCATAATGGCCCACACCCACCTCTATGGCCCCTCACACCCTCATGACACCCTTTTTCCCACTACTTTCAAAGATCCCATGTGAACTTAGTGCCAGCTCGTGCCAACCCATGCCCTCCACCCGTCATTCTTTGCCCCTACCTCCTCCTACTCGCCGACGTCCCCATGAGATGATGCACTTTTACACGCAATCATGTTTACTGTTTGCAGTTTCCAATGTGGTTTATCTCTCTGAAAGGTATCCTGGGACCATATCAAAGGATTACCGTGGTTATCCAAACAAATCCACCAAGGTCAGACCAGCTTTTATCTGGTCTAATCTGCATACTCTGGGTTTTACACTTCTGGCCTATTAGAATTCCACTCCCATGGAAGCAGCTGGTGATCTAATTGGCCAGCTGCCTTCGTGAAACGCAAATGTGCAAACCCCGGCCTGTCTCTAGTCCGCCCACCACGAAAATAGGGGCTGGGATTCTCCGCCGACGCGGTGCCCGGGGGTTTCCCGACGGCGTGGGGTTGCCCCACAATGGGAAACCCCATTGACCGGCTGGCATAATGGAGAATCCTGCCGGTCAGTCGGGGCAGAAATGTGGCATGGCGGGGCTGGGAATCCCGCCCATCAAGTGCCATGTTCGGGGGCGGGACATAGGATCTCCAGGCTTGTTGGCCAGTTTTACCACGATGGAGAAGCTCTCCGTCATGACAATAAACAGGGCCAACATGTTCAAAACTCTGAAACAAATATCTAATCTCACCACTTTGATGCAGATCCAAGACTCATGATGGCAATTTTTATAAGGGCACTAGGACTGATAAGCCAATGAACCATGCAAATAATATGAATCTAAATAGACCGTACAAATGTTTAGCCTCTTTACCTTAAATCTTCATCAAAGAAGGATCTAGGAATTTACATTCCATAACTAGACGTCTAACTTTGACTCACTTGAACAATCTTACAACTGTTCCAAATTATCAGTACTATCGGCAACCCCTATTAAGACACATGTAAGTGTAAGCTACTGAGTGAGTGAGTTTAAAAAGAGTTGACAAATTCATGAAACTGAAAGCCAGGCCCAAGAAATCATAATTAACGCACAATAGAGGCTGGTTTAGCACAGTGGGCTAAATAGCTGGCTTGCAATGCAGAACAATGCCAGCAGCGCGGGTTCAATTCCCGTACCAGCCTCCCCGAACAGGCGCCAGAATGTGGCAACGAGGGGCTTTTCACACTAACTTCATTGAAGCCTACTTGTGACAATCAGTAATTATTATTATTATTATTTTATTATAATAGAAGTAGCAGCATCTTAATATTAACAAGCATTCCCAAAGAACTTTGATAGAATTATTAAATGATGGAATTATCTGAGGTTATAAACGCAGTTCAAATTCATCACCCTGACCCCGTAACAGCTGCTATCAACTTTTTACAAATTGATAGCATGGTCGGTATCCAAGACTGGCAATAAATTAAACAAGGTAATTGTAAATGGTGCTCCATATTTACTGCCAAGTTATCAGTTTAATCAAACAAGTTACAGTATCAAAGCTCTATAGAAGGATCATTTAGATACGCAACTTTAACTGTTTCTGTTTCTCTCCACAGATGCTGCCTGACCTGCTGAGTTCATCCAGCATTTTCTACTTTTATTTTATATTAACAGCTGGTTCCTTCAATTTATTGGTTATAGCTTGCTACTTTAGTGAAGACATCCAGATGTTATGCAGCATTTTCTTACCAAGTTGGGGTGATACAATTTGTGGTGTCACCTCTCACTGCTATACTTGGCTTTGCCTTTGGGACATTAGAGAGTTGAACCTGTAAATTCAACAAACTACACAATAATATGAAGAAACAGCAATAATTGAAAGTCAATTAATAGAGTTTAAATGCTATCGGTGTGTTCAAACTTCAGGAGGGAGCTGTCAAGAATCTATCTGCATGGATCTGTATTCTCCGAGATCTATTACTTGTAACTACCACTGGGACCAAAAACTGATTTTTTGCTTGGTACTATACTTGTGGCTCAGCTTTCATTAAATTGCGATATTGGTGTTGACAAGAAAATATAGGCTTCCCAAGTGTTCGATTATTGCCCATCTTGCAGCACAAACAATTCTTTTACCAATGGTCTGAATAGCTAGCAGTAGAAACATGACCCATTGAAAAGCTTAATTCTGCTAAATGTCCCTTTCAATATTTTAACATGTATTTGCATTTCATTAAATTAATACTGACACTACAGGGATGGCGGATATGAAGTTAAATTCCAAATGACACAATATCCTGATTACTGAATGGCTCCACTTAACAAAAGCAATCACTGAAGAATATTTTTATTATTTTTCTTGGCCTCGACAACAAGCTTCTGATCAAAAGTACACAGCCAGTGCTATTAAAACATCTAAAAAAAAGTTGGTATTGACCCAACCTGTTCAAACCAGAAACAAAGGGCGGAATTCTCCCCCCCCACGCCGGGTCGGAGAATAGCCGGGGCGCCACGCGTGTCCCGCCACGCCGCCCCGACGCCCGTAAGCGATTCTCCCACCCCCCCCAAAACCGCTCGCCGAGAATCACGGCTGGCCGCTGGGAGAATCGCCGCTCGCCGTTTGTAACGGGCAAGCGGCGATTCTCTGGCCTGGATGGGCCGAGTGGCCTGCCCAATACGACGGGTTCCCACCTGCGCCGTCCACACCTGGTCGCTGCCGACGGGAACAGCACGGGAACGCTGGGGGGGGGGGGGCAGCCTGGGGGGGGGCGGGGGGGGGAGGGGGGTTCCTGCACCGGGGGGGGCCTCAAATGGGGTCTGGCCCGCAATCGGTGCCCACCGATCAGCGGGCCGGCCTCTCTGAAGGAGGACCTCCTTTGTTCCGCCGCCCCGCAAGATCCATCCGACATCTTCTTGCGGGGCGGCCTCGGGGAGGACGGCAACCACACATGCGCGGGTGACGCCAGTTACGTGGCACCGGTTGCGTCATTTACGCGACGCTGCTCCTAGCCCCCCGGGGGCGGGAGAATATGGGGCTGGGAGCGGGCTCCGTTCGCCGGAGTGAAACACTCCGGTTTTCACTCCGACATCGGCACTTAGACTCCCGATGGGAGAATTGCGCCAAAAGTATTGGGGAGGCTGGAAATAGAAAACAAAAACAAAAAATGCTGGAAGTATCAGCAGGTCGGGCAGCATCGGGTGGGGGGTGGTGGGGGGGGGGGGGGGGGGGGGCTGCAGAAAAACAGAGTTAACTTTTCAACCGAAGTATTAAAATCACATTTAGATTTGTACAAATTTTTAACTCAAATATGCACTTTATTCTAATCCAGGCACAATGCTTTCTGCATATTATGCTGCACTGGTCAATAATATCCACATTACAATCGTCCCTCACTAGGATATCCTGACCTCTGTATGCTACCCATGAAACATCGTTCCCACAGAAACGGGAAACTTAGATTTGAAAATCTATAAGGGTAAAAATTACATGATATGCCCATTGGAAATCTCCAGGAAAATTGTCAGAGTCTATGCCCTATGAGGAGACCACATTTGCAATACAGAACATAGAACATTACAGCGCAGTACAGGCCCTTCGGCCCTCGATGTTGCGCCAACCTGTGAAACCACTCTAAAGCCCATTTACACTATTCCCTTATCGTCCATATGTCTATCCAATGACCATTTGAATGCCCTTAGTGTTGGCGAGTCCACTACTGTTGCAGGCAGTGCATTCCACGACCTTACTACTCTCTGAGTAAAGAACCTACCTCTGACATCTGTCCTGTATCTATCTCCCCTCAATTTAAAGCTATGTCCCCTCGTGCGAGACATCACCATCCGAGGAAAAAGGCTCTCACTGTCCACCCTATCCAATCCTCTGATCATCTTGTATGCCTCAATTAAGTCACCTCTTAACCTTCTTCTCTCTAACGAAAACAGCCACAAGTCCCTCAGCCTTTACTCATAAGATCTTCCCTCCATACCAGGCAACATTCTGATAAATCTCCTCTGCACCCTTTCCAATGCTTCCACATCCTTCCTATAATGCGGTGACCAGAATTGCACGTAATACTCCAAATGCGGCCGCACCAGAGTTTTGTACAGCTGCAACATGACCTCATGGCTCCGAAACTCAATCCCTCTACCAATAAAAGCTAACACACCGTACGCCTTCTTAACAACCCTCTCAACCTGAGTGGCAACTTTCAGGGATCTATGTACATGGACACCGAGATCTCTCTGCTCATCCACACTGCCAAGAATCTTACCATTAGCCCAGTACTCTGTCTTCCTGTTATTCCTTCCAAAATGAATCACCTCACACTTTTCTGCATTAAACTCAATTTGCCACCTCTCAGCCCAGTGCTGCAGCTTATCTATGTCCCTCTGTAACTTGTAACATCCTTCCGCACTGTCCACAACTCTACCGACTTTAGTGTCATCTGCATATTTACTCACCCATCCATTTAGGTTGATGAACATTCATTGAAATTGGAAAATAGAGAGGTGACTGGTTTGAAGCAAGTACAGAGGCAGGGAAAGTTATAATGACTTTATTATGGTTGCGAATGTTTTGCCTATTTACTGGAGGAACCAAAGTCACAGGTGTCCTTGCTCTCTGCTGCACTCTCTGCTATCCTGCTGAGTTTACTTGTAGAAAAAGGAAGCTCCACGCCTTACAAGGTCCTGCAGACTGTTAACATAGGCTGGAACTTGGCCCTAACGTATTGCCATTCTGACACTTTTGTTTCAAACTTCTCCTTTCTATAAATGCTTTTATATCGTTCCTATGGGAGATCTAAGTACTTTCTGCCGTACATGAATTTACATAATTAACACAAACACAGGCAAGGTATTCCCTTACCTGCCCAAATATTGAGGAGTTGGTTATTCATAATTCTCTAATTTCTGATATTATGAAAAACTACTGAATTATCTTTGGCATAAAGGTATTAATGAGGGTTGCGTTCAATAAATTACATTTAATTGCTTAAATCAGTCATTTTCAAATCCAGGGTCGTAACACGTGGGTGCGTGTCGGGAGGGTCGCGGGGCCATGTGTTGCGGCATTCCCGATCATGGGGCGTAGTGCCCAATGGCGCAACAAGATTTTAAAAATGTCGTCCGCGACCGGCTTTCAGAATGCCAGTCATTTTGTGCTGCCTCGGCAGTGTGCAGGCTCAGAGCCCAGCAGGACAGACTGCCTCCTCTTGATATTAGCACGCGCTGACCCACAAGCAGATATTTTCTTTAAATCACTGGAGTCTTCCTGCTTGAGAGGCAGCAGAGATCAGGGGCGTCATTCTCCGACCCCCCGCCGGATCGGAGAATGGCCGTAGGCCGCCGTTAATCCCGCCCCCGCCCCCGCCGAAGTCTCCGGTACCGGAGATTGGGTGGGGGCGGGAATCGGGCCACGCCGGTTAGCGGGACCCCCCGCTGGATTCTCCGGCCCGGATGGGCCGAAGTCCCGCCCAGAAATCGCCTGTCCCGCCGGCGTAAATCAAACCTGGTATTTACCGGCGGGACCAGGCGGCGTTTGCGGACTCCGGGGTCCTGGGGGGGGGGGGCGCGGGGCGATCTAACCCCGGGGGGTGCCCCCACGGTGGACTGGCCCGCGATCGGGGCCCACCGATCCGCGGGCGGGCCTGTGCCGTGGGGGCACTCTTTCCCTTCCGCCTCCGCCACGGCCTCCACCATGGCGGAGGCGGAAGAGACTCCCCACTGCGCATGCACGGGAAACTGACAGCGGCCGCTGACGCTCCCGCGCATGCGCCGGGAAACTGTCAGCGGCCGCTGACGCTCCCGCGCATGCGCCGCATTTCCGTGCCAGCTGGCGGGGCAACAAGCGCCATTTCTGCCAGCTGGCGGGGCGGAAATCCCTCCGGCATCGGCCTAGCCCCTCAATGTTGG
The DNA here is from genome assembly GCF_047496885.1 of Scyliorhinus torazame. NCBI lineage: Eukaryota > Metazoa > Chordata > Chondrichthyes > Carcharhiniformes > Scyliorhinidae > Scyliorhinus > Scyliorhinus torazame. The sequence goes on along the minus strand of NC_092712.1, from coordinate 140,467,351 downwards.
GGCTAGGCCGCCAAAGATGCGGAGTATTCCGCACCTTTGGGCCGGCGCGATGCCCGTCTGATTGGCGCCGTGTTTGGCGCCTGTCGGCGGACATCGCACCGTTGGGGGAGAATTTCGCCCCAGGTCACGCACCCTGTGCACTGACATCACGTGCTCAGGGCGCGAGAGACATTCCTCTATTTTGTGGATGCCAGCAGTGCTGGTGTGAGCTCCAGAGCCTCTGCCGACCAACCTATTAAGAAGAAGGTGAAAACAGGAACAAAGCATTACAATGACTGAACAAAGAGATGATTTCTTAAGGTATGGGTTTATTAATTGTGTCATTGCAAATCAGGATGCAACCTTCATGTGTGCTATATGCAGGAAAGCACTGGCAACTGAAAGATTATACCCCTCAAAACTTCAAAGACATTTGAAGAGTAAGAATGGGGAGCTCAAGGACAAACCACTTAATTTTTTGAAGGGATACAGTGAGATCTTAAATCATCACCATGTTTTATCATTTGTTCATGGGATGTGGGCATCGCTGGCTGGGCCAGCATTTATTACCCATCCCTGAGGGAATTTAAAAGTCAACCACGTTGCAGTGGGTCTGGGGTCACATGCAGACCAGACCAGGCAAGGACGACAGATTTCCTTCCCTAAAGGGCATTGGTGAACTAGATGGTTTTTTACGACAATCAGCAATGGTTTAGACTTTTAATTCTAAGTTTATCTTTATTGAATTCAAATTTAACCATCTGCCATGGCGGGATTCGAACCTGGATCCCCAGACCATGGCTCTGGGCCTCTCTGGGTCTCTGGATTACTAGTCCAGTGATAGTACCACTATGCCACAGCCTCCCTTTCTCAGAAATGTAACACTAAATACCAAAGCAAGTGAGACCGTGAGGACCAAACAGGCTCACCTGTCAAAATGGTGGGTTGTGAAGTTCGGGCAGCGTGGGTTGTGAAGGTCAGCTGGCATGGGTCGTGAAGTCCGGATGGCCTGGGCAGCGAAGTTCGGGCGGCGAGGGTCGTGAAGGTCGGCCGGCGTGGATCACGAAGGTCGGCCGGTCAGTAAAAATGGGTCCCGGGCAAAAAAGTTTGAAGAACACTGGCTTAAATACAACTGCAGAAAAATTAAATCATGGAAGACCCATGAAAAAATTGGGAGTGAAAAGGATGGGATGAATTGGACAACTGTTTTCAAGGAGCTGGCATACTCATGGGCTGTAAGCCTTCAAGAATGGTGCTAAAATGTGTTACATTATTGCTAAAATATCGATACAGTTATCAGTGCAGTATCAATTCTGTCACTGGAGAAATACATTTTGTGGTTACAAATCTGAATATATGTTTATTTTCTTACATCTGAACCAAATGTTATGAGTAGCCATAGAGTCCTGTGTCTTATACTTTAAACACGATTTTATAAATACTTGTTACTTCATTAAAAAAATTATTAATGGAAAATGTGAGACATCTAAAAGACTAACTAACACAAGATTACTATGTGTACTTTTGTTTCTTTTCATAGAACTGGACTATGTTACAGATTATATGTTTTGAATTATAGTAATTGAACCCATATTTTCTGTGTTTTCATATAAATTTAAATCTGACCTCGACTCAGATGTCTCTTGAAATCATTAGTTATTCAAACACAAATTATATCCAAAGAAATTAAAGAAAAAGTTTCTGGCTTGTTCAGTTACAAGTGGAGATCTCATTTTGATAAATACATAAACATTTTTTAATGCTTTTGTAATCAACCCTATTTTTCCAAACGGGGACATAATAAATGTCAATCTAAACAATAAATGGCCTCTTCAAATTGGAAAATATGAATAAAATATACTCTATTTACTGAGTTTAAAAAAAAAACCTTTGGGTTCTGGGTGGTGTTTTTGAGGACTTCAGAAATTGGAATTGTGATTTCGCCAGGGCTGGGGATTGTGATAGTTGACATGGAGTTCTCTCAGTTCAGTAACGCACAGTTGTCCAGGTACAATATAAAGGTGAATGTTTATTTGCAAGTCTTCAGACACTCACCAAAACATCATCATAAAGGGAAATAAACACCTTGCTGTTCCTTGAGCTAAACTTCTCACACATAATAAGTTCCTCCATCATCCCCTCTCCTTCACCCAGGGGGCTTCTTCTTAGTGGGACTCAGTACTCGACTTATATAGCCTGATCAGGCTGCACAGCTGTTTCTCGTTGCACCTATTCCTCATCAATCTGCCATGTAATTCCTTGTGGCCATCTTGGTAGGGAAAACCCTTCTCCAGAAATTGGAGGAAAGTACTGTCCGTCCAGAACACAGCCCCTGATGACACCACATACCCTCCCCCTGGGTCTAAGTGTCGCCTGGAAAGCCACCTTTATCTGAATACTGAACATTTAGGCTCAGAATTCGGTTTCCTTTTCTTTGATAGTCCCTGACCTTAAACCTGATCGGTCGATAAGGATTTGTGGGGACTAGTGGATGACCATAACCAAGCTCCCCCAGGTCGACCAATATCCAATTCCCTGAATTGAAGATCTCTTATTCCAAGCTGACGAGGGGCCTCTCCTATTCAAAGTTGGATCTCAGTTATGCCTACCGGCAACTAGAGCTGGATGAGGAGTCACAGAAGTTTGCTACAATCAAAAACCACAAAGGCCTCTTCCAGTATACCAGACGGCTGTTCGGCATTGCTTCAGCCTGCGCGATCGTCCAGCGCACAATGGAAAATCTCCTCCAGGGAATTCCCATGGTGATTGGGTACCTTGATGATGTGCTAGTCACTGGCGCTACACCAGAAGAACATGTGGCTAGTCGAGAGGAAGTGTTCAAGGGGTTTCATGATGCGTGGGTCTGCCGAAAATGTGAAAAATGTACTTTTCTAGCCTCTGAAGTGATGTATCTAGGATTTTGCGTTGATGCGACAGCTACACCCTTTGGAAGAAAAGATAGAGGCCGCACGAAATATCCTTGCACTCAAACATTTCATCAAGCTTAACTCCTTCCTTGGTATGGTCAATTACTATGGAAGGTTTATTTAAAATCTCGTCAAAAAACAGGCACCGGCTGGAATTCTCAGATCAGAGAGGGGACAGATTGTTCCGGGTGGGAGACCCGGTTTTGGTCCGGAATTTTGCAGCAGGTTTGCCATGGTTAGCAGGATGGGTTGTGGCCTAGTCAGGCCATTGTTTATGTTGTCGATGTTAATGGCAAGTCCGTTAGGAAGCATGTCGACCATCTGAGTCAAGGGGTGGTGATGTGGGGTCGAGGAGTTCTATATGCACCAGGAATTCTCCTGTATCTTGTTCTAGCCAAGGGGAGCCAAGGGCTCCCACTTCTGTTCAACCAACTGTGACTGTTGAGGGTGGCAAGGTGAGTTCATCCATTGTGGAAGTAGTCCTGCCTGAGGTGGCCTCGACTGTGGACCACTCAATCGCCCAAAGGAGTTCTGAGCCTGTGACTGGGCTTTGAGGTGTGGGTGATGGACTCTCTTTCCTTGGTTTTCCCTGTTAACAATTGTGACTTTTGTACATAGTTATGTGTAAGTGTATTAAGGGACTTAAAGGGCGGGGGCGTGAAGTGATGTGGTAGTATAGCCCCTTTAAGACTACCTGATCCATTCAAGGCCAAACGCATGGGAGTGTGTTAAACCCAGCCAATGGGGAGTTCGCGTGGGGCCCTGGGAGCAGGACCCTGGGCAGTGTGGCTCAGGGAGCTGAAGAGTAAGGACCACTGTTTGTAGTGTTCTGTGCCTGTTCTCTAACTGCCTTTCATCAATAAACCCCTTTTATTTACGAATGGAAGCCATCACAGCCACCACAGATTCCATTATTGAACTGAGTTCTCTGTTATAACCCACAAACTAGCCCCACATTCTCCAACAGATGTGATGTCGCCAGGGCTGGGAATTTTAATAGATAGGGTGGAGTTCTCTCAGTTCAATAACTCAGTTATCCAGAACAATATAAAGGTGAATGTTTATGGGGGTGGCATGGTGGCGCATTGGTTAACACTGCTACCTCACGGTGCTGAGGACCCGGGTTTGATTCCGACCCTAGGTCACTGTCTGTGTGGAGTTTGCACACTACCCCCACAACGCAAAGAGGTGCATGGTAGGTGGATTAGCCACGCTAAAATTGCCCCTTAATATTTTTTCAAAAAGGTGAATGTTTAGTTACAGGTCTTCAGACACTCACCAAAACAGAAAAAGGAAATCAAAATCTAGCTCTTCCTTCAGACTTTACACACTCTCTACACACAGCAAGCCCTGCCATCATTGCCAGTCTCCTTCACCCAGTGAGCTTCTCCTTAGCAGGACTCAGTACTCTACTCATAAAACCTGATTAGGCTGCACAGCTGATCCTCGTTGCACTGATTCCTCACCAGTCTGCCATGCGATTTATTGTGGCTGTTTCATATAATTTCATAGAGTTTACAGTGCAGAAGGAGGCCATTCGGCCCATCGAGTCTGCACCGGCTCTTGGAAAGAGCACCCTACCCAAGGTCCACGTCTCCACCCTATCCCCATAACCCAGTAACCCCACCCAACACAAAGGGCAATTTTGGACACTAAGGGCAATTTATCACAGCCAATCCACCTAACCTGCGCATCTTTGGACTGTGGGAGGAAACCCACGCACACACGGGGAGGATGTGCAGACTCTGCACAGACAGTGACCCAAGCCGGAATCGAACCTGGGACCCTGGAGCTGTGAAGCAATTGTGCTATCCACAATGCTACCGTGCTACCCTATACATATGACTACGTAATATATATATTACTCTTCAAACCAGCCGAGTTGATGAAATAAACAATAGTTTTCTTTTAAAGATTAACTAATTTAATGATTAAACAATAGTCTTCTTTTAAAGATTAACTAATTTAATGAGTAATATAAATAATAGTCTGCGAGTCCTTTGTACTTAATACTCAACTAGTAAAAGAAATAAAATATAGTAAAGATAACTAACTAGCTATACAATGTAATAATGAAATAACTTATAACTTCTCTCTCTCTAGCTAATATAGTTCTTGTATGTTCGCTCTCCTGAAGCACACTCTCTCAGAACGAGCGTGAAAGTCATTCTTATACCATCTGATAGTGAGACATCTAGTGTTGAAATTACTGTACTACATTTACATACATTGATCATGTATATTCATACAGAGATCACTATATCTTCTTTTTTTGAACATTTTCTTGGAAATACTAAAAGAAAATTTAGTTACATGTGAAATGTAGTGCATACAATGTACAGTAATCACTAGAATCATGAAAAAGTTCACAAATTCAGACAATTGGGTCTTCTTCTTCTCCTTGTCGATCTTCTTAACGTCAAACGTGATGAAGGTTTACAGTCTTTATTGATCATCAAATTTGAATGCATTTGCTGTTCAATTTGTTTTGAGATTGTCTGGTTCAAATCAAGATTAGGAAAAATCTTCGCAGTCTCTGTGACTTGGAGTAGAGCTCTTCTATTTCTTCTCAGAATGTTTCCATCTGAAGTTCTTCCTAGAATGTTTCCATCTGAAGTTCTTATCAGATAAGGGGCGAAATTCTCCATTATCGGCGGAAAGTCCGCCGATCGGCGCAAAAAACGGCGCAAATCCCACTTGCGTCACGTCATAAAAATGGGCCGATAGTCTGCGGCCCGAAATGGGCTAGCAGCGACGTAACGGGATCCGCGCTTGCGCAGTGGTTCATGCCGTGCAGCGTCATACGCGCTGCACGGCGTGACGGCTCATAAGGCCGCGCAGCTCCCCCCGACCCGACCGGAACAGCCGACCGCAACACGCGACTTGATGGCTGGCCGTCGCTCAGCCCCGAGGTTCGAGTCACGCGATGTGGAGGCGCTCCTGGACGCGGTGGAGCAGAGGAGGGAAGCCCTGTATCCCGGGCACGGCCGCAGAGTTGCCCCACGCCACAGCCGGCGTCTGTGGAGGGAGGTGGCAGAGGCCGTCACCGCTGTGGCCCTAACACCACGGACAGGCACCCAGTGCCACAAGAAGGTGAACGACCTCGTCAGAGCAGGCAGGGTGAGCCTCCCCCATATCCCCCATATCCCCCCTCCCCATATCCCACCTCCCCCATATCCCCCATATCCCCCCTCCCCCATTTCCCCTCCCCCATATCCCCCTCCCCATATCCCCCCTCCCCCATATCCCCCCTCCCCCATATCCCCCATATCCCCCCCTCCCCCATATCCCCCCTCCCCCATATCCCCCCCTCCCCATATCCCCCCTCCCCCATATCCCCCATATCCCCCCCTCCCCCATATCCCCCCTCCCCCATATCCCCCATATCCCCCCTCCCCCATATCCCACCCTCCCCCATATCCCCTCTCCCCCATATCCCCCATATCCCCCATATCCCCCCTCCCCCATATCCCCCCCTCCCCCATATCCCCCCTCCCCCATATCCCCCATATCCCCCCTCCCCCATATCCCCCATATCCCCCCTCCCCCATATCCCCCCTCCCCATATCCCCCATATCCCCCCCTCCCCAATATCCCCCCTCCCCCATATCCCCCTCCCCCATATCCCCCCTCCCCCATATCCCCCCTCCCCCATATCCCCCCTCCCCCATATCCCCCCCTCCCCCATATCCCCCCTCCCCCATATTCCCCATATCCCCCCTCCCCCATATCCCCCCTCCCCATATCCCCCCCTCCCCCATATCCCCCATATCCCCCCTCCCCCATATCCCCCCTCCCCCATATCCCCCCTCCCCCATATCCCCCCCTCCCCCATATCCCCCCTCCCCCATATCCCCCATATCCCCCCCTCCCCCATATCCCCCATATCCCCAAGTGAATCCAGCCCTAACCTTAACCTCTGCAATGCACGCGCAACCGATGGCATGCATTCATATACCTGCCTAACACTGTTGCCTTTTACCCCTGCCACCACCCCCCCCCCCACAGGAGAAGCGCGCACACAACAATAGGGAGCATGTGAGGACTGGAGGAGGGCCCGCTGATGAGAGGCCACTGACCGTACACGAGGAAAGGGCCCTGGAACTGGCTGGCGGACCTGAGGACCGGGAGGTTGCTGATGCAGAGGTCAGGGCCCCACGAGCAAGTGAGCCACCAACAGCCCGTCCCCATATCCCCCCTCCCCTATATCCCCCTCCCCCGTATCACCTGATCACTGCCTGATGTCTAACCATGCATGCTTCATTGTGTATCGCAGGACCAAACGTCCAGGCACCCATCCCCGCAGATGCAGACCGCCCGCAGGATGCCCCTCGGAGACCACAGGAGACGGAGAGACCCGCACCCTCCAGCATGCGACGCCCGCAGGATGCCCCTCGGAGACCACAGGAGACGGAGAGACCCGCACCCTCCAGCATACGACGCCCGCAGGATGCCCCTCGGAGACCACGGGAGACGGAGAGACCCGCACCCTCCAGCATGCGACGCCCGCAGGATGCCCCTCGGAGACCACGGGAGACGGAGAGACCCGCACCCTCCAGCATGCGACGCCCGCAGGATGCCCCTCGGAGACCACGGGAGACGGAGAGGCCCGCACCCTCCAGCATGCGACGCCCGCAGGATGCCCCTCGGAGACCACAGGAGACGGAGAGACCCGCACCCTCCAGCATGCGACGCCCGCAGGATGCCCCTCGCACACCACGGGAGACGGAGAGACCTGGAGCAACAGGGAGACGACACCCCCGTCACGTGCGGGAGCGACCACCCAGCGATGAGGGGGGCAGCCACAGGCCCCCGTCACATCCGAGCCAGGACACCACTACCCAGGACACCACTATCCAGGACACCTCTACCCGGGACACCACTACCCAGGACACCCCTACCCGGGACACCACTACCCAGGACACCACTACCCGGGACACCACTACCCAGGAAACCCCTACCCGGGACAGCACTACCAGGGACAGCACTACCCGGGACAGCACTACCCGGGACAGCACTACCCGGGACAGCACTACCCAGGACACCCCTACCCGGGAAGACGAAATACCGGACAGTGACTCAGAGTGGATGGGTGGAGACGAACCCCCACCCCAAAGTGCCATGGACTCAGAGTGGGACGAAGAGCACGACACAACGCCACTGCTGTCACCAACACCCTCCACCATCGCAGAAACACTCACCACGGTTGGGCACTTTAGTGATGAGGCGTCTGGTACACTCACTGGTGCGCACAACACAGCCGTCCCGGTACAGCAGGTGGAGGTAGGAGCAGCAGAGGGACCGGGCGGTCGGAGGGCAGCCCAGGCCAAGCGAACATCTGCCGCCCAGATGGATCCCGGGTTCCTGCAGTTACCACACCCACACATAGATCCGATGCAACCACCGACACGGAGACGAGCGAATAGGGTGACGGGTGGCTTGCGGCGGCTGCGGTCGCAGGTGGAGGAGTCCACCCGCGTCCAGGAGCTGGGAGTGGTCCCGGTCATGCGTGCCACCCAGGCTGACACCGCACGGGTGGCGTCCGCGGTGGAGGCAATGGGTGCGACGGTGTCAGACATGGGGAACGGTTTGCGAGGCCTGGGGCCTTCCGTGCAGGCGGCGTCTGTGGCCCAGGAAATGGCTGCCCTCTCACAGGAGGCCATGAGCCAGTGCCAGCGCCAGATGGCAGAGGCGCTCAACGCCATAGCCCAGTCTCAGCAGGCCATGGCCCAGTCTCAGCAGGCCATGGCCCAGTCTCAGCAGGCCATAGCCCAGTCTCTGCAGGCCATGGCCCAGTCTCTGCAGGCCATGGCCCAGTCTCAGCAGGCCATCGCTGAGGGCATCGGCGCCAGTGGCCATGTGCGAGCTGGCGTCGCACTGTCTCAGACAGGGTTCGACAACCCCCTGGGCTCCATGGCTGCAAACCTGCAGACCCCTGTCGATACCAGCACGGGCCTCCAGGACTGGCAGCGCCAGATGTCGGGGGCGCGTCGGATGGCCAGTCCGTTCGCATCCCCCACCCATGTAGAGGCCTGGGGGCCATCGGGCACCCCGAGGGAGGAGGAGGTGGTGTGGTCCGTCCCGGCTCCCTCTGTAGGGGAGGTCCCGGTACACCGTGACACCTCGGACTCCCCCCCTTCCGTCCCAGGTGCATCGGGTGGGCAACGGGCAGGACAGGCTGGCAGCTCGCCATCCCAGTCACCCGGGCCGCAGCCTGGCCCATCTAGGCCAGGACGCCCCAGGAAACGGCGGCCAAAGGGATCCAGTGTCAGAGGGCAGGAATCACAGGAGTCCACCTCCAGTTCTGCTGTACCGTCTGGGGAACCACGTAGACGTAGTCAAAGGGCCCGTAAGGCCAAACAATTAGACACTGAGTAAGTTGGCACGGGTGCAGGGCACAGATGAGTTTTAGGGGTTAGGGCACGTGCATGAACTCCTTTGGTTATTAAAGTCAATGTTACACCTACCGAAGCTGCCTTTGTGCTCTGTCCAAAGTGTGCGGGCGTGTCATGTACGTTGAGCGCAAGTGTGTGTGTGACGGGTGGTCTTACCTCAGCCCCAGGTGAGTCTGCCCCCTTCCCCCTGGGCCGCCATCAACATCCCCCGGGCAGAGGACGGGACCGTGCGCTGCAGTGTCACAGCCGCATGCAGGGATGGTCCGGGTGGATGGTGGTACTGTGGCCATGGGTCAGACATAGTCCAACGATGTAGAGCCAGGAGCTCATCGGAGGCGGGTTGTCATCATTCTCCATGGCCTGCGATAGACACGCGTCCACCCGCAACTGGGTGAGCCCGGCCCGTTGTGCCGCCGGTGGATCGGCAATTGGGGGTGGGGGGGTGGTGTGCATGCGGGTGGGGTGTGTGGGGTTGGGGAGGGGGGTGAGGGTGCTGGGTGGGTGGATGGGTGGGGGGTGTGGGTGGTCGGCTGTTGTCATGGTGTGCGGTCTGTGGCCATACTACCCGATTCCCACGCCCATCTAGTCAGTGAAGCGGGCGTCTATCAGTCTGTCCCGTGCCCGCTGGGCCAGCCGGTAACGGTGGACAGCCACCCGCCTGTGTCTACCCTGTCTGCCCTGACCATTGCCCCCATCCCCCTCATCTGGGGAGGACTGGGCCTCTTCCTGCTGCTTCTCCACTCCGCCCTCCTCTGCCTGCGGCACATCGCCCCTCTGCTGGGCTATGTTGTGCAGGACGCAGCACACCACAATGATGCGGCCGACCCTATCTGACCGATACTGGAGGGCGCCCCCAGAGAGGTCCAGGCACCTGAAACGCATCTTCAGCACGCCAAAGCACCTCTCGATCACTCCCCTTGTCGCTACATGGGCATCATTGTAGCGGTTCTCCGCCTCATTGCGTGGCCTCCGTATAGGCGTCATCAGCCACGATCGCAATGGGTAGCCCCTGTCGCCCAGCAACCAGCCCCTCAGCCGGGGATGGCGTCCCTCGTACATGCCGGGGATGGATGACCGCGACAACATGAATGAGTCGTGTACACTGCCTGGGTGACGGGCGCAGACGTGTAGGATCATCATGCGGTGGTCGCAGACCACCGGTACGTTCATTGAATAGGTCCCCTTCCTATTAGTGAACACGGCCCTGTTCTCTGCAGGTGGCCGCACGGCGACGTGCATCCCATCGATCGCGCCCTGGACCACGGGGAACCCGGCAACGGCAGAGAAGCCCACGGCCCGGGCATCTTGGCTGGCCCGGTCCACGGGGAAGCGGATGTAGCGGTGCGCCATGGCATAAAGGGCATCTGTCACTGCCCGGATGCACCGATGCACCGATGTCTGCGATATGCTGGACAGGTCCCCACTCGGTGCCTTGAATGACCCCGTTGCATAAAAGTTCAGGGCCACCGTAACCTTGACGGACACGGGGAGAGGGTGTCCCCCGCCAGTGCCACGTGGTGACAGGTGTGCCAGCAGGTGGCAGATGTGTGCCATGGTTTCCCGGCTCATCCGGAGTCTCCTCCTGCATTCCCGGTCCGTGAGGTCCTGGTATGACTGCCGGGGCCGGTACACACGGGGCGCCCTCGGGTGCCTCAGTTGCCGTGGGGCCGCGACGTCCTCCTCCCCCTCCTCGTCCTGCGGTCAGGTGTCCCTCCAGCCTGGGCGGCTGCCGCCTGCCCCTCTGCGGCAGCCTGCGCCGCCTCTCTGGCACGCTCCTCCTCCTCCTCCTCCTCCTCCTCATCCAGGGCAACATAGACATGAGCGGCTGCCACCACGGCGGCCAACATCGCTGGATGGTCTGAAAACATGACGGCCTGGTGGGGGGGAGGGGAACGACGACATGTCATCATTGCCCATATCCCCTCCTCCCCCCAGCCAGGTGGCATGGACCGCATGGGTCCAACTGTTGGAGGCTGGCACCTGGCCAGGTGGACCAACTCATTTGCCCTCCCATCACCCACCCCGGCACGGACCCCCTCCCCAACCTCCACCCCAGCACGGACCCCCCCCCCAACCTCCACCCCGGCACGGACCCCCTCCCCAACCTCCACCCCAGCACGGACCCCCACCCCAACCTCCACCCCGGCACGGACCCCCTCCCCAACCCCCAACCTCCACCCCGGCACGGACCCCCTCCCCAACCTCCACCCCAGCACGGACCCCCCCCAACCCCCAACCTCCACCCCGGCACGGACCCCCCCCCCCCCCCAACCTCCACCCCGGCACGGACCCCCTCCCCAACCCCCAACCTCCACCCCGGCACGGACCCCCTCCCCAACCTCCACCCCAGCACGGACCCCCCCCAACCCCCAACCTCCACCCCGGCACGGACCCCCCCCCCCAACCTCCACCCCGGCACGGACCCCCTCCCCAACCCCCAACCTCCACCCCGGCACGGACCCCCTCCCCAACCTCCACCCCGGCACGGACCCCCCCCCCAACCTCCACCCCGGCACGGACCCCCTCCCCAACCTCCACCCCAGCACGGACCCCCCCCAACCTCCACCCCGGCACGGACCCCCTCCCCAACCTCCACCCCGGCACGGACCCCCCCCCCAACCTCCACCCCGGCACGGACCCCCTCCCCAACTTCCACCCCAGCACGGACCCCCCCCCCAACCTCCACCCCGGCACGGACCCCCCCCCCAACCTCCACCCCGGCACGGACCCCCCCCAACCCCCAACCTCCACCCCGGCACGGACCCCCTCCCGGCACTCCCCCGGAGCCCAGCCTACTCTAACCACCCCCCCCCCCCCCCCCGCCGCACACACACACAAGCCGAGACACACCTCTCCTCACGCAATCAGTCTGCGGCCACGCCATTTCCTGCCCAGAGCCAACCCCCCAGGCCGTCACTCACCTCCTCGCTGGTCGGCGTGAGCCTGGAGCACCGGGTCACGCCGATGAAAAGGAGGTTTGATTGACGTCGACGTGAACGGTCATCACGTCGACGGGACTTCGGCCCATCCGGAAGGGAGAATATCGGCAGGCCGAAAATCGGCTGCCTTGCGCAGACCCGTGACATTCTCCGCGGCAGCGGCGCCATTAACGCCCCGCCGACTTTTCTCCCTTTGGAGACTTCGGCGGGGGCGGGGGCGGGATTCACGGCGGCCAACGGCCATTCTCCGACCCGGCGGGGGGTCGGAGAATGACGCCCAAGATCTTGGAGAAAATCACCTAATTATGCAAGCAATGTCAGGCCAACCTCCTTCAGGAAGTCATAATCTAACAGTATCATTCTCAGATAGAGTAGACAATTCCTTTGAATGTTGATCAAAGTAGCTTTTCTGCTTCATTTTCTGCTGTTGAATTTTCTTCACAGTGCAATCTTGTTCAGGATCAGAAATATGTAACTGAGGTAGAGTGGTCCTCAAAATTCTGTTGTACAACATTTGTGATGGAGATAATCCTGTAGATAAAGGTGATGTTCTGTAATTGAGTAAAGGTAGATAAAAATCAGATTGAGAACCTTTGGATTTCATAAGTAGCTGTTTCATAATGTGGACACCTTTTCTGCTTTTCCATTGGACTGTGGAAAATTAGGGCTTGAAATCACATGTTCAAAATTGTACTTCAATGAGAATTCTTGCCATTGATGATTTGAGAAACATGGACCATTGTCAGACATGACGATACGCGGAATATCATGCCTGGCAAATATTTCCTTGTAAGCTTTTATGACAGTACTGGATGTGATATTGTTCAATTTCACTAGTTCAGGAAAATTGGAAAAATAGTCAATGACTACGAGATAGTCCTTACCAAATAACTGAAAGAGATCAGCACCAACCTTGATCCATGATGATGTTACAAGATCATGTGGTTGCAGTGGTTCTTTGCATTGATGCTTTTGATGTGACTGGCATGTGGAACACAATGATATCATGTCCGGCATGTCTGGCATGACATTTACATTTACATTTTTCAATGCCTAAGTGTCCCTCATGAAGTCTTGACAGCATTTCAGACCTCATGCTTTGTGGAATCATAATGCGATCTTATCTCAGCATCTTATCTTATCTCCCATCTATAATATCAGTTCTGACTGAATGCTTTGGTATTGCGGACAATTACCTTCAGGTCATCCTTGTTGAAGATGATGCATGACTTTCATCAACGTAGCATCTTTCAGTGTTTCAATGCGAATTTGTTGAAATTTGACATCAGAGACAGGAAGTAGTTCTCTGAATAATTGCAGTTGAGAATCAACATCATTTATCGATTCTTCTCGGAAAATGTCAGCGTTGACTGATCCAGATTATGGGCGAGATTCTCCGACCACCCGCCCGGTCAGAGAATCGCTGGGGGCTGGCGTGAATCCCGACCCCGCCGGTTGCCGAATTCTCCGTCACCGGATATTTGGTGGGGGCGGGAATCACGGCGCGCCGGTTGGCGGGCCACCCCCTGCGATTCTCCGGCCCAGATGGGCCGAAGTCCCGCCGCTAAAATGCCTGTCCCGCCAGCGTAGATTAAACCACCTACCTTTCCGGCGGGACAAGGCGGCGCGGGCGGGCTCCGGGGTCCTGGGGGGGGCGCGGGGTGATCTGGCCCAGGGGGGTGCCCCCACGGTGGCCTGGCCCGCGATAGGGGCCCACCGATCCGCGGGCGGGCCTGTGCCGTGGGGGCACTCTTTCCCTTCCGCCTTCGCCACGGTCTCCACCATGGCGGCGGCGGTAGAGACTCTCTCCACTGCGCATGCGCGGGAATGCCGTCAGCGGCCGCTAACGCTCCCGCGCATGCGCCGCCCGAGATGTCATTTCCGCGCCAGCTGGCGGGGCACCAAAGGCCTTTTCCCCAGCTGGCGGGGCGGAAATTCGTCCGGCGCCGGCCTAGCCCCTTAAGGTTGGGGCTCGGCCCCCAAAGATGCGGATGCCAGTCGGCGGACATCGCGCTGTTTCCGGAGAATTTTGCCCAAGGTGTCAGCAATTACTAATTCTTTGCCTGGTGTGTATTTCAGTGTGGAATCATGGGCGAGATTCTCCGACCCCCCGCCGGGTCGGAGAATCGCCGGAGGCTGGCGTGAATCCCGCCTCCGCCGGTTGCCGAATTCTCCGGCACCGGACGAATTTCCGCCCCGCCAGCTGGCGGAAAAGGCCTTTGGTGCCCCGCCAGCTGGCGCGGAAATTACATCTCCGGGCGGCGCACTGTGAACTTGGGTAGATCATAAACATAGTCGTGGAATTTGGAAATCCCAGTAACTAACCCGAGACACACCTTTTCAATTTGGGCGTACCTACACTCAGTCATGGATCTTGACGCATAAGCAATAGGAACGCAATTATTGAAATGGTCTTGTTGAAGTAAAGCCGAACCCTTGCCGTTTTTACTAGCATCCATCTGGCAGCATCAAAAAATGATAACCATGGAGCTTGTATCAATTGATGTTTTAAATCTGTCCATTCGCCAGTATATTTTTCAGTACAGATGAAATCTGTATTCTTTCTGATCAGTTGACATAGTGCAGTTGTTCTGTTCGCTAGATTTGAAATAAACTTTCCAAGAAAGTTGACAAGTCCAAGAAAGCGTAAGACTGCCTTCTTGTCTTTAGGAATTTGGATTGCGTTGATAGCTTGCACTTTTTCTTTATCTGGCTTTATTCCTTCAGCTGTGATGTTGTAACCTCAAAATTTCAGAGAGGAAAGGCAACACGGTGACGCAGCAGTTAGCACTGCTGACTCACGGCGCCGAGGTCCCAGGTTCGATCCCGGCTCTGGGTCACTGTCCGTGTGGAGTTTGCACATTCTCCCCGTGTTTGCGTGGGTTTCGTCCCCACAACCCAAAGATGTGCAGGGTAGGTGGACTGGCCATGCTAAATTGCCCCTTAATTGGAAAAAATGAATTGGGTACTCTAAATTTAAAAAACAAAATTCAGAGAGGAGGCGGCAAACATGCTTTGTTTAATTTCAAACCCTATTCATCCTTTTGAATACTTCCCGAAGATTTTTCATATGCTCTTCTCTTCAGGTGTTGTTGACCAGATGATTCTGTTGTCAACATAAACCCGAACACCTTCTATGTTCTCGGTCATTTGTTCCATCGTTCTGTGAAAAGTTTCCGAAGCTGAGATAATTCCAAAGGGCATCTTGTTAAAACAGTACCTTCCAAAAGGTGTATTTAAAAGTACAGAGAAGTTCACTGGAGTCTTCTAGTTGCACCTGCCCAAAACCTTGAGATGCATCAAGTTTGGTAAAAATTCTGGCACTGGCCATCTCTACAGTAATATCTTCTTTCTTTGGTGTTGGATAATGCTCTCTTTTGATGTTGCGATTGAGATCCTTCGGATCCATACAGATTTGTATCTCACCTGTAGATGTTTTCACACAGAATAGGGAGCTAACCCAGTCAGTAGGTTGAGTAATCTTTGATATGCTACCTTGAACTTGTAATCTTGAAAGTTCAGCCTTTAGTCAGTCTTTACGAGGAGCAGTTACATGTCTAGGCAGATGGATTACCGATTTGGCATCCTTTTACAGTTGAATATAGTACTGAAAAGATAACGTACCCATGCCTTGGAATACATCAGGGCATTTGTTTAAGAGCAGTTGAATGTCACCATTGAGTGTAGTCGACTATACTTTTAACGAACTTCAAATCTTTGCACGTTTGAGCTCCAAGTAAAGATGAACGCGGATCATTGACAATCTCGAATCTTACTTGTTTTTGAATGTCCCTGTTTGTGACACTCAGGTAACATGAACCATGCGAGAAAATGGGATTACCATTATAGTCACGCAATGAGCATTCTGGAGATATCATCTCATAATGACTTTGATCTTGGACAAGTCCTTGGAATTCAAAAGATTCGCCGAGGCACCTGTGTCCAGTTTGAAAGTAATTGGAATTGTGTTAATGTACACAGTAATAATAATAATAATCGCTTATTGTCACAAGTAGGCTTCAATGAAGTTACTGTGAAAAACCCCTAGTCGCCATATTCCGCTTGCTTGCTGATCATTCTTGATGGATGATTCAACCACACCAACGAAGAAAGTATTTTCTAATGAGAAAATTGCATCATTTTCCATGAAGCCTTCTTGTGTGTTGATTTCTTCTTGTTTGTCCACAGCACTCACTTCGTAATATTTTTTCTGTGCAGGAGGAATGTAACTTGCAGATGATTGACACTGAAAAGCATAATGGTTTAACTTCTGACATCTTAAACAGCGTTTACCAAAAGCAGGGCTATTTCCCTTTAAGTGGGCGTTACCACACCTGTGACACGTAATCACATTGTCGTCATGATGTATTTGTGACGCACATGCATGCGCAGACTTCTTCTTTGACATCTTCGACATCTTGCTCTTATACCATCAATGCGCATGTGCAGAGCCCGAAAATGCTTGTGAAGGATAGCTTCCGTTCCTCACAGTCTTCTGCTTTGCCTGCGACACCATTTTGATTTCTCTGTCTCGTGGTAGAGATTCACACTTTTTTCTTTCGGGTAAAATGCTAAATACTGACTTTTGGTCTGTTCCACGGAGATGCATTTATCTATCGCGATTTGTAATGTTAAATCATATTGCCGAATGAAAGCTTCTCTGACTGTATCATTAAGTATACCATATACAATCTGGTCTCTTACAAGTGAATCATGTAAATCTGCATAGTTACACGTTTTAAGTGATGAAATTATTCACCGGTTCACCAACCTTTTGAACTCTTCTGTGAAATTTTAAACGCTCTAAAATTTCATTGGTCTACATTTTGCAATGTTCATCGAACTTCGCTATAACTTGATCAAATTTAGTTTTATCTTCATCAGCTTTAAAATTAAATGAATTGAAGATTTCGATTGCTTGCTGTCCAGCCAGGGACAGAAGTAAAGCAATTCTTATAGCTTCTGGTGCAGCACTTAAATCACTAGCTTCTAAATAAAGTTAAAACTGTTGTTTGAACAATTTCTAATTCAGATTTAAATTACCAGTGGTCTTTAGATGTCTTGGTGCTTGAACTTGATCCATTGAAAAGTTGTGTTTGTCGAAGTTTCTGATGTTGCGATGACTTCTGTAGTCAAATAGTTTATTCCAATTTTTTTTTTCCATTGTGTCTATGCTGGCTGAAAAAGTGCAATCCAGCCTAATCCCATGTTCCAGCTCTTTGTCTGTTATGCCACTTCCATTGCATATCCAAGTATTTTTTTTAAAATGTGATGAGGATTTCTGCTTTCATGATCCTTTAAGACAGTGAGTTCCAGAGCCCCAATGTCCCCCTATCACTTCAGGGTGGAAATTATTTTCCTCAACCCCCTTCTAATCCTTCTGCCACATAGTAATTGACCTGCCGGCTAAGGACAACAGGCCTTTCCACTCCACTCTGTGTGGGTGATTAAAATGTATATCACAAAAAGTGGCTTTATCATTCCTGATTGAGCTAGCCGGGTCCGAACGGACACAACTGCTCGATTGGGCCTGCAGCAGGTGGTGAGGGAACCAACAAGAGAGCAAAACCTTCTTGACCTCATCCTCACCAACCATCCTGCTGCAGATGCATCTGTCCATGTCAGTATCAGTAGGAGTGACAACCACATGGTCCTTGTGGAGACAAAGTCCCGATATCACATTGAGGATACCCTCCATCATCTTGTGTGATACTACCAACCTGCTAAATGGGATAGAGTTCAAACAGATCTAGCAACTCAACTGTGCATCTATGAGGTGTTGTGTATCATCATCAGAAGCAGAACTGTACTCAGCCACAATCTGTAACCTCATGGCCCAACATATCCCGCAATCCACCATTACCGCCAAGCCAGGGGATCAACCCTGATTTAATGAACAGTGCAGGAACAGCATCAGGCACACCTAACAATGAGGTGTCAACCTGGTAAAGCTTCAACACAGGACGATTTGCGTGCCAAAATGCATTAGCAGAAAGCGACAGACAGAGCTAAGCAATCCTTCAACCAATGGATCAGATCTAAGCTCTGAAGTCCTGCCAGGTCCAGTCATGAATAATGGTGGACAATTCAACTAATCGGTGGAGTCGTCTCCACAAATATACCCATCCTCAATGTAGGAGAACACCAGCAAAAGACAAGGCTGAAGCATTTGAAACTACATTCAGTCAAATGTGCTGAATGGATGATCCATCACGGCCTCCTCCTGAGGTTCCCAGCATCACAGGTGGGTTGTCATAATTAGCACAAATGAGAATGTCTGTGGTTGTTGGATATAAATTATCACAGCTCCAGAATATCATTGCAAGAGTTCATCAGGGTAGCCCGAAGCCCATCTATTTCAGTTGCTTCATTGGTGATGTTCCTTCCATCATAAGATCAGAAGTGGGGAAGTGGGGATGTTCACTGATGATTTCACAATGCTCAGCATCATTCACGGCTCCTCAGATACTAAAGCAGTTGTGCCCGTACAGCAAGATCTGGTCAATATTTAAGCTTGGGCTTATCAGTGGCAATAATATTCATGTAACACAAGTGCCACCTCCAACAAGAGAGAATCCAAACATCGCAAATGGCATTGCCATTGCTAAATCCGCAGTATCAACATCCTGGGGGTTAGTATTGGCTTGAAGCTGAACTGGGTTAACCATATAAATATCGTGGCTACAAGAGCAGGTCAGAGACTATTAATTATGTGCCGATTAACTTACCACCTGCCTCCCCAAAATGATCTAAAAGGCACAAGCATGGAGTGTGATGGAATACCCTCCACTTGCCCGGATGTGTGCAGATCTGGCAACCTCAAGAAGCCCAACACTAGCCAGGACCAAGCCCTGCTTGATTGGCATCCAAACATTCACTCCCTCCATCACCTTGGCAGCAGTGTGCACCATATAACCACAATGCTACATTATAACCACCATATAACCACAATGCTACCGTGCTGGGCCAGCAGGGTAGCACTGTGGTTAGCACAATTGCTTCACAGCTCCAGGGTGCAGGTTCGATTCCCGGCTTGGGTCACTGTCTGTGCGGAGTCTGCACATTCTCCCCGTGTGTGCATGGGTTTCCTCCGGGTGCTCCGGTTTCCTCCCACAGTCCAAAGATGTGCAGGTTAGGTGGATTGGCCATGCTAAATTGCTCTTGGTGTCAAAATTACCTTTAGTGTTGGTGGGGTTACTGGGTTGTGGAGATAGGGTGGCGGTGTAGACCTTGGGTGGGGTGCTCTTTCCAGAAGCCGGTGCAGACCCGATGGGCCGAATGGCCTCCTTCTGCACTGTAAATTCTATGAAATATATAAGATGCACTGCAGGAACTCACAATGCTCTCGCGATGGCACCTTCCAAACCCACAACCTCTATTACACAGAAGAATCAGAGCAGCAGAGGCATAGTAACATCAGCACTTTTTCTCTCCAAATGGCTCACCTCACAGACTTGGAAATATATTGCCATTCCTTCACTGCCGCGAGGTCAAAATCGTGGATCTTATTCCCTAACAGCACCATGAGTGTGCCTACACCACATGGACTGCAAGAGTTCAAGAGGCCACTCATCATCACCACCTTCTCAAGGGCAATTAGGGATGGGCAATAAATGCTGGACGAGTCAGCGATGCACACATCCTTTTTAAAAAATAAATTTAGTGTCCAATTCATTTTTTCCAATTAAGGGGCAATTTAGCATGGCCAATCCACCTACCCTGCACATCTTTTAGGGTTGTAACAGGTTGGTGACCTGGGGCTTGGATTGAACCCGGGTCTTAGGCGCCGTGAGACAGCAGTGTTAACCACTACACTACCGTACCACATGGGCGATGCACACATTCTGTGGAAAATAAAACAAAACTCCGTAAAGGCCCATCCCAATTTTATACACCTCCCCATCTCCTCTGTTCCAAAGAAAATAACTCCAACCTAGCAAGTTTTCTTTTGTAAGTTAATTGTTTGCATTCTGAACAACGTAAATCTCCTCTGCATCCTCTCTTGTGTAATCACATCATTCCTATAATGTGATGACCAGGACTAAACCCAGATATCAAGCTGTGGCCTAACAACTATTTTGTACTGTTTAGTGTTAACCTATCTGATGTAAGTTTTCTTTTTTGCCTTATCCTACTCAGTCTGTTACTTGACCTCCTGGGCTTCAAGATATGTGTCTCACCCTGTCTCTGGGAATCTATTTTCTTCGAACCCTCAATGTCTCTTCCTTGAAAATCTCCTACTGCTCTGACACTGATTTTCCTTTCTGTAGCTTTGTCCTATCTATTCTTGCTAAATAACATCTCAGCTTAGTACAATTTGTCTTTCCCAACTGAGAACTTTACTCCTATCTTTGTCCTTTTCTGGAACTGCGTTTCACAGTTGAATTGTGATCATTATCACCAAGCTGTTCTCCCACTGTTACTCTTTTCACTTGCCCAGCTTCAGTGCCTAAAATTTGCCAACATATTTGCTTTACTATCTTGGTTTGACAGTTTGGGGTTCCATAGTACACTCCCTGCAGCGTGATTAAGTTCAACCTGAATGGTCGAATAAGATGATCCCTCTAACTTATGATTGTTATAATTGTTTCTGAAACTAAAATTGCGACCTCTTCTTTTTTTAAATCAAATTCTCTGCCTTGGGTGGACTTTAATGCACCCTTTACAACGGGAAACATGGTCGCTGGCCCCACAGAATTGTGGCAGAATCTGCACGTCAGCCTCCTGGAAGTGGGAAAACCTCCCATGGTTAAAGTCAAAAGTGAGAAAGGGCCCATGAGAGAAAGTTGCCCGCTCATGGGTGTAGTGATCTGTACATCTGTGCATACATCTGCACATACACCAGGGACTATAGACAGATGTAACAGCCACAGCATCACTAGAGGGCAGCATCAGTGACGGGTATAAAGGGTCCAGCCCAAGGGAGGATCCGCCTCTTTCAGAAGCACAGGACTAGTGAGCAGCAGCAGACAGAGACAGCTCAGCAAAGGCAGTTTACCTTAGCTTCACTGGTTATACCTCTTGACTGTATTATATCTATTGAAGCTCTGGAAACAGAACAAATCCATTGAACAAAGTATTTGTGTTAACTGGAAGTCTACAATCTTTATTCAGACTTAGAGAATAACATATAATACCAGGAGTGATTTCAGAAAGCAACTAGACACCAGCAAGAGAAGAAAAACTTAAACCGGATATTCGACTCTGGAAGACTTCACAGCAAATGGATCCTCGACGACTAACTGATTCGATGGAAATTGTTGGAACTCCATGGCAGCTGGAAACAACTGGTAATTTAAGTTATAACTGGAAAATGTGTGAACAGCTGTTCCAAATATTTATCACAGCTAATGATTTAAGCACTTCCTCTGACGCAACAAAAATAGCCCCCCTACTCTCAACAGGACGGCATGAAGCAAGATAAATCTACAATTGCTTTAATTACTTAGAAGGTGAGGACAACACCAAAGTAGACGTTTTACTCAAAAAATTTGTTGAACGCTTTAACAGTCAGTCTGGTGAGATGCTGGAAAGATTTAACTCTTGTCAGAGAAACGGAGGGCCTATCTCTGATTTTATTACAAATCTCAAGTTAATACCACAAGGCTGTGATTATGCTGATTTCAGAGACACTGTGATAATTTATCAATTAATTTCTGGACTATCTGATAAAAATTTGCGGGAAGAACTTTCACAAAATAAGTATCTAACTCTACAAATCGCAATACAAAAATGCCTTGCTTATGAACAAAAACAAAATCAGTACTTTGAGGCTCTACAAACACAGAATCATCATTTAGAAAACAAAACTGGTAAAAATGGCATGAACACTCACCACGAAGCGGAGGCAGGGTTGAATCGGAGAAAGACGGAGGTTCTGAACGGCAGCCATCTTGAGAAAGGAGCCGCACATGCTCAGTTGCGAAAAGAGGGCACAGTACAGGAAACTCGGTGTGCGCATGGGCAATCGAGTCCTACACATGACGTCACGAACATCATGATGTCAGAGGACCAGGGCCACGCCCACCTAAAATGGAAATGCACAAAAATGAACAAAAATAAATTTAAAGCTGCAAAACCCAATTGTCTTGCCTCAAAAGACAGAACAATGCCCAAACTTACACCAGCAGTTGAAAATAACTTCCACAACACCCTGGAACAAGCAGTTAGCACCGCCCTAGATGATGATATGGTCTTTGTAGACTACGATGGGAGATGGCTACCCCAGTACCAAATCCGAACCACAACTAGAGGTGTTGTACCATGAAGACCCCGACGATGAGTTCTTCTGAATGGGGAATCTGCAGCCCAGCATATATGACATCCCGGATCGTGAGTGCAGGATTATGCTGCAGCCTGACGCCAAGAAACAGAGAGTGGTCCACGCACCACGAAGGGTCCCAGCCTCCACACAAGAAGATGATTTCTTCATTGAACATGAAGAGAACGATCACAACTCCGAAACAAAAAGCGATGATTTGTCCAACGAACAATACACAAAATACTGCTCTTTATTTCTTCAAACCCACAAAGTATATTCTGCAACTGCAAGGTGACATCCTTAATCCTGGTACCAGAGAGACAAAATACCAACTTGGGATTATGTCTGCAACTGCAGAATTAACGGCTGCTTCTTCCCATCGAGTGGTACAAGATTCATGTGGATTGCAAACATTAGACAGATGGTAGGGCGAAACACTATTTTCATGTTGTGAAATATTTGTAGGAACAATGTAAGAAACTCAAAATTGTCACAAATAACAGAAGTAAAGAGGAGTGGCTCAGCAAAATTGAGCTGCAGGGGAGCTCCGCAGTGTTGGAGCAGGAGCTGCAGGTGGAGTCTCTCGATGTTGAAGACGGAGCTGCAGGTGGAGTCTCTCGATGTTGGAGACGGAGCTGCAGGTGGAGCCTCTCGATGTTGGAGACGGAGCTGCAGGTGGAGTCTCTCGATGTTCGAACAGGAGCTGCAGGTGGAGTCTCTCGATGTTGAAGACGGAGCTGCAGGTGGAGTCTCTCGATGTTGGAACAGGAGCTGCAGGTGGAGCCTCTCGATGTTGGAGACGGAGCTGCAGGTGGAGCCTCTCGATGTTGGAGACGGAGCTGCAGGTGGAGTCTCTCGATGTTGGAGACGGAGCTGCAGGTGGAGTCTCTCGATGTTGGAACAGGAGCTGCAGGTGGAGTCTCTCGATGTTGGAGACGGAGCTGCAGGTGGAGTCTCTCGATGTTGGAACAGGAGCTGCAGGTGGAGCTTCTCGATGTTGGAGACAGAGCTGCAGGTGCAGTCTCTCGATGTTGGAGACGGAGCTGCAGGTGGAGTCTCTCGATGTTGGAGACGGAGCTGCAGGTGGAGTCTCTCGATGTTGGAACACGAGCTGCAGGTGGAGTCTCTCGATGTTGGAACAGGAGCTGCAGGTGGAGCCTCTCGATGTTGGAGACAGAGCTGCAGGTGGAGTCTCTCGATGTTGGAACAGGAGCTGCAGGTGGAGCCTCTCGATGTTGGAGACGGAGCTGCAGGTGGGCCTCTCGATGTTGAAGACGGAGCTGCAGGTGGAGTCTCTCGATGTTGGAGACGGAGCTGCAGGTGGAGCCTCTCGATGTTGGAAGAGGAGCTGCAGGTGGAGCCTCTCGATATTGGAACAGGAGCTGCAGGTGGAGTTTCTCGATGTTGGAGATGGAGCTGCAGGTGGAGCCTCTCGATGTTGGAACGGGAGCAGCAGGTGGAGCCTCTCGATGTTGGAACAGGAGCTGCAGTTGGAGCCTCTCGATGTTGGAGACGGAGCTGCAGGTGGAGCCTCTCGATGTTGGAGACGGAGCTGCAGGTGGAGTCTCTTGATGTTGGAGACGGAGCTGCAGGTGGAGTCTCTCGATGTTGGAACAGGAGCTGCAGGTGGAGTCTCTCGATGTTGGAACAGGAGCTGCAGGTGGAGCCTCTCGATGTTGGAACAGGAGCTGCAGGTGGAGTCTCTCGATGTTGGAGACGGAGCTGCAGGTGGAGTCTCTCGATGTTGGAACAGGAGCTGCAGGTGGAGTCTCTCGATGTTGGAGACGGAGCTGCAGGTGGAGTCTCTCGATGTTGGAGACGGAGCTGCAGGTGGAGTCTCTCGATGTTGGAACAGGAGCTGCAGGTGGAGCCTCTCGATGTTGGAACAGGAGCTGCAGGTGGAGCCTCTCGATGTTGGAGACGGAGCTGCAGGTGGAGCCTCTCGATGTTGGAACAAGAGCTGCAGGTGGAGTCTCTCGATGTTGGAGATGGAGCTGCAGGTGGAGCCTCTCGATGTTGGAGACGGAGCTGCAGATGGAGCCTCTCGATGTTGGAGACGGAGCTGCAGGTGGAGTCTCTCGATGTTGGAGACAGAGCTGCAGGTGGAGTCTCTCGATGTTCGAACAGGAGCTGCAGGTGGAGCCTCTCGATGTTGGAACAGGAGCTGCAGGTGGAGCCTCTCGATGTTGGAGACGGAGCTGCAGGTGGAGCCTCTAGATGTTGGAACAGGAGCTGCAGGTGGAGTCTCTCGATGTTGGAGACGGAGCTGCAGGTGGAGCCTCTCGATGTTGGAGACGGAGCTGCAGATGGAGCCTCTCGATGTTGGAGACGGAGCTGCAGGTGGAGTCTCTCGATGTTGGAGACGGAGCTGCAGGTGGAGTTTCTCGATGTTGGAGACGGAGCTGCAGGTGGAGCCTCTCGATGTTGGAACAGGAGCTGCAGGTGGAGTTTCTCGATGTTGGAGATGGAGCTGCAGGTGGAGCCTCTCGATGTTGGAGACGGAGCTGCAGGTGGGTCTCTCGATGTTGGAGACGGAGCTGCAGGTGGAGCCTCTCGATGTTGGAGACGGAGCTGCAGGTGGAGCCTCTCGATGTTGGAAGAGGAACTGCAGGTGGAGCCTCTCGATATTGGAACAGGAGCTGCAGGTGGAGCCTCTCGATGTTGGAACAGGAGCAGCAGGTGGAGCCTCTCGATGTTGGAACAGGAGCTGCAGTTGGAGCCTCTCGATGTTGGAGACGGAGCTGCAGGTGGAGCCTCTCGATGTTGGAGACGGAGCTGCAGGTGGAGTCTCTCGATGTTGGAGACGGAGCTGCAGGTGGAGCCTCTCGATGTTGGAACAGGAGCTGCAGGTGGAGCCTCTCGATGTTGGAGACGGAGCTTCAGGTGGAGTCTCTCGATGTTGGAACAGGAGCTGCAGGTGGAGTCTCTCGATGTTGGAGACGGAGCTGCAGGTGGAGTCTCTCGATGTTGGAGACGGAGCTGCAGGTGGAGTCTCTCGATGTTGGAACAGGTGCTGCAGGTGGAGCCTCTCGATGTTGGAACAGGAGCTGCAGGTGGAGCCTCTCGATGTTGGAGACGGAGCTGCAGGTGGAGCCTCTCGATGTTGGAACAGGAGCTGCAGGTGGAGTCTCTCGATGTTGGAGACGGAGCTGCAGGTGGAGCCTCTCGATGTTGGAGACGGAGCTGCAGATGGAGCCTCTCGATGGTGGAGACGGAGCTGCAGATGGAGCCTCTCGATGTTGGAGACGGAGCTGCAGGTGGAGCCTCTCGATGTTGGAGACGGAGCTGCAGGTGGAGCCTCTCGATGTTGGAACAGGAGCTGCAGGTGGAGCCTCTCGATGTTGGAGACGGAGCTGCAGGTGGAGCCTCTCGATGTTGGAGACGGAGCTGCAGGTGGAGTCTCTCGATGTTGGAGACAGAGCTGCAGGTGGAGTCTCTCGATGTTCGAACAGGAGCTGCAGGTGGAGCCTCTCGATGTTGGAGACGGAGCTGCAGGTGGAGCCTCTCGATGTTGAAGACGGAGCTGCAGGTGTAGTCTCTCGATGTTGGAGACGGAGCTGCAGGTGGAGTTTCTCGATGTTGGAGACGGAGCTGCAGGTGGAGCCTCTCGATGTTGGAACAGGAACTGCAGGTGGAGTTTCTCGATGTTGGAGATGGAGCTGCAGGTGGAGCCTCTCGATGTTGGAACAGGAGCAGCAGGTGGAGCCTCTCGATGTTGGAACAGGAGCAGCAGTTGGAGCCTCTCGATGTTGGAGACGGAGCTGCAGGTGGAGCCTCTCGATGTTCGAGACGGAGCTGCAGGTGCAGTCTCTCGATGTTGGAGACGGAGCTGCAGGTGGAGTCTCTCGATGTTGGAGATGGAGCTGCAGGTGGAGTCTCTCGATGTTGGAACAGGAGCTGCAGGTGGAGTCTCTCGATGTTGGAACAGGAGCTGCAGGTGGAGCCTCTCGATGTTGGAATAGGAGATGCAGGTGGAGCCTCTCGATGTTGGAGACGGAGCTGCAGGTGGAGTCTCTCGATGTTGGAACAGGAGCTGCAGGTGGAGTCTCTCGATGTTGGAACAGGAGCTGCAGGTGGAGTCTCTCGATGTTGGAACAGGAGCTGCAGGTGGAGCCTCTCGATGTTGGAATAGGAGATGCAGGTGGAGACTCTCGATGTTGGAGATGGAGCTGCAGGTGGAGTCTCTCGATGTTGGAGACGGAGCTGCAGGTGGAGTCTCTCGATGTTGGAGACGGAACTGCAGGTGGAGCCTCTCGATGTTGAAGACGGAGCTGCAGGTGGAGTCTCTCGATGTTGGAACAGGAGCTGCAGGTTGGCCTCTCGATGTTGGAGATGGAGCTGCAGGTGGAGTCTCTCGATGTTGGAACAGGAGCTGCAGGTGGAGTCTCTCGATGTTGGAGACGGAGCTGCAGGTGGAGTCTCTCGATGTTGGAACAGGAGCTGCAGGTGGAGTCTCTCGATGTTGGAACAGGAGCTGCAGGTGGAGTCTCTCGATGTTGGAACAGGAGCTGCAGGTGGAGTCTCTCGATGTTGGAACAGGAGCTGCAGGTGGAGTCTCTCGATGTTGGAACAGGAGCTGCAGGTGGAGCCTCTCGATGTTGGAGACGGAGCTTCAGGTGGAGTCTCTCGATGTTGGAACAGGAGCTGCAGGTGGAGTCTCTCGATGTTGGAGACGGAGCTGCAGGTGGAGTCTCTCGATGTTGGAGACGGAGCTGCAGGTGGAGTCTCTCGATGTTGGAACAGGAGCTGCAGGTGGAGCCTCTCGATGTTGGAACAGGAGCTGCAGGTGGAGCCTCTCGATGTTGGAGACGGAGCTGCAGGTGGAGCCTCTCGATGTTGGAACAGGAGCTGCAGGTGGAGCCTCTCGATGTTGGAGACGGAGCTGCAGATGGAGCCTCTCGATGTTGGAGACGGAGCTGCAGGTGGAGCCTCTCGATGTTGGAGACAGAGCTGCAGATGGAGCCTCTCGATGTTGGAGACGGAGCTGCAGGTGGAGCCTCTCGATGTTGGAACAGGAGCTGCAGGTGGAGCCTCTCGATGTTGGAGACGGAGCTGCAGGTGGAGCCTCTCGATGTTGGAGACGGAGCTGCAGGTGGAGTCTCTCGATGTTGGAGACAGAGCTGCAGGTGGAGTCTCTCGATGTTCGAACAGGAGCTGCAGGTGGAGCCTCTCGATGTTGGAACAGGAACTGCAGGTGGAGTTTCTCGATGTTGGAGATGGAGCTGCAGGTGGAGCCTCTCGATGTTGGAACAGGAGCAGCAGGTGGAGCCTCTCGATGTTGGAACAGGAGCTGCAGTTGGAGCCTCTCGATGTTGGAGACGGAGCTGCAGGTGGAGCCTCTCGATGTTCGAGACGGAGCTGCAGGTGCAGTCTCTCGATGTTGGAGACGGAGCTGATGGTGGAGTCTCTCGATGTTGGAGATGCAGCTGCAGGTGGAGTCTCTCGATGTTGGAACAGGAGCTGCAGGTGGAGTCTCTCGATGTTGGAACAGGATCTGCAGGGGGAGTCTCTCGATGTTGGAACAGGAGCTGCAGGTGGAGCCTCTCGATGTTGGAGACGGAGCTGCAGGTGGAGCCTCTCGATGTTGGAGACGGAGCTGCAGGTGGAGTCTCTCGATGTTGGAACAGGAGCTGCAGGTGGAGTCTCTCGATGTTGGAACAGGAGCTGCAGGTGGAGTCTCTCGATGTTGGAACAGGAGCTGCAGGTTGGCCTCTCGATGTTGGAGACGGAGCTGCAGGTGGAGTCTCTCGATGTTGGAACAGGAGCTGCAGGTGGAGTTTCGCGATGTTGGAGACGGAGCTGCAGATGGAGCCTCTCGATGTTGGAGACGGAGCTGCAGCTGTAGTCTCTCGATGTTGGAGACGGAGCTGCAGAGTGGGCCTCTCGATGTTGGAACAGGAGCAGCAGGTGGAGTCTCTCTATGTTGGAGATGGAGCTGCGGGTGTAGTCTCTCGATGTTGGAACAGGAGGAGCAGGTGGAGTCTCTCGATGTTGGAGATGGAGCTGCAGGTGGAGCCTCTCGATGTTGGAACAGGAGCTGCAGGTAGATTCTCTCGATGTTGGAGACGGAGCTGCAGATGGAGCCTCTCGATGTTGGAGACGGAGCTGCAGGTGGTGTCTCTCGATGTTGGAACAGGAGCTGCAGGTGGAGCATCTCGATATTGGAGACGGAGCTGCAGGTGGAGTCCCTCGATGTTGGAACAGGAGCTGCAGGTGGAGTCTCTCGATGTTGGAACAGGAGCTGCAGGTGGAGTCTCTCGATGTTGTAGACGGAGCTGCAGATGGAGCCTCTCGATGTTGGAGACGGAGCTGCAGGTGGAGTCTCTCGATGTTGGAACAGGAGCTGCTGGAGGAGTCTCTCGATGTTGGAACAGGAGCTGCAGGTGGAGTCTCTCGATGTTGGAACAGGAGCTGCAGGCGGAGTCTCTCGATGTTGGAACAGGAGCTGCAGGTGGAGTCTCTCGATGTTGTAGACGGAGCTGCAGATGGAGCCTCTCGATGTTGGAGACGGAGCTGCAGGTGGAGACTCTCGATGTTGGAACAGGAGCTGCAGGTGGAGCCTCTCGATGTTGGAACAGGAGCTGCAGGTAGAGCCTCTCGATGTTGGAGACGGAGCTGCTGGTGGAGTCTCTCGATGTTGGAACAGGAGCTGCAGGTGGAGTCTCTCGATGTTGGAGACGGAGCTGCAGGTGGAGCCTCTCGATGTTGGAGACGGAGCTGCTGGTGGAGTCTCTCGATGTTGGAACAGGAGCTGCAGGTGGAGTCTCTCGATGTTGGAGACGGAGCTGCAGATGGAGCCTCTCGATGTTGGAGACGGAGCTGTAGGTGGAGTCTCTCGATGTTGGAACAGGAGCTTCAGGTGGAGCCTCTCGATGTTGGAACAGGAGCTGCAGGTGGAGCCTCTCGATGTTGGAACAGGAGCTGCTGGTGGAGTCTCTCGATATTGGAGACGGAGCTGCAGGAGGAGTCTCTCGATGTTGGAGATGGAGCTGCAGGTGGAATCTTTCGATGTTGGAGACGGAGCTGCAGGTGGAGTCTCTCCATGTTGTAACAGGAGCTGCAGGTGGAGTCTCTCGATGTTGGAACAGGAGCTGCAGGTGGAGCCTCTCGATGTTGGAGACGGTGCTGCAGGTGGAGCCTCTCGATGTTGGAGACGGAGCTGCAGGAGGAGTCTCTCGATGTTGGAACAGGAGCTGCAGGTGAGTCTCTCGATGTTGGTGACGGAGCTGCAGGTGGAGCCTCTCGATGTGGAACAGGAGCTGCAGGTGGAGCCTCTCGATGTTGGAGATGGAGCTGCAGGTGGAGTCTCTCGATGTTGGAACAGGAGCTGCAGGTGGAATCTCTCGATGTTGGAACAGGAGCTGCAGGTGGAGCCTCTCGATGTTGGAACAGGAGCTGCAGGTGGAGCCTCTCGATGTTGGAGACGGAGCTGCAGGTGGAGCCTCTCGATGTTGGAGACAGAGCGGCAGGAGGAGTCTCTCGATGTTGGAGACAGAGCGGCAGGAGGAGTCTCTCGATGTTGGAACAGGAGCTGCAGGTGGAGTCTCTCGATGTTGGAGACAGAGCGGCAGGAGGAGTCTCTCGATGTTGGAACAGGAGCTGCAGGTGGAGCCTCTCGATGTTGGAATAGGAGCTGCAGGTGGAGCCTCTCGATGTTGGAATAGGAGCTGCAGGTGGAGCCTCTCGATGTTGGAGACGGAGCTGCAGGTGGAGTCTCTCGATGTTGGAGACGGAGCTGCAGGTGGAGTCTCTCGATGTTGGAGACGGAGCTGCAGGTGGAGTCTCTCGATGTTGAAACAGGAGCTGCAGGTGGAGCCTCTCGATGTTTGAACAGGAGCTGCAGGTGGAGCCTCTCGATGTTGGAACAGGAGCTGCAGGTGGAATCTCTCGATGTTGGAGACGGAGCTGCAGGTGGTGTCTCTCGATGTTGGAGACGGAGCTGCAGGTGGAGCCTCTCGATGTTGGAACAGGAGCTGCAGGTGGAGCCTCTCGATGTTGGAGACGGAGGTGCAGGTGGAGCCTCTCTATGTTGGAACAGGAGCTGCAGGTGGAGCCTCTCGATGTTGGAGACGGAGCTGCAGGTGGAGCCTCTCGATGTTGGAACAGGAGCTGCAGGTGGAGCCTCTCGATGTTGGAGACGGAGGTGCAGGTGGAGCCTCTCTATGTTGGAGATGGAGCTGCAGGTGGAGTCTCTCGATGTTGGAACAGGAGCTGCAGGCGGAATCTCTCGATGTTGGAACAGGAGCTGCAGGTGGAGCCTGTCGATGTTGGAACAGGAGCTGCAGGTGGAGCCTCTCGATGTTGGAACAGGAGCTGCAGGCGGAGTCTCTCGATGTTGGAGCAGGAGCTGCAGGTGGAGCCTCTCGATGTTGGAGACGGAGCTGCAGGTGGAGTCTATCGATGTTGGAACAGGAGCTGCAGGTGGAATCTTTCGATGTTGGAGACGGAGCTGCAGGTGGAGTCTCTCCATGTTGTAACAGGAGCTGCAGGTGGAGTCTCTCGATGTTGGAACAGGAGCTGCAGGTGGAGCCTCTCGATGTTGGAGACGGAGCTGCAGGTGGAGTCTCTCGATGTTGGAGACGGAGCTGCAGGTGGAGTCTCTCGATGTTGGAGACGGAGCTGCAGGTGGAGTCTCTCGATGTTGAAACAGGAGCTGCAGGTGGAGCCTCTCGATGTTTGAACAGGAGCTGCAGGTGGAGCCTCTCGATGTTGGAACAGGAGCTGCAGGTGGAATCTCTCGATGTTGGAGACGGAGCTGCAGGTGGTGTCTCTCGATGTTGGAGACGGAGCTGCAGGTGGAGCCTCTCGATGTTGGAACAGGAGCTGCAGGTGGAGCCTCTCGATGTTGGAGACGGAGGTGCAGGTGGAGCCTCTCTATGTTGGAACAGGAGCTGCAGGTGGAGCCTCTCGATGTTGGAGACGGAGCTGCAGGTGGAGCCTCTCGATGTTGGAACAGGAGCTGCAGGTGGAGCCTCTCGATGTTGGAGACGGAGGTGCAGGTGGAGCCTCTCTATGTTGGAGATGGAGCTGCAGGTGGAGTCTCTCGATGTTGGAACAGGAGCTGCAGGCGGAATCTCTCGATGTTGGAACAGGAGCTGCAGGTGGAGCCTGTCGATGTTGGAACAGGAGCTGCAGGTGGAGCCTCTCGATGTTGGAACAGGAGCTGCAGGCGGAGTCTCTCGATGTTGGAGCAGGAGCTGCAGGTGGAGCCTCTCGATGTTGGAGACGGAGCTGCAGGTGGAGTCTATCGATGTTGGAACAGGAGCTGCAGGTGGAATCTTTCGATGTTGGAGACGGAGCTGCAGGTGGAGTCTCTCCATGTTGTAACAGGAGCTGCAGGTGGAGTCTCTCGATGTTGGAACAGGAGCTGCAGGTGGAGCCTCTCGATGTTGGAGACGGTGCTGCAGGTGGAGCCTCTCGATGTTGGAGACGGAGCTGCAGGAGGAGTCTCTCGATGTTGGAACAGGAGCTGCAGGTGAGTCTCTCGATGTTGGTGACGGAGCTGCAGGTGGAGCCTCTCGATGTGGAACAGGAGCTGCAGGTGGAGCCTCTCGATGTTGGAGATGGAGCTGCAGGTGGAGTCTCTCGATGTTGGAACAGGAGCTGCAGGTGGAATCTCTCGATGTTGGAACAGGAGCTGCAGGTGGAGCCTCTCGATGTTGGAACAGGAGCTGCAGGTGGAGCCTCTCGATGTTGGAACAGGAGATGCAGGTGGAGCCTCTCGATGTTGGAGACGGAGCTGCAGGTGGAGTCTCTCGATGTTGGAACAGGAGCTGCAGGTGGTGCCTCTCGATGTTGGAAATGGAGCTGCAGGTGGAATCTCTCGATGTTGGAGACGGAGCTGCAGGTGGAGTCTCTCGATGTTGTAACAGGAGCTGCAGGTGGAGTCTCTCGATGTTGGAACAGGAGCTGCAGGTGGAGCCTCTCGATGTTGGAGACGGAGCTGCAGGTGGAGCCACTCTGTGTTGTAGACGGAGCTGCAGGAGGAGTCTCTCGATGTTGGAACAGGAGCTGCAGGTGGAGTCTCTCGATGTTGGAGACAGAGTTGCAGGAGGAGTCTCTCGATGTTGGAACAGGAGCTGCAGGTGGAGCCTCTCGATGTTGGAATAGGAGCTGCAGGTGGAGCCTCTCGATGTTGAAGACGGACCCGCAAGAGGAGTCTCTCGATGTTGGAACAGGAGCTGCAGCTGGAGCCTCTCGATATTGGAGACAGAGCTGCAGATGGAGTCTCTCGATGTTGGAGATGGAGCTGCAGGCGGAGTCTCTCGATGTTGGAGGCGGAGCTGCAGGTGGAGCCTCTCGATGTTGGAGACAGGAGCTGAAGGTGGAGCCTCTCGATGTTGAAGACGGAGCTGCAAGAGGAGTCTCTCGATGTTGGAACAGGAGCTGCAGGTGGAGTCTCTCAATGTTGGAATAGGAGCTGCAGGTGGAGTCTCTCGATGTTGGAGACGGAGCTGCAGGTGGAGTCTCTCGATGTTGGAACAGGAGCTGCAGCTGGAGCCTCTCGATATTGGAGACAGAGCTGCAGATGGAGTCTCTCGATGTTGGAGATGGAGCTGCAGGAGGAGCCTCTCGATGTTGGAGACAGGAGCTGCAGCTGGAGCCTCTCGATATTGGAGACAGAGTTGCAGATGGAGTCTCTCGATGTTGGAGATGGAGCTGCAGGCGGAGTCTCTCGATGTTGGTGACGGAGCTGCAGGTGGAGTCTCTCGATGTTGGAACAGGAGCTGCAGGTGGAGTCTCTCGATGTTGGAGACGGAGCTGCAGGTGGAGCCTCTCGATGTTGGAGGCAGGAGCTGCAGGTGGAGTCTCTCGATGTTGGAGACGGAGCTGCAGATGGAGCCTCTCGATGTTGGAGACGGAGCCGCAGGTGGAGTCTCTCGATGTTGGAGACGGAGCTGCAGGTGGGCCTCTCGATGTTGGAACAGGAGCAGCAGGTGGAGTCTCTCGATGTTGGAGACGGAGCTGCAGGTGGAGTCTCTCGATGTTGGAACAGGAGCTGCAGGTAGAGTCTCTCGATGTTGGAGACGGAGCTGCCGATGGAGCCTCTCGATGTTGGAGACGGAGCTGCAGGTGGATTCTCTCGATGTTGGAACAGGAGCTGCAGGTGGAGTTTCTCGATGTTGGAACAGGAGCTGCAGGTGGGCCTCTCGATGTTGGAACAGGAGCAGCAGGTGGAGTCTCTCGATGTTGGAGATGGAGCTGCAGGTGTAGTCTCTCGATGTTTGAACAGGAGGAGCAGGTGGAGTCTCTCGATGTTGGAGATGGAGCTGCAGGTGGAGCCTCTCGATGTTGGAACAGGAGCTGCAGGTAGAGTCTCTCGATGTTGGAGACGGAGCTGCAGATGGAGCCTCTCGATGTTGGAGACGGAGCTGCAGGTGGATTCTCTCGATGTTGGAACAGGAGCTGCAGGTGGAGTCTCTCGATGTTGGAACAGGAGCTGCAGGTGGAGTATCTCGATGTTGTAGACGGAGCTGCAGATGGAGCCTCTCGATGTTGGAGACGGAGCTGCAGGTGGAGTCTCTCGATGTTGGAACAGGATCTGCAGGGGGAGTCTCTCGATGTTGGAACAGGAGCTGCAGGTGGAGCCTCTCGATGTTGGAGACGGAGCTGCAGGTGGAGGCTCTCGATGTTTGAACAGGAGCTGCAGGTGGAGCCTCTCGATGTTGGAGACGGTGCTGCAGGTGGAGCCTCTCGATGTTGGAGACGGAGCTGCAGGAGGAGTCTCTCGATGTTGGAACAGGAGCTGCAGGTGAGTCTCTCGATGTTGGTGACGGAGCTGCAGGTGGAGCCTCTCGATGTGGAACAGGAGCTGCAGGTGGAGCCTCTCGATGTTGGAGATGGAGCTGCAGGTGGAGTCTCTCGATGTTGGAACAGGAGCTGCAGGTGGAATCTCTCGATGTTGGAACAGGAGCTGCAGGTGGAGCCTCTCGATGTTGGAACAGGAGCTGCAGGTGGAGCCTCTCGATGTTGGAGACGGAGCTGCAGGTGGAGCCTCTCGATGTTGGAGACAGAGCGGCAGGAGGAGTCTCTCGATGTTGGAGACAGAGCGGCAGGAGGAGTCTCTCGATGTTGGAACAGGAGCTGCAGGTGGAGTCTCTCGATGTTGGAGACAGAGCGGCAGGAGGAGTCTCTCGATGTTGGAACAGGAGCTGCAGGTGGAGCCTCTCGATGTTGGAATAGGAGCTGCAGGTGGAGCCTCTCGATGCTAAAAGACGCAGCTGCAAGAGGTGTCTCTCGATGTTGGAACAGGAGCTGCAGGTGGTGTCTCTCGATGTTGGAATAGGAGCTGCAGGTGGAGCCTCTCGATGTTGGAGACGGAGCTGCAGGTGGAGTCTCTCGATGTTGGAGACGGAGCTGCAGGTGGAGTCTCTCGATGTTGAAACAGGAGCTGCAGGTGGAGCCTCTCGATGTTTGAACAGGAGCTGCAGGTGGAGCCTCTCGATGTTGGAACAGGAGCTGCAGGTGGAATCTCTCGATGTTGGAGACGGAGCTGCAGGTGGTGTCTCTCGATGTTGGAGACGGAGCTGCAGGTGGAGCCTCTCGATGTTGGAACAGGAGCTGCAGGTGGAGCCTCTCGATGTTAGAGACAGAGGTGCAGGTGGAGCCTCTCTATGTTGGAACAGGAGCTGCAGGTGGAGCCTCTCGATGTTGGAGACGGAGCTGCAGGTGGAGCCTCTCGATGTTGGAACAGGAGCTGCAGGTGGAGCCTCTCGATGTTGGAGACGGAGGTGCAGGTGGAGCCTCTCTATGTTGGAGATGGAGCTGCAGGTGGAGTCTCTCGATGTTGGAACAGGAGCTGCAGGCGGAATCTCTCGATGTTGGAACAGGAGCTGCAGGTGGAGCCTGTCGATGTTGGAACAGGAGCTGCAGGTGGAGCCTCTCGATGTTTGAACAGGAGCTGCAGGCGGAGTCTCTCGATGTTGGAACAGGAGCTGCAGGTGGAGCCTCTCGATGTTGGAGACGGAGCTGAAGGTGGAGTCTATCGATGTTGGAACAGGAGCTGCAGGTGGAATCTTTCGATGTTGGAGACGGAGCTGCAGGTGGAGTCTCTCCATGTTGTAACAGGAGCTGCAGGTGGAGTCTCTCGATGTTGGAACAGGAGCTGCAGGTGGAGCCTCTCGATGTTGGAGACGGTGCTGCAGGTGGAGCCTCTCGATGTTGGAGACGGAGCTGCAGGAGGAGTCTCTCGATGTTGGAACAGGAGCTGCAGGTGAGTCTCTCGATGTTGGTGACGGAGCTGCAGGTGGAGCCTCTCGATGTGGAACAGGAGCTGCAGGTGGAGCCTCTCGATGTTGGAGATGGAGCTGCAGGTGGAGTCTCTCGATGTTGGAACAGGAGCTGCAGGTGGAATCTCTCGATGTTGGAACAGGAGCTGCAGGTGGAGCCTCTCGAAGTTGGAACAGGAGCTGCAGGTGGAGCCTCTCGATGTTGGAACAGGAGATGCAGGTGGAGCCTCTCGATGTTGGAGACGGAGCTGCAGGTGGAGTCTCTCGATGTTGGAACAGGAGCTGCAGGTGGTGCCTCTCGATGTTGGAAATGGAGCTGCAGGTGGAATCTCTCGATGTTGGAGACGGAGCTGCAGGTGGAGTCTCTCGATGTTGTAACAGGAGCTGCAGGTGGAGTCTCTCGATGTTGGAACAGGAGCTG
This sequence comes from Scyliorhinus torazame, assembly GCF_047496885.1. Classification (NCBI taxonomy): domain Eukaryota; kingdom Metazoa; phylum Chordata; class Chondrichthyes; order Carcharhiniformes; family Scyliorhinidae; genus Scyliorhinus; species Scyliorhinus torazame. The sequence continues at coordinate 140,431,200 of NC_092712.1, read as the reverse complement.
CAGGTGGAGCCTCTCGATGTTGGAGACGGAGCTGCAGGTGGAGCCACTCTGTGTTGTAGACGGAGCTGCAGGAGGAGTCTCTCGATGTTGGAACAGGAGCTGCAGGTGGAGTCTCTCGATGTTGGAGACAGACCTGCAGGAGGAGTCTCTCGATGTTGGAACAGGAGCTGCAGGTGGAGCCTCTCGATGTTGGAATAGGAGCTGCAGGTGGAGCCTCTCGATGTTGAAGACGGAGCCGCAAGAGGAGTCTCTCGATGTTGGAACAGGAGCTGCAGCTGGAGCCTCTCGATATTGGAGACAGAGCTGCAGATGGAGTCTCTCGATGTTGGAGATGGAGCTGCAGGCGGAGTCTCTCGATGTTGGAGACGGAGCTGCAGGTGGAGCCTCTCGATGTTGGAGACAGGAGCTGAAGGTGGAGCCTCTCGATGTTGAAGACGGAGCTGCAAGAGGAGTCTCTCGATGTTGGAACAGGAGCTGCAGGTGGAGTCTCTCAATGTTGGAATAGGAGCTGCAGGTGGAGTCTCTCGATGTTGGAGACGGAGCTGCAGGTGGAGCCTCTCGATGTTGGAACAGGAGCTGCAGGTGGAGCCTCTCGATGTTGGAGACGGAGGTGCAGGTGGAGCCTCTCTATGTTGGAGATGGAGCTGCAGGTGGAGTCTCTCGATGTTGGAACAGGAGCTGCAGGCGGAATCTCTCGATGTTGGAACAGGAGCTGCAGGTGGAGCCTGTCAATGTTGGAACAGGAGCTGCAGTTGGAGCCTCTCGATGTTGGAACAGGAGCTGCAGGCGGAGTCTCTCGATGTTGGAACAGGAGCTGCAGGTGGAGCCTCTCGATGTTGGAGACGGAGCTGCAGGTGGAGTCTATCGATGTTGGAACAGGAGCTGCAGGTGGAATCTTTCGATGTTGGAGACGGAGCTGCAGGTGGAGTCTCTCCATGTTGTAACAGGAGCTGCAGGTGGAGTCTCTCGATGTTGGAACAGGAGCTGCAGGTGGAGCCTCTCGATGTTGGAGACGGTGCTGCAGGTGGAGCCTCTCGATGTTGGAGACGGAGCTGCAGGAGGAGTCTCTCGATGTTGGAACAGGAGCTGCAGGTGAGTCTCTCGATGTTGGTGACGGAGCTGCAGGTGGAGCCTCTCGATGTGGAACAGGAGCTGCAGGTGGAGCCTCTCGATGTTGGAGATGGAGCTGCAGGTGGAGTCTCTCGATGTTGGAACAGGAGCTGCAGGTGGAATCTCTCGATGTTGGAACAGGAGCTGCAGGTGGAGCCTCTCGATGTTGGAACAGGAGCTGCAGGTGGAGCCTCTCGATGTTGGAACAGGAGATGCAGGTGGAGCCTCTCGATGTTGGAGACGGAGCTGCAGGTGGAGTCTCTCGATGTTGGAACAGGAGCTGCAGGTGGTGCCTCTCGATGTTGGAAATGGAGCTACAGGTGGAATCTCTCGATGTTGGAGACGGAGCTGCAGGTGGAGTCTCTCGATGTTGTAACAGGAGCTGCAGGTGGAGTCTCTCGATGTTGGAACAGGAGCTGCAGGTGGAGCCTCTCGATGTTGGAGACGGAGCTACAGGTGGAGCCACTCTGTGTTGTAGACGGAGCTGCAGGAGGAGTCTCTCGATGTTGGAACAGGAGCTGCAGGTGGAGTCTCTCGATGTTGGAGACAGAGCTGCAGGAGGAGTCTCTCGATGTTGGAACAGGAGCTGCAGGTGGAGCCTCTCGATGTTGGAATAGGAGCTGCAGGTGGAGCCTCTCGATGTTGAAGACGGAGCCGCAAGAGGAGTCTCTCGATGTTGGAACAGGAGCTGCAGCTGGAGCCTTTCGATATTGGAGACAGAGCTGCAGATGGAGTCTCTCGATGTTGGAGATGGAGCTGCAGGCGGAGTCTCTCGATGTTGGAGACGGAGCTGCAGGTGGAGTCTCTCGATGTTGGAACAGGAGCTGCAGGTAGAGTCTCTCGATGTTGGAGACGGAGCTGCAGATGGAGCCTCTCGATGTTGGAGACGGAGCAGCAGCTGGATTCTCTCGATGTTGGAACAGGAGCTGCAGGTGGAATTTCTCGATGTTGGAACAGGAGCTGCAGGTGGGCCTCTCGATGTTGGAACAGGAGCAGCAGGTGGAGTCTCTCGATGTTGGAGATGGAGCTGCAGGTGTAGTCTCTCGATGTTGGAACAGGAGGAGCAGGTGGAGTCTCTCGATGTTGGAGATGGAGCTGCAGGTGGAGCCTCTCGATGTTGGAACAGGAGCTGCAGGTAGAGTCTCTCGATGTTGGAGACGGAGCTGCAGATGGAGCCTCTCGATGTTGGAACAGGAGCTGCAGGCGGAGTCTCTCGATGTTGGAACAGGAGCTGCAGGTGGAGCCTCTCGATGTTGGAGACGGAGCTGCAGGTGGAGTCTATCGATGTTGGAACAGGAGCTGCAGGTGGAATCTTTCGATGTTGGAGACGGAGCTGCAGGTGGAGTCTCTCCATGTTGTAACAGGAGCTGCAGGTGGAGTCTCTCGATGTTGGAACAGGAGCTGCAGGTGGAGCCTCTCGATGTTGGAGACGGTGCTGCAGGTGGAGCCTCTCGATGTTGGAGACGGAGCTGCAGGAGGAGTCTCTCGATGTTGGAACAGGAGCTGCAGGTGAGTCTCTCGATGTTGGTGACGGAGCTGCAGGTGGAGCCTCTCGATGTGGAACAGGAGCTGCAGGTGGAGCCTCTCGATGTTGGAGATGGAGCTGCAGGTGGAGTCTCTCGATGTTGGAACAGGAGCTGCAGGTGGAATCTCTCGATGTTGGAACAGGAGCTGCAGGTGGAGCCTCTCGATGTTGGAACAGGAGCTGCAGGTGGAGCCTCTCGATGTTGGAACAGGAGATGCAGGTGGAGCCTCTCGATGTTGGAGACGGAGCTGCAGGTGGAGTCTCTCGATGTTGGAACAGGAGCTGCAGGTGGTGCCTCTCGATGTTGGAAATGGAGCTGCAGGTGGAATCTCTCGATGTTGGAGACGGAGCTGCAGGTGGAGTCTCTCGATGTTGTAACAGGAGCTGCAGGTGGAGTCTCTCGATGTTGGAACAGGAGCTGCAGGTGGAGCCTCTCGATGTTGGAGACGGAGCTACAGGTGGAGCCACTCTGTGTTGTAGACGGAGCTGCAGGAGGAGTCTCTCGATGTTGGAACAGGAGCTGCAGGTGGAGTCTCTCGATGTTGGAGACAGAGCTGCAGGAGGAGTCTCTCGATGTTGGAACAGGAGCTGCAGGTGGAGCCTCTCGATGTTGGAATAGGAGCTGCAGGTGGAGCCTCTCGATGTTGAAGACGGAGCCGCAAGAGGAGTCTCTCGATGTTGGAACAGGAGCTGCAGCTGGAGCCTTTCGATATTGGAGACAGAGCTGCAGATGGAGTCTCTCGATGTTGGAGATGGAGCTGCAGGCGGAGTCTCTCGATGTTGGAGACGGAGCTGCAGGTGGAGTCTCTCGATGTTGGAACAGGAGCTGCAGGTAGAGTCTCTCGATGTTGGAGACGGAGCTGCAGATGGAGCCTCTCGATGTTGGAGACGGAGCAGCAGCTGGATTCTCTCGATGTTGGAACAGGAGCTGCAGGTGGAATTTCTCGATGTTGGAACAGGAGCTGCAGGTGGGCCTCTCGATGTTGGAACAGGAGCAGCAGGTGGAGTCTCTCGATGTTGGAGATGGAGCTGCAGGTGTAGTCTCTCGATGTTGGAAGAGGAGGAGCAGGTGGAGTCTCTCGATGTTGGAGATGGAGCTGCAGGTGGAGCCTCTCGATGTTGGAACAGGAGCTGCAGGTAGAGTCTCTCGATGTTGGAGACGGAGCTGCAGATGGAGCCTCTCGATGTTGGAGACGGAGCTGCAGGTGGATTCTCTCGATGTTGGAACAGGAGCTGCAGGTGGAGTCTCTCGATGTTGGAACAGGAGCTGCAGGTGGAGTATCTCGATGTTGTAGACGGAGCTGCAGATGGAGCCTCTCGATGTTGGAGACGGAGCTGCAGGTGGAGTCTCTCGATGTTGGAACAGGATCTGCAGGGGGAGTCTCTCGATGTTGGAACAGGAGCTGCAGGTGGAGCCTCTCGATGTTGGAGACGGAGCTGCAGGTGGAGGCTCTCGATGTTTGAACAGGAGCTGCAGGTGGTGCCTCTCGATGTTGGAGATGGAGCTGCGGGTGGAATCTCTCGATGTTGGAGATGGAGCTGCAGGTGGAGTCTCTCGATGTTGGAACAGGAGCTGCAGGTGGAGCCTCTCGATGTTGGAGACGGAGATGCAGGTGGAGCCTCTCGATGTTGGAGACGGAGCTGCAGGAGGAGTCTCTCGATGTTGGAACAGGAGCTGCAGGTGGAGTCTCTCGATGTTGGAGACAGAGCGGCAGGAGGAGTCTCTCGATGTTGGAACAGGAGCTGCGGGAGGAGTCTCTCGATGATTGAACAGGAGCTGCAGGTGGAGTCTCTCGATGTTGGAACAGGAGCTGCAGGCGGAGTCTCTCGATGTTGGAACAGGAGCTGCAGGTGGAGTCTCTCGATGTTGTAGACGGAGCTGCAGATGGAGCCTCTCGATGTTGGAGCAGGAGGAGCAGGTGGAGTCTCTCGATGTTGGAGATGGAGCTGCAGGTGGAGTCTCTCGATGTTGGAACAGGAGCTGCAGGTTGGGCTCTCGCTGTTGGAGACGGAGCTGCAGGTGGAGCCTCTCGATGTTGGAGACAGGAGCTGAAGGTGGAGCCTCTCGATGTTGAAGACGGAGCTGCAAGAGGAGTCTCTCGATGTTGGAGACGGAGCTGCAGGTGGAGTCTCTCAATGTTGGAATAGGAGCAGCAGGTGGAGTCTCTCGATGTTGGAACAGGAGCTGCAGGTGGAGTCTCTCGATGTTGGAGACGGAGCTGCAGGTGGAGCCTCTCGATGTTGGAGGCAGGAGCTGCAGGTGGAGTCTCTCGATGTTGGAGACGGAGCTGCAGATGGAGCCTCTCGATGTTGGAGACGGAGCCGCAGGTGGAGTCTCTCGATGTTGGAGACGGAGCTGCAGGTGGGCCTCTCGATGTTGGAACAGGAGCAGCAGGTGGAGTCTCTCGATGTTGGAGACGGAGCTGCAGATGGAGCCTCTCGATGTTGGAGACGGAGCTGCAGGTGGAGTCTCTCGATGTTGGAACAGGAGCTGCAGGTAGAGTCTCTCGATGTTGGAGATGGAGCTGCAGGTGGAGTCTCTCGATGTTGGAACAGGAGCTGCAGGTTGGGCTCTCGCTGTTGGAGACGGAGCTGCAGGTGGAGCCTCTCGATGTTGGAGACAGGAGCTGAAGGTGGAGCCTCTCGATGTTGAAGACGGAGCTGCAAGAGGAGTCTCTCGATGTTGGAGACGGAGCTGCAGGTGGAGTCTCTCAATGTTGGAATAGGAGCAGCAGGTGGAGTCTCTCGATGTTGGAACAGGAGCTGCAGGTGGAGCCTCTCGATATTGGAGACAGAGCTGCAGATGGAGTCTCTCGATGTTGGAGATGGAGCTGCAGGAGGAGCCTCTCGATGTTGGAGACAGGAGCTGCAGCTGGAGCCTCTCGATATTGGAGACAGAGTTGCAGATGGAGTCTCTCGATGTTGGAGATGGAGCTGCAGGCGGAGTCTCTCGATGTTGGTGACGGAGCTGCAGGTGGAGTCTCTCGATGTTGGAACAGGAGCTGCAGGTGGAGTCTCTCGATGTTGGAGACGGAGCTGCAGGTGGAGCCTCTCGATGTTGGAGGCAGGAGCTGCAGGTGGAGTCTCTCGATGTTGGAGACGGAGCTGCAGATGGAGCCTCTCGATGTTGGAGACGGAGCCGCAGGTGGAGTCTCTCGATGTTGGAGACGGAGCTGCAGGTGGGCCTCTCGATGTTGGAACAGGAGCAGCAGGTGGAGTCTCTCGATGTTGGAGACGGAGCTGCAGATGGAGCCTCTCGATGTTGGAGACGGAGCTGCAGGTGGAGTCTCTCGATGTTGGAACAGGAGCTGCAGGTAGAGTCTCTCGATGTTGGAGACGGAGCTGCAGATGGAGCCTCTCGATGTTGGAGACGGAGCTGCAGGTGGATTCTCTCGATGTTGGAACAGGAGCTGCAGGTGGGCCTCTCGATGTTGGAACAGGAGCAGCAGGTGGAGTCTCTCGATGTTGGAGATGGAGCTGCAGGTGTAGTCTCTCGATGTTGGAACAGGAGGAGCAGGTGGAGTCTCTCGATGTTGGAGATGGAGCTGCAGGTGGAGCCTCTCGATGTTGGAACAGGAGCTGCAGGTAGAGTCTCTCGATGTTGGAGACGGAGCTGCAGATGGAGCCTCTCGATGTTGGAGACGGAGCTGCAGGTGGATTCTCTCGATGTTGGAGACGGAGCTGCAGGTGGAGTCTCTCCATGTTGTAACAGGAGCTGCAGGTGGAGTCTCTCGATGTTGGAACAGGAGCTGCAGGTGGAGCCTCTCGATGTTGGAGACGGTGCTGCAGGTGGAGCCTCTCGATGTTGGAGACGGAGCTGCAGGAGGAGTCTCTCGATGTTGGAACAGGAGCTGCAGGTGAGTCTCTCGATGTTGGTGACGGAGCTGCAGGTGGAGCCTCTCGATGTGGAACAGGAGCTGCAGGTGGAGCCTCTCGATGTTGGAGATGGAGCTGCAGGTGGAGTCTCTCGATGTTGGAACAGGAGCTGCAGGTGGAATCTCTCGATGTTGGAACAGGAGCTGCAGGTGGAGCCTCTCGATGTTGGAACAGGAGCTGCAGGTGGAGCCTCTCGATGTTGGAACAGGAGATGCAGGTGGAGCCTCTCGATGTTGGAGACGGAGCTGCAGGTGGAGTCTCTCGATGTTGGAACAGGAGCTGCAGGTGGTGCCTCTCGATGTTGGAAATGGAGCTGCAGGTGGAATCTCTCGATGTTGGAGACGGAGCTGCAGGTGGAGTCTCTCGATGTTGTAACAGGAGCTGCAGGTGGAGCCTCTCGATGTTGGAGACGGAGCTACAGGTGGAGCCACTCTGTGTTGTAGACGGAGCTGCAGGAGGAGTCTCTCGATGTTGGAACAGGAGCTGCAGGTGGAGTCTCTCGATGTTGGAGACAGAGCTGCAGGAGGAGTCTCTCGATGTTGGAACAGGAGCTGCAGGTGGAGCCTCTCGATGTTGGAATAGGAGCTGCAGGTGGAGCCTCTCGATGTTGAAGACGGAGCCGCAAGAGGAGTCTCTCGATGTTGGAACAGGAGCTGCAGCTGGAGCCTTTCGATATTGGAGACAGAGCTGCAGATGGAGTCTCTCGATGTTGGAGATGGAGCTGCAGGCGGAGTCTCTCGATGTTGGAGACGGAGCTGCAGGTGGAGTCTCTCGATGTTGGAACAGGAGCTGCAGGTAGAGTCTCTCGATGTTGGAGACGGAGCTGCAGATGGAGCCTCTCGATGTTGGAGACGGAGCAGCAGCTGGATTCTCTCGATGTTGGAACAGGAGCTGCAGGTGGAATTTCTCGATGTTGGAACAGGAGCTGCAGGTGGGCCTCTCGATGTTGGAACAGGAGCAGCAGGTGGAGTCTCTCGATGTTGGAGATGGAGCTGCAGGTGTAGTCTCTCGATGTTGGAACAGGAGGAGCAGGTGGAGTCTCTCGATGTTGGAGATGGAGCTGCAGGTGGAGCCTCTCGATGTTGGAACAGGAGCTGCAGGTAGAGTCTCTCGATGTTGGAGACGGAGCTGCAGATGGAGCCTCTCGATGTTGGAACAGGAGCTGCAGGCGGAGTCTCTCGATGTTGGAACAGGAGCTGCAGGTGGAGCCTCTCGATGTTGGAGACGGAGCTGCAGGTGGAGTCTATCGATGTTGGAACAGGAGCTGCAGGTGGAATCTTTCGATGTTGGAGACGGAGCTGCAGGTGGAGTCTCTCCATGTTGTAACAGGAGCTGCAGGTGGAGTCTCTCGATGTTGGAACAGGAGCTGCAGGTGGAGCCTCTCGATGTTGGAGACGGTGCTGCAGGTGGAGCCTCTCGATGTTGGAGACGGAGCTGCAGGAGGAGTCTCTCGATGTTGGAACAGGAGCTGCAGGTGAGTCTCTCGATGTTGGTGACGGAGCTGCAGGTGGAGCCTCTCGATGTGGAACAGGAGCTGCAGGTGGAGCCTCTCGATGTTGGAGATGGAGCTGCAGGTGGAGTCTCTCGATGTTGGAACAGGAGCTGCAGGTGGAATCTCTCGATGTTGGAACAGGAGCTGCAGGTGGAGCCTCTCGATGTTGGAACAGGAGCTGCAGGTGGAGCCTCTCGATGTTGGAACAGGAGATGCAGGTGGAGCCTCTCGATGTTGGAGACGGAGCTGCAGGTGGAGTCTCTCGATGTTGGAACAGGAGCTGCAGGTGGTGCCTCTCGATGTTGGAAATGGAGCTGCAGGTGGAATCTCTCGATGTTGGAGACGGAGCTGCAGGTGGAGTCTCTCGATGTTGGAACAGGAGCTGCAGGTGGAGTCTCTCGATGTTGGAACAGGAGCTGCAGGTGGAGCCTCTCGATGTTGGAGACGGAGCTACAGGTGGAGCCACTCTGTGTTGTAGACGGAGCTGCAGGAGGAGTCTCTCGATGTTGGAACAGGAGCTGCAGGTGGAGTCTCTCGATGTTGGAGACAGAGCTGCAGGAGGAGTCTCTCGATGTTGGAACAGGAGCTGCAGGTGGAGCCTCTCGATGTTGGAATAGGAGCTGCAGGTGGAGCCTCTCGATGTTGAAGACGGAGCCGCAAGAGGAGTCTCTCGATGTTGGAACAGGAGCTGCAGCTGGAGCCTTTCGATATTGGAGACAGAGCTGCAGATGGAGTCTCTCGATGTTGGAGATGGAGCTGCAGGCGGAGTCTCTCGATGTTGGAGACGGAGCTGCAGGTGGAGTCTCTCGATGTTGGAACAGGAGCTGCAGGTAGAGTCTCTCGATGTTGGAGACGGAGCTGCAGATGGAGCCTCTCGATGTTGGAGACGGAGCAGCAGCTGGATTCTCTCGATGTTGGAACAGGAGCTGCAGGTGGAATTTCTCGATGTTGGAACAGGAGCTGCAGGTGGGCCTCTCGATGTTGGAACAGGAGCAGCAGGTGGAGTCTCTCGATGTTGGAGATGGAGCTGCAGGTGTAGTCTCTCGATGTTGGAACAGGAGGAGCAGGTGGAGTCTCTCGATGTTGGAGATGGAGCTGCAGGTGGAGCCTCTCGATGTTGGAACAGGAGCTGCAGGTAGAGTCTCTCGATGTTGGAGACGGAGCTGCAGATGGAGCCTCTCGATGTTGGAGACGGAGCTGCAGGTGGATTCTCTCGATGTTGGAACAGGAGCTGCAGGTGGAGTCTCTCGATGTTGGAACAGGAGCTGCAGGTGGAGTATCTCGATGTTGTAGACGGAGCTGCAGATGGAGCCTCTCGATGTTGGAGACGGAGCTGCAGGTGGAGTCTCTCGATGTTGGAACAGGATCTGCAGGGGGAGTCTCTCGATGTTGGAACAGGAGCTGCAGGTGGAGCCTCTCGATGTTGGAGACGGAGCTGCAGGTGGAGGCTCTCGATGTTTGAACAGGAGCTGCAGGTGGTGCCTCTCGATGTTGGAGATGGAGCTGCGGGTGGAATCTCTCGATGTTGGAGATGGAGCTGCAGGTGGAGTCTCTCGATGTTGGAACAGGAGCTGCAGGTGGAGCCTCTCGATGTTGGAGACGGAGATGCAGGTGGAGCCTCTCGATGTTGGAGACGGAGCTGCAGGAGGAGTCTCTCGATGTTGGAACAGGAGCTGCAGGTGGAGTCTCTCGATGTTGGAGACAGAGCGGCAGGAGGAGTCTCTCGATGTTGGAACAGGAGCTGCGGGAGGAGTCTCTCGATGATTGAACAGGAGCTGCAGGTGGAGTCTCTCGATGTTGGAACAGGAGCTGCAGGCGGAGTCTCTCGATGTTGGAACAGGAGCTGCAGGTGGAGTCTCTCGATGTTGTAGACGGAGCTGCAGATGGAGCCTCTCGATGTTGGAGCAGGAGGAGCAGGTGGAGTCTCTCGATGTTGGAGATGGAGCTGCAGGTGGAGTCTCTCGATGTTGGAACAGGAGCTGCAGGTTGGGCTCTCGCTGTTGGAGACGGAGCTGCAGGTGGAGCCTCTCGATGTTGGAGACAGGAGCTGAAGGTGGAGCCTCTCGATGTTGAAGACGGAGCTGCAAGAGGAGTCTCTCGATGTTGGAGACGGAGCTGCAGGTGGAGTCTCTCAATGTTGGAATAGGAGCAGCAGGTGGAGTCTCTCGATGTTGGAACAGGAGCTGCAGGTGGAGTCTCTCGATGTTGGAGACGGAGCTGCAGGTGGAGCCTCTCGATGTTGGAGGCAGGAGCTGCAGGTGGAGTCTCTCGATGTTGGAGACGGAGCTGCAGATGGAGCCTCTCGATGTTGGAGACGGAGCCGCAGGTGGAGTCTCTCGATGTTGGAGACGGAGCTGCAGGCGGGCCTCTCGATGTTGGAACAGGAGCAGCAGGTGGAGTCTCTCGATGTTGGAGACGGAGCTGCAGATGGAGCCTCTCGATGTTGGAGACGGAGCTGCAGGTGGAGTCTCTCGATGTTGGAACAGGAGCTGCAGGTAGAGTCTCTCGATGTTGGAGATGGAGCTGCAGGTGGAGTCTCTCGATGTTGGAACAGGAGCTGCAGGTTGGGCTCTCGCTGTTGGAGACGGAGCTGCAGGTGGAGCCTCTCGATGTTGGAGACAGGAGCTGAAGGTGGAGCCTCTCGATGTTGAAGACGGAGCTGCAAGAGGAGTCTCTCGATGTTGGAGACGGAGCTGCAGGTGGAGTCTCTCAATGTTGGAATAGGAGCAGCAGGTGGAGTCTCTCGATGTTGGAACAGGAGCTGCAGGTGGAGCCTCTCGATATTGGAGACAGAGCTGCAGATGGAGTCTCTCGATGTTGGAGATGGAGCTGCAGGAGGAGCCTCTCGATGTTGGAGACAGGAGCTGCAGCTGGAGCCTCTCGATATTGGAGACAGAGTTGCAGATGGAGTCTCTCGATGTTGGAGATGGAGCTGCAGGCGGAGTCTCTCGATGTTGGTGACGGAGCTGCAGGTGGAGTCTCTCGATGTTGGAACAGGAGCTGCAGGTGGAGTCTCTCGATGTTGGAGACGGAGCTGCAGGTGGAGCCTCTCGATGTTGGAGGCAGGAGCTGCAGGTGGAGTCTCTCGATGTTGGAGACGGAGCTGCAGATGGAGCCTCTCGATGTTGGAGACGGAGCCGCAGGTGGAGTCTCTCGATGTTGGAGACGGAGCTGCAGGTGGGCCTCTCGATGTTGGAACAGGAGCAGAAGGTGGAGTCTCTCGATGTTGGAGACGGAGCTGCAGATGGAGCCTCTCGATGTTGGAGACGGAGCTGCAGGTGGAGTCTCTCGATGTTGGAACAGGAGCTGCAGGTAGAGTCTCTCGATGTTGGAGACGGAGCTGCAGATGGAGCCTCTCGATGTTGGAGACGGAGCTGCAGGTGGATTCTCTCGATGTTGGAACAGGAGCTGCAGGTGGGCCTCTCGATGTTGGAACAGGAGCAGCAGGTGGAGTCTCTCGATGTTGGAGATGGAGCTGCAGGTGTAGTCTCTCGATGTTGGAACAGGAGGAGCAGGTGGAGTCTCTCGATGTTGGAGATGGAGCTGCAGGTGGAGCCTCTCGATGTTGGAACAGGAGCTGCAGGTAGAGTCTCTCGATGTTGGAGACGGAGCTGCAGATGGAGCCTCTCGATGTTGGAGACGGAGCTGCAGGTGGATTCTCTCGATGTTGGAACAGGAGCTGCAGGTGGAGTCTCTCGATGTTGGAACAGGAGCTGCAGGTGGAGTATCTCGATGTTGTAGACGGAGCTGCAGATGGAGCCTCTCGATGTTGGAGACGGAGCTGCAGGTGGAGTCTCTCGATGTTGGAACAGGATCTGCAGGCGGAGTCTCTCGATGTTGGAACAGGAGCTGGAGGTGGAGCCTCTCGATGTTGGAGACGGAGCTGCAGGTGGAGGCTCTCGATGTTTGAACAGGAGCTGCAGGTGGTGCCTCTCGATGTTGGAGATGGAGCTGCAGGTGGAATCTCTCGATGTTGGAACAGGAGCTGCAGGTGGAGTCTCTCGATGTTGGAACAGGAGCTGCAAGTGGAGCCTCTCGATGTTGGAGACGGAGCTGCAGGAGGAGTCTCTCGATGTTGGAACAGGAGCTGCAGGTGGAGTCTCTCGATGTTGGAGACAGAGCGGCAGGAGGAGTCTCTCGATGTTGGAACAGGAGCTGCAGGAGGAGTCTCTCGATGATTGAACAGGAGCTGCAGGTGGAGTCTCTCGATGTTGGAACAGGAGCTGCAGGCGGAGTCTCTCGATGTTGGAACAGGAGCTGCAGGTGGAGTCTCTCGATGTTGTAGACGGAGCTGCAGATGGAGCCTCTCGATGTTGGAACAGGAGCTGCAGGTAGAGTCTCTCGATGTTGGAGACGGAGCTGCAGATGGAGCCTCTCGATGTTGGAGACGGAGCTGCAGGTGGATTCTCTCGATGTTGGAACAGGAGCTGCAGGTGGAGTCTCTCGATGTTGGAACAGGAGCTGCAGGTGGAGTATCTCGATGTTGTAGACGGAGCTGCAGATGGAGCCTCTCGATGTTGGAGACGGAGCTGCAGGTGGAGTCTCTCGATGTTGGAACAGGATCTGCAGGCGGAGTCTCTCGATGTTGGAACAGGAGCTGCAGAAGGAGCCTCTCGATGTTGTAGACGGAGCTGCAGGTGGAGGCTCTCGATGTTTGAACAGGAGCTGCAGGTGGTGCCTCTCGATGTTGGAGATGGAGCTGCAGGTGGAATCTCTCGATGTTGGAACAGGAGCTGCAGGTGGAGTCTCTCGATGTTGCAACAGGAGCTGCAGGTGGAGCCTCTCGATGTTGGAGACGGAGCTGTAGGTGGAGCCTCTCGATGTTGGAGACGGAGCTGCAGGAGGAGTCTCTCGATGTTGGAACAGGAGCTGCAGGTGGAGTCTCTCGATGTTGGAGACAGAGCGGCAGGAGGAGTCTCTCGATGTTGGAACAGGAGCTGCAGGAGGAGTCTCTCGATGATTGAACAGGAGCTGCAGGTGGAGTCTCTCGATGTTGGAACAGGAGCTGCAGGCGGAGTCTCTCGATGTTGGAACAGGAGCTGCAGGTGGAGTCTCTCGATGTTGTAGACGGAGCTGCAGATGGAGCCTCTCGATGTTGGAACAGGAGGAGCAGGTGGAGTCTCTCGATGTTGGAGATGGAGCTGCAGGTGGAGTCTCTCGATGTTGGAACAGGAGCTGCAGGTTGGGCTCTCGCTGTTGGAGACGGAGCTGCAGGTGGAGCCTCTCGATGTTGGAACAGGAGCTGCAGGTGGAGTCTCTCGATGTTGGAGACGGAGCTGCTGGTGGAGTCTCTCGATGTTGGAACAGGAGCTGCAGGTGGAGTCTCTCGATGTTGAAGACGGAGCTGCAGATGGAGCCTCTCGATGTTGGAGACGGAGCTGCAGGTGGAGTCTCTCGATGTTGGAACAGGAGCTGCAGGTGGAGCCTCTCGATGTTGGAACAGGAGCTGCAGGTGGAGCCTCTCGATGTTGGAACAGGAGCTGCAGGTGGAGTCTCTCGATTTTGGAGACGGAGCTGCAGGAGGAGTCTCTCGATGTTGGAGACGGAGCTGAAGGTGGAGCCTCTCGATGTTGGAACAGGAGCTGCAGGTAGAGTCTCTCGATGTTGGAGACGGAGCTGCAGGTGGAGCCTCTCTATGTTGGAACAGGAGCTGCAGGTGGAGCCTCTCGATGTTGAAACAGGAGCTGCAGGTGGAGCCTCTCGTTGTTGGAGACGGAGCTGCAGGTGGAGTCTCTCGATGTTGGAGACGGAGCTGCAGGTGGAGCCTTTCGATGTTGCAGATGGAGCTGCAGGTGGAGTCTCTCGATGTTGGAACAGGAGCTGCAGGTGGAATCTCTCGATGTTGGAACAGAAGCTGCAGGTGGAGCCTCTCGATGTTGGAACAGGAGCTGCAGGTGGAGCCTCTCGATGTTGGAACAGGAGCTGCAGGCGGAGTCTCTCGATGTTGGAACAGGAGCTGCAGGTGGAGCCTCTCGATGTTGGAGACGGAGCTGCAGGTGGAGTCTCTCGATGTTGGAACAGGAGCTGCAGGTGGTGTCTCTCGATGTTGGAGATGGACCTGCAGGTGGAATCTCTCGATGTTGGAGATGGAGCTGCAGGTGGAGTCTCTCCATGTTGTAACAGGAGCTGCAGGTGGAGTCTCTCGATCTTGGAACAGGAGCTGCAGGTGGAGCCTCTCGATGTTGGAGACGGAGCTGCAGGTGGAGCCTCTCGATGTTGGAGACGGAGCTGCAGGAGGAGTCTCTCGATGTTGGAACAGGAGCTGCAGGTGGAGTGTCTCGAAGTTGGAGACGGAGCTGCAGGTGGAGTCTCTCGATGTTGGAGACGGAGCTGCAGGTGGAGCCTCTCGATGTTGGAACAGGAGCTGCAGGTAGAGTCTCTCGATGTTGGAGACGGAGCTGCAGGTGGGCCTCTCGATGTTGGAACAGGAGCAGAAGGTGGAGTCTCTCGATGTTGGAGACGGAGCTGCAGATGGAGCCTCTCGATGTTGGAGACGGAGCTGCAGGTGGAGTCTCTCGATGTTGGAACAGGAGCTGCAGGTAGAGTCTCTCGATGTTGGAGACGGAGCTGCAGATGGAGCCTCTCGATGTTGGAGACGGAGCTGCAGGTGGATTCTCTCGATGTTGGAACAGGAGCTGCAGGTGGGCCTCTCGATGTTGGAACAGGAGCAGCAGGTGGAGTCTCTCGATGTTGGAGATGGAGCTGCAGGTGTAGTCTCTCGATGTTGGAACAGGAGGAGCAGGTGGAGTCTCTCGATGTTGGAGATGGAGCTGCAGGTGGAGCCTCTCGATGTTGGAACAGGAGCTGCAGGTAGAGTCTCTCGATGTTGGAGACGGAGCTGCAGATGGAGCCTCTCGATGTTGGAGACGGAGCTGCAGGTGGATTCTCTCGATGTTGGAACAGGAGCTGCAGGTGGAGTCTCTCGATGTTGGAACAGGAGCTGCAGGTGGAGTATCTCGATGTTGTAGACGGAGCTGCAGATGGAGCCTCTCGATGTTGGAGACGGAGCTGCAGGTGGAGTCTCTCGATGTTGGAACAGGATCTGCAGGCGGAGTCTCTCGATGTTGGAACAGGAGCTGGAGGTGGAGCCTCTCGATGTTGGAGACGGAGCTGCAGGTGGAGGCTCTCGATGTTTGAACAGGAGCTGCAGGTGGTGCCTCTCGATGTTGGAGATGGAGCTGCAGGTGGAATCTCTCGATGTTGGAACAGGAGCTGCAGGTGGAGTCTCTCGATGTTGGAACAGGAGCTGCAAGTGGAGCCTCTCGATGTTGGAGACGGAGCTGCAGGAGGAGTCTCTCGATGTTGGAACAGGAGCTGCAGGTGGAGTCTCTCGATGTTGGAGACAGAGCGGCAGGAGGAGTCTCTCGATGTTGGAACAGGAGCTGCAGGAGGAGTCTCTCGATGATTGAACAGGAGCTGCAGGTGGAGTCTCTCGATGTTGGAACAGGAGCTGCAGGCGGAGTCTCTCGATGTTGGAACAGGAGCTGCAGGTGGAGTCTCTCGATGTTGTAGACGGAGCTGCAGATGGAGCCTCTCGATGTTGGAACAGGAGCTGCAGGTAGAGTCTCTCGATGTTGGAGACGGAGCTGCAGATGGAGCCTCTCGATGTTGGAGACGGAGCTGCAGGTGGATTCTCTCGATGTTGGAACAGGAGCTGCAGGTGGAGTCTCTCGATGTTGGAACAGGAGCTGCAGGTGGAGTATCTCGATGTTGTAGACGGAGCTGCAGATGGAGCCTCTCGATGTTGGAGACGGAGCTGCAGGTGGAGTCTCTCGATGTTGGAACAGGATCTGCAGGCGGAGTCTCTCGATGTTGGAACAGGAGCTGCAGAAGGAGCCTCTCGATGTTGTAGACGGAGCTGCAGGTGGAGGCTCTCGATGTTTGAACAGGAGCTGCAGGTGGTGCCTCTCGATGTTGGAGATGGAGCTGCAGGTGGAATCTCTCGATGTTGGAACAGGAGCTGCAGGTGGAGTCTCTCGATGTTGCAACAGGAGCTGCAGGTGGAGCCTCTCGATGTTGGAGACGGAGCTGTAGGTGGAGCCTCTCGATGTTGGAGACGGAGCTGCAGGAGGAGTCTCTCGATGTTGGAACAGGAGCTGCAGGTGGAGTCTCTCGATGTTGGAGACAGAGCGGCAGGAGGAGTCTCTCGATGTTGGAACAGGAGCTGCAGGAGGAGTCTCTCGATGATTGAACAGGAGCTGCAGGTGGAGTCTCTCGATGTTGGAACAGGAGCTGCAGGCGGAGTCTCTCGATGTTGGAACAGGAGCTGCAGGTGGAGTCTCTCGATGTTGTAGACGGAGCTGCAGATGGAGCCTCTCGATGTTGGAACAGGAGGAGCAGGTGGAGTCTCTCGATGTTGGAGATGGAGCTGCAGGTGGAGTCTCTCGATGTTGGAACAGGAGCTGCAGGTTGGGCTCTCG
This sequence comes from Scyliorhinus torazame, assembly GCF_047496885.1. Lineage (NCBI taxonomy): Eukaryota > Metazoa > Chordata > Chondrichthyes > Carcharhiniformes > Scyliorhinidae > Scyliorhinus > Scyliorhinus torazame. Next base: position 140,414,777 of record NC_092712.1, on the reverse strand, counting down.
CTGTTGGAGACGGAGCTGCAGGTGGAGCCTCTCGATGTTGGAACAGGAGCTGCAGGTGGAGTCTCTCGATGTTGGAGACGGAGCTGCTGGTGGAGTCTCTCGATGTTGGAACAGGAGCTGCAGGTGGAGTCTCTCGATGTTGAAGACGGAGCTGCAGATGGAGCCTCTCGATGTTGGAGACGGAGCTGCAGGTGGAGTCTCTCGATGTTGGAACAGGAGCTGCAGGTGGAGCCTCTCGATGTTGGAACAGGAGCTGCAGGTGGAGCCTCTCGATGTTGGAACAGGAGCTGCAGGTGGAGTCTCTCGATTTTGGAGACGGAGCTGCAGGAGGAGTCTCTCGATGTTGGAGACGGAGCTGAAGGTGGAGCCTCTCGATGTTGGAACAGGAGCTGCAGGTAGAGTCTCTCGATGTTGGAGACGGAGCTGCAGGTGGAGCCTCTCTATGTTGGAACAGGAGCTGCAGGTGGAGCCTCTCGATGTTGAAACAGGAGCTGCAGGTGGAGCCTCTCGTTGTTGGAGACGGAGCTGCAGGTGGAGTCTCTCGATGTTGGAGACGGAGCTGCAGGTGGAGCCTTTCGATGTTGCAGATGGAGCTGCAGGTGGAGTCTCTCGATGTTGGAACAGGAGCTGCAGGTGGAATCTCTCGATGTTGGAACAGAAGCTGCAGGTGGAGCCTCTCGATGTTGGAACAGGAGCTGCAGGTGGAGCCTCTCGATGTTGGAACAGGAGCTGCAGGCGGAGTCTCTCGATGTTGGAACAGGAGCTGCAGGTGGAGCCTCTCGATGTTGGAGACGGAGCTGCAGGTGGAGTCTCTCGATGTTGGAACAGGAGCTGCAGGTGGTGTCTCTCGATGTTGGAGATGGACCTGCAGGTGGAATCTCTCGATGTTGGAGATGGAGCTGCAGGTGGAGTCTCTCCATGTTGTAACAGGAGCTGCAGGTGGAGTCTCTCGATCTTGGAACAGGAGCTGCAGGTGGAGCCTCTCGATGTTGGAGACGGAGCTGCAGGTGGAGCCTCTCGATGTTGGAGACGGAGCTGCAGGAGGAGTCTCTCGATGTTGGAACAGGAGCTGCAGGTGGAGTGTCTCGAAGTTGGAGACGGAGCTGCAGGTGGAGTCTCTCGATGTTGGAGACGGAGCTGCAGGTGGAGCCTCTCGATGTTGGAACAGGAGCTGCAGGTAGAGTCTCTCGATGTTGGAGACGGAGCAGCAGGTGGAGCATCTCGATATTGGAGACAGAGCTGCAGGAGGAGTCTCTCGATGTTGGAACAGGAGCTGCAGGTGGAGCCTCTCGATGTTGGAATAGGATCTGCAGGTGGAGCCTCTCGATGTTGAAGACGGAGCTGCAGGTGGAGTCTCTCGATGTTGGAGACGGAGCTGCAAGAGGGGTCTCTCGATGTTGGAACAGGAGCTGCAGGTGGAGTTTCTCGATGTTGGAGATGGAGCTGCAGGTGGAGCCTCTCGATGTTGGAACAGGAGCTGCAGGTGGAGCCTCTCGATGTTGGAACATGAGCTGCAGGTGGAGCCTCTCGATGTTGGAGACGGAGCTGCAAGAGGAGTCTCTCGATGTTGGAACAGGAGCTGCAGGTGGAGTCTCTCGATGTTGGAGACGGAGCTGCAGGTGGAGCCTCTCGATGTTGGAACAGGAGCATCTGGTGGACTCTCTCGATGTTGGAGATGGAGCTGCTGGTGGAGTCTCTCGATGTTGGAACAGGAGCTGCAGGTGGAGTCTCTCGATGTTGGAACAGGAGCTGCAGGTGGAGCCTCTCGATGTTGGAATAGGAGCTGCAGGTGGAGTCTCTCGATGTTGGAGACGGAGCTGCAGGTGGAGTCTCTCGATGTTGGAGACGGAGCTGCAGGTGGAGCCTCTCGATGTTGGAACAGGAGCTGCAGGTGGAGTCTCTCGATGTTGGAGACAGAGCTGCAGGTGGAGCCTCTCGATGTTGGAGACGGAGGTGCAGGTGGAGCCTCTCGATGTTGGAGATGGAGCTGCAGGTGGAGTCTCTCGATGTTGGAGACGGAGCTGCAGGTGGAGTCTCTCGATGTTGGAACAGGAGCTGCAGGTGGAATCTCTCGATGTTGGAACAGTAGCTGCAGGTGGAGCCTCTCGATGTTGGAACAGGAGCTGCAGGTGGAGCCTCTCGATGTTAGAACAGGATCTGCAGGCGGAGTCTCTCGATGTTGGAACAGGAGCTGCAGGTGGAGTCTCTCGATGTTGGAGACGGAGCTGCAGGTGGGCCTCTCGATGTTGGAACAGGAGCAGCAGGTGGAGTCTCTCGATGTTGGAGATGGAGCTGCTGGTGGTGTCTCTCGATGTTGGAACAGGAGCTGCAGGTGGAGTCTCTCGATGTTGGAGACGGTGCTGCAGGTGGAGTCTCTCGATGTTGAAACAGGAGCTGCAGGTTGAGCCTCTCGATGTTGGAACAGGAGCTGCAGGTGGAGTCTCTCGATGTTGAAACAGAAGCTGCAGGTTGAGCCTCTCGATGTTGGAGATGGAGCTGCAGGTGGAGTCTCTCGATGTATGAGACGGAGCTGCAGGTGGAGCCTCTCGATGTTGGACCAGGAGCTGCAGGTGGAGCCTCTCGATGTTGGAGACGGAGCTGCAGGTGGAGCCTCTCGATGTTGGAGATGGAACTGCAGGTTGGGTCTCTCGATGTTGGAACAGGAGCTGCAGGTGGAATCTCTCGATGTTGGAACAGGAGCTGCAGGTGGAGCCTCTCGATGTTGGAACAGGAGCTGCAGGTGGAGCCTCTCGATGTTGGAACAGGAGCTGCAGGCGGAGTCTCTCGATGTAGGAACAGGAGCTGCAGGTGGAGCCTCTCGATGTTGGAGACGGAGCTGCAGGTGGAGTCTCTCGATGTTGGAACAGGAGCTGCAGGTGGTGCCTCTCGATGTTGGAGATGGAGCTGCAGGTGGAGCCTCTCGATGTTGGAGACGGAGCTGCAGATGGAGCCTCTCGATGTTGGAGACGGAGCTGCAGGTGGAGCCTCTCGATGTTGGAACAGGAGCTGCAGGTGGAGCCTCTCGATGTTGGAGACGGAGCTGCAGGTGGAGCCTCTCGATGTTGGAGACGGAGCTGCAGGTGGAGTCTCTCGATGTTGGAGACAGAGCTGCAGGTGGAGTCTCTCGATGTTCAAACAGGAGCTGCAGGTGGAGCCTCTCGATGTTGGAGACGGAGCTGCAGGTGGAGCCTCTCGATGTTGAAGACGGAGCTGCAGGTGTAGTCTCTCGATGTTGGAGACGGTGCTGCAGGTGGAGTTTCTCGATGTTGGAGACGGAGCTGCAGGTGGAGCCTCTCGATGTTGGAACAGGAACTGCAGGTGGAGTTTCTCGATGTTGGAGATGGAGCTGCAGGTGGAGCCTCTCGATGTTGGAACAGGAGCAGCAGGTGGAGCCTCTCGATGTTGGAACAGGAGCTGCAGTTGGAGCCTCTCGATGTTGGAATAGGAGCTGCAGGTGGAGTCTCTCGATGTTGGAGACGGAGCTGCAGGTGGAGTCTCTCGATGTTGGAGACGGAGCTGCAGGTGGAGCCTCTCGATGTTGGAACAGGAGCTGCAGGTGGAGTCTCTCGATGTTGGAGACAGAGCTGCAGGTGGAGCCTCTCGATGTTGGAGACGGAGGTGCAGGTGGAGCCTCTCGATGTTGGAGATGGAGCTGCAGGTGGAGTCTCTCGATGTTGGAGACGGAGCTGCAGGTGGAGTCTCTCGATGTTGGAACAGGAGCTGCAGGTGGAATCTCTCGATGTTGGAACAGTAGCTGCAGGTGGAGCCTCTCGATGTTGGAACAGGAGCTGCAGGTGGAGCCTCTCGATGTTAGAACAGGATCTGCAGGCGGAGTCTCTCGATGTTGGAACAGGAGCTGCAGGTGGAGTCTCTCGATGTTGGAGACGGAGCTGCAGGTGGGCCTCTCGATGTTGGAACAGGAGCAGCAGGTGGAGTCTCTCGATGTTGGAGATGGAGCTGCTGGTGGAGTCTCTCGATGTTGGAACAGGAGCTGCAGGTGGAGTCTCTCGATGTTGGAGACGGAGCTGCAGGTGGAGCCTCTCGATGTTGGAACAGGAGCATCTGGTGGACTCTCTCGATGTTGGAGATGGAGCTGCTGGTGGAGTCTCTCGATGTTGGAACAGGAGCTGCAGGTGGAGTCTCTCGATGTTGGAACAGGAGCTGCAGGTGGAGCCTCTCGATGTTGGAATAGGAGCTGCAGGTGGAGTCTATCGATGTTGGAGACGGAGCTGCAGGTGGAGTCTCTCGATGTTGGAGACGGAGCTGCAGGTGGAGCCTCTCGATGTTGGAACAGGAGCTGCAGGTGGAGTCTCTCGATGTTGGAGACAGAGCTGCAGGTGGAGCCTCTCGATGTTGGAGATGGAGCTGCAGGTGGAGTCTCTCGATGTTGGAGACGGAGCTGCAGGTGGAGCCTCTCGATGTTGGAACAGGAGCATCTGGTGGACTCTCTCGATGTTGGAGATGGAGCTGCTGGTGGAGTCTCTCGATGTTGGAACAGGAGCTGCAGGTGGAGTCTCTCGATGTTGGAACAGGAGCTGCAGGTGGAGCCTCTCGATGTTGGAATAGGAGCTGCAGGTGGAGTCTATCGATGTTGGAGACGGAGCTGCAGGTGGAGTCTCTCGATGTTGGAGACGGAGCTGCAGGTGGAGCCTCTCGATGTTGGAACAGGAGCTGCAGGTGGAGTCTCTCGATGTTGGAGACAGAGCTGCAGGTGGAGCCTCTCGATGTTGGAGATGGAGCTGCAGGTGGAGTCTCTCGATGTTGGAGACGGAGCTGCAGGTGGAGTCTCTCGATGTTGGAACAGGAGCTGCAGGTGGAATCTCTCGATGTTGGAACAGTAGCTGCAGGTGGAGCCTCTCGATGTTGGAACAGGAGCTGCAGGTGGAGCCTCTCGATGTTAGAACAGGATCTGCAGGCGGAGTCTCTCGATGTTGGAACAGGAGCTGCAGGTGGAGTCTCTCGATGTTGGAGACGGAGCTGCAGGTGGGCCTCTCGATGTTGGAACAGGAGCAGCAGGTGGAGTCTCTCGATGTTGGAGATGGAGCTGCTGGTGGAGTCTCTCGATGTTGGAACAGGAGCTGCAGGTGGAGTCTCTCGATGTTGGAGACGGTGCTGCAGGTGGAGTCTCTCGATGTTGAAACAGGAGCTGCAGGTTGAGCCTCTCGATGTTGGAACAGGAGCTGCAGGTGGAGTCTCTCGATGTTGAAACAGAAGCTGCAGGTTGAGCCTCTCGATGTTGGAGATGGAGCTGCAGGTGGAGTCTCTCGATGTATGAGACGGAGCTGCAGGTGGAGCCTCTCGATGTTGGACCAGGAGCTGCAGGTGGAGCCTCTCGATGTTGGAGACGGAGCTGCAGGTGGAGCCTCTCGATGTTGGAGATGGAACTGCAGGTTGGGTCTCTCGATGTTGGAACAGGAGCTGCAGGTGGAATCTCTCGATGTTGGAACAGGAGCTGCAGGTGGAGCCTCTCGATGTTGGAACAGGAGCTGCAGGTGGAGCCTCTCGATGTTGGAACAGGAGCTGCAGGTGGAGCCTCTCGATGTTGGAACAGGAGCTGCAGGCGGAGTCTCTCGATGTAGGAACAGGAGCTGCAGGTGGAGCCTCTCGATGTTGGAGACGGAGCTGCAGGTGGAGTCTCTCGATGTTGGAACAGGAGCTGCAGGTGGTGCCTCTCGATGTTGGAGATGGAGCTGCAGGTGGAGCCTCTCGATGTTGGAGACGGAGCTGCAGATGGAGCCTCTCGATGTTGGAGACGGAGCTGCAGGTGGAGCCTCTCGATGTTGGAACAGGAGCTGCAGGTGGAGCCTCTCGATGTTGGAGACGGAGCTGCAGGTGGAGCCTCTCGATGTTGGAGACGGAGCTGCAGGTGGAGTCTCTCGATGTTGGAGACAGAGCTGCAGGTGGAGTCTCTCGATGTTCAAACAGGAGCTGCAGGTGGAGCCTCTCGATGTTGGAGACGGAGCTGCAGGTGGAGCCTCTCGATGTTGAAGACGGAGCTGCAGGTGTAGTCTCTCGATGTTGGAGACGGTGCTGCAGGTGGAGTTTCTCGATGTTGGAGACGGAGCTGCAGGTGGAGCCTCTCGATGTTGGAACAGGAACTGCAGGTGGAGTTTCTCGATGTTGGAGATGGAGCTGCAGGTGGAGCCTCTCGATGTTGGAACAGGAGCAGCAGGTGGAGCCTCTCGATGTTGGAACAGGAGCTGCAGTTGGAGCCTCTCGATGTTGGAATAGGAGCTGCAGGTGGAGTCTCTCGATGTTGGAGACGGAGCTGCAGGTGGAGTCTCTCGATGTTGGAGACGGAGCTGCAGGTGGAGCCTCTCGATGTTGGAACAGGAGCTGCAGGTGGAGTCTCTCGATGTTGGAGACAGAGCTGCAGGTGGAGCCTCTCGATGTTGGAGACGGAGGTGCAGGTGGAGCCTCTCGATGTTGGAGATGGAGCTGCAGGTGGAGTCTCTCGATGTTGGAGACGGAGCTGCAGGTGGAGTCTCTCGATGTTGGAACAGGAGCTGCAGGTGGAATCTCTCGATGTTGGAACAGTAGCTGCAGGTGGAGCCTCTCGATGTTGGAACAGGAGCTGCAGGTGGAGCCTCTCGATGTTAGAACAGGATCTGCAGGCGGAGTCTCTCGATGTTGGAACAGGAGCTGCAGGTGGAGTCTCTCGATGTTGGAGACGGAGCTGCAGGTGGGCCTCTCGATGTTGGAACAGGAGCAGCAGGTGGAGTCTCTCGATGTTGGAGATGGAGCTGCTGGTGGAGTCTCTCGATGTTGGAACAGGAGCTGCAGGTGGAGTCTCTCGATGTTGGAGACGGAGCTGCAGGTGGAGCCTCTCGATGTTGGAACAGGAGCATCTGGTGGACTCTCTCGATGTTGGAGATGGAGCTGCTGGTGGAGTCTCTCGATGTTGGAACAGGAGCTGCAGGTGGAGTCTCTCGATGTTGGAACAGGAGCTGCAGGTGGAGCCTCTCGATGTTGGAATAGGAGCTGCAGGTGGAGTCTATCGATGTTGGAGACGGAGCTGCAGGTGGAGTCTCTCGATGTTGGAGACGGAGCTGCAGGTGGAGCCTCTCGATGTTGGAACAGGAGCTGCAGGTGGAGTCTCTCGATGTTGGAGACAGAGCTGCAGGTGGAGCCTCTCGATGTTGGAGATGGAGCTGCAGGTGGAGTCTCTCGATGTTGGAGACGGAGCTGCAGGTGGAGCCTCTCGATGTTGGAACAGGAGCATCTGGTGGACTCTCTCGATGTTGGAGATGGAGCTGCTGGTGGAGTCTCTCGATGTTGGAACAGGAGCTGCAGGTGGAGTCTCTCGATGTTGGAACAGGAGCTGCAGGTGGAGCCTCTCGATGTTGGAATAGGAGCTGCAGGTGGAGTCTATCGATGTTGGAGACGGAGCTGCAGGTGGAGTCTCTCGATGTTGGAGACGGAGCTGCAGGTGGAGCCTCTCGATGTTGGAACAGGAGCTGCAGGTGGAGTCTCTCGATGTTGGAGACAGAGCTGCAGGTGGAGCCTCTCGATGTTGGAGATGGAGCTGCAGGTGGAGTCTCTCGATGTTGGAGACGGAGCTGCAGGTGGAGTCTCTCGATGTTGGAACAGGAGCTGCAGGTGGAATCTCTCGATGTTGGAACAGTAGCTGCAGGTGGAGCCTCTCGATGTTGGAACAGGAGCTGCAGGTGGAGCCTCTCGATGTTAGAACAGGATCTGCAGGCGGAGTCTCTCGATGTTGGAACAGGAGCTGCAGGTGGAGTCTCTCGATGTTGGAGACGGAGCTGCAGGTGGGCCTCTCGATGTTGGAACAGGAGCAGCAGGTGGAGTCTCTCGATGTTGGAGATGGAGCTGCTGGTGGAGTCTCTCGATGTTGGAACAGGAGCTGCAGGTGGAGTCTCTCGATGTTGGAGACGGTGCTGCAGGTGGAGTCTCTCGATGTTGAAACAGGAGCTGCAGGTTGAGCCTCTCGATGTTGGAACAGGAGCTGCAGGTGGAGTCTCTCGATGTTGAAACAGAAGCTGCAGGTTGAGCCTCTCGATGTTGGAGATGGAGCTGCAGGTGGAGTCTCTCGATGTATGAGACGGAGCTGCAGGTGGAGCCTCTCGATGTTGGACCAGGAGCTGCAGGTGGAGCCTCTCGATGTTGGAGACGGAGCTGCAGGTGGAGCCTCTCGATGTTGGAGATGGAACTGCAGGTTGGGTCTCTCGATGTTGGAACAGGAGCTGCAGGTGGAATCTCTCGATGTTGGAACAGGAGCTGCAGGTGGAGCCTCTCGATGTTGGAACAGGAGCTGCAGGTGGAGCCTCTCGATGTTGGAACAGGAGCTGCAGGCGGAGTCTCTCGATGTAGGAACAGGAGCTGCAGGTGGAGCCTCTCGATGTTGGAGACGGAGCTGCAGGTGGAGTCTCTCGATGTTGGAACAGGAGCTGCAGGTGGTGCCTCTCGATGTTGGAGATGGAGCTGCAGGTGGAGCCTCTCGATGTTGGAGACGGAGCTGCAGATGGAGCCTCTCGATGTTGGAGACGGAGCTGCAGGTGGAGCCTCTCGATGTTGGAACAGGAGCTGCAGGTGGAGCCTCTCGATGTTGGAGACGGAGCTGCAGGTGGAGCCTCTCGATGTTGGAGATGGAGCTGCAGGTGGAGTCTCTCGATGTTGGAGACAGAGCTGCAGGTGGAGTCTCTCGATGTTCAAACAGGAGCTGCAGGTGGAGCCTCTCGATGTTGGAGACGGAGCTGCAGGTGGAGCCTCTCGATGTTGAAGACGGAGCTGCAGGTGTAGTCTCTCGATGTTGGAGACGGAGCTGCAGGTGGAGTTTCTCGATGTTGGAGACGGAGCTGCAGGTGGAGCCTCTCGATGTTGGAACAGGAACTGCAGGTGGAGTTTCTCGATGTTGGAGATGGAGCTGCAGGTGGAGCCTCTCGATGTTGGAACAGGAGCAGCAGGTGGAGCCTCTCGATGTTGGAACAGGAGCTGCAGTTGGAGCCTCTCGATGTTGGAATAGGAGCTGCAGGTGGAGTCTCTCGATGTTGGAGACGGAGCTGCAGGTGGAGTCTCTCGATGTTGGAGACGGAGCTGCAGGTGGAGCCTCTCGATGTTGGAACAGGAGCTGCAGGTGGAGTCTCTCGATGTTGGAGACAGAGCTGCAGGTGGAGCCTCTCGATGTTGGAGACGGAGGTGCAGGTGGAGCCTCTCGATGTTGGAGATGGAGCTCCAGGTGGAGTCTCTCGATGTTGGAGACGGAGCTGCAGGTGGAGTCTCTCGATGTTGGAACAGGAGCTGCAGGTGGAATCTCTCGATGTTGGAACAGTAGCTGCAGGTGGAGCCTCTCGATGTTGGAACAGGAGCTGCAGGTGGAGCCTCTCGATGTTAGAACAGGATCTGCAGGCGGAGTCTCTCGATGTTGGAACAGGAGCTGCAGGTGGAGTCTCTCGATGTTGGAGACGGAGCTGCAGGTGGGCCTCTCGATGTTGGAACAGGAGCAGCAGGTGGAGTCTCTCGATGTTGGAGATGGAGCTGCTGGTGGAGTCTCTCGATGTTGGAACAGGAGCTGCAGGTGGAGTCTCTCGATGTTGGAGACGGTGCTGCAGGTGGAGTCTCTCGATGTTGAAACAGGAGCTGCAGGTTGAGCCTCTCGATGTTGGAACAGGAGCTGCAGGTGGAGTCTCTCGATGTTGAAACAGAAGCTGCAGGTTGAGCCTCTCAATGTTGGAGATGGAGCTGCAGGTGGAGTCTCTCGATGTATGAGACGGAGCTGCAGGTGGAGCCTCTCGATGTTGGACCAGGAGCTGCAGGTGGAGCCTCTCGATGTTGGAGACGGAGCTGCAGGTGGAGCCTCTCGATGTTGGAGATGGAACTGCAGGTTGGGTCTCTCGATGTTGGAACAGGAGCTGCAGGTGGAATCTCTCGATGTTGGAACAGGAGCTGCAGGTGGAGCCTCTCGATGTTGGAACAGGAGCTGCAGGTGGAGCCTCTCGATGTTGGAACAGGAGCTGCAGGCGGAGTCTCTCGATGTAGGAACAGGAGCTGCAGGTGGAGCCTCTCGATGTTGGAGACGGAGCTGCAGGTGGAGTCTCTCGATGTTGGAACAGGAGCTGCAGGTGGTGCCTCTCGATGTTGGAGATGGAGCTGCAGGTGGAGCCTCTCGATGTTGGAGACGGAGCTGCAGATGGAGCCTCTCGATGTTGGAGACGGAGCTGCAGGTGGAGCCTCTCGATGTTGGAACAGGAGCTGCAGGTGGAGCCTCTCGATGTTGGAGACGGAGCTGCAGGTGGAGCCTCTCGATGTTGGAGACGGAGCTGCAGGTGGAGTCTCTCGATGTTGGAGACAGAGCTGCAGGTGGAGTCTCTCGATGTTCAAACAGGAGCTGCAGGTGGAGCCTCTCGATGTTGGAGACGGAGCTGCAGGTGGAGCCTCTCGATGTTGAAGACGGAGCTGCAGGTGTAGTCTCTCGATGTTGGAGACGGAGCTGCAGGTGGAGTTTCTCGATGTTGAAGACGGAGCTGCAGGTGGAGCCTCTCGATGTTGGAACAGGAACTGCAGGTGGAGTTTCTCGATGTTGGAGATGGAGCTGCAGGTGGAGCCTCTCGATGTTGGAACAGGAGCAGCAGGTGGAGCCTCTCGATGTTGGAACAGGAGCTGCAGTTGGAGCCTCTCGATGTTGGAGACGGAGCTGCAGGTGGAGCCTCTCGATGTTCGAGACGGAGCTGCAGGTGCAGTCTCTCGATGTTGGAGACGGAGCTGCAGGTGGAGTCTCTCGATGTTGGAGATGGAGCTGCAGGTGGAGTCTCTCGATGTTGGAACAGGAGCTGCAGGTGGAGTCTCTCGATGTTGGAACAGGAGCTGCAGGTGGAGCCTCTCGATGTTGGAATAGGAGATGCAGGTGGAGCCTCTCGATGTTGGAGACGGAGCTGCAGGTGGAGTCTCTCGATGTTGGAACAGGAGCTGCAGGTGGAGTCTCTCGATGTTGGAACAGGAGCTGCAGGTGGAGTCTCTCGATGTTGGAACAGGAGCTGCAGGTGGAACCTCTCGATGTTGGAATAGGAGATGCAGGTGGAGCCTCTCGATGTTGGAGATGGAGCTGCAGGTGGAGTCTCTCGATGTTGGAGACGGAGCTACAGGTGGAGTCTCTCGATGTTGGAGACGGAACTGCAGGTGGAGCCTCTCGATGTTGAAGACGGAGCTGCAGGTGGAGTCTCTCGATGTTGGAACAGGAGCTGCAGGTTGGCCTCTCGATGTTGGAGACGGAGCTGCAGGTGGAGTCTCTCGATGTTGGAACAGGAGCTGCAGGTGGAGTTTCGCGATGTTGGAGACGGAGCTGCAGGTGGAGCCTCTCGATGTTGGAGATGGAGCTGCAGCTGTAGTCTCTCGATGTTGGAGACGGAGCTGCAGAGTGGGCCTCTCGATGTTGGAACAGGAGCAGCGGGTGGAGTCTCTCGATGTTGGAGATGGAGCTGCGGGTGTAGTCTCTCGATGTTGGAACAGGAGGAGCAGGTGGAGTCTCTCGATGTTGGAGACGGAGCTGCAGGTGGAGCCTCTCGATGTTGAAACAGGAGCTGCAGGTTGAGCCTCTCGATGTTGGAATAGGAGCTGCAGGTGGAGTCTATCGATGTTGGAGACGGAGCTGCAGGTGGAGTCTCTCGATGTTGGAGACGGAGCTGCAGGTGGAGCCTCTCGATGTTGGAACAGGAGCTGCAGGTGGAGTCTCTCGATGTTGGAGACAGAGCTGCAGGTGGAGCCTCTCGATGTTGGAGATGGAGCTGCAGGTGGAGTCTCTCGATGTTGGAGACGGAGCTGCAGGTGGAGTCTCTCGATGTTGGAACAGGAGCTGCAGGTGGAATCTCTCGATGTTGGAACAGTAGCTGCAGGTGGAGCCTCTCGATGTTGGAACAGGAGCTGCAGGTGGAGCCTCTCGATGTTAGAACAGGATCTGCAGGCGGAGTCTCTCGATGTTGGAACAGGAGCTGCAGGTGGAGTCTCTCGATGTTGGAGACGGAGCTGCAGGTGGGCCTCTCGATGTTGGAACAGGAGCAGCAGGTGGAGTCTCTCGATGTTGGAGATGGAGCTGCTGGTGGAGTCTCTCGATGTTGGAACAGGAGCTGCAGGTGGAGTCTCTCGATGTTGGAGACGGTGCTGCAGGTGGAGTCTCTCGATGTTGAAACAGGAGCTGCAGGTTGAGCCTCTCGATGTTGGAACAGGAGCTGCAGGTGGAGTCTCTCGATGTTGAAACAGAAGCTGCAGGTTGAGCCTCTCGATGTTGGAGATGGAGCTGCAGGTGGAGTCTCTCGATGTATGAGACGGAGCTGCAGGTGGAGCCTCTCGATGTTGGACCAGGAGCTGCAGGTGGAGCCTCTCGATGTTGGAGACGGAGCTGCAGGTGGAGCCTCTCGATGTTGGAGATGGAACTGCAGGTTGGGTCTCTCGATGTTGGAACAGGAGCTGCAGGTGGAATCTCTCGATGTTGGAACAGGAGCTGCAGGTGGAGCCTCTCGATGTTGGAACAGGAGCTGCAGGTGGAGCCTCTCGATGTTGGAACAGGAGCTGCAGGCGGAGTCTCTCGATGTAGGAACAGGAGCTGCAGGTGGAGCCTCTCGATGTTGGAGACGGAGCTGCAGGTGGAGTCTCTCGATGTTGGAACAGGAGCTGCAGGTGGTGCCTCTCGATGTTGGAGATGGAGCTGCAGGTGGAGCCTCGCGATGTTGGAGACGGAGCTGCAGATGGAGCCTCTCGATGTTGGAGACGGAGCTGCAGGTGGAGCCTCTCGATGTTGGAACAGGAGCTGCAGGTGGAGCCTCTCGATGTTGGAGACGGAGCTGCAGGTGGAGCCTCTCGATGTTGGAGATGGAGCTGCAGGTGGAGTCTCTCGATGTTGGAGACAGAGCTGCAGGTGGAGTCTCTCGATGTTCAAACAGGAGCTGCAGGTGGAGCCTCTCGATGTTGGAGACGGAGCTGCAGGTGGAGCCTCTCGATGTTGAAGACGGAGCTGCAGGTGTAGTCTCTCGATGTTGGAGACGGAGCTGCAGGTGGAGTTTCTCGATGTTGGAGACGGAGCTGCAGGTGGAGCCTCTCGATGTTGGAACAGGAACTGCAGGTGGAGTTTCTCGATGTTGGAGATGGAGCTGCAGGTGGAGCCTCTCGATGTTGGAACAGGAGCAGCAGGTGGAGCCTCTCGATGTTGGAACAGGAGCTGCAGTTGGAGCCTCTCGATGTTGGAATAGGAGCTGCAGGTGGAGTCTCTCGATGTTGGAGACGGAGCTGCAGGTGGAGTCTCTCGATGTTGGAGACGGAGCTGCAGGTGGAGCCTCTCGATGTTGGAACAGGAGCTGCAGGTGGAGTCTCTCGATGTTGGAGACAGAGCTGCAGGTGGAGCCTCTCGATGTTGGAGACGGAGGTGCAGGTGGAGCCTCTCGATGTTGGAGATGGAGCTGCAGGTGGAGTCTCTCGATGTTGGAGACGGAGCTGCAGGTGGAGTCTCTCGATGTTGGAACAGGAGCTGCAGGTGGAATCTCTCGATGTTGGAACAGTAGCTGCAGGTGGAGACTCTCGATGTTGGAACAGGAGCTGCAGGTGGAGCCTCTCGATGTTAGAACAGGATCTGCAGGCGGAGTCTCTCGATGTTGGAACAGGAGCTGCAGGTGGAGTCTCTCGATGTTGGAGACGGAGCTGCAGGTGGGCCTCTCGATGTTGGAACAGGAGCAGCAGGTGGAGTCTCTCGATGTTGGAGATGGAGCTGCTGGTGGAGTCTCTCGATGTTGGAACAGGAGCTGCAGGTGGAGTCTCTCGATGTTGGAGACGGTGCTGCAGGTGGAGTCTCTCGATGTTGAAACAGGAGCTGCAGGTTGAGCCTCTCGATGTTGGAACAGGAGCTGCAGGTGGAGTCTCTCGATGTTGAAACAGAAGCTGCAGGTTGAGCCTCTCAATGTTGGAGATGGAGCTGCAGGTGGAGTCTCTCGATGTATGAGACGGAGCTGCAGGTGGAGCCTCTCGATGTTGGACCAGGAGCTGCAGGTGGAGCCTCTCGATGTTGGAGACGGAGCTGCAGGTGGAGCCTCTCGATGTTGGAGATGGAACTGCAGGTTGGGTCTCTCGATGTTGGAACAGGAGCTGCAGGTGGAATCTCTCGATGTTGGAACAGGAGCTGCAGGTGGAGCCTCTCGATGTTGGAACAGGAGCTGCAGGTGGAGCCTCTCGATGTTGGAACAGGAGCTGCAGGCGGAGTCTCTCGATGTAGGAACAGGAGCTGCAGGTGGAGCCTCTCGATGTTGGAGACGGAGCTGCAGGTGGAGTCTCTCGATGTTGGAACAGGAGCTGCAGGTGGTGCCTCTCGATGTTGGAGATGGAGCTGCAGGTGGAGCCTCTCGATGTTGGAGACGGAGCTGCAGATGGAGCCTCTCGATGTTGGAGACGGAGCTGCAGGTGGAGCCTCTCGATGTTGGAACAGGAGCTGCAGGTGGAGCCTCTCGATGTTGGAGACGGAGCTGCAGGTGAAGCCTCTCGATGTTGGAGACGGAGCTGCAGGTGGAGTCTCTCGATGTTGGAGACAGAGCTGCAGGTGGAGTCTCTCGATGTTCAAACAGGAGCTGCAGGTGGAGCCTCTCGATGTTGGAGACGGAGCTGCAGGTGGAGCCTCTCGATGTTGAAGACGGAGCTGCAGGTGTAGTCTCTCGATGTTGGAGACGGAGCTGCAGGTGGAGTTTCTCGATGTTGGAGACGGAGCTGCAGGTGGAGCCTCTCGATGTTGGAACAGGAACTGCAGGTGGAGTTTCTCGATGTTGGAGATGGAGCTGCAGGTGGAGCCTCTCGATGTTGGAACAGGAGCAGCAGGTGGAGCCTCTCGATGTTGGAACAGGAGCTGCAGTTGGAGCCTCTCGATGTTGGAGACGGAGCTGCAGGTGGAGCCTCTCGATGTTCGAGACGGAGCTGCAGGTGCAGTCTCTCGATGTTGGAGACGGAGCTGCAGGTGGAGTCTCTCGATGTTGGAGATGGAGCTGCAGGTGGAGTCTCTCGATGTTGGAACAGGAGCTGCAGGTGGAGTCTCTCGATGTTGGAACAGGAGCTGCAGGTGGAGCCTCTCGATGTTGGAATAGGAGATGCAGGTGGAGCCTCTCGATGTTGGAGACGGAGCTGCAGGTGGAGTCTCTCGATGTTGGAACAGGAGCTGCAGGTGGAGTCTCTCGATGTTGGAACAGGAGCTGCAGGTGGAGTCTCTCGATGTTGGAACAGGAGCTGCAGGTGGAACCTCTCGATGTTGGAATAGGAGATGCAGGTGGAGCCTCTCGATGTTGGAGATGGAGCTGCAGGTGGAGTCTCTCGATGTTGGAGACGGAGCTACAGGTGGAGTCTCTCGATGTTGGAGACGGAACTGCAGGTGGAGCCTCTCGATGTTGAAGACGGAGCTGCAGGTGGAGTCTCTCGATGTTGGAA
The DNA here is from genome assembly GCF_047496885.1 of Scyliorhinus torazame. Classification (NCBI taxonomy): domain Eukaryota; kingdom Metazoa; phylum Chordata; class Chondrichthyes; order Carcharhiniformes; family Scyliorhinidae; genus Scyliorhinus; species Scyliorhinus torazame. The sequence goes on along the minus strand of NC_092712.1, from coordinate 140,399,375 downwards.
CAGGAGCTGCAGGTTGGCCTCTCGATGTTGGAGACGGAGCTGCAGGTGGAGTCTCTCGATGTTGGAACAGGAGCTGCAGGTGGAGTTTCGCGATGTTGGAGACGGAGCTGCAGGTGGAGCCTCTCGATGTTGGAGATGGAGCTGCAGCTGTAGTCTCTCGATGTTGGAGACGGAGCTGCAGAGTGGGCCTCTCGATGTTGGAACAGGAGCAGCGGGTGGAGTCTCTCGATGTTGGAGATGGAGCTGCGGGTGTAGTCTCTCGATGTTGGAACAGGAGGAGCAGGTGGAGTCTCTCGATGTTGGAGATGGAGCTGCAGGTGGAGCCTCTCGATGTTGGAACAGGAGCTGCAGGTAGATTCTCTCGATGTTGGAGACTGAGCTGCAGATGGAGCCTCTCGATGTTGGAGACGGAGCTGCAGGTGGTGTCTCTCGATGTTGGAACAGGAGCTGCAGGTGGAGCCTCTCGATATTGGAGACGGAGCTGCAGGTGGAGTCTCTCGATGTTGGAACAGGAGCTGCAGGTGGAGTCTCTCGATGTTGGAACAGGAGCTGCAGGTGGAGTCTCTCGATGTTGTAGACGGAGCTGCAGATGGAGCCTCTCGATGTTGGAACAGGAGCTGCAGGTGGAGTCTCTCGATGTTGGAACAGGAGCTGCAGGTGGAGTCTCTCGATGTTGTAGACGGAGCTGCAGATGGAGCCTCTCGATGTTGGAACAGGAGCTGCAGGTGGAGTCTCTCGATGTTGGAGACGGAGCTGCAGGTGGAGCCTCTCGATGTTGTAGACGGAGCTGCAGATGGAGCCTCTCGATGTTGGAACAGGAGCTGCAGGTGGAGTCTCTCGATGTTGGAACAGGAGCTGCAGGTGGAGCCTCTCGATGTTGGAGACGGAGCTGCAGGTGGAGTCTCTCGATGTTGTAGACGGAGCTGCAGATGGAGCCTCTCGATGTTGGAACAGGAGCTGCAGTTGGAGCCTCTCGATGTTGGAACAGGAGCTGCAGGTGGAGCCTCTCGATGTTGGAGACGGAGCTGCAGGTGGAGTCTCTCGATGTTGAAGACGGAGCTGCAGGTGGAGTCTCTCGATGTTGGAACAGGAGCTGCAGGAGGAGTCTCTCGATGTTGGAACAGGAGCTGCAGGTGGAGTCTCTCGATGTTGGAACAGGAGCTGCAGGCGGAGTCTCTCGATGTTGGAACAGGAGCTGCAGGTGCAGTCTCTCGATGTTGTAGACGGAGCTGCAGATGGAGCCTCTCGATGTTGGAGACGGAGCTGCAGGTGGAGACTCTCGATGTTGGAACAGGAGCTGCAGGTGGAGTCTCTCGATGTTGGAACAGGAGCTGCAGGCGGAGTCTCTCGATGTTGGAACAGGAGCTGCAGGTGCAGTCTCTCGATGTTGTAGACGGAGCTGCAGATGGAGCCTCTCGATGTTGGAGACGGAGCTGCAGGTGGAGACTCTCGATGTTGGAACAGGAGCTGCAGGTGGAGCCTCTCGATGTTGGAGACGGAGCTGCTTGTGGAGTCTCTCGATGTTGGAACAGGAGCTGCAGGTGGAGTCTCTCGATGTTGGAGACGGAGCTGCAGGTGGAGCCTCTCGATGTTGGAGACGGAGCTGCTGGTGGAGTCTCTCGATGTTGGAACAGGAGCTGCTGGTGGAGTCTCTCGATGTTGGAACAGGAGCTGCAGGTGGAGTCTCTCGATGTTGGAGACGGAGCTGCAGATGGAGCCTCTCGATGTTGGAGACGGAGCTGCTGGTGGAGTCTCTCGATGTTGGAACAGGAGCTGCAGGTGAAGTCTCTCGATGTTGGAGACGGAGCTGCAGATGGAGCCTCTCGATGTTGGAGGCGGAGCTGTAGGTGGAGTCTCTCGATGTTGGAACAGGAGCTTCAGGTGGAGCCTCTCGATGTTGGAGACGGAGCTGCAGGTGGAGCCTCTCGATGTTGGAACAGGAGCATCTGGTGGACTCTCTCGATGTTGGAGATGGAGCTGCTGGTGGAGTCTCTCGATGTTGGAACAGGAGCTGCAGGTGGAGTCTCTCGATGTTGGAACAGGAGCTGCAGGTGGAGCCTCTCGATGTTGGAATAGGAGCTGCAGGTGGAGTCTCTCGATGTTGGAGACGGAGCTGCAGGTGGAGTCTCTCGATGTTGGAGACGGAGCTGCAGGTGGAGTCTCTCGATGTTGGAACAGGAGCTGCAGGTGGAATCTCTCGATGTTGGAACAGTAGCTGCAGGTGGAGCCTCTCGATGTTGGAACAGGAGCTGCAGGTGGAGCCTCTCGATGTTGGAACAGGATCTGCAGGCGGAGTCTCTCGATGTTGGAACAGGAGCTCAGGTGGAGTCTCTCGATGTTGGAGACGGAGCTGCAGGTGGGCCTCTCGATGTTGGAACAGGAGCAGCAGGTGGAGTCTCTCGATGTTGGAGATGGAGCTGCTGGTGGAGTCTCTCGATGTTGGAACAGGAGCTGCAGGTGGAGTCTCTCGATGTTGGAGACGGTGCTGCAGGTGGAGTCTCTCGATGTTGAAACAGGAGCTGCAGGTTGAGCCTCTCGATGTTGGAACAGGAGCTGCAGGTGGAGCCTCTCGATGTTGGAACAGGAGCTGCAGGTGGAGTCTCTCGATGTTGAAACAGGAGCTGCAGGTTGAGCCTCTCGATGTTGGAGACGGAGCTGCAGGTGGAGTCTCTCGATGTTGGAACAGGAGCTGCAGGTGGAGTCTCTCGATGTTGGAGACGGTGCTGCAGGTGGAGTCTCTCGATGTTGGAACAGCAGCTGCAGGTGGTGCCTCTCGATGTTGGAGATGGAGCTGCAGGTGGAGCCTCTCGATGTTGGAGACGGAGCTGCAGGTTGAGCCTCTCGATGTTGGAACAGGAGCTGCAGGTGGAGTCTCTCGATGTTGGAACAGGAGCTGCAGGTGGAGTCTCTCGATGTTGAAACAGGAGCTGCAGGTGGAGTCTCTCGATGTTGAAGACGGAGCTGCAGATGGAGCCTCTCGATGTTGGAGACGGAGCTGCAGGTGGAGTCTCTCGATGTTGGAGACGGAGCTGCAGGTGGAGCTTCTCGATGTTGGACCAGGAGCTGCAGGTGGAGCCTCTCGATGTTGGAGACGGAGCTGCAGGTGGAGCCTCTCGATGTTGGAGATGGAGCTGCAGGTTGGGTCTCTCGATGTTGGAACAGGAGCTGCAGGTGGAATCTCTCGATGTTGGAACAGGAGCTGCAGGTGGAGCCTCTCGATGTTGGAACAGGAGCTGCAGGTGGAGCCTCTCGATGTTGGAACAGGAGCTGCAGGCGGAGTCTCTCGATGTAGGAACAGGAGCTGCAGGTGGAGCCTCTCGATGTTGGAGACGGAGCTGCAGGTGGAGTCTCTCGATGTTGGAACAGCAGCTGCAGGTGGTGCCTCTCGAAGTTGGAGATGGAGCTGCAGGTGGAGCCTCTCGATGTTGGAGACGGAGCTGCAGATGGAGCCTCTCGAAGTTGGAGACGGAGCTGCAGGTGGAGCCTCTCGATGTTGGAACAGGAGCTGCAGGTGGAGCCTCTCGATGTTGGAGACGGAGCTGCAGGTGGAGTCTCTCGATGTTGGAACAGGAGCTGCAGGTGGAGTCTCTCGATGTTGTAGACGGAGCTGCAGATGGAGCCTCTCGATGTTGGAACAGGAGCTGCAGGTGGAGTCTCTCGATGTTGGAGACGGAGCTGCAGGTGGAGCCTCTCGATGTTGTAGACGGAGCTGCAGATGGAGCCTCTCGATGTTGGAACAGGAGCTGCAGGTGGAGTCTCTCGATGTTGGAACAGGAGCTGCAGGTGGAGCCTCTCGATGTTGGAGACGGAGCTGCAGGTGGAGTCTCTCGATGTTGTAGACGGAGCTGCAGATGGAGCCTCTCGATGTTGGAACAGGAGCTGCAGTTGGAGCCTCTCGATGTTGGAACAGGAGCTGCAGGTGGAGCCTCTCGATGTTGGAGACGGAGCTGCAGGTGGAGTCTCTCGATGTTGAAGACGGAGCTGCAGGTGGAGTCTCTCGATGTTGGAGACGGACCTGCAGGTGGAGTCTCTCGATGTTGGAACAGGAGCTGCAGGAGGAGTCTCTCGATGTTGGAACAGGAGCTGCAGGTGGAGTCTCTCGATGTTGGAACAGGAGCTGCAGGCGGAGTCTCTCGATGTTGGAACAGGAGCTGCAGGTGCAGTCTCTCGATGTTGTAGACGGAGCTGCAGATGGAGCCTCTCGATGTTGGAGACGGAGCTGCAGGTGGAGCCTCTCGATGTTGGAACAGGAGCTGCAGGTGGAGCCTCTCGATGTTGGAGACGGAGCTGCTTGTGGAGTCTCTCGATGTTGGAACAGGAGCTGCAGGTGGAGTCTCTCGATGTTGGAGACGGAGCTGCAGGTGGAGCCTCTCGATGTTGGAGACGGAGCTGCTGGTGGAGTCTCTCGATGTTGGAACAGGAGCTGCTGGTGGAGTCTCTCGATGTTGGAACAGGAGCTGCAGGTGGAGTCTCTCGATGTTGGAGACGGAGCTGCAGATGGAGCCTCTCGATGTTGGAGACGGAGCTGCTGGTGGAGTCTCTCGATGTTGGAACAGGAGCTGCAGGTGAAGTCTCTCGATGTTGGAGACGGAGCTGCAGATGGAGCCTCTCGATGTTGGAGACGGAGCTGTAGGTGGAGTCTCTCGATGTTGGAACAGGAGCTTCAGGTGGAGCCTCTCGATGTTGGAGACGGAGCTGCAGGTGGAGCCTCTCGATGTTGGAACAGGAGCATCTGGTGGACTCTCTCGATGTTGGAGATGGAGCTGCTGGTGGAGTCTCTCGATGGTGGAACAGGAGCTGCAGGTGGAGTCTCTCGATGTTGGAACAGGAGCTGCAGGTGGAGCCTCTCGATGTTGGAATAGGAGCTGCAGGTGGAGTCTCTCGATGTTGGAGACGGAGCTGCAGGTGGAGTCTCTCGATGTTGGAGACGGAGCTGCAGGTGGAGTCTCTCGATGTTGGAACAGGAGCTGCAGGTGGAATCTCTCGATGTTGGAACAGTAGCTGCAGGTGGAGCCTCTCGATGTTGGAACAGGAGCTGCAGGTGGAGCCTCTCGATGTTGGAACAGGATCTGCAGGCGGAGTCTCTCGATGTTGGAACAGGAGCTGCAGGTGGAGTCTCTCGATGTTGGAGACGGAGCTGCAGGTGGGCCTCTCGATGTTGGAACAGGAGCAGCAGGTGGAGTCTCTCGATGTTGGAGATGGAGCTGCTGGTGGAGTCTCTCGATGTTGGAACAGGAGCTGCAGGTGGAGTCTCTCGATGTTGGAGACGGTGCTGCAGGTGGAGTCTCTCGATGTTGAAACAGGAGCTGCAGGTTGAGCCTCTCGATGTTGGAACAGGAGCTGCAGGTGGAGCCTCTCGATGTTGGAACAGGAGCTGCAGGTGGAGTCTCTCGATGTTGAAACAGGAGCTGCAGGTTGAGCCTCTCGATGTTGGAGACGGAGCTGCAGGTGGAGTCTCTCGATGTTGGAACAGGAGCTGCAGGTGGAGTCTCTCGATGTTGGAGACGGAGCTGCAGATGGAGCCTCTCGATGTTGGAGACGGAGCTGCAGGTGGAGTCTCTCGATGTTGGAGACGGAGCTGCAGGTGGAGCTTCTCGATGTTGGACCAGGAGCTGCAGGTGGAGCCTCTCGATGTTGGAGACGGAGCTGCAGGTGGAGCCTCTCGATGTTGGAGATGGAGCTGCAGGTTGGGTCTCTCGATGTTGGAACAGGAGCTGCAGGTGGAATCTCTCGATGTTGGAACAGGAGCTGCAGGTGGAGCCTCTCGATGTTGGAACAGGAGCTGCAGGTGGAGCCTCTCGATGTTGGAACAGGAGCTGCAGGCGGAGTCTCTCGATGTAGGAACAGGAGCTGCAGGTGGAGCCTCTCGATGTTGGAGACGGAGCTGCAGGTGGAGTCTCTCGATGTTGGAACAGCAGCTGCAGGTGGTGCCTCTCGAAGTTGGAGATGGAGCTGCAGGTGGAGCCTCTCGATGTTGGAGACGGAGCTGCAGATGGAGCCTCTCGATGTTGGAGACGGAGCTGCAGGTGGAGCCTCTCGATGTTGGAACAGGAGCTGCAGGTGGAGCCTCTCGATGTTGGAGACGGAGCTGCAGGTGGAGTCTCTCGATGTTGGAACAGGAGCTGCAGGTTGGCCTCTCGATGTTGGAGACGGAGCTGCAGGTGGAGTCTCTCGATGTTGGAACAGGAGCTGCAGGTGGAGTTTCGCGATGTTGGAGACGGAGCTGCAGATGGAGCCTCTCGATGTTGGAGACGGAGCTGCAGCTGTAGTCTCTCGATGTTGGAGACGGAGCTGCAGAGTGGGCCTCTCGATGTTGGAACAGGAGCAGCAGGTGGAGTCTCTCGATGTTGGAGATGGAGCTGCGGGTGTAGTCTCTCGATGTTGGAACAGGAGGAGCAGGTGGAGTCTCTCGATGTTGGAGATGGAGCTGCAGGTGGAGCCTCTCGATGTTGGAACAGGAGCTGCAGGTAGATTCTCTCGATGTTGGAGACGGAGCTGCAGATGGAGCCTCTCGATGTTGGAGACGGAGCTGCAGGTGGTGTCTCTCGATGTTGGAACAGGAGCTGCAGGTGGAGCCTCTCGATATTGGAGACGGAGCTGCAGGTGGAGTCTCTCGATGTTGGAACAGGAGCTGCAGGTGGAGTCTCTCGATGTTGGAACAGGAGCTGCAGGTGGAGTCTCTCGATGTTGTAGACGGAGCTGCAGATGGAGCCTCTCGATGTTGGAACAGGAGCTGCAGGTGGAGTCTCTCGATGTTGGAACAGGAGCTGCAGGTGGAGTCTCTCGATGTTGTAGACGGAGCTGCAGATGGAGCCTCTCGATGTTGGAACAGGAGCTGCAGGTGGAGTCTCTCGATGTTGGAGACGGAGCTGCAGGTGGAGCCTCTCGATGTTGTAGACGGAGCTGCAGATGGAGCCTCTCGATGTTGGAACAGGAGCTGCAGGTGGAGTCTCTCGATGTTGGAGATGGAGCTGCGGGTGTAGTCTCTCGATGTTGGAACAGGAGGAGCAGGTGGAGTCTCTCGATGTTGGAGATGGAGCTGCAGGTGGAGCCTCTCGATGTTGGAACAGGAGCTGCAGGTAGATTCTCTCGATGTTGGAGACTGAGCTGCAGATGGAGCCTCTCGATGTTGGAGACGGAGCTGCAGGTGGTGTCTCTCGATGTTGGAACAGGAGCTGCAGGTGGAGCCTCTCGATATTGGAGACGGAGCTGCAGGTGGAGTCTCTCGATGTTGGAACAGGAGCTGCAGGTGGAGTCTCTCGATGTTGGAACAGGAGCTGCAGGTGGAGTCTCTCGATGTTGTAGACGGAGCTGCAGATGGAGCCTCTCGATGTTGGAACAGGAGCTGCAGGTGGAGTCTCTCGATGTTGGAACAGGAGCTGCAGGTGGAGTCTCTCGATGTTGTAGACGGAGCTGCAGATGGAGCCTCTCGATGTTGGAACAGGAGCTGCAGGTGGAGTCTCTCGATGTTGGAGACGGAGCTGCAGGTGGAGCCTCTCGATGTTGTAGACGGAGCTGCAGATGGAGCCTCTCGATGTTGGAACAGGAGCTGCAGGTGGAGTCTCTCGATGTTGGAACAGGAGCTGCAGGTGGAGCCTCTCGATGTTGGAGACGGAGCTGCAGGTGGAGTCTCTCGATGTTGTAGACGGAGCTGCAGATGGAGCCTCTCGATGTTGGAACAGGAGCTGCAGTTGGAGCCTCTCGATGTTGGAACAGGAGCTGCAGGTGGAGCCTCTCGATGTTGGAGACGGAGCTGCAGGTGGAGTCTCTCGATGTTGAAGACGGAGCTGCAGGTGGAGTCTCTCGATGTTGGAGACGGACCTGCAGGTGGAGTCTCTCGATGTTGGAACAGGAGCTGCAGGAGGAGTCTCTCGATGTTGGAACAGGAGCTGCAGGTGGAGTCTCTCGATGTTGGAACAGGAGCTGCAGGCGGAGTCTCTCGATGTTGGAACAGGAGCTGCAGGTGCAGTCTCTCGATGTTGTAGACGGAGCTGCAGATGGAGCCTCTCGATGTTGGAGACGGAGCTGCAGGTGGAGACTCTCGATGTTGGAACAGGAGCTGCAGGTGGAGCCTCTCGATGTTGGAACAGGAGCTGCAGGTGGAGCCTCTCGATGTTGGAGACGGAGCTGCTTGTGGAGTCTCTCGATGTTGGAACAGGAGCTGCAGGTGGAGTCTCTCGATGTTGGAGACGGAGCTGCAGGTGGAGCCTCTCGATGTTGGAGACGGAGCTGCTGGTGGAGTCTCTCGATGTTGGAACAGGAGCTGCTGGTGGAGTCTCTCGATGTTGGAACAGGAGCTGCAGGTGGAGTCTCTCGATGTTGGAGACGGAGCTGCAGATGGAGCCTCTCGATGTTGGAGACGGAGCTGCTGGTGGAGTCTCTCGATGTTGGAACAGGAACTGCAGGTGGAGTCTCTCGATGTTGGAGACGGAGCTGCAGATGGAGCCTCTCGATGTTGGAGACGGAGCTGTAGGTGGAGTCTCTCGATGTTGGAACAGGAGCTTCAGGTGGAGCCTCTCGATGTTGGAGACGGAGCTGCAGGTGGAGCCTCTCGATGTTGGAACAGGAGCATCTGGTGGACTCTCTCGATGTTGGAGATGGAGCTGCTGGTGGAGTCTCTCGATGTTGGAACAGGAGCTGCAGGTGGAGTCTCTCGATGTTGGAACAGGAGCTGCAGGTGGAGCCTCTCGATGTTGGAATAGGAGCTGCAGGTGGAGTCTCTCGATGTTGGAGACGGAGCTGCAGGTGGAGTCTCTCGATGTTGGAGACGGAGCTGCAGGTGGAGTCTCTCGATGTTGGAACAGGAGCTGCAGGTGGAATCTCTCGATGTTGGAACAGTAGCTGCAGGTGGAGCCTCTCGATGTTGGAACAGGAGCTGCAGGTGGAGCCTCTCGATGTTGGAACAGGATCTGCAGGCGGAGTCTCTCGATGTTGGAACAGGAGCTGCAGGTGGAGTCTCTCGATGTTGGAGACGGAGCTGCAGGTGGGCCTCTCGATGTTGGAACAGGAGCAGCAGGTGGAGTCTCTCGATGTTGGAGATGGAGCTGCTGGTGGAGTCTCTCGATGTTGGAACAGGAGCTGCAGGTGGAGTCTCTCGATGTTGGAGACGGTGCTGCAGGTGGAGTCTCTCGATGTTGAAACAGGAGCTGCAGGTTGAGCCTCTCGATGTTGGAACAGGAGCTGCAGGTGGAGCCTCTCGATGTTGGAACAGGAGCTGCAGGTGGAGTCTCTCGATGTTGAAACAGGAGCTGCAGGTTGAGCCTCTCGATGTTGGAGACGGAGCTGCAGGTGGAGTCTCTCGATGTTGAAACAGGAGCTGCAGGTGGAGCCTCTCGATGTTGGAGACGGTGCTGCAGGTGGAGTCTCTCGATGTTGAAACAGGAGCTGCAGGTTGAGCCTCTCGATGTTGGAACAGGAGCTGCAGGTGGAGTCTCTCGATGTTGGAACAGGAGCTGCAGGTGGAGTCTCTCGATGTTGAAACAGGAGCTGCAGGTGGAGTCTCTCGATGTTGAAGACGGAGCTGCAGATGGAGCCTCTCGATGTTGGAGACGGAGCTGCAGGTGGAGTCTCTCGATGTTGGAGACGGAGCTGCAGGTGGAGCCTCTCGATGTTGGACCAGGAGCTGCAGGTGGAGCCTCTCGATGTTGGAGACGGAGCTGCAGGTGGAGCCTCTCGATGTTGGAGATGGAGCTGCAGGTTGGGTCTCTCGATGTTGGAACAGGAGCTGCAGGTGGAATCTCTCGATGTTGGAACAGGAGCTGCAGGTGGAGCCTCTCGATGTTGGAACAGGAGCTGCAGGTGGAGCCTCTCGATGTTGGAAAAGGAGCTGCAGGCGGAGTCTCTCGATGTAGGAACAGGAGCTGCAGGTGGAGCCTCTCGATGTTGGAGACGGAGCTGCAGGTGGAGTCTCTCGATGTTGGAACAGCAGCTGCAGGTGGTGCCTCTCGATGTTGGAGATGGAGCTGCAGGTGGAGCCTCTCGATGTTGGAGACGGAGCTGCAGATGGAGCCTCTCGATGTTGGAGACGGAGCTGCAGGTGGAGCCTCTCGATGTTGGAACAGGAGCTGCAGGTGGAGCCTCTCGATGTTGGAGACGGAGCTGCAGGTGGAGTCTCTCGATGTTGGAACAGGAGCTGCAGGTTGGCCTCTCGATGTTAGAGACGGAGCTGCAGGTGGAGTCTCTCGATGTTGGAACAGGAGCTGCAGGTGGAGTTTCGCGATGTTGGAGACGGAGCTGCAGATGGAGCCTCTCGATGTTGGAGACGGAGCTGCAGCTGTAGTCTCTCGATGTTGGAGACGGAGCTGCAGAGTGGGCCTCTCGATGTTGGAACAGGAGCAGCAGGTGGAGTCTCTCGATGTTGGAGATGGAGCTGCGGGTGTAGTCTCTCGATGTTGGAACAGGAGGAGCAGGTGGAGTCTCTCGATGTTGGAGATGGAGCTGCAGGTGGAGCCTCTCGATGTTGGAACAGGAGCTGCAGGTAGATTCTCTCGATGTTGGAGACGGAGCTGCAGATGGAGCCTCTCGATGTTGGAGACGGAGCTGCAGGTGGTGTCTCTCGATGTTGGAACAGGAGCTGCAGGTGGAGCCTCTCGATATTGGAGACGGAGCTGCAGGTGGAGTCTCTCGATGTTGGAACAGGAGCTGCAGGTGGAGTCTCTCGATGTTGGAACAGGAGCTGCAGGTGGAGTCTCTCGATGTTGTAGACGGAGCTGCAGATGGAGCCTCTCGATGTTGGAACAGGAGCTGCAGGTGGAGTCTCTCGATGTTGGAACAGGAGCTGCAGGTGGAGTCTCTCGATGTTGTAGACGGAGCTGCAGATGGAGCCTCTCGATGTTGGAACAGGAGCTGCAGGTGGAGTCTCTCGATGTTGGAGACGGAGCTGCAGGTGGAGCCTCTCGATGTTGTAGACGGAGCTGCAGATGGAGCCTCTCGATGTTGGAACAGGAGCTGCAGGTGGAGTCTCTCGATGTTGGAACAGGAGCTGCAGGTGGAGCCTCTCGATGTTGGAGACGGAGCTGCAGGTGGAGTCTCTCGATGTTGTAGACAGAGCTGCAGATGGAGCCTCTCGATGTTGGAACAGGAGCTGCAGTTGGAGCCTCTCGATGTTGGAACAGGAGCTGCAGGTGGAGCCTCTCGATGTTGGAGACGGAGCTGCAGGTGGAGTCTCTCGATGTTGAAGACGGAGCTGCAGGTGGAGTCTCTCGATGTTGGAGACGGACCTGCAGGTGGAGTCTCTCGATGTTGGAACAGGAGCTGCAGGAGGAGTCTCTCGATGTTGGAACAGGAGCTGCAGGTGGAGTCTCTCGATGTTGGAACAGGAGCTGCAGGCAGAGTCTCTCGATGTTGGAACAGGAGCTGCAGGTGGAGTCTCTCGATGTTGTAGACGGAGCTGCAGATGGAGCCTCTCGATGTTGGAGACGGAGCTGCAGGTGGAGACTCTCGATGTTGGAACAGGAGCTGCAGGTGGAGCCTCTCGATGTTGGAACAGGAGCTGCAGGTGGAGCCTCTCGATGTTGGAGACGGAGCTGCTGGTGGAGTCTCTCGATGTTGGAACAGGAGCTGCAGGTGGAGTCTCTCGATGTTGGAGACGGAGCTGCAGGTGGAGCCTCTCGATGTTGGAGACGGAGCTGCTGGTGGAGCCTCTCAATGTTGGAACAGGAGCTGCTGGTGGAGTCTCTCGATGTTGGAACAGGAGCTGCAGGTGGAGTCTCTCGATGTTGGAGACGGAGCTGCAGATGGAGCCTCTCGATGTTGGAGACGGAGCTGCTGGTGGAGTCTCTCGATGTTGGAACAGGAGCTGCAGGTGGAGTCTCTCGATGTTGGAGACGGAGCTGCAGATGGAGCCTCTCGATGTTGGAGACGGAGCTGTAGGTGGAGTCTCTCGATGTTGGAACAGGAGCTTCAGGTGGAGCCTCTCGATGTTGGAACAGGAGCTGCAGGTGGAGCCTCTCGATGTTGGAACAGGAGCTGCTGGTGGAGTCTCTCGATTTTGGAGACGGAGCTGCAGGAGGAGTCTCTCGATGTTGGAGATGGAGCTGCAGGTGGAGCCTCTCGTTGTTGGAACAGGAGCTGCAGTTTGTGTCTCTCGATGTTGGAGACGGAGCTGCAGGTGGAGCCTCTCGATGTTGAAACAGGAGCTGCAGGTGGAGCCTCTCGTTGTTGGAGACGGAGCTGCAGGTGGAATCTCTCGATGTTGGAGACGGAGCTGCAGGTGGAGCCTCTCAATGTTGGAACAGGAGCTGCAGGTGGAGCCTCTCGATGTTGGAACAGGAGCTGCAGGCGGAGTCTCTCGATGTTGGAACAGGAGCTGCAGGCGGAGTCTCTCGATGTTGGAACAGGAGCTGCAGGTGGAGCCTCTCGATGTTTGAACAGGAGCTGCAGGTGGTGCCTCTCGATGTTGGAACAGGAGCTGCAGGCGGAGTCTCTCGATGTTGGAACAGGAGCTGCAGGTGGAGCCTCTCGATGTTTGAACAGGAGCTGCAGGTGGTGCCTCTCGATGTTGGAGACGGAGCTGCAGGTGGAGCCTCTCGATGTTGAAACAGGAGCTGCAGGTGGAGCCTCTCGTTGTTGGAGACGGAGCTGCAGGTGGAATCTCTCGATGTTGGAGCCGGAGCTGCAGGTGGAGCCTCTCGATGTTGGAGACGGAGCTGCAGAAGGAGTGTCTCGATGTTGGAACAGGAGCTGCAGGTGGAGCCTCTCGATGTTGGAACAGGAGCTGCAGGCGGAGTCTCTCGATGTTGGAACAGGAGCTGCAGGTGGAGCCTCTCGATGTTGGAGATGGAGCTGCAGGTGGATCTCTCGATGTTGGAACAGGAGCTGCAGGTGGAGCCTCTCGATGTTGGAGACGGAGCTGCAGGTGGAGCCTCTCGATGTTGGAGACGGAGCTGCAGGAGGAGTGTCTCGATGTTGGAACAGGAGCTGCAGGTGGAGTCTCTCGATGTTGGAGACGGAGCTGCAGGTGGGTCTCTCGATGTTGGAGACGGAGCGGCAGGAGGAGTCTCTCGATGTTGGAACAGGAGCTGCAGGTGGAGCCTCTCGATGTTGGAATAGGAGCTGCAGGTGGAGCCTCTCGATGCTAAAAGACGCAGCTGCAAGAGGAGTCTCTCGATGTTGGAACAGGAGCTGCAGGTGGTGTCTCTCGATGTTGGAATAGGAGCTGCAGGTGGAGCCTCTCGATGTTGGAGACGGAGCTGCAGGTGGAGCCTCTCGATGTTGGAGACGGAGCTGCTGGTGGAGTCTCTCGATGTTGGAACAGGAGCTGCAGGTGGAGTCTCTCGATGTTGGAGACGGAGCTGCAGGTGGAGCCTCTCGATGTTGGAGACGGAGCTGCTGGTGGAGTCTCTCGATGTTGGAACAGGAGCTGCTGGTGGAGTCTCTCGATGTTGGAACAGGAGCTGCAGGTGGAGTCTCTCGATGTTGGAGACGGAGCTGCAGATGGAGCCTCTCGATGTTGGAGACGGAGCTGCTGGTGGAGTCTCTCGATGTTGGAACAGGAGCTGCAGGTGGAGTCTCTCGATGTTGGAGACGGAGCTGCAGATGGAGCCTCTCGATGTTGGAGACGGAGCTGTAGGTGGAGTCTCTCGATGTTGGAACAGGAGCTTCAGGTGGAGCCTCTCGATGTTGGAACAGGAGCTGCAGGTGGAGCCTCTCGATGTTGGAACAGGAGCTGCTGGTGGAGTCTCTCGATTTTGGAGACGGAGCTGCAGGAGGAGTCTCTCGATGTTGGAGATGGAGCTGCAGGTGGAGCCTCTCGTTGTTGGAACAGGAGCTGCAGTTTGAGTCTCTCGATGTTGGAGACGGAGCTGCAGGTGGAGCCTCTCGATGTTGAAACAGGAGCTGCAGGTGGAGCCTCTCGTTGTTGGAGACGGAGCTGCAGGTGGAATCTCTCGATGTTGGAGACGGAGCTGCAGGTGGAGCCTCTCAATGTTGGAACAGGAGCTGCAGGTGGAGCCTCTCGATGTTGGAACAGGAGCTGCAGGCGGAGTCTCTCGATGTTGGAACAGGAGCTGCAGGTGGAGCCTCTCGATGTTTGAACAGGAGCTGCAGGTGGTGCCTCTCGATGTTGGAGATGGAGCTGCAGGTGGAGTCTCTCGATGTTGGAACAGGAGCTGCAGGTGGAGCCTCTCGATGTTGGAGACGGAGCTGCAGGTGGAGCCTCTCGATGTTGGAACAGGAGCTGCAGGCGGAGTCTCTCGATGTTGGAACAGGAGCTGCAGGTGGAGCCTCTCGATGTTTGAACAGGAGCTGCAGGTGGTGCCTCTCGATGTTGGAGACGGAGCTGCAGGTGGAGCCTCTCGATGTTGAAACAGGAGCTGCAGGTGGAGCCTCTCGTTGTTGGAGACGGAGCTGCAGGTGGAATCTCTCGATGTTGGAGACGGAGCTGCAGGTGGAGCCTCTCGATGTTGGAGACGGAGCTGCAGGAGGAGTGTCTCGATGTTGGAACAGGAGCTGCAGGTGGAGCCTCTCGATGTTGGAACAGGAGCTGCAGGCGGAGTCTCTCGATGTTGGAACAGGAGCTGCAGGTGGAGCCTCTCGATGTTGGAGATGGAGCTGCAGGTGGAGTCTCTCGATGTTGGAACAGGAGCTGCAGGTGGAGCCTCTCGATGTTGGAACAGGAGCTGCAGGTGGAGCCTCTCGATGTTGGAGACGGAGCTGCAGGTGGAGCCTCTCGATGTTGGAGACGGAGCTGCGGGAGGAGTGTCTCGATGTTGGAACAGGAGCTGCAGGTGGAGTCTCTCGATGTTGGAGACGGAGCTGCAGGTGGGTCTCTCGATGTTGGAGACGGAGCGGCAGGAGGAGTCTCTCGATGTTGGAACAGGAGCTGCAGGTGGAGCCTCTCGATGTTGGAATAGGAGCTGCAGGTGGAGCCTCTCGATGCTAAAAGACGCAGCTGCAAGAGGAGTCTCTCGATGTTGGAACAGGAGCTGCAGGTGGTGTCTCTCGATGTTGGAATAGGAGCTGCAGGTGGAGCCTCTCGATGTTGGAGACGGAGCTGCAGGTGGAGCCTCTCGATGTTGGAGACGGAGCTGCAGGTGGAGTCTCTCGATGTTGGAGACGGAGCTGCAGGTGGAGTCTCTCGATGTTGAAACAGGAGCTGCAGGTGGAGCCTCTCGATGTTTGAACAGGAGCTGCAGGTGGAGCCTCTCGATGTTGGAACAGGAGCTGCAGGTGGAGTCTCTCGATGTTGGAGACGGAGCTGCAGGTGGTGTCTCTCAATGTTGGAGACGGAGCTGCAGGTGGAGCCTCTCGATGTTGGAACAGGAGCTGCAGGTGGAGCCTCTCGATGTTGGAGACGGAGGTGCAGGTGGAGCCTCTCTATGTTGGAGATGGAGCTGCAGGTGGAGTCTCTCGATGTTGGAACAGGAGCTGCAGGCGGAATCTCTCGATGTTGGAACAGGAGCTGCAGGTGGAGCCTGTCGATATTGGAACAGGAGCTGCAGGTGGAGCCTCTCGATGTTGGAACAGGAGCTGCAGGCGGAGTCTCTCGATGTTGGAACAGGAGCTGCAGGTGGAGCCTCTCGATGTTGGAGACGGAGCTGCAGGTGGAGTCTATCGATGTTGGAACAGGAGCTGCAGGTGGAAACTTTCGATGTTGGAGACGGAGCTGCAGGTGGAGTCTCTCCATGTTGTAACAGGAGCTGCAGGTGGAGTCTCTCGATGTTGGAACAGGAGCTGCAGGTGGAGCCTCTCGATGTTGGAGACGGTGCTGCAGGTGGAGCCTCTCGATGTTGGAGACGGAGCTGCAGGAGGAGTCTCTCGATGTTGGAACAGGAGCTGCAGGTGAGTCTCTCGATGTTGGTGACGGAGCTGCAGGTGGAGCCTCTCGATGTGGAACAGGAGCTGCAGGTGGAGCCTCTCGATGTTGGAGATGGAGCTGCAGGTGGAGTCTCTCGATGTTGGAACAGGAGCTGCAGGTGGAATCTCTCGATGTTGGAACAGGAGCTGCAGGTGGAGCCTCTCGATGTTGGAACAGGAGCTGCAGGTGGAGCCTCTCGATGTTGGAACAGGAGCTGCAGGTGGAGCCTCTCGATGTTGGAGACGGAGCTGCAGGTGGAGTCTCTCGATGTTGGAACAGGAGCTGCAGGTGGTGCCTCTCGATGTTGGAAATGGAGCTGCAGGTGGAATCTCTCGATGTTGGAGACGGAGCTGCAGGTGGAGTCTCTCGATGTTGTAACAGGAGCTGTAGGTGGAGTCTCTCGATGTTGGAACAGGAGCTGCAGGTGGAGCCTCTCGATGTTGGAGACGGAGCTGCAGGTGGAGCCACTCTGTGTTGTAGACGGAGCTGCAGGAGGAGTCTCTCGATGTTGGAACAGGAGCTGCAGGTGGAGTCTCTCGATGTTGGAGACAGAGCTGCAGGAGGAGTCTCTCGATGTTGGAACAGGAGCTGCAGGTGGAGCCTCTCGATGTTGGAATAGGAGCTGCAGGTGGAGCCTATCGATGTTGAAGACGGAGCCGCAAGAGGAGTCTCTCGATGTTGGAACAGGAGCTGCAGCTGGAGCCTCTCGATATTGGAGACAGAGCTGCAGATGGAGTCTCTCGATGTTGGAGATGGAGCTGCAGGCGGAGTATCTCGATGTTGGAGACGGAGCTGCAGGTGGAGCCTCTCGATGTTGGAGACAGGAGCTGAAGGTGGAGCCTCTCGATGTTGAAGACGGAGCTGCAAGAGGAGTCACTCGATGTTGGAACAGGAGCTGCAAGTGGAGTCTCTCAATGTTGGAACAGGAGCTGCAGCTGGAGCCTCTCGATGTTGGAGACAGAGCTGCAGATGGAGTCTCTCGATGTTGGAGATGGAGCTGCAGGAGGAGCCTCTCGATGTTGGAGACAGGAGCTGCAGCTGGAGCCTCTCGATATTGGAGACAGAGTTGCAGATGGAGTCTCTCGATGTTGGAGATGGAGCTGCAGGCGGAGTCTCTCGATGTTGGTGACGGAGCTGCAGGTGGAGTCTCTCGATGTTGGAACAGGAGCTGCAGGTGGAGTCTCTCGATGTTGGAGACGGAGCTGCAGGTTGAGCCTCTCGATGTTGGAGGCAGGAGCTGCAGGTGGAGTCTCTCGATGTTGGAGACGGAGCTGCAGATGGAGCCTCTCGATGTTGGAGACGGAGCCGCAGGTGGAGTCTCTCGATGTTGGAGACGGAGCTGCAGGTGGGCCTCTCGATGTTGGAACAGGAGCAGCAGGTGGAGTCTCTCGATGTTGGAGACGGAGCTGCAGGTGGAGTCTCTCGATGTTGGAACAGGAGCTGCAGGTAGAGTCTCTCGATGTTGGAGACGGAGCTGCAGATGGAGCCTCTCGATGTTGGAGACGGAGCTGCAGGTGGATTCTCTCGATGTTGGAACAGGAGCTGCAGGTGGAGTTTCTCGATGTTGGAACAGGAGCTGCAGGTGGGCCTCTCGATGTTGGAACAGGAGCAGCAGGTGGAGTCTCTCGATGTTGGAGATGGAGCTGCAGGTGTAGTCTCTCGATGTTGGAACAGGAGGAGCAGGTGGAGTCTCTCGATGTTGGAGATGGAGCTGCAGGTGGAGCCTCTCGATGTTGGAACAGGAGCTGCAGGTAGAGTCTCTCGATGTTGGAGACGGAGCTGCAGATGGAGCCTCTCGATGTTGGAGACGGAGCTGCAGGTGGATTCTCTCGATGTTGGAACAGGAGCTGCAGGTGGAGTATCTCGATGTTGTAGACGGAGCTGCAGATGGAGCCTCTCGATGTTGGAGACGGAGCTGCAGGTGGAGTCTCTCGATGTTGGAACAGGATCTGCAGGGGGAGTCTCTCGATGTTGGAGATGGAGCTGCAGGTGGAATCTCTCGATGTTGGAGATGGAGCTGCAGGTGGAGCCTCTCGATGTTGGAGACGGAGATGCAGGTGGAGCCTCTCGATGTTGGAGACGGAGCTGCAGGAGGAGTCTCTCGATGTTGGAACAGGAGCTGCAGGTGGAGTCTCTGGATGTTGGAGACAGAGCGGCAGGAGGAGTCTCTCGATGTTGGAACAGGAGCTGCAGGTTGGGCTCTCGCTGTTGGAGACGGAGCTGCAGGTGGAGCCTCTCGATGTTGGAGACAGGAGCTGAAGGTGGAGCCTCTCGATGTTGAAGACGGAGCTGCAAGAGGAGTCTCTCGATGTTGGAGACGGAGCTGCAGGTGGAGTCTCTCAATGTTGGAATAGGAGCAGCAGGTGGAGTCTCTCGATGTTGGAGACGGAGCTGCAGGTGGAGTCTCTCGATGTTGGAACAGGAGCTGCAGCTGGAGCCTCTCGATATTGGAGACAGAGCTGCAGATGGAGTCTCTCGATGTTGGAGATGGAGCTGCAGGCGGAGTCTCTCGATGTTTGAGACGGAGCTGCAGGTGGGCCTCTCGATGTTGGAGACGGAGCTGCAGATGGAGCCTCTCGATGTTGGAACAGGAGCTGCAGCTGGAGACTCTCGATATTGGAGACAGAGCTGCAGATGGAGTCTCTCGATGTTGGAGATGGAGCTGCAGGAGGAGCCTCTCGATGTTGGAGACAGGAGCTGCAGCTGGAGCCTCTCGATATTGGAGACAGAGTTGCAGATGGAGTCTCTCGATGTTGGAGATGGAGCTGCAGGCGGAGTCTCTCGATGTTGGTGACGGAGCTGCAGGTGGAGTCTCTCGATGTTGGAACAGGAGCTGCAGGTGGAGTCTCTCGATGTTGGAGACGGAGCTGCAGGTGGAGCCTCTCGATGTTGGAGGCAGGAGCTGCAGGTGGAGTCTCTCGATGTTGGAGACGGAGCTGCAGATGGAGCCTCTCGATGTTGGAGACGGAGCCGCAGGTGGAGTCTCTCGATGTTGGAGACGGAGCTGCAGGTGGGCCTCTCGATGTTGGAACAGGAGCAGCAGGTGGAGTCTCTCGATGTTGGAGACGGAGCTGCAGATGGAGCCTCTCGATGTTGGAGACGGAGCTGCAGGTGGAGTCTCTCGATGTTGGAACAGGAGCTGCAGGTAGAGTCTCTCGATGTTGGAGACGGAGCTGCAGATGGAGCCTCTCGATGTTGGAGACGGAGCTGCAGGTGGATTCTCTCGATGTTGGAACAGGAGCTGCAGGTGGAGTTTCTCGATGTTGGAACAGGAGCTGCAGGTGGGCCTCTCGATGTTGGAACAGGAGCAGCAGGTGGAGTCTCTCGATGTTGGAGATGGAGCTGCAGGTGTAGTCTCTCGATGTTGGAACAGGAGGAGCAGGTGGAGTCTCTCGATGTTGGAGATGGAGCTGCAGGTGGAGCCTCTCGATGTTGGAACAGGAGCTGCAGGTAGAGTCTCTCGATGTTGGAGACGGAGCTGCAGATGGAGCCTCTCGATGTTGGAGACGGAGCTGCAGGTGGATTCTCTCAATGTTGGAACAGGAGCTGCAGGTGGAGTCTCTCGATGTTGGAACAGGAGCTGCAGGTGGAGTATCTCGATGTTGTAGACGGAGCTGCAGATGGAGCCTCTCGATGTTGGAGACGGAGCTGCAGGTGGAGTCTCTCGATGTTGGAACAGGATCTGCAGGCGGAGTCTCTCGATGTTGGAACAGGAGCTGCAGGTGGAGCCTCTCGATGTTGGAGACGGAGCTGCAGGTGGAGGCTCTCGATGTTTGAACAGGAGCTGCAGGTGGTGCCTCTCGATGTTGGAGATGGAGCTGCAGGTGGAATCTCTCGATGTTGGAGATGGAGCTGCAGGTGGAGTCTCTCGATTTTGGAACAGGAGCTGCAGGTGGAGCCTCTCGATGTTGGAGACGGAGCTGCAGGTGGAGCCTCTCGATGTTGGAGACGGAGCTGCAGGAGGAGTCTCTCGATGTTGGAACAGGAGCTGCAGGTGGAGTCTCTCGATGTTGGAGACAGAGCGGCAGGAGGAGTCTCTCGATGTTGGAACAGGAGCTGCAGGAGGAGTCTCTCGATGATTGAACAGGAGCTGCAGGTGGAGTCTCTCGATGTTGGAACAGGAGCTGCAGGCGGAGTCTCTCGATGTTGGAACAGGAGCTGCAGGTGGTGCCTCTCGATGTTGGAGATGGAGCTGCAGGTGGAATCTCTCGATGTTGGAGATGGAGCTGCAGGTGGAGTCTCTCGATGTTGGAACAGGAGCTGCAGGTGGAGCCTCTCGATGTTGGAGACGGAGCTGCAGGTGGAGCCTCTCGATGTTGGAGACGGAGCTGCAGGAGGAGTCTCTCGATGTTGGAACAGGAGCTGCAGGTGGAGTCTCTCGATGTTGGAGACAGAGCGGCAGGAGGAGTCTCTCGATGTTGGAACAGGAGCTGCAGGAGGAGTCTCTCGATGATTGATCAGGAGCTGCAGGTGGAGTCTCTCGATGTTGGAACAGGAGCTGCAGGCGGAGTCTCTCGATGTTGGAACAGGAGCTGCAGGTGGAGTCTCTCGATGTTGTAGACGGAGCTGCAGATGGAGCCTCTCGATGTTGGAACAGGAGGAGCAGGTGGAGTCTCTCGATGTTGGAGATGGAGCTGCAGGTGGAGTCTCTCGATGTTGGAACAGGAGCTGCAGGTTGGGCTCTCGCTGTTGGAGACGGAGCTGCAGGTGGAGCCTCTCGATGTTGGAACAGGAGCTGCAGGTGGAGTCTCTCGATGTTGGAGACGGAGCTGCTGGTGGAGTCTCTCGATGTTGGAACAGGAGCTGCAGGTGGAGTCTCTCGATGTTGGAGACGGAGCTGCAGATGGAGCCTCTCGATGTTGGAGACGGAGCTGCAGGTGGAGTCTCTCGATGTTGGAACAGGAGCTTCAGGTGGAGCCTCTCGATGTTGGAACAGGAGCTGCAGGTGGAGCCTCTCGATGTTGGAACAGGAGCTGCAGGTGGAGTCTCTCGATTTTGGAGACGGAGCTGCAGGAGGAGTCTCTCGATGTTGGAGACGGAGCTGAAGGTGGAGCCTCTCGATGTTGGAGATGGAGCTGCAGGTGGAATCTCTCGATGTTGGAGATGGAGCTGCAGGTGGAGTCTCTCGATTTTGGAACAGGAGCTGCAGGTGGAGCCTCTCGATGTTGGAGACGGAGCTGCAGGTGGAGCCTCTCGATGTTGGAGACGGAGCTGCAGGAGGAGTCTCTCGATGTTGGAACAGGAGCTGCAGGTGGAGTCTCTCGATGTTGGAGACAGAGCGGCAGGAGGAGTCTCTCGATGTTGGAACAGGAGCTGCAGGAGGAGTCTCTCGATGATTGAACAGGAGCTGCAGGTGGAGTCTCTCGATGTTGGAACAGGAGCTGCAGGCGGAGTCTCTCGATGTTGGAACAGGAGCTGCAGGTGGTGCCTCTCGATGTTGGAGATGGAGCTGCAGGTGGAATCTCTCGATGTTGGAGATGGAGCTGCAGGTGGAGTCTCTCGATGTTGGAACAGGAGCTGCAGGTGGAGCCTCTCGATGTTGGAGACGGAGCTGCAGGTGGAGCCTCTCGATGTTGGAGACGGAGCTGCAGGAGGAGTCTCTCGATGTTGGAACAGGAGCTGCAGGTGGAGTCTCTCGATGTTGGAGACAGAGCGGCAGGAGGAGTCTCTCGATGTTGGAACAGGAGCTGCAGGAGGAGTCTCTCGATGATTGATCAGGAGCTGCAGGTGGAGTCTCTCGATGTTGGAACAGGAGCTGCAGGCGGAGTCTCTCGATGTTGGAACAGGAGCTGCAGGTGGAGTCTCTCGATGTTGTAGACGGAGCTGCAGATGGAGCCTCTCGATGTTGGAACAGGAGGAGCAGGTGGAGTCTCTCGATGTTGGAGATGGAGCTGCAGGTGGAGTCTCTCGATGTTGGAACAGGAGCTGCAGGTTGGGCTCTCGCTGTTGGAGACGGAGCTGCAGGTGGAGCCTCTCGATGTTGGAACAGGAGCTGCAGGTGGAGTCTCTCGATGTTGGAGACGGAGCTGCTGGTGGAGTCTCTCGATGTTGGAACAGGAGCTGCAGGTGGAGTCTCTCGATGTTGGAGACGGAGCTGCAGATGGAGCCTCTCGATGTTGGAGACGGAGCTGCAGGTGGAGTCTCTCGATGTTGGAACAGGAGCTTCAGGTGGAGCCTCTCGATGTTGGAACAGGAGCTGCAGGTGGAGCCTCTCGATGTTGGAACAGGAGCTGCAGGTGGAGTCTCTCGATTTTGGAGACGGAGCTGCAGGAGGAGTCTCTCGATGTTGGAGACGGAGCTGAAGGTGGAGCCTCTCGATGTTGGAACAGGAGCTGCAGGTAGAGTCTCTCGATGTTGGAGACGGAGCTGCAGGTGGAGCCTCTCTATGTTGGAACAGGAGCTGCAGGTGGAGCCTCTCGATGTTGAAACAGGAGCTGCAGGTGGAGCCTCTCGTTGTTGGAGATGGAGCTGCAGGTGGAGCCTCTCGATGTTGGAACAGGAGCTGCAGGTAGAGTCTCTCGATGTTGGAGACGGAGCTGCAGATGGAGCCTCTCGATGTTGGAGACGGAGCTGCAGGTGGATTCTCTCAATGTTGGAACAGGAGCTGCAGGTGGAGTCTCTCGATGTTGGAACAGGAGCTGCAGGTTGAGTATCTCGATGTTGTAGACGGAGCTGCAGATGGAGCCTCTCGATGTTGGAGACGGAGCTGCAGGTGGAGTCTCTCGATGTTGGAACAGGATCTGCAGGCGGAGTCTCTCGATGTTGGAACAGGAGCTGCAGGTGGAGCCTCTCGATGTTGGAGACGGAGCTGCAGGTGGAGGCTCTCGATGTTTGAACAGGAGCTGCAGGTGGTGCCTCTCGATGTTGGAGATGGAGCTGCAGGTGGAATCTCTCGATGTTGGAGATGGAGCTGCAGGTGGAGTCTCTCGATTTTGGAACAGGAGCTGCAGGTGGAGCCTCTCGATGTTGGAGACGGAGCTGCAGGTGGAGCCTCTCGATGTTGGAGACGGAGCTGCAGGAGGAGTCTCTCGATGTTGGAACAGGAGCTGCAGGTGGAGTCTCTCGATGTTGGAGACAGAGCGGCAGGAGGAGTCTCTCGATGTTGGAACAGGAGCTGCAGGAGGAGTCTCTCGATGATTGAACAGGAGCTGCAGGTGGAGTCTCTCGATGTTGGAACAGGAGCTGCAGGCGGAGTCTCTCGATGTTGGAACAGGAGCTGCAGGTGGTGCCTCTCGATGTTGGAGATGGAGCTGCAGGTGGAATCTCTCGATGTTGGAGATGGAGCTGCAGGTGGAGTCTCTCGATGTTGGAACAGGAGCTGCAGGTGGAGCCTCTCGATGTTGGAGACGGAGCTGCAGGTGGAGCCTCTCGATGTTGGAGACGGAGCTGCAGGAGGAGTCTCTCGATGTTGGAACAGGAGCTGCAGGTGGAGTCTCTCGATGTTGGAGACAGAGCGGCAGGAGGAGTCTCTCGATGTTGGAACAGGAGCTGCAGGAGGAGTCTCTCGATGATTGATCAGGAGCTGCAGGTGGAGTCTCTCGATGTTGGAACAGGAGCTGCAGGCGGAGTCTCTCGATGTTGGAACAGGAGCTGCAGGTGGAGTCTCTCGATGTTGTAGACGGAGCTGCAGATGGAGCCTCTCGATGTTGGAACAGGAGGAGCAGGTGGAGTCTCTCGATGTTGGAGATGGAGCTGCAGGTGGAGTCTCTCGATGTTGGAACAGGAGCTGCAGGTTGGGCTCTCGCTGTTGGAGACGGAGCTGCAGGTGGAGCCTCTCGATGTTGGAACAGGAGCTGCAGGTGGAGTCTCTCGATGTTGGAGACGGAGCTGCTGGTGGAGTCTCTCGATGTTGGAACAGGAGCTGCAGGTGGAGTCTCTCGATGTTGGAGACGGAGCTGCAGATGGAGCCTCTCGATGTTGGAGACGGAGCTGCAGGTGGAGTCTCTCGATGTTGGAACAGGAGCTTCAGGTGGAGCCTCTCGATGTTGGAACAGGAGCTGCAGGTGGAGCCTCTCGATGTTGGAACAGGAGCTGCAGGTGGAGTCTCTCGATTTTGGAGACGGAGCTGCAGGAGGAGTCTCTCGATGTTGGAGACGGAGCTGAAGGTGGAGCCTCTCGATGTTGGAACAGGAGCTGCAGGTAGAGTCTCTCGATGTTGGAGACGGAGCTGCAGGTGGAGCCTCTCTATGTTGGAACAGGAGCTGCAGGTGGAGC
Organism: Scyliorhinus torazame; assembly: GCF_047496885.1. Classification (NCBI taxonomy): domain Eukaryota; kingdom Metazoa; phylum Chordata; class Chondrichthyes; order Carcharhiniformes; family Scyliorhinidae; genus Scyliorhinus; species Scyliorhinus torazame. Next base: position 140,375,365 of record NC_092712.1, on the reverse strand, counting down.
CTCTCGATGTTGAAACAGGAGCTGCAGGAGGAGCCTCGCGTTGTTGGAGACGGAGCTGCAGGTGGAGTCTCTCGATGTTGGAGACGGAGCTGCAGGTGGAGCCTTTCGATGTTAGAGATGGAGCTGCAGGTGGAGTCTCTCGATGTTGGAACAGGAGCTGCAGGTGGAATCTCTCGATGTTGGAACAGAAGCTGCAGGTGGAGCCTCTCGATGTTGGAACAGGAGCTGCAGGTGGAGCCTCTCGATGTTGGAACAGGAGCTGCAGGCGGAGTCTCTCGATGTTGGAACAGGAGCTGCAGGTGGAGCCTCTCGATGTTGGAGACGGAGCTGCAGGTGGAGTCTCTCGATGTTGGAACAGGAGGTACAGGTGGTGTCTCTCGATGTTGGAGATGGACCTGCAGGTGGAATCTCTCGATGTTGGAGATGGAGCTGCAGGTGGAGTCTCTCCATGTTGTAACAGGAGCTGCAGGTGGAGTCTCTCGATGTTGGAACAGGAGCTGCAGGTGGAGCCTCTCGATGTTGGAGACGGAGCTGCAGGTGGAGCCTCTCGATGTTGGAGACGGAGCTGCAGGAGGAGTCTCTCGATGTTGGAACAGGAGCTGCAGGTGGAGTCTCTCGATGTTGGAGACGGAGCTGCAGGTGGAGTCTCTCGATGTTGGAGACGGAGCTGCAGGTGGAGCCTCTCGATGTTGGAACAGGAGCTGCAGGTAGAGTCTCTCGATGTTGGAGACGGAGCAGCAGGTGGAGCCTCTCGATATTGGAGACAGAGCTGCAGGAGGAGTCTCTCGATGTTGGAACAGGATCTGCAGGTGGAGCCTCTCGATGTTGGAATAGGATCTGCAGGTGGAGCCTCTCGATGTTGAAGACGGAGCTGCAGGTGGAGTCTCTCGATGTTGGAGACGGAGCTGCAAGAGTGGTCTCTCGATGTTGGAACAGGAGCTGCAGGTGGAGTTTCTCGATGTTGGAGATGGAGCTGCAGGTGGAGCCTCTCGATGTTGGAACAGGAGCTGCAGGTGGAGCCTCTCGATGTTGAAACAGGAGCTGCAGGTGGAGCCTCTCGATGTTGGAGACGGAGCTGCAAGAGGAGTCTCTCGATGTTGGAACAGGAGCTGCAGGTGGAGTCTCTCGATGTTGGAGACGGAGCTGCAGGTGGAGCCTCTCGATGTTGGAACAGGAGCATCTGGTGGACTCTCTCGATGTTGGAGATGGAGCTGCTGGTGGAGTCTCTCGATGTTGGAACAGTAGCTGCAGGTGGAGTCTCTCGATGTTGGAACAGGAGCTGCAGGTGGAGCCTCTCGATGTTGGAATAGGAGCTGCAGGTGGAGTCTCTCGATGTTGGAGACGGAGCTGCAGGTGGAGTCTCTCGATGTTGGAGACGGAGCTGCAGGTGGAGCCTCTCGATGTTGGAACAGGAGCTGCAGGTGGAATCTCTCGATGTTGGAACAGGAGCTGCAGGTGGAGTCTCTCGATGTTGGAGACAGAGCTGCAGGTGGAGCCTCTCGATGTTGGAGACGGAGGTGCAGGTGGAGCCTCTCGATGTTGGAGATGGAGCTGCAGGTGGAGTCTCTCGATGTTGGAGACGGAGCTGCAGGTGGAGTCTCTCGATGTTGGAACAGGAGCTGCAGGTGGAATCTCTCGATGTTGGAACAGTAGCTGCAGGTGGAGCCTCTCGATGTTGGAGACGGAGCTGCAGGTGGAGTCTCTCGATGTTGGAGACGGAGCTGCAGGCGGAGTCTCTCGATGCTGGAGACGGAGCTGCAGGTGGAGCCTCTCGATGTTGGAACAGGATCTGCAGGCGGAGTCTCTCGATGTTGGAACAGGAGCTGCAGGTGGAGTCTCTCGATGTTGGAGACGGAGCTGCAGGTGGGCCTCTCGATGTTGGAACAGGAGCAGCAGGTGGAGTCTCTCGATGTTGGAGATGGAGCTGCTGGTGGAGTCTCTCGATGTTGGAGACGGAGCTGCAGGTGGAGTCACTCGATGTTGGAGACGGTGCTGCAGGTGGAGTCTCTCGATGTTGAAACAGGAGCTGCAGGTTGAGCCTCTCGATGTTGGAACAGGAGCTGCAGGTGGAGTCTCTCGATGTTGGAGATGGAGCTGCAGGTGGTGTCTTTCGATGTATGAGACGGAGCTGCAGGTGGAGCCTCTCGATGTTGGAACAGGAGCTGCAGGTGGAGCCTCTCGATGTTGGAGATGGAGCTGCAGGTGGAGTCTCTCGATGTTGGAGACGGTGCTGCAGGTGGAGTCTCTCGATGTTGGAACAGGAGCTGCAGCTGGAGCCTCTCGATATTGGAGACAGAGCTGCAGGCGGAGTCTCTCGATGTTTGAGACGGAGCTGCAGGTGGGCCTCTCGATGTTGGAGACGGAGCTGCAGATGGAGCCTCTCGATGTTGGAACAGGAGCTGCAGCTGGAGCCTCTCGATATTGGAGACAGAGCTGCAGATGGAGTCTCTCGATGTTGGAGATGGAGCTGCAGGAGGAGCCTCTCGATGTTGGAGACAGGAGCTGCAGCTGGAGCCTCTCGATATTGGAGACAGAGTTGCAGATGGAGTCTCTCGATGTTGGAGATGGAGCTGCAGGCGGAGTCTCTCGATGTTGGTGACGGAGCTGCAGGTGGAGTCTCTCGATGCTGGAACAGGAGCTGCAGGTGGAGTCTCTCGATGTTGGAGACGGAGCTGCAGGTGGAGCCTCTCGATGTTGGAGGCAGGAGCTGCAGGTGGAGTCTCTCGATGTTGGAGACGGAGCTGCAGATGGAGCCTCTCGATGTTGGAGACGGAGCCGCAGGTGGAGTCTCTCGATGTTGGAGACGGAGCTGCAGGTGGGCCTCTCGATGTTGGAACAGGAGCAGCAGGTGGAGTCTCTCGATGTTGGAGACGGAGCTGCAGATGGAGCCTCTCGATGTTGGAGACGGAGCTGCAGGTGGAGTCTCTCGATGTTGGAACAGGAGCTGCAGGTAGAGTCTCTCGATGTTGGAGACGGAGCTGCAGATGGAGCCTCTCGATGTTGGAGACGGAGCTGCAGGTGGATTCTCTCGATGTTGGAACAGGAGCTGCAGGTGGAGTTTCTCGATGTTGGAACAGGAGCTGCAGGTGGGCCTCTCGATGTTGGAACAGGAGCAGCAGGTGGAGTCTCTCGATGTTGGAGATGGAGCTGCAGGTGTAGTCTCTCGATGTTGGAACAGGAGGAGCAGGTGGAGTCTCTCGATGTTGGAGATGGAGCTGCAGGTGGAGCCTCTCGATGTTGGAACAGGAGCTGCAGGTAGAGTCTCTCGATGTTGGAGACGGAGCTGCAGATGGAGCCTCTCGATGTTGGAGACGGAGCTGCAGGTGGATTCTCTCAATGTTGGAACAGGAGCTGCAGGTGGAGTCTCTCGATGTTGGAACAGGAGCTGCAGGTGGAGTATCTCGATGTTGTAGACGGAGCTGCAGATGGAGCCTCTCGATGTTGGAGACGGAGCTGCAGGTGGAGTCTCTCGATGTTGGAACAGGATCTGCAGGCGGAGTCTCTCGATGTTGGAACAGGAGCTGCAGGTGGAGCCTCTCGATGTTGGAGACGGAGCTGCAGGTGGAGGCTCTCGATGTTTGAACAGGAGCTGCAGGTGGTGCCTCTCGATGTTGGAGATGGAGCTGCAGGTGGAATCTCTCGATGTTGGAGATGGAGCTGCAGGTGGAGTCTCTCGATTTTGGAACAGGAGCTGCAGGTGGAGCCTCTCGATGTTGGAGACGGAGCTGCAGGTGGAGCCTCTCGATGTTGGAGACGGAGCTGCAGGAGGAGTCTCTCGATGTTGGAACAGGAGCTGCAGGTGGAGTCTCTCGATGTTGGAGACAGAGCGGCAGGAGGAGTCTCTCGATGTTGGAACAGGAGCTGCAGGAGGAGTCTCTCGATGATTGAACAGGAGCTGCAGGTGGAGTCTCTCGATGTTGGAACAGGAGCTGCAGGCGGAGTCTCTCGATGTTGGAACAGGAGCTGCAGGTGGTGCCTCTCGATGTTGGAGATGGAGCTGCAGGTGGAATCTCTCGATGTTGGAGATGGAGCTGCAGGTGGAGTCTCTCGATGTTGGAACAGGAGCTGCAGGTGGAGCCTCTCGATGTTGGAGACGGAGCTGCAGGTGGAGCCTCTCGATGTTGGAGACGGAGCTGCAGGAGGAGTCTCTCGATGTTGGAACAGGAGCTGCAGGTGGAGTCTCTCGATGTTGGAGACAGAGCGGCAGGAGGAGTCTCTCGATGTTGGAACAGGAGCTGCAGGAGGAGTCTCTCGATGATTGATCAGGAGCTGCAGGTGGAGTCTCTCGATGTTGGAACAGGAGCGGCAGGCGGAGTCTCTCGATGTTGGAACAGGAGCTGCAGGTGGAGTCTCTCGATGTTGTAGACGGAGCTGCAGATGGAGCCTCTCGATGTTGGAACAGGAGGAGCAGGTGGAGTCTCTCGATGTTGGAGATGGAGCTGCAGGTGGAGTCTCTCGATGTTGGAACAGGAGCTGCAGGTTGGGCTCTCGCTGTTGGAGACGGAGCTGCAGGTGGAGCCTCTCGATGTTGGAACAGGAGCTGCAGGTGGAGTCTCTCGATGTTGGAGACGGAGCTGCTGGTGGAGTCTCTCGATGTTGGAACAGGAGCTGCAGGTGGAGTCTCTCGATGTTGGAGACGGAGCTGCAGATGGAGCCTCTCGATGTTGGAGACGGAGCTGCAGGTGGAGTCTCTCGATGTTGGAACAGGAGCTTCAGGTGGAGCCTCTCGATGTTGGAACAGGAGCTGCAGGTGGAGCCTCTCGATGTTGGAACAGGAGCTGCAGGTGGAGTCTCTCGATTTTGGAGACGGAGCTGCAGGAGGAGTCTCTCGATGTTGGAGACGGAGCTGAAGGTGGAGCCTCTCGATGTTGGAACAGGAGCTGCAGGTAGAGTCTCTCGATGTTGGAGACGGAGCTGCAGGTGGAGCCTCTCTATGTTGGAACAGGAGCTGCAGGTGGAGCCTCTCGATGTTGAAACAGGAGCTGCAGGTGGAGCCTCTCGTTGTTGGAGACGGAGCTGCAGGTGGAGCCTTTCGATGTTGGAGATGGAGCTGCAGGTGGAGTCTCTCGATGTTGGAACAGGAGCTGCAGGTGGAATCTCTCGATGTTGGAACAGAAGCTGCAGGTGGAGCCTCTCGATGTTGGAACAGGAGCTGCAGGTGGAGCCTCTCGATGTTGGAACAGGAGCTGCAGGCGGAGTCTCTCGATGTTGGAACAGGAGCTGCAGGTGGAGCCTCTCGATGTTGGAGACGGAGCTGCAGGTGGAGTCTCTCGATGTTGGAACAGGAGCTGCAGGTGGTGTCTCTCGATGTTGGAGATGGACCTGCAGGTGGAATCTCTCGATGTTGGAGATGGAGCTGCAGGTGGAGTCTCTCCATGTTGTAACAGGAGCTGCAGGTGGAGTCTCTCGATGTTGGAACAGGAGCTGCAGGTGGAGCCTCTCGATGTTGGAGACGGAGCTGCAGGTGGAGCCTCTCGATGTTGGAGACGGAGCTGCAGGAGGAGTCTCTCGATGTTGGAACAGGAGCTGCAGGTGGAGTCTCTCGATGTTGGAGACGGAGCTGCAGGTGGAGTCTCTCGATGTTGGAGACGGAGCTGCAGGTGGAGCCTCTCGATGTTGGAACAGGAGCTGCAGGTAGAGTCTCTCGATGTTGGAGACGGAGCAGCAGGTGGAGCCTCTCGATATTGGAGACAGAGCTGCAGGAGGAGTCTCTCGATGTTGGAACAGGATCTGCAGGTGGAGCCTCTCGATGTTGGAATAGGATCTGCAGGTGGAGCCTCTCGATGTTGAAGACGGAGCTGCAGGTGGAGTCTCTCGATGTTGGAGACGGAGCTGCAAGAGGGGTCTCTCGATGTTGGAACAGGAGCTGCAGGTGGAGTTTCTCGATGTTGGAGATGGAGCTGCAGGTGGAGCCGCTCGATGTTGGAACAGGAGCTGCAGGTGGAGCCTCTCGATGTTGGAACAGGAGCTGCAGGTGGAGCCTCTCGATGTTGGAGACGGAGCTGCAAGAGGAGTCTCTCGATGTTGGAACAGGAGCTGCAGGTGGAGTCTCTCGATGTTGGAGACGGAGCTGCAGGTGGAGCCTCTCGATGTTGGAACAGGAGCATCTGGTGGACTCTCTCGATGTTGGAGATGGAGCTGCTGGTGGAGTCTCTCGATGTTGGAACAGGAGCTGCAGGTGGAGTCTCTCGATGTTGGAACAGGAGCTGCAGGTGGAGCCTCTCGATGTTGGAATAGGAGCTGCAGGTGGAGTCTCTCGATGTTGGAGACGGAGCTGCAGGTGGAGTCTCTCGATGTTGGAGACGGAGCTGCAGGTGGAGCCTCTCGATGTTGGAACAGGAGCTGCAGGTGGAATCTCTCGATGTTGGAACAGGAGCTGCAGGTGGAGTCTCTCGATGTTGGAGACAGAGCTGCAGGTGGAGCCTCTCGATGTTGGAGACGGAGGTGCAGGTGGAGCCTCTCGATGTTGGAGATGGAGCTGCAGGTGGAGTCTCTCGATGTTGGAGACGGAGCTGCAGGTGGAGTCTCTCGATGTTGGAACAGGAGCTGCAGGTGGAATCTCTCGATGTTGGAACAGTAGCTGCAGGTGGAGCCTCTCGATGTTGGAACAGGAGCTGCAGGTGGAGTCTCTCGATGTTGGAGACGGAGCTGCAGGCGGAGTCTCTCGATGCTGGAGACGGAGCTGCAGGTGGAGCCTCTCGATGTTGGAACAGGATCTGCAGGCGGAGTCTCTCGATGTTGGAACAGGAGCTGCAGGTGGAGTCTCTCGATGTTGGAGACGGAGCTGCAGGTGGGCCTCTCGATGTTGGAACAGGAGCTGCAGGTGGTGCCTCTCGATGTTGGAACAGGAGCTGCAGTTGGAATCTCTCGATGTTGGAACAGGAGCTGCAGGTGGAGCCTCTCGATGTTGGAACAGGAGCTGCAGGTGGAGTCTCTCGATGTTGGAACAGGAGCTGCAGGTGGTGCCTCTCGATGTTGGAGATGGAGCTGCAGGTGGAATCTTTCGATGTTGGAGACGGAGCTGCAGGAGGAGTCTCTCCATGTTGTAACAGGAGCTGCAGGTGGAGCCTCTCGATGTTGGAACAGGAGCTGCAGGTGGAGCCTCTCGATGTTGGAGACGGAGCTGCAGGTGGACTCTCTCGATGTTGGAGACGGAGCTGCAGGTGGAGCCTCTCGATGTTGGAGATGGAGCTGCAGGTGGGCCTCTCGATGTTGGAACAGGAGCAGCAGGTGGAGTCTCTCGATGTTGGAGACGGAGCTGCAGGTGGAGCCTCTCGATGTTGGAACAGGAGCTGCAGGTGGAGCCTCTCGATGTTGGAACAGGAGCTGCAGGTGGAGCCTCTCGATGTTGGAGACGGAGCTGCAAGAGGAGTCTCTCGATGTTGGAACAGGAGCTGCAGGTGGAGTCTCTCGATGTTGGAGACGGAGCTGCAGGTGGAGCCTCTCGATGTTGGAACAGGAGCATCTGGTGGACTCTCTCGATGTTGGAGATGGAGCTGCTGGTGGAGTCTCTCGATGTTGGAACAGGAGCTGCAGGTGGAGTCTCTCGATGTTGGAACAGGAGCTGCAGGTGGAGCCTCTCGATGTTGGAATAGGAGCTGCAGGTGGATTCTCTCGATGTTGGAGACGGAGCTGCAGGTGGAGTCTCTCGATGTTGGAGACGGAGCTGCAGGTGGAGCCTCTCGATGTTGGAACAGGAGCTGCAGGTGGAATCTCTCGATGTTGGAACAGGAGCTGCAGGTGGAGTCTCTCGATGTTGGAGACAGAGCTGCAGGTGGAGCCTCTCGATGTTGGAGACGGAGGTGCAGGTGGAGCCTCTCGATGTTGGAGATGGAGCTGCAGGTGGAGTCTCTCGATGTTGGAGACGGAGCTGCAGGTGGAGTCTCTCGATGTTGGAACAGGAGCTGCAGGTGGAATCTCTCGATGTTGGAACAGTAGCTGCAGGTGGAGCCTCTCGATGTTGGAACAGGAGCTGCAGGTGGAGTCTCTCGATGTTGGAGACGGAGCTGCAGGCGGAGTCTCTCGATGCTGGAGACGGAGCTGCAGGTGGAGCCTCTCGATGTTGGAACAGGATCTGCAGGCGGAGTCTCTCGATGTTGGAACAGGCGCTGCAGGTGGAGTCTCTCGATGTTGGAGACGGAGCTGCAGGTGGGCCTCTCGATGTTGGAACAGGAGCAGCAGGTGGAGTCTCTCGATGTTGGAGATGGAGCTGCTGGTGGAGTCTCTCGATGTTGGAACAGGAGCTGCAGGTGGAGTCTCTCGATGTTGGAGACGGTGCTGCAGGTGGAGTCTCTCGATTTTGAAACAGGAGCTGCAGGTTGAGCCTCTCGATGTTGGAACAGGAGCTGCAGGTGGAGTCTCTCGATGTTGGAGATGGAGCTGCAGGTGGTGTCTCTCGATGTATGAGACGGAGCTGCAGGTGGAGCCTCTCGATGTTGGAACAGGAGCTGCAGGTGGTGCCTCTCGATGTTGGAACAGGAGCTGCAGGTGGAATCTCTCGATGTTGGAACAGGAGCTGCAGGTGGAGCCTCTCGATGTTGGAACAGGAGCTGCAGGTGGTGCCTCTCGATGTTGGAACAGGAGCTGCAGGTGGAATCTCTCGATGTTGGAACAGGAGCTGCAGGTGGAGCCTCTCGATGTTGGAACAGGAGCTGCAGGTGGAGTCTCTCGATGTTGGAACAGGAGCTGCAGGTGGTGCCTCTCGATGTTGGAGATGGAGCTGCAGGTGGAATCTTTCGATGTTGGAGACGGAGCTGCAGGAGGAGTCTCTCCATGTTGTAACAGGAGCTGCAGGTGGAGCCTCTCGATGTTGGAACAGGAGCTGCAGGTGGAGCCTCTCGATGTTGGAGACGGAGCTGCAGGTGGACTCTCTCGATGTTGGAGACGGAGCTGCAGGTGGAGCCTCTCGATGTTGGAGACGGAGCTGCAGGTGGGCCTCTCGATGTTGGAACAGGAGCAGCAGGTGGAGTCTCTCGATGTTGGAGACGGAGCTGCAGGTGGAGCCTCTCGATGTTGGAACAGGAGCTGCAGGTGGAGCCTCTCGATGTTGAAGACGGAGCTGCAGGTGGAGTCTCTCGATGTTGGAACAGGAGCTGCAGGTGGAGCCTCTCGATGTTGGAGACGGAGCTGCAGGTGGAGTCTCACGATGTTGGAACAGGAGCTGCAGGTGGAGCCTCTCAATGTTGGAACAGGAGCTGCAGGTGGAGCCTCTCGATGTTGGAACAGGAGCTGCAGGTGGAGCCTCTCGATGTTGGAGATGGAGCTGCAGGTGGAATCTCTCGATGTTGGAGACGGAGCCGCAGGTGGAGCATCTCGATGTTGGAGATGGAGCTGCAGGTGGAGTCTCTCGATATTGGAGACAGAGCTGCAGGTGGAGTCTCTTGATGTTGGAGACGGAGCTGCAGGTGGAGTCTCTCGATGTTGGAACAGGAGCTGCAGGTGGAGTCTCTTGATGTTGGAGACGGAGCTGCAGGTGGAGCCTCTCGATGTTGGAGACGGAGCTGCAGGTGGAGTCTCTTGATGTTGGAGACGGAGCTGCAGGTGGAGTCTCTCGATGTTGGAACAGGAGCTGCAGGTGGAGTCTCTCGATGTTGGAGACGGAGCTGCAGGTGGGCCTCTCGATGTTGGAACAGGAGCAGCAGGTGGAGTCTCTCGATGTTGGAGACGGAGCTGCAGGTGGAGTCTCTCGATGTTGGAGACGGAGCTGCAGGTGGAGTCTCTCGATGTTGGAGACGGAGCTGCAGGTGGGCCACTCGATGTTGGAGACGGAGCTGCAGGCGGAGTCTCTCGATGTTGGAGACGGAGCTGCAGGTGGAGTCTCTCGATGTTGGAGACGGAGCTGCAGATGGAGCCTCTCGATGTTGGAGACGGAGCCGCAGGTGGAGTCTCTCGATGTTGGAACAGGAGCAGTAGGTGGAGTCTCTCGATGTTGGAACAGGAGCTGCAGGTGGAGTCTCTCGATGTTGGAGACGGAGCTGCAGGTGGAGTCTCTCGATGTTGGAACAGGAGCTGCAGGTGGAGCCTCTCGATGTTGGAGATGGAGCTGCAGGTGGAGTCTCTCGACGTTGGAGACGGAGCTGCAGGTGGGCCTCTCGATGTTGGAACAGGAGCAGCAGGTGGAGTCTCTCGATGTTGGAGACGGAGCTGCAGGTGGAGTCTCTCGATGTTGGAGACGGAGCTGCAGGTGGAGCCTCTCGATGTTGGAACAGGAGCATCTGGTGGACTCTCTCGATGTTGGAGATGGAGCTGCTGGTGGAGTCTCTCGATGTTGGAACAGGAGCTGCAGGTGGAGTCTCTCGATGTTGGAGACGGAGCTGCAGGTGGAGCCTCTCGATGTTGGAGACGGAGCTGCAGGTGGAGTCTCTTGATGTTGGAGACGGAGCTGCAGGTGGAGTCTCTCGATGTTGGAACAGGAGCTGCAGGTGGAGTCTCTCGATGTTGGAGACGGAGCTGCAGGTGGGCCTCTCGATGTTGGAACAGGAGCAGCAGGTGGAGTCTCTCGATGTTGGAGACGGAGCTGCAGGTGGAGTCTCTCGATGTTGGAGACGGAGCTGCAGGTGGAGTCTCTCAATGTTGGAGACGGAGCTGCAGGTGGGCCTCTCGATGTTGGAGACGGAGCTGCAGGCGGAGTCTCTCGATGTTGGAGACGGAGCTGCAGGTGGAGTCTCTCGATGTTGGAGACGGAGCTGCAGATGGAGCCTCTCGATGTTGGAGACGGAGCCGCAGGTGGAGTCTCTCGATGTTGGAACAGGAGCAGTAGGTGGAGTCTCTCGATGTTGGAACAGGAGCTGCAGGTGGAGTCTCTCGATGTTGGAGACGGAGCTGCAGGTGGAGTCTCTCGATGTTGGAACAGGAGCTGCAGGTGGAGCCTCTCGATGTTGGAGATGGAGCTGCAGGTGGAGTCTCTCGACGTTGGAGACGGAGCTGCAGGTGGGCCTCTCGATGTTGGAACAGGAGCAGCAGGTGGAGTCTCTCGATGTTGGAGACGGAGCTGCAGGTGGAGTCTCTCGATGTAGGAGACGGAGCTGCAGGTGGAGCCTCTCGATGTTGGAGACGGAGCTGCAGGTGGAGTCTCTCCATGTTGGAACAGGAGCTGCAGGTGGAGCCTCTCGATGTTGGAGACGGAGATGCAGTGGAGTCTCTCGATGTTGGAATAGGAGCTGCAGGTGGAGCCTCTCGATGTTGGAACAGGAGCTGCAGGTGGAGCCTCTCGATGTTGGAGATGGAGCTGCAGGTGGAATCTCTCGATGTTGGAGACGGTGCTGCAGGTGGAGTCTCTCGATTTTGAAACAGGAGCTGCAGGTTGAGCCTCTCGATGTTGGAACAGGAGCTGCAGGTGGAGTCTCTCGATGTTGGAGATGGAGCTGCAGGTGGTGTCTCTCGATGTATGAGACGGAGCTGCAGGTGGAGCCTCTCGATGTTGGAACAGGAGCTGCAGGTGGTGCCTCTCGATGTTGGAACAGGAGCTGCAGGTGGAATCTCTCGATGTTGGAACAGGAGCTGCAGGTGGAGCCTCTCGATGTTGGAACAGGAGCTGCAGGTGGTGCCTCTCGATGTTGGAACAGGAGCTGCAGGTGGAATCTCTCGATGTTGGAACAGGAGCTGCAGGTGGAGCCTCTCGATGTTGGAACAGGAGCTGCAGGTGGAGTCTCTCGATGTTGGAACAGGAGCTGCAGGTGGTGCCTCTCGATGTTGGAGATGGAGCTGCAGGTGGAATCTTTCGATGTTGGAGACGGAGCTGCAGGAGGAGTCTCTCCATGTTGTAACAGGAGCTGCAGGTGGAGCCTCTCGATGTTGGAACAGGAGCTGCAGGTGGAGCCTCTCGATGTTGGAGACGGAGCTGCAGGTGGACTCTCTCGATGTTGGAGACGGAGCTGCAGGTGGAGCCTCTCGATGTTGGAGACGGAGCTGCAGGTGGGCCTCTCGATGTTGGAACAGGAGCAGCAGGTGGAGTCTCTCGATGTTGGAGACGGAGCTGCAGGTGGAGCCTCTCGATGTTGGAACAGGAGCTGCAGGTGGAGCCTCTCGATGTTGAAGACGGAGCTGCAGGTGGAGTCTCTCGATGTTGGAACAGGAGCTGCAGGTGGAGCCTCTCGATGTTGGAGACGGAGCTGCAGGTGGAGTCTCACGATGTTGGAACAGGAGCTGCAGGTGGAGCCTCTCAATGTTGGAACAGGAGCTGCAGGTGGAGCCTCTCGATGTTGGAACAGGAGCTGCAGGTGGAGCCTCTCGATGTTGGAGATGGAGCTGCAGGTGGAATCTCTCGATGTTGGAGACGGAGCCGCAGGTGGAGCATCTCGATGTTGGAGATGGAGCTGCAGGTGGAGTCTCTCGATATTGGAGACAGAGCTGCAGGTGGAGTCTCTTGATGTTGGAGACGGAGCTGCAGGTGGAGTCTCTCGATGTTGGAACAGGAGCTGCAGGTGGAGTCTCTTGATGTTGGAGACGGAGCTGCAGGTGGAGCCTCTCGATGTTGGAGACGGAGCTGCAGGTGGAGTCTCTTGATGTTGGAGACGGAGCTGCAGGTGGAGTCTCTCGATGTTGGAACAGGAGCTGCAGGTGGAGTCTCTCGATGTTGGAGACGGAGCTGCAGGTGGGCCTCTCGATGTTGGAACAGGAGCAGCAGGTGGAGTCTCTCGATGTTGGAGACGGAGCTGCAGGTGGAGTCTCTCGATGTTGGAGACGGAGCTGCAGGTGGAGTCTCTCGATGTTGGAGACGGAGCTGCAGGTGGGCCACTCGATGTTGGAGACGGAGCTGCAGGCGGAGTCTCTCGATGTTGGAGACGGAGCTGCAGGTGGAGTCTCTCGATGTTGGAGACGGAGCTGCAGATGGAGCCTCTCGATGTTGGAGACGGAGCCGCAGGTGGAGTCTCTCGATGTTGGAACAGGAGCAGTAGGTGGAGTCTCTCGATGTTGGAACAGGAGCTGCAGGTGGAGTCTCTCGATGTTGGAGACGGAGCTGCAGGTGGAGTCTCTCGATGTTGGAACAGGAGCTGCAGGTGGAGCCTCTCGATGTTGGAGATGGAGCTGCAGGTGGAGTCTCTCGACGTTGGAGACGGAGCTGCAGGTGGGCCTCTCGATGTTGGAACAGGAGCAGCAGGTGGAGTCTCTCGATGTTGGAGACGGAGCTGCAGGTGGAGTCTCTCGATGTTGGAGACGGAGCTGCAGGTGGAGCCTCTCGATGTTGGAACAGGAGCATCTGGTGGACTCTCTCGATGTTGGAGATGGAGCTGCTGGTGGAGTCTCTCGATGTTGGAACAGGAGCTGCAGGTGGAGTCTCTCGATGTTGGAGACGGAGCTGCAGGTGGAGCCTCTCGATGTTGGAGACGGAGCTGCAGGTGGAGTCTCTTGATGTTGGAGACGGAGCTGCAGGTGGAGTCTCTCGATGTTGGAACAGGAGCTGCAGGTGGAGTCTCTCGATGTTGGAGACGGAGCTGCAGGTGGGCCTCTCGATGTTGGAACAGGAGCAGCAGGTGGAGTCTCTCGATGTTGGAGACGGAGCTGCAGGTGGAGTCTCTCGATGTTGGAGACGGAGCTGCAGGTGGAGTCTCTCAATGTTGGAGACGGAGCTGCAGGTGGGCCTCTCGATGTTGGAGACGGAGCTGCAGGCGGAGTCTCTCGATGTTGGAGACGGAGCTGCAGGTGGAGTCTCTCGATGTTGGAGACGGAGCTGCAGATGGAGCCTCTCGATGTTGGAGACGGAGCCGCAGGTGGAGTCTCTCGATGTTGGAACAGGAGCAGTAGGTGGAGTCTCTCGATGTTGGAACAGGAGCTGCAGGTGGAGTCTCTCGATGTTGGAGACGGAGCTGCAGGTGGAGTCTCTCGATGTTGGAACAGGAGCTGCAGGTGGAGCCTCTCGATGTTGGAGATGGAGCTGCAGGTGGAGTCTCTCGACGTTGGAGACGGAGCTGCAGGTGGGCCTCTCGATGTTGGAACAGGAGCAGCAGGTGGAGTCTCTCGATGTTGGAGACGGAGCTGCAGGTGGAGTCTCTCGATGTAGGAGACGGAGCTGCAGGTGGAGCCTCTCGATGTTGGAGACGGAGCTGCAGGTGGAGTCTCTCCATGTTGGAACAGGAGCTGCAGGTGGAGCCTCTCGATGTTGGAGACGGAGATGCAGTGGAGTCTCTCGATGTTGGAATAGGAGCTGCAGGTGGAGCCTCTCGATGTTGGAACAGGAGCTGCAGGTGGAGCCTCTCGATGTTGGAGATGGAGCTGCAGGTGGAATCTCTCGATGTTGGAGACGGAGCTGCAGGTGGAGTCTCTCGATGTTGTAACAGGAGCTGCAGGTGGTGTCTCTCGATGTTGGAGACGGAGCTGCAGGTGGAGCCTCTCGGTGTTGGAGACGGAGCTGCAGGAGGAGTCTCTCGATGTTGGAACAGGAGCTGCAGGTGGAGTCTCTTGATGTTGGAGACAGAGCTGCAGGAGGAGTCTCTCGATGTTGGAACAGGAGCTGCAGGTGGAGCCTCTCGATGTTGGAATAGGAGCTGCAGGTGGAGCCTCTCGATTTTGGAGACAGAGCTGCAGATGGAGTCTCTCGATGTTGGAGATGGAGCTGCAGGCGGAGTCTCTCGATGTTGGAGACGGAGCTGCAGGTGGAGCCTCTCGATGTTGAAGACGGAGCCGCAAGAGGAGTCTCTCGATGTTGGAACAGGAGCTGCAGCTGGAGCCTCTCGATTTTGGAGACAGAGCTGCAGATGGAGTCTCTCGATGTTGGAGATGGAGCTGCAGGCGGAGTCTCTCGATGTTGGAGACGGAGCTGCAGGTGGAGCCTCTCGATGTTGGAGACAGGAGCTGCAGGTGGAGCCTCTCGATGTTGAAGACGGAGCTGCAGGAGGAGTCTCTCGATGTTGGAACAGGAGCTGCAGCTGGAGCCTCTCGATATTGGAGACAGAGTTGCAGATGGAGTCTCTCGATGTTGGAGATGGAGCTGCAGGCGGAGTCTCTCGATGTTGGAGACGGAGCCGCAAGAGGAGTCTCTCGATGTTGGAACAGGAGCTGCAGCTGGAGCCTCTCGATATTGGAGACAGAGTTGCAGATGGAGTCTCTCGATGTTGGAGATGGAGCTGCAGGCGGAGTCTCTCGATGTTGGAGACGGAGCTGCAGGTGGAGCCTCTCGATGTTGGAGACAGGAGCTGCAGGTGGAGTCTCTCGATGTTGGAGACGGAGCTGCAGATGGAGCCTCTCGATGTTGAAACAGGAGCTGCAGGTGGAGTCTCTCGATGTTGGAACAGGAGCTGCAGGTGGAGCCTCTCGATGTTGGAGACGGAGCCGCAGGTGGAGTCTCTCGATGTTGGAGATGGAGCTGCAGGTGGGCCTCTCGATGTTGGAACAGGAGCAGCAGGTGGAGTCTCTCGATGTTGGAGATGGAGCTGCTGGTGGAGTCTCTCGATGTTGGAACAGGAGCTGCAGGTGGAGTCTCTCGATGTTGGAGACGGTGCTGCAGGTGGAGTCTCTCGATGTTGAAACAGGAGCTGCAGGTTGAGCCTCTCGATGTTGGAACAGGAGCTGCAGGTGGAGCCTCTCGATGTTGGAACAGGAGCTGCAGGTGGAGTCTCTCGATGTTGGAGATGGAGCTGCAGGTGGAGTCTCTTGATGTATGAGACGGAGCTGCAGGTGGAGCCTCTCGATGTTGGAACAGGAGCTGCAGGTGGAGCCTCTCGATGTTGGAGACGGAGCTGCAGGTGGAGCCTCTCGATGTTGGAGATGGAGCTGCAGGTTGGGCCTCTCGATGTTGGAACAGGAGCTGCAGGTGGAGTCTCTCGATGTTGGAACAGGAGCTGGAGGTGGAGCCTCTCGATGTTGGAACAGGAGCTGCAGGTGGAACCTCACGATGTTGGAACAGGAGCTGCAGGTGGAGTCTCTCGATGTAGGAACAGGAGCTGCAGGTGGAGCCTCTCGATGTTGGAGACGGAGCTGCAGGTGGAGTCTCTCGATGTTGGAACAGGAGCTGCAGGTGGTGCCTCTCGATGTTGGAGATGGAGCTGCAGGTGGAATCTTTCGATGTTGGAGACGGAGCTGCAGGTGGAGTCTCTCCATGTTGTAACAGGAGCTGCAGGTGGAGTCTCTCGATGTTGGAACAGGAGCTGCAGGTGGAGCCTCTCGATGTTGGAGACGGAGCTGCAGGTGGAGCCTCTCGATGTTGGAGATGGAGCTGCAGGAGGAGTCTCTCGATGTTGGAACAGGAGCTGCAGGTGGAGTCTCTCGATGTTGGAGACGGAGCTGCAGGTGGGCCTCTCGATGTAGGAACAGGAGCAGCAGGTGGAGTCTCTCGATGTTGGAGATGGAGCTGCTGG
Source organism: Scyliorhinus torazame (assembly GCF_047496885.1). NCBI lineage: Eukaryota > Metazoa > Chordata > Chondrichthyes > Carcharhiniformes > Scyliorhinidae > Scyliorhinus > Scyliorhinus torazame. The sequence goes on along the minus strand of NC_092712.1, from coordinate 140,359,073 downwards.
TGGAGTCTCTCGATGTTGGAACAGGAGCTGCAGGTGGAGTCTCTCGATGTTGGAGACGGAGCTGCAGGTGGAGTCTCTCGATGTTGAAACAGGAGCTGCAGGTCGAGCCTCTCGATGTTGGAACAGGAGCTGCAGGTGGAGCCTCTCGATGTTGGAACAGGAGCTGCAGGTGGAGCCTCTCGATGTTGGAGACGGAGCTGCAGGTGGAGCCTCTTCGATGTTGGAGGTGGAGCTGCAGGTGGAGTCTCTCGATGTTGGAACTGGAGCTGCAGGTGGAATCTCTTGATGTTGGAGGCGGAGCTGCAGGTGGAGCCTCTCGATGTTGGAACAGGAGCTGCAGGTGGAGCCTCTCGATGTTGGAGACGGAGCTGCAGGTGGAGCCTCTTCGATGTTGGAGATGGAGCTGCAGGTGGAGTCTCTCGATGTTGGAACAGGAGCTGCAGGTGGAATCTCTTGATGTTGGAGGCGGAGCTGCAGGTGGTGCCTCTCGATGTTGGAACAGGAGCTGCAGGTGGAGCCTCTCGATGTTGGAACAGGAGCTGCAGGTGGAGTCTCTCGATGTTGGAACAGGCGCTGCAGGTGGTTCCTCTCGATGTTGGAGATGGAGCTGCAGGTGGAGTCTCTCGATGTTGGAACAGGAGCTGCAGGTGGTTCCTCTCGATGTTGGAACAGGAGCTGCAGGTGGAGCCTCTCGATGTTGGAGACGGAGCTAGAGGTGGAGTCTCTCGATGTTGGAACAGGAGCTGCAGGTGGTTCCTCTCGATGTTGGAGATGGAGCTGCAGGTGGAATCTCTCGATGTTGGAGACGGAGCTGCAGGTGGAGTCTCTCCATGTTGTAACAGGAGCTGCAGGTGGAGTCTCTCGATGTTGGAACAGGAGCTGCAGGTGGTGCCTCTCGATGTTGGAGATGGAGCTGCAGGTGGAATCTTTCGATGTTGGAGACGGAGCTGCAGGAGGAGTCTCTCCATGTTGTAACAGGAGCTGCAGGTGGAGCCTCTCGATGTTGGAACAGGAGCTGCAGGTGGAGCCTCTCGATGTTGGAGACGGAGCTGCAGGTGGACTCTCTCGATGTTGGAGACGGAGCTGCAGGTGGAGCCTCTCGATGTTGGAGACGGAGCTGCAGGTGGGCCTCTCGATGTTGGAACAGGAGCAGCAGGTGGAGTCTCTCGATGTTGGAGACGGAGCTGCAGGTGGAGCCTCTCGATGTTGGAACAGGAGCTGCAGGTGGAGCCTCTCGATGTTGAAGACGGAGCTGCAGGTGGAGTCTCTCGATGTTGGAACAGGAGCTGCAGGTGGAGCCTCTCGATGTTGGAGACGGAGCTGCAGGTGGAGTCTCACGATGTTGGAACAGGAGCTGCAGGTGGAGCCTCTCAATGTTGGAACAGGAGCTGCAGGTGGAGCCTCTCGATGTTGGAACAGGAGCTGCAGGTGGAGCCTCTCGATGTTGGAGATGGAGCTGCAGGTGGAATCTCTCGATGTTGGAGACGGAGCCGCAGGTGGAGCATCTCGATGTTGGAGATGGAGCTGCAGGTGGAGTCTCTCGATATTGGAGACAGAGCTGCAGGTGGAGTCTCTTGATGTTGGAGACGGAGCTGCAGGTGGAGTCTCTCGATGTTGGAACAGGAGCTGCAGGTGGAGTCTCTTGATGTTGGAGACGGAGCTGCAGGTGGAGCCTCTCGATGTTGGAGACGGAGCTGCAGGTGGAGTCTCTTGATGTTGGAGACGGAGCTGCAGGTGGAGTCTCTCGATGTTGGAACAGGAGCTGCAGGTGGAGTCTCTCGATGTTGGAGACGGAGCTGCAGGTGGGCCTCTCGATGTTGGAACAGGAGCAGCAGGTGGAGTCTCTCGATGTTGGAGACGGAGCTGCAGGTGGAGTCTCTCGATGTTGGAGACGGAGCTGCAGGTGGAGTCTCTCGATGTTGGAGACGGAGCTGCAGGTGGGCCACTCGATGTTGGAGACGGAGCTGCAGGCGGAGTCTCTCGATGTTGGAGACGGAGCTGCAGGTGGAGTCTCTCGATGTTGGAGACGGAGCTGCAGATGGAGCCTCTCGATGTTGGAGACGGAGCCGCAGGTGGAGTCTCTCGATGTTGGAACAGGAGCAGTAGGTGGAGTCTCTCGATGTTGGAACAGGAGCTGCAGGTGGAGTCTCTCGATGTTGGAGACGGAGCTGCAGGTGGAGTCTCTCGATGTTGGAACAGGAGCTGCAGGTGGAGCCTCTCGATGTTGGAGATGGAGCTGCAGGTGGAGTCTCTCGACGTTGGAGACGGAGCTGCAGGTGGGCCTCTCGATGTTGGAACAGGAGCAGCAGGTGGAGTCTCTCGATGTTGGAGACGGAGCTGCAGGTGGAGTCTCTCGATGTTGGAGACGGAGCTGCAGGTGGAGCCTCTCGATGTTGGAACAGGAGCATCTGGTGGACTCTCTCGATGTTGGAGATGGAGCTGCTGGTGGAGTCTCTCGATGTTGGAACAGGAGCTGCAGGTGGAGTCTCTCGATGTTGGAGACGGAGCTGCAGGTGGAGCCTCTCGATGTTGGAGACGGAGCTGCAGGTGGAGTCTCTTGATGTTGGAGACGGAGCTGCAGGTGGAGTCTCTCGATGTTGGAACAGGAGCTGCAGGTGGAGTCTCTCGATGTTGGAGACGGAGCTGCAGGTGGGCCTCTCGATGTTGGAACAGGAGCAGCAGGTGGAGTCTCTCGATGTTGGAGACGGAGCTGCAGGTGGAGTCTCTCGATGTTGGAGACGGAGCTGCAGGTGGAGTCTCTCAATGTTGGAGACGGAGCTGCAGGTGGGCCTCTCGATGTTGGAGACGGAGCTGCAGGCGGAGTCTCTCGATGTTGGAGACGGAGCTGCAGGTGGAGTCTCTCGATGTTGGAGACGGAGCTGCAGATGGAGCCTCTCGATGTTGGAGACGGAGCCGCAGGTGGAGTCTCTCGATGTTGGAACAGGAGCAGTAGGTGGAGTCTCTCGATGTTGGAACAGGAGCTGCAGGTGGAGTCTCTCGATGTTGGAGACGGAGCTGCAGGTGGAGTCTCTCGATGTTGGAACAGGAGCTGCAGGTGGAGCCTCTCGATGTTGGAGATGGAGCTGCAGGTGGAGTCTCTCGACGTTGGAGACGGAGCTGCAGGTGGGCCTCTCGATGTTGGAACAGGAGCAGCAGGTGGAGTCTCTCGATGTTGGAGACGGAGCTGCAGGTGGAGTCTCTCGATGTAGGAGACGGAGCTGCAGGTGGAGCCTCTCGATGTTGGAGACGGAGCTGCAGGTGGAGTCTCTCCATGTTGGAACAGGAGCTGCAGGTGGAGCCTCTCGATGTTGGAGACGGAGATGCAGTGGAGTCTCTCGATGTTGGAATAGGAGCTGCAGGTGGAGCCTCTCGATGTTGGAACAGGAGCTGCAGGTGGAGCCTCTCGATGTTGGAGATGGAGCTGCAGGTGGAATCTCTCGATGTTGGAGACGGAGCTGCAGGTGGAGTCTCTCGATGTTGTAACAGGAGCTGCAGGTGGTGTCTCTCGATGTTGGAGACGGAGCTGCAGGTGGAGCCTCTCGGTGTTGGAGACGGAGCTGCAGGAGGAGTCTCTCGATGTTGGAACAGGAGCTGCAGGTGGAGTCTCTTGATGTTGGAGACAGAGCTGCAGGAGGAGTCTCTCGATGTTGGAACAGGAGCTGCAGGTGGAGCCTCTCGATGTTGGAATAGGAGCTGCAGGTGGAGCCTCTCGATTTTGGAGACAGAGCTGCAGATGGAGTCTCTCGATGTTGGAGATGGAGCTGCAGGCGGAGTCTCTCGATGTTGGAGACGGAGCTGCAGGTGGAGCCTCTCGATGTTGAAGACGGAGCCGCAAGAGGAGTCTCTCGATGTTGGAACAGGAGCTGCAGCTGGAGCCTCTCGATTTTGGAGACAGAGCTGCAGATGGAGTCTCTCGATGTTGGAGATGGAGCTGCAGGCGGAGTCTCTCGATGTTGGAGACGGAGCTGCAGGTGGAGCCTCTCGATGTTGGAGACAGGAGCTGCAGGTGGAGCCTCTCGATGTTGAAGACGGAGCTGCAGGAGGAGTCTCTCGATGTTGGAACAGGAGCTGCAGCTGGAGCCTCTCGATATTGGAGACAGAGTTGCAGATGGAGTCTCTCGATGTTGGAGATGGAGCTGCAGGCGGAGTCTCTCGATGTTGGAGACGGAGCCGCAAGAGGAGTCTCTCGATGTTGGAACAGGAGCTGCAGCTGGAGCCTCTCGATATTGGAGACAGAGTTGCAGATGGAGTCTCTCGATGTTGGAGATGGAGCTGCAGGCGGAGTCTCTCGATGTTGGAGACGGAGCTGCAGGTGGAGCCTCTCGATGTTGGAGACAGGAGCTGCAGGTGGAGTCTCTCGATGTTGGAGACGGAGCTGCAGATGGAGCCTCTCGATGTTGAAACAGGAGCTGCAGGTGGAGTCTCTCGATGTTGGAACAGGAGCTGCAGGTGGAGCCTCTCGATGTTGGAGACGGAGCCGCAGGTGGAGTCTCTCGATGTTGGAGATGGAGCTGCAGGTGGGCCTCTCGATGTTGGAACAGGAGCAGCAGGTGGAGTCTCTCGATGTTGGAGATGGAGCTGCTGGTGGAGTCTCTCGATGTTGGAACAGGAGCTGCAGGTGGAGTCTCTCGATGTTGGAGACGGTGCTGCAGGTGGAGTCTCTCGATGTTGAAACAGGAGCTGCAGGTTGAGCCTCTCGATGTTGGAACAGGAGCTGCAGGTGGAGCCTCTCGATGTTGGAACAGGAGCTGCAGGTGGAGTCTCTCGATGTTGGAGATGGAGCTGCAGGTGGAGTCTCTTGATGTATGAGACGGAGCTGCAGGTGGAGCCTCTCGATGTTGGAACAGGAGCTGCAGGTGGAGCCTCTCGATGTTGGAGACGGAGCTGCAGGTGGAGCCTCTCGATGTTGGAGATGGAGCTGCAGGTTGGGCCTCTCGATGTTGGAACAGGAGCTGCAGGTGGAGTCTCTCGATGTTGGAACAGGAGCTGGAGGTGGAGCCTCTCGATGTTGGAACAGGAGCTGCAGGTGGAACCTCACGATGTTGGAACAGGAGCTGCAGGTGGAGTCTCTCGATGTAGGAACAGGAGCTGCAGGTGGAGCCTCTCGATGTTGGAGACGGAGCTGCAGGTGGAGTCTCTCGATGTTGGAACAGGAGCTGCAGGTGGTGCCTCTCGATGTTGGAGATGGAGCTGCAGGTGGAATCTTTCGATGTTGGAGACGGAGCTGCAGGTGGAGTCTCTCCATGTTGTAACAGGAGCTGCAGGTGGAGTCTCTCGATGTTGGAACAGGAGCTGCAGGTGGAGCCTCTCGATGTTGGAGACGGAGCTGCAGGTGGAGCCTCTCGATGTTGGAGATGGAGCTGCAGGAGGAGTCTCTCGATGTTGGAACAGGAGCTGCAGGTGGAGTCTCTCGATGTTGGAGACGGAGCTGCAGGTGGGCCTCTCGATGTAGGAACAGGAGCAGCAGGTGGAGTCTCTCGATGTTGGAGATGGAGCTGCTGGTGGAGTCTCTCGATGTTGGAACAGGAGCTGCAGGTGGAGTCTCTCGATGTTGGAGACGGAGCTGCAGGTGGAGTCTCTCGATGTTGAAACAGGAGCTGCAGGTCGAGCCTCTCGATGTTGGAACAGGAGCTGCAGGTGGAGCCTCTCGATGTTGGAACAGGAGCTGCAGGTGGAGCCTCTCGATGTTGGAGACGGAGCTGCAGGTGGAGCCTCTTCGATGTTGGAGGTGGAGCTGCAGGTGGAGTCTCTCGATGTTGGAACTGGAGCTGCAGGTGGAATCTCTTGATGTTGGAGGCGGAGCTGCAGGTGGAGCCTCTCGATGTTGGAACAGGAGCTGCAGGTGGAGCCTCTCGATGTTGGAGACGGAGCTGCAGGTGGAGCCTCTTCGATGTTGGAGATGGAGCTGCAGGTGGAGTCTCTCGATGTTGGAACAGGAGCTGCAGGTGGAATCTCTTGATGTTGGAGGCGGAGCTGCAGGTGGTGCCTCTCGATGTTGGAACAGGAGCTGCAGGTGGAGCCTCTCGATGTTGGAACAGGAGCTGCAGGTGGAGTCTCTCGATGTTGGAACAGGCGCTGCAGGTGGTTCCTCTCGATGTTGGAGATGGAGCTGCAGGTGGAGTCTCTCGATGTTGGAACAGGAGCTGCAGGTGGTTCCTCTCGATGTTGGAACAGGAGCTGCAGGTGGAGCCTCTCGATGTTGGAGACGGAGCTAGAGGTGGAGTCTCTCGATGTTGGAACAGGAGCTGCAGGTGGTTCCTCTCGATGTTGGAGATGGAGCTGCAGGTGGAATCTCTCGATGTTGGAGACGGAGCTGCAGGTGGAGTCTCTCCATGTTGTAACAGGAGCTGCAGGTGGAGTCTCTCGATGTTGGAACAGGAGCTGCAGGTGGAGCCTCTCGATGTTGGAGACGGAGCTGCAGGTGGAGCCTCTCGATGTTGGAGACGGAGCTGCAGGAGGAGTCTCTCGATGTTGGAACAGGAGCTGCAGATGGAGTCTCTCGATGTTGGAGACGGAGCTGCAGGTGGAGTCTCTCGATGTTGGAACAGGAGCTGCAGGTGGAGTCTCTCGACGTTGGAGATGGAGCTGCAGATGGAGCCTCTCGATGTTGGAGATGGAGCTGCAGGTGGAGTCTCTCGATGTTGGAGACGGAGCTGCAGGTGGAGCCTCTCGATGTTGGAACAGGAGCTGCAGGTGGAGCCTCTCGATGTTGGAGACGGAGCTGCAGGTGGAGCCTCTCGATGTTGGAGATGGAGCTGCAGGTGGAGTCTCTCGATGTTGGAACAGGAGCTGCAGGTGGAATCTCTCGATGTTGGAACAGGAGCTGCAGGTGGAGCCTCTCGATGTTGGAACAGGAGCTGCAGGTGGAGCCTCTCGGTGTTGGAACAGGAGCTGCAGGCGGAGTCTCTCGATGTTGGAACAGGAGCTGCAGGTGGAGCCTCTCGATGTTGGAGACGGAGCTGCAGGTGGAGTCTCTCGATGTTGGAACAGGAGCAGCAGGTGGAGTCTCTCGATGTTGGAGATGGAGCTGCTGGTGGAGTCTCTCGATGTTGGAACAGGAGCTGCAGGTGGAGTCTCTCGATGTTGGAGACGGAGCTGCAGGTGGAGTCTCTCGATGTTGAAACAGGAGCTGCAGGTGGAGCCTCTCGATGTTGGAACAGGAGCTGCAGGTGGAGCCTCTCGATGTTGGAACAGGAGCTGCAGGTGGAGCCTCTCGATGTTGGAGACGGAGCTGCAGGTGGAGCCTCTTCGATGTTGGATTTGGAGCTGCAGGTGGAGTCTCTCGATGTTGGAACAGGAGCTGCAGGTGGAATCTCTTGATGTTGGAGGCGGAGCTGCAGGTGGAGCCTCTCGATGTTGGAACAGGAGCTGCAGGTGGAGCCTCTCGATGTTGGAGACGGAGCTGCAGGTGGAGCCTCTTCGATGTTGGAGATGGAGCTGCAGGTGGAGTCTCTCGATGTTGGAACAGGAGCTGCAGGTGGAATCTCTTGATGTTGGAGGTGGAGCTGCAGGTGGAGCCTCTCGATGTTGGAACAGGAGCTGCAGGTGGAGCCTCTCGATGTTGGAACAGGAGCTGCAGGTGGAGTCTCTCGATGTTGGAACAGGCGCTGCAGGTGGTTCCTCTCGATGTTGGAGATGGAGCTGCAGGTGGAGTCTCTCGATGTTGGAACAGGAGCTGCAGGTGGTTCCTCTCGATGTTGGAACAGGAGCTGCAGGTGGAGCCTCTCGATGTTGGAGACGGAGCTGCAGGTGGAGTCTCTCGATGTTGGAACAGGAGCTGCAGGTGGTTCCTCTCGATGTTGGAGATGGAGCTGCAGGTGGAATCTCTCGATGTTGGAGACGGAGCTGCAGGTGGAGTCTCTCCATGTTGTAACAGGAGCTGCAGGTGGAGTCTCTCGATGTTGGAACAGGAGCTGCAGGTGGAGCCTCTCGATGTTGGAGACGGAGCTGCAGGTGGAGCCTCTCGATGTTGGAGACGGAGCTGCAGGAGGAGTCTCTCGATGTTGGAACTGGAGCTGCAGATGGAGTCTCTCGATGTTGGAGACGGAGCTGCAGGTGGAATCTCTCGATATTGGAGACAGAGCTGCAGGTGGAGCCTCTCGATGTTGAAGACGGAGCTGCAGGTGGAGTCTCTCGATGTTGGAACAGGAGCTGCAGGTGGAGTCTCTCGACGTTGGAGATGGAGCTGCAGATGGAGCCTCTCGATGTTGGAGATGGAGCTGCAGGTGGAGTCTCTCGATGTTGGAGACGGAGCTGCAGGTGGAGCCTCTCGATGTTGGAACAGGAGCTGCAGGTGGAGCCTCTCGATGTAGGAGAAGGAGCTGCAGGTGGAGCCTCTCGATGTTGGAGATGGAGCTGCAGGTGGAGTCTCTCGATGTTGGAACAGGAGCTGCAGGTGGAATCTCTCGATGTTGGAACAGGAGCTGCAGGTGGAGCCTCTCGATGTTGGAACAGGAGCTGCAGGTGGAGCCTCTCGATGTTGGAACAGGAGCTGCAGGCGGAGTCTCTCGATGTTGGAACAGGAGCTGCAGGTGGAGCCTCTCGATGTTGGAGACGGAGCTGCAGGTGGAGTCTCTCGATGTTGGAACAGGAGCTGCAGGTGGTGCCTCTCGATGTTGGAGATGGAGCTGCAGGTGGAATCTTTCGATGTTGGAGACGGAGCTGCAGGTGGAGTCTCTCCATGTTGTAACAGGAGCTGCAGGTGGAGTCTCTCGATGTTGGAACAGGAGCTGCAGGTGGAGCCTCTCGATGTTGGAGACGGAGCTGCAGGTGGAGCCTCTCGATGTTGGAGACGGAGCTGCAGGAGGAGTCTCTCGATGTTGGAACAGGAGCTGCAGGTGGAGTCTCTCGATGTTGGAGACGGAGCTGCAGGTGGGCCTCTCGATGTTGGAACAGGAGCAGCAGGTGGAGTCTCTCGATGTTGGAGGTGGAGCTGCTGGTTGAGTCTCTCGATGTTGGAACAGGAGCTGCAGGTGGAGTCTCTCGATGTTGGAGACGGAGCTGCAGGTGGAGTCTCTCGATGTTGAAACAGGCGCTGCAGGTGGAGCCTCTCGATGTTGGAACAAGAACTGCAGGTGCAGCCTCTCGATGTTGGATCAGGAGCTGCAGGTGGAGTCTCTCGATGTTGGAGACGGAGCTGCAGGTGGAGTCTCTCTATGTTGAAACAGGAGCTGCAGGTGGAGCCTCTCGGTGTTGGAACAGGAGCTGCAGGTAGAGCCTCTCGGTGTTGGAACAGGAGCTGCAGGTGGAGTGTCTCGATGTTGGAGACGGAGCTGCAGGTGGAGTCTCTCGATGTTGGAGACGGAGCTGCAGGTGGAGCCTCTCGATGTTGGAACAGGAGCTGCAGGTGGAGCCTCTCGATGTTGGAGACGGAGCTGCAGGTGGAGTCTCTTCGATGTTGGAGATGGAGCTGCAGGTGGAGTCTCTCGATGTTGGAACAGGAACTGCAGGTGGAATCTCTCGATGTTGGAACAGGTGCTGCAGGCGGAGTCTCTCGATGTTGGAACAGGAGCTGCAGGTGGAGCCTCTCGATGTTGGAACAGGAGCTGCAGGTGGAGCCTCTCGATGTTGGAACAGGAGCTGCAGGTGGAGTCTCTCGATGTTGGAACAGGAGCTGCAGGTGGAGCCTCTCGATGTTGGAGACGGAGCTGCAGTTGGAGTCTCTCGATGTTGGAACAGGAGCTGCAGGTGGTGCCTCTCGATGTTGGAGATGGAGCTGCAGGTGGAATCTCTCGATGTTGGAGACGGAGCTGCAGGTGGAGTCTCTCCATGTTGTAACAGGAGCTGCAGGTGGAGTCTCTCGATGTTGGAACAGGAGCTGCCGGTGGAGCCTCTCGATGTTGGAGACGTAGCTGCAGGTGGAGTCTCTCCATGTTGGAGACATAGCTGCAGATGGAGCATCTCGATGTTGGAGACGGAGCTGCAGGTGGAGTCTCTCGCTGTTGGAACAGGAGCTGCAGGTGGAGTCTCTCGATGTTGGAGACGGAGCTGCAGATGGAGCCTCTCGATGTGGGAACAGGAGCTGCAGGTGGAGCCTCTCGATGTTGGAACAGGAGCTGCAGGCGGAGTCTCTCGATGTTGAAACAGGAGCTGCAGGTGGAGCCTCTCGATGTTGGAACAGGAGCTGCAGGTGGAGCCTCTCGATGTTGGAACAGGAGCTGCAGGTGGAGCCTCTCGATGTTGGAGACGGAGCTGCAGGTGGAGCCTCTTCGATGTTGGAGGTGGAGCTGCAGGTGGAGTCTCTCGATGTTGGAACAGGAGCTGCAGGTGGAATCTCTTGATGTTGGAGGCGGAGCTGCAGGTGGAGCCTCTCGATGTTGGAACAGGAGCTGCAGGTGGAGCCTCTCGATGTTGGAGACGGAGCTGCAGGTGGAGCCTCTTCGATGTTGGAGATGGAGCTGCAGGTGGAGTCTCTCGATGTTGGAACAGGAGCTGCAGGTGGAATCTCTTGATGTTGGAGGCGGAGCTGCAGGTGGTGCCTCTCGATGTTGGAACAGGAGCTGCAGGTGGAGCCTCTCGATGTTGGAACAGGAGCTGCAGGTGGAGTCTCTCGATGTTGGAACAGGCGCTGCAGGTGGTTCCTCTCGATGTTGGAGATGGAGCTGCAGGTGGAGTCTCTCGATGTTGGAACAGGAGCTGCAGGTGGTTCCTCTCGATGTTGGAACAGGAGCTGCAGGTGGAGCCTCTCGATGTTGGAGACGGAGCTGCAGGTGGAGTCTCTCGATGTTGGAACAGGAGCTGCAGGTGGTTCCTCTCGATGTTGGAGATGGAGCTGCAGGTGGAATCTCTCGATGTTGGAGACGGAGCTGCAGGTGGAGTCTCTCCATGTTGTAACAGGAGCTGCAGGTGTAGTCTCTCGATGTAGGAAGAGGAGCTGCAGGTGGAGCCTCTCGATGTTGGAGACGGAGCTGCAGGTGGAGCCTCTCGATGTTGGAGACGGAGCTGCAGGAGGAGTCTCTCGATGTTGGAACAGGAGCTGCAGATGGAGTCTCTCGATGTTGGAGACGGAGCTGCAGGTGGAATCTCTCGATATTGGAGACAGAGCTGCAGGTGGAGCCTCTCGATGTTGAAGACGGAGCTGCAGGTGGAGTCTCTCGATGTTGGAACAGGAGCTGCAGGTGGAGTCTCTCGACGTTGGAGATGGAGCTGCAGATGGAGCCTCTCGATGTTGGAGATGGAGCTGCAGGTGGAGTCTCTCGATGTTGGAGACGGAGCTGCAGGTGGAGCCTCTCGATGTTGGAACAGGAGCTGCAGGTGGAGCCTCTCGATGTTGGAGACGGAGCTGCAGGTGGAGCCTCTCGATGTTGGAGATGGAGCTGCAGGTGGAGTCTCTCGATGTTGGAACAGGAGCTGCAGGTGGAATCTCTCGATGTTGGAACAGGAGCTGCAGGTGGAGCCTCTCGATGTTGGAACAGGAGCTGCAGGTGGAGCCTCTCGATGTTGGAACAGGAGCTGCAGGCGGAGTCTCTCGATGTTGGAACAGGAGCTGCAGGTGGAGCCTCTCGATGTTGGAGACGGAGCTGCAGGTGGAGTCTCTCGATGTTGGAACAGGAGCAGCAGGTGGAGTCTCTCGATGTTGGAGATGGAGCTGCTGGTGGAGTCTCTCGATGTTGGAACAGGAGCTGCAGGTGGAGTCTCTCGATGTTGGAGACGGAGCTGCAGGTGGAGTCTCTCGATGTTGAAACAGGAGCTGCAGGTGGAGCCTCTCGATGTTGGAACAGGAGCTGCAGGTGGAGCCTCTCGATGTTGGAACAGGAGCTGCAGGTGGAGCCTCTCGATGTTGGAGACGGAGCTGCAGGTGGAGCCTCTTCGATGTTGGATTTGGAGCTGCAGGTGGAGTCTCTCGATGTTGGAACAGGAGCTGCAGGTGGAATCTCTTGATGTTGGAGGCGGAGCTGCAGGTGGAGCCTCTCGATGTTGGAACAGGAGCTGCAGGTGGAGCCTCTCGATGTTGGAGACGGAGCTGCAGGTGGAGCCTCTTCGATGTTGGAGATGGAGCTGCAGGTGGAGTCTCTCGATGTTGGAACAGGAGCTGCAGGTGGAATCTCTTGATGTTGGAGGCGGAGCTGCAGGTGGAGCCTCTCGATGTTGGACCAGGAGCTGCAGGTGGAGCCTCTCGATGTTGGAACAGGAGCTGCAGGTGGAGTCTCTCGATCTTGGAACAGGCGCTGCAGGTGGTTCCTCTCGATGTTGGAGATGGAGCTGCAGGTGGAGTCTCTCGATGTTGGAACAGGAGCTGCAGGTGGTTCCTCTCGATGTTGGAACAGGAGCTGCAGGTGGAGCCTCTCGATGTTGGAGACGGAGCTGCAGGTGGAGTCTCTCGATGTTGGAACAGGAGCTGCAGGTGGTTCCTCTCGATGTTGGAGATGGAGCTGCAGGTGGAATCTCTCGATGTTGGAGACGGAGCTGCAGGTGGAGTCTCTCCATGTTGTAACAGGAGCTGCAGGTGGAGTCTCTCGATGTTGGAACAGGAGCTGCAGGTGGAGCCTCTCGATGTTGGAGACGGAGCTGCAGGTGGAGCCTCTCGATGTTGGAGACGGAGCTGCAGGAGGAGTCTCTCGATGTTGGAACAGGAGCTGCAGATGGAGTCTCTCGATGTTGGAGACGGAGCTGCAGGTGGAATCTCTCGATATTGGAGACAGAGCTGCAGGTGGAGCCTCTCGATGTTGAAGACGGAGCTGCAGGTGGAGTCTCTCGATGTTGGAACAGGAGCTGCAGGTGGAGTCTCTCGACGTTGGAGATGGAGCTGCAGATGGAGCCTCTCGATGTTGGAGATGGAGCTGCAGGTGGAGTCTCTCGATGTTGGAGACGGAGCTGCAGGTGGAGCCTCTCGATGTTGGAACAGGAGCTGCAGGTGGAGCCTCTCGATGTTGGAGACGGAGCTGCAGGTGGAGCCTCTCGATGTTGGAGATGGAGCTGCAGGTGGAGTCTCTCGATGTTGGAACAGGAGCTGCAGGTGGAATCTCTCGATGTTGGAACAGGAGCTGCAGGTGGAGCCTCTCGATGTTGGAACAGGAGCTGCAGGTGGAGCCTCTCGATGTTGGAACAGGAGCTGCAGGCGGAGTCTCTCGATGTTGGAACAGGAGCTGCAGGTGGAGCCTCTCGATGTTGGAGACGGAGCTGCAGGTGGAGTCTCTCGATGTTGGAACAGGAGCTGCAGGTGGTGCCTCTCGATGTTGGAGATGGAGCTGCAGGTGGAATCTTTCGATGTTGGAGACGGAGCTGCAGGTGGAGTCTCTCTATGTTGTAACAGGAGCTGCAGGTGGAGTCTCTCGATGTTGGAACAGGAGCTGCAGGTGGAGCCTCTCGATGTTGGAGACGGAGCTGCAGGTGGAGCCTCTCGATGTTGGAGACGGAGCTGCAGGAGGAGTCTCTCGATGTTGGAACAGGAGCTGCAGGTGGAGTCTCTCGATGTTGGAGACGGAGCTGCATGTGGGCCTCTCGATGTTGGAACAGGAGCAGCAGGTGGAGTCTCTCGATGTTGGAGGTGGAGCTGCTGGTTGAGTCTCTCGATGTTGGAACAGGAGCTGCAGGTGGAGTCTCTCGATGTTGGAGACGGAGCTGCAGGTGGAGTCTCTCGATGTTGAAACAGGCGCTGCAGGTGGAGCCTCTCGATGTTGGAACAGGAACTGCAGGTGCAGCCTCTCGATGTTGGATCAGGAGCTGCAGGTGGAGTCTCTCGATGTTGGAGACGGAGCTGCAGGTGGAGTCTCTCTATGTTGAAACAGGAGCTGCAGGTGGAGCCTCTCGATGTTGGAACAGGAGCTGCAGGTAGAGCCTCTCGGTGTTGGAACAGGAGCTGCAGGTGGAGTGTCTCGATGTTGGAGACGGAGCTGCAGGTGGAGTCTCTCGATGTTGGAGACGGAGCTGCAGGTGGAGCCTCTCGATGTTGGAACAGGAGCTGCAGGTGGAGCCTCTCGATGTTGGAGACGGAGCTGCAGGTGGAGTCTCTTCGATGTTGGAGATGGAGCTGCAGGTGGAGTCTCTCGATGTTGGAACAGGAGCTGCAGGTGGAATCTCTCGATGTTGGAACAGGTGCTGCAGGCGGAGTCTCTCGATGTTGGAACAGGAGCTGCAGGTGGAGCCTCTCGATGTTGGAACAGGAGCTGCAGGTGGAGCCTCTCGATGTTGGAACAGGAGCTGCAGGTGGAGTCTCTCGATGTTGGAGACGGAGCTGCAGTTGGAGTCTCTCGATGTTGGAACAGGAGCTGCAGGTGGTGCCTCTCGATGTTGGAGATGGAGCTGCAGGTGGAATCTCTCGATGTTGGAGACGGAGCTGCAGGTGGAGTCTCTCCATGTTGTAACAGGAGCTGCAGGTGGAGTCTCTCGATGTTGGAACAGGAGCTGCCGGTGGAGCCTCTCGATGTTGGAGACGGAGCTGCAGGTGGAGTCTCTCCATGTTGGAGACATAGCTGCAGATGGAGCCTCTCGATGTTGGAGACGGAGCTGCAGGTGGAGTCTCTCGCTGTTGGAACAGGAGCTGCAGGTGGAGTCTCTCGATGTTGGAGACGGAGCTGCAGATGGAGCCTCTCGATGTTGGAACAGGAGCTGCAGGTGGAGCCTCTCGATGTTGGAACAGGAGCTGCAGGCGGAGTCTCTCGATGTTGGAACAGGAGCTGCAGGTGGACTCTCTCGATGTTGGAGACGGAGCTGTAGGTGGAGTCTCTCGATGTTGGAACAGGAGCTGCAGGTGGAGCCTCTCGATGTTGGAGATGGAGCTGCAGGTGGAATCTCTCAATGTTGGAGACGGAGCTGCAGGTGGAGTCTCTCGATGTTGGAACAGGTGCTGCAGGTGGAGCCTCTCGATGTTGGAGATGGAGCTGCAGGTGGAGCCTCTCGATGTTGGCGATTGAGCTGTATGAGGAGTCTCTCGATGTTGTAACAGGAGCTGCGGGTGGAGTCTATCGATGTTGGAACAGTAGCTGCAGGTGGAGCCTCTCGATGTTGGAGACGGAGCTGCAGGTAGAGCCTCTCGATGTTGGAGACGGAGCTGCAGGAGGAGTCTCTCGATGTTGGATCAGGAGCTGCAGGTGGAGTCTCTCGATGTTGGAGAAGGAGCTGCAGGTGGAGCCTCTCGATGGTGAAACAGGAGCTGCAGGTGGAGTCTCTCGATGTTGGAGACGGAGCTGCAGGTGGAGCCTCTCGATGTTGGAGACGGAGCTGCAGGTGGAGCCTCTCGATGTTGGAGGCGGAGCTGCAGGTGGAGCCTCTCGATGTTGGAACAGGAGCTGCAGGTGGAGCCTCTCGTTGTTGGAACAGGAGCTGCAGGTGGAGTCTCTCGATGTTGGAACAGGAGTTGCAGGTGGAGTCTCTCGATGTTGGAACAGGAGCTGCAGGTGGAGCCTCTCGATGTTCGAGACGGTGCTGCAGGTGGAGCCTCTCGATGTTGGAGACGGAGCTGCAGGTGGAATCTCTCGATGTTGGAGACGGAGCTGCAGATGGAGCCTCTCGATGTTGGAGACGGAGCTGCAGGTGGAGCCTCTCGGTGTTGGAGACGGAGCTGCAGATGGAGCCTCTCGATGTTGGAGACGGAGCTGCAGGTGGAGCCTCTCGATGTTGTAACAGGAGCTGCAGGTGGAGTCTCTCGATGTTGGAACAGGAGCTGCAGGTGGAGCCTCTCGGTTTTGGAGACGGAGCTGCAGGTGGAGTCTTTCGATGTTGGAGATGGAGCTGCAGGTGGAGTCTCTCAATGTTGGGCAATTCATATTCTTTCTTAGATGTTATTGGTCTCTTCGGGTATTGTAACACCCTGCGCTTTGCAGTGTCAATTGTTGTGGGGTGCCGAAACAGAGGGAGCAGCTCTCGTCTTGAAGAATCGTTGGTGCGCGAGAAGGATCTTAACCCTCCTTGGCAGCACGATGTAAGGCTTTATTGTTTTCTTCACCAAGCTTGTTTTAAGGTATGGAGGTCTTTGACACAGTGTCTTTCAGAAGGTTCTTGACTACATAGTTGCAGGCCTCTTGGGTTTGTGGCTGTGCTCAGGTTTTCTGCCCCAAATTTAAATATAAGAGGCAGGCCTCGGGCCAGCTGAATTCATGGAATAACAGTGCTCCTGCTTGGCTTAATACATTTTGGAGCACTGCCTCTGCTAACCTTTGGGTCAGGGGATCTGCCAGGCAAATTGAGCCATTTTGTTTTTACTGCTTAATGATTGCAGTACATTTGGATTATAGTTTTGTAAAATGAGTTAAGTTGAAAGTAAGTGCTCTGGGTGAACAGGATGTTTTAATACACTTTTCAAAAATTGCATATTTGGATAACTTCGAGCTTGGTGAGATAAAAGATGCAAATATTGCAGATGCTCATCAGGTGTATCAGCATCTAAAAAAGAAAAGGCTGTACTTCAAAAGCAGATGTCCAGCGTCCTTCACCTGAAATCTGTGATGGGGCTTAACTACACTCATCTGGAGTGTGATACACCTCATGCATCTCAATATTTTGGCCTCCACAGTATAACTGGGTTCCTTCCAAACCAGGGAATTAGAACTTCTGACACAGAGTCTCCCTGCTTTTCTGCTCTGCCCACTTAGTTGTTCACCATGGAAGGAATCAATGGAGTTTTCATCCTTTACAAAACTGATTGGGAACTCTCTCAGCTGAGGGGGATTCTGCATATCTTTTCACACGAGTTGCACAACATTGTTGTCAGGAAGGAAGGGAATTTTAAGGGCAGCATAGTGGCGCAGTGGTTAGCACTGGGACTACCACGCTGAGGACCCGGGTTCAAATCCCTGGCCCTGGGTCACCGTCCATGTGGAGTTTGCACGTTCTCTCCGTGTTTGCGTGGGTTTCATCCCCAAAATCCAAAGATGTGCAGGTTAGGTGGATTGGCCAGGCTAAATTGCCCCTTAATTAGAAAAAAAAATAATTGGGTACTCTAAATTTATAAAAGAAAAAGGAAGGAAGGGAATTTTATTTATGCATGCTGTTATGGTCCAGGGTTTAGAGAACCCCAAAGTGTATCATGGAGTTCACCTGACCCACAACTTTAAACAGATTTTGGTTATGGGGAACACAAGGGCCCACTTTACAGGTGTGATGCGACAGAAAACCAAGAGTATTTTTAAACAAAAACAATGTTTATTTTATGAACCCAGTGAACATTTTATAAACATACAGTGAACATCTTAGCAACCATCAATTCGAATACACCCCCCAAGAATACAGTACTCTATAAGTAACCCTTAAATCTTTCCTTTTAACAGCCATAAGACAAAAACCCTTTTTACAGAAGGACAACAGGTTAAAATTCTCTACTGAGAACAGTTACCACTTTGAAATCATCTGATGAACATTCTTTAGCTTGCAGAGATTCACACATGTCTTGCTCTTGACTGCAGCTTCTCCAAATCTAAAATGAAAGTAAACAGAGCCACAAAGCAGCTTTTCAGCTCAAAATGAAAGTGAAAGACAGAAAGACAGCTCAGTTCCACCCACACTCACTGTTGCCATTTGCGAAAGACACATTTCTTAAAGGGACTCTCACATGACACCTCCCCCCCAAGAAAAAATAAATAAACCATCAACTTCAAGATTGTTTCATTTTTCACCTTTTTACTTTCTGTTGAGAAATATTGACAGTAAAGATAGTTTGTGTTTAACAGAACAAACACGGAAATCTTTATAATAACATAGACCATTTTAGTTCTTCTTGCTGTAACTAGTCATCACATTCGTGACAAAGCATCGGCAATCACGCTTTCACGTCCTGCCACATGTATTATTTTTAAATGAAATGGCTGTAACAATAAACTCCATCGAAACAGCCTTGCATTGTTATTCCTGAATCGCTCCAAAAACGTCAATGGATTATGATCAGTATATATCATTGTGTCAGACTGATTGCTGATCACATAAATTTGAAAATATTGCAAAGCCAGCACCAAGCTCAAAGCCTCCTTCTCAATCGTTGAATACTTCCTCTGGTGAGAATTCAATTTCGTTGAAAAATAACCAAAGGCCGCTCATCGTTGTCATCTTCTAGAAGCACCGCACCTACGCCCACATCACTCGCATCAACAGCCACTTTGAATGGTTTTGTGTAATTTGGGATGGCTAACACAGGAGCAATGGTTAACACAGCTTTCAGGCAGTCAAATGCCTGTTGTCACTCCGCTGTCCACTTAAATTTGCTACGCTCCTTGAGCAAGTCCGTCAGATAAATTGGGAAGTACTAAAATGGCTACACATGATGTAGATATGGGAAATTCTGTTCCAATCAACCAACATCCATATAGACTTAACCCTTTAAAATTGGCACAGGTTAACAAAGAGATTGAGAGTATGCTTAAAAATGGCATTATTGAAGTGGATTGCAGCCGATGGAGTACACCCATAGTGATGGTACCAAAACCGGATGGTACCCAACGGTTGTGTGTGGACTATAGAAAGGTTAATGCAGTTACAAGAACGGACTCTTATCCTATCACACATTTGGAGGATTGCATTGAGAAAGTGGGACAATCCGTTTTTATTTGCAAACTGGATTTACTTAAAGGTTACTGGCAAGTATCTTTATCCGAAAGGGCGAAGGAGATTTCAGCTTTTGTGACTCCAGATGGTATATACCAGTTGAAAGTTATGCCATTTGGCATGAAAAATGCCCCAGCCACATTTCAACGGTTAACTAACAAAGTCGTTTCAGGATTACCCAATTGTGCAGTATGCATCGAAGATCTGGTAATTTTCAGCCAGACATGGAAAGACGATTTGAAACATCTGATGAGGTATCCGATCGACTTCAGGAGGCGGGTTTGGTGATAAACCTAGCCAAAAGTGAATTTGGAAAAGCCCAAGTCACTTTCCTTGGTCATACAATCGGACAGGGTCGAATTGCCACACGGGATGTGAAACCAACAGTTATTGAGGAATTTTCAATACCCTCAAGACGAAGGGAAATAATGAGATTTCTTGGCATGAGTGGATTTGATCAAACATTTGTGCAATGGTTTTGTAGCATGATTGCTCCACTGGTGGACTTGCTGAAGAAACGTAAGAAATTCCAGTGGACAGCGGAGTTTTAACAGGCATTTGACTGCCTGAAAGCTGTGATAACCAATGCTCCTGTGTTGGAGAATTACAAGAGATTCTGTGATCAGATTGAACTTTATCTGACTTCAAAGAAAAATGCTGAGCCATAGAGAAATGGATGGATCGTGCAGAGCCCTTCTTGTTCAAAGAGACTGTCAATCGAGAAGGATACCAGTTGGAGGAAAAACAAAAAATGGACTATATTGTTTTACCTGTTTATGGGTGTTGTTTTTTCTTGAAACAAAAAAGTATATTTACTGTATGCATTTCGTGAAGGATAGTGAAAAGGTGAAAAATGAAACCATCTTGAAGTTGATGGTTTTTTTTTCTTGGGGGGAGGTGTCATGTGAGAGTACCTTTAAGAAATGGGTGTTTATAAATGGGTGTGCATATAAATATCTGTTGTGAGAGTACCTTTAAGAAATAGGTGTTTATTACTGCAGTGATGTCAGAGAGTGGGTGGAGCTGGGCTGTCTGTCGGCTTTTTACTTTCGTTTTAGGCTGTTTGCTGCAGGGTGTGTTTTAGTTTCGTTTTCAGAGCTTCATAGCTGCAGTCACAGCCAGAAGGGGTATTAGTCTCTCTCTCTGTAATCTAAAAACTGTAAATCGATCCTTTGGTGATTTAAAACTAATAACTGCTCTCAGTAGTGACTTTAACCTGAGGTACTTCTGTTAAAAGTTCTTTTTTAAGTCTTATGGACGCTAAAAGAACAGCTTAAGGATTACTTAGTGTTATATTCTTTTGGGGTTGTATTTGAATTAGTGGTTGCTAAGATGTTCACTGTATGTTTTAAAAAGGTTAACTTGAGTTAATAGAATAAACATTATTTTGCTTTAAAAAATACTTTTCCATTTCTGCTGTACCACAACTGTAGAGTGGGCCGTGTGCTCCACATACCACAATCTATTAAATGTTGTGGGTCAGGTGAACTCCATGATACACTTTGGAGTGGGTTGTCATCATCCTCCATCCCATGGACCAGACCCGCTGTCATGGCCAACCCAGTGCCCCCAGCTTGTAGCGCCGCAGGTATGTATAACGGAGAGGTGTGCGAGCAGGCGGTTTGGCAGGGTGGGAAGTTGGGGGGGTGGGTCCTGTATGTGCCCCTGGCCATTGCGCACCCCCCCCTCTCCACCCCCTCCCTCCTAGTCGGTCAACCTGGAGGTGATCAGAGCGTCCCGTGTGCGTTGGCCCTGGCGATGATGTCGTGCGGCCTCACCTGTCTGCCCGAGCCTCATGTCCTGCTCATCTTCCCCCTCCCTCCTCATCCTCCTCCTCCAGCACATCAGCCCTCTGCAGCACGATATTGTGGAGGATGCAGCAGGCCACCACGATGCAGGCGAACGTCTCAGCATCATACTGGAGGGCCCCTCCAAAGCAAGTACCTAAAGCGCATCTTCAGGATGCCGAAGCACTGCTCAATCACACTCCTGGTCATTGTATGGGTCTCCGCATTGGTCTGTGGCCTCCGGATAGGTGTCATCAGCCGTGGCCGCAGCGGGTAATCCATGTCGCCCAGGAGCCAGCCGCTCAGCTGGAGGGGGGGGGGGGAATGCCCCTCAAAAATGACAGGAATCACCGAGTGTGCTGGGATGAAGGCATCGTGCACACTGCCCTGGTATTGGCCGCAGACATGTACGATGCGCAGCTGATGGTCACAGACAAGCTGGATGTTCATTGAGTGGTATCCCCTTCAGTTAGTGTAGAGCGGCCTGTAATCCACAGGTGCCCATAGGGTGACATGCATCCGATCTATCATCCCCTGATGATGGCAGCGAACCCCGCTGCCCGGGCATCCTGGTGGGCTTGGTCCTCATGGAAATGGATGTATTGAAGCGCCTGGGCATATAGGACCTCCGTGATGGCACGGATTCACCTGTGCACCGAGGCCTGTGAGATCCAGACAGGACCCCACTCGGCGACTGGAAGGACCCCGTCACATAGAGGTTCAGGGCGACCGTCACCTTGATGGTCACTGGGAGTGGGTGTCCTCCCCCATACTCCTGCGGTGTCAGGTGTGCCATGTGTCGTACTGTCTCTCTGCTCAGCTGGAGTCTCCAACGGCAAACACGGTCCGGCAGGTCCTCGAATGATAGGCGTTGCCGGTACACACAAGGTCTCATGTGGTGCCTCCGTGGCACCTCCTCCTCCATGGCCTGTTGGGCAGCTGGCCCTCCAGCATGTGCGGCCGCCTCCTGCCTCTCTGCAGCCTGGCCCTCTACAGCCCAGTCCTCTGCTGGCCAGTCCAATTCTGGCTGCTCTGCTTCTGCCCGTATCACTGCTGTAGCTTTCCCCTCCTCACGTGGCTGCAGGGCATCTTAAGAGCTGCAACCATTGCCACGGCGGTGAACCCCAAATGTCATTGTCTGCAGGGCGTTGGAAGGCCAACATGTTAGCATGACGCATACTCCCGTGCCCAGCCAGTTTCCATGGGCTACACAGTGGCCCCGGTTGGCATGCGGGCCCCGCCCATGCATGTCCCTCCCCCCCCGGCAATCTCTTTGCAGACATATAATGGGCTGGTCTAGCACAGTGGGCTAAATAGATGGCTTTCAATGCAGAACAATGCCAGCAGCGCAGGTTCAATTCCCGTATCGGCCTCTCCGAACAGGCGCCGGAATGTGGCGACTAGGGGCTTTTCACAGTAACTTCATTGAAGGCTACTTGTGACAATAAGCGATTATTATTATTATTATAAATTCAGACAGATAAACAATTTACAATAACTAGCTGATACCCGAACATTCAGGCAAGGTATGAGGTACATGTGAATTAATAGATGAACTGATGCCAGACACACCCCACTCCAAAATAAATGGCAGGTGGGACTAAAGTAGATTCCATGATGAATGTCACATTGTGAGCCAATCAGTCTCATCAAAACTTTGAGCGTGATCTATCCAAAATATAAACAGGGTCCATCCTGGGCGGGAATCAATGAGTCGTTCCCAGCACCACAAGCGATGGGAATGACCCTGCTATCTAACAACACTCTGTTATCTTTTGTCAGCCCCTCTCCCCCACAAGGCCGCAATCAGTTGCATTTCCTGCATTGAGTTGCTCTGCTCGCTGGAGGTCCTCAGTGTAGGAGGAGATCGGGACCCCCCTCCCCCCCCGACGTGACCTCCCTGACGTGATGCACGTTTCCCCCAATGCCCCAACTCACACAGGCAGGGAACGCCCGGGCCCAATCCCCGGCACGGGCAAACTGCCAGTCTGGCTGGCATCCTGGCAGTGCCGCTGCCAGCATACAGTGTCAGGCTGCCAACCGAGTAGTACTGCCAGGGTGCTGAGGTGGCACTGCCAGGGTGCCAGACTGGAAGTGCCGAGGTGCTCAGTTGGCACCAGCAAATGCCAGGGTGCCTTGGTGCCACTCTTCCTAGAGGCCGACCACCTGGGAGCCAAGTTATATCCACTGAACAAAGAAATAATAATCACATCTATTGCTTTGCACACTTCACTTTCAATGAAAACATTAGTGGAACTGTGTGTGTGAATAAAGCCATTAAAGAATACTTGAAAGTTAGGAAAGAGACATGCATTAAGTATATGTGCAGCAGAGGAGTGCATAATAAGTGAAATTATGGAATGATTACGTGAGAATTCAAAAAAAACATTCAGGAAAGCAAAGAGAAACTCAGAAATTCAATTAACCAGGAACTATCCATAAATCAAAATAGCAAAATAGTATTTTTCAAGCACATCACTTAAAAAAAGGAAGGCTGGAATGGGAAGATGATGGGTGGAATTCAGCGGACTGAAGTTAAAATCTGCTGAGCAGCACGTTTAGCGAAGTGTTTCCCGGCGACTGCATCAATGAGAAACATCCCGCTATCCCAACGGCACTATGCCGTTTTATTTTGGCCTGGGGAAGTTTCTCCCCTCCGAGACCGCAGCGGATTTCCTGCTGGCGAGCTGTTCAGATCTGGATCTCGCCCAGTGAGGGTGAGATCCAGATCGCGCCAGGCGGAGCAAGATGAGTGACTCACGATTGGCCAAGCGCCCGGCAAGGAGCCCGATTTGAGGCTTGTGCGCCATTCACTCTTTTTGCCCGCCGCCGCTGAATCGCGGCCGATAATACCACAAAACCAAAATTAGAAACTGGCAGAATAAATAATTTGCTTTTGTATTTGCCGGAAAGATAGAACAGGCAACATTTAATGATGAGATAAGTAATGAGAGAAGGTATATTGAAAAGAAAAAAAATAGGAATTATTGGATCTAAACAAATTTAAAGAAGCCAAAGCCTGTGCTCCAGATGGATTGCATCCACATATTTAAAAAGATTCAGGGGAGGAGATAGCAGACGAATTGCAACTCATACTTAATATTTCAATAGAAAAGTTGTAGTGCTGGAGGACAACTAACGTAATTCTGACTTTTAAAAAGTGGGGAATGACAAGGGAATTATAAACCAGTACGAATAAAAATGGAATCCTTACTAAAAAAGGGAATGGAAGAACATCTAGAAATGAGAAAGGTAATAATAAATAATCTGTACGGATTTTAAAGGTGGGAATTACCCTGCTATCTAATGACACTCTCTTATCTTCCTTGACCAACCTTATTGAATTTTTAAAAGAGGTAACAAAGATAGTAGATGATGGTGACGCAGTAGATGGAATTTATGTAGAATTTTTAAAAAGGCCTTCAATAATTTGCTCCAAAATTATGAATTAGGTCAGAGAATGTGGAATTAGGACACAAATGTCAGGATGGATTGCTGATTGGCATCAGGATAGGAAGCAGAATGTGAGAGTAAAAGGCAGTTATTTAGAGTGCAAGAGGATATGAAGTATTATTCTGTAAGGAACAGTGCTGGGATCACTGTTGGTTACAATTTGCATTCACAATTTGGACTTTGGAATCAAAAATACAACTGCTAAATTTGTTAAATCTCGCGAGGCGTCCCAAGGATTGCAAATCCCGAGAGAGGCCTCTCACGAGATTTAACAGCCTCATCGCATCATGGAGTTGGGTGCGACAAGACCGTTCAACCCCACTCTTTGTCTACTTTAAAAACGTTGCTGGCCCCTAAACGGATCTTACCAAAACCTTTGGCATCTGCTTCAGGATCACAACAATATGTTTGTTATCCTGAGAGAGAGCAAGAAACAAAAATACGCTGACCTATTCTTTCCAGTTAATCACAGCTCGGAAAATATTTTTTATGCACTTGTGGAATGGGGAAATGGCAATAATTTCCTGTTGCGTGGGAATGGCAGAAGCAGTATTTTTAAAATAATTTATTAACCTGATGACAGCATAAACAATTTGTTGTTGTCAGGATTTTACTCCAAAAATGCAATGGGCCTCTTAAGTCAAATAAACAATATTTTTTGAAGTAATTTCCAAAGTTGTTTTGACTAACAGGAAGACTGGTCATGTACAAAGAATTAAATGAAAAACTACACAGAACCATTGTCTCGTTCTCCCGACAAGTCATTGGCTTAAAGCATTAACCCTGCCCTCTTTCTTCCACAGATGTTGCCTGTCTTGCTTCGGATTCTCAGCGTCTTCTGTTTTTTATGTCAGATTTCTCGCAAATGAGTTTTGTTTGTTTTCACTTAAAAGGATGTTAAATCTCCTCCACCCACCTTCCACAAGAGGGGCAAAAAAAATGGTTGACCGAAAATTGCGGATTGAAAATTATTTAACAGTAGTGTTAAAGTATCCATGTGTAAAGGCATTGGGTGCGGGGGGGGGTATGGCCAGGCCAGTGCGGTGGAGGAGTACAATGTCGGTTGGGTCATAAATAGGATGGGAGCAAATTCAGTACTCAGTATACATCGTGTCATAGCCTCCGTCCCTGTTTTATTCAGTTGAGGGGAAAATCTTGCAGGCTGTACGTTGGGCAGCCAATGCTCTACTGCTTGTTTTGTATCTCAACACTTCACCCAACTGCTGCAAAGCTTCAGGAACTGAGTTGAAGTACAGATCAGGTATTATCGAAGCGATGCTGGAACAAGCTCAAAGGCTGAGTGTCCAACCCCTGTTCCTATGTTCTTAATTACCTGCCTGGAAACCCTCAACATCCTTCGATATTATTTCACTATTAGCCCTTGTGTCTTGCCTCCCCCTAATAGATCAGACATGCACAAATTTACCTGAATAGTTTCAAAGGCTGCTAGTAATGTAAAATCCCACTTTCAAACTGCAGGGGGCCCTGGAGCACCATATTAATGATCTTCAGACAGAGGTGGTCAGGTGTGGTTTCAGGTGTTTGAGGCCGCCGTGAACTGCCGTTATTAAGGACTATCATGTATAATATGTTTATAATCGAAGGTTCATGAGCTGAAGCTGGATTTGACTTCAAAATCACTGGTATTGGAGTTTTTCTCAGGATTAGAAAATACATCATAATGCAAAGTCCTTGGGCTAAATTAAAGCACAGTAATAGGGAAGAAGCTTGAAAACCCTACAATCTTCAGAGTGTTCTTTTTTTGGAGGATGAAACATTTTGCAATCCTGTTAGCATCTATGATTGGGAACACAAATGACCTGAGTTACAAGAGTGGACACTGAGAGTGAGAGGAAAGGAGCAGCACAGTGGTTAGCACTGCTGCCTCACAATGCCAGGGACCTGGCCTGGGGTGATTGTCTGAGTGGAGTTTGCACGGTCTCCATGAGTCTGCGTGGGTTTCCTCCCGGTGCTCCGGTTTCCTCCCACAGTCCAAAAATGTGCAGCTCAGGTGTATTGGCCATGTTAAATTGCCCCTTAATGTCCAAAAGTTTAGGTGGGGGAATGGTGGGGTCTTGGGCCTCGGCAGGGTGCTCTTTCAGAGGGTTAGTGCAAATGTCATTGGCCAAATGGCCTCCTTCTACATTGTAGAGATTCTATGATTCTATGAAAGGCGGGAAGGGACGAAGAAGGAGGAGGAATAGGGAAAGAGACCAGCTATTGTGTTTTGTGCTTTGGAGATATGCAGTGATGACACTCACTCGGTTTTATGTGTGGAAAATGCTTTTAAAATGTCTGCTTTCACAGATCAGTTTAAGTTTTGTGGCTAACCCACAGCTTTGACTGACAGCACAAGGCACAGTTAACAGTCACATACACACTGCGTGATTCTCCCAAAAGAGAACAAAGTCCCCCAGTGAGTGCGTTTAGCAGCATGTTTCCTAGCGCTCGAATGCCGATAAATACATGGTTATTCAATGTGACACGCAATGTATAAGCGGCCTGAACGAGGAACCCGCAGCCGAGGCCGCACAGAGCCAGTTTTGTACAGTGGGGAGCTCCGCTCACCGGAATTCCCCAGTGTAATGAGAGGCCCCTGAAACGATCCCTGACCTACCACGAGCCCAAATGCACTATGGGAGACCAAGTGCACTATGGGAGGGTCCCTGCCCAAACGCACTATAGGAGATTCCCGCCCAAATGCTCTAAGGGAGGGTCCCTGCCCCCCACAACATCCATGCCCGATCACGTGTGCGTACAAAAAACCTGGCACCCTGGCAGTGCCCATTCAGCTGGCAATGCCACTCACACACCTTGGCAGTGCCAGGCTGGCATCCAGGTTGCACTGCCAAGGTGCCAGGCAGGCACTGCCAGGATGCCAAGCTTGCACCAGCAGTGCCAGGGCCTCCGATCCCCTGGGAGACCCCAATGAGCACTGTTCCATCTGGTCCCCGTTTGGGATGACCAGTGCTGATCGGCACTCGCCCAAGGTCTCTGAGGAAAATGGGGTGAAACACAAAACCTCAGGTACCTTGGGAATATGCAGATTTGCCAGAATGTTGGATCACGCGAGGCGTGGTGAGCTGCTTTCATCGGCCACACTGATACAGCGAGCTGCCTTTCTGGTGCACCGTGGTCATTGGATCGCACCCACAGAATCAAACACTGAATAATTTAACAATTGAACACAGTTCTAGCCATAAAGAGTGGGACAGGGAATGAGAAAAGGAATAGGCTATACAGGGATAGAGGAGGGGAGATGGAGAGGGAGAAGAGGATCAGAAATGGAGGAGGATATGGGAAGAAGATCAGAAATGAATGAGGAAGTAAAGGGATTCTCTACGGTCTCTCATCTGTTTTAAACATTGTGTAACCCCAAAGTTTATAAAAAATGCACAAACCATTTTTGGATTCAGTGGAGACAAATGTGAATATAAATAAAATACTGGGGAAATCTGAAATAAAAACAAAAATGCTGGAAATACTCAGGAGGCTAGAAAGCATCTGTGCAGAGAAACAGATTTAAGGTTTCAGGGCGATGACCTTTCATCAGACAAATATCACTCTTGCAAAATATTTCTCTGGACAATTTTCACATACAAATTCAGGCATTTGCTAATTACATTGGACATCACATTGGCACTTGAAGGGTGTCACAAACTCAACCTATTCACAACTCATGTGGGTCAGGAGCACCCATCCTGGCCACGAGTGTGCAAAAATAACGAGACAAAATGCATTCAAGAATCTGCTATGAGTTGAACAGAAGAGACTATAAAATGTACAAATCAGAATTGCTTAATTTTGATGTAATATAATAGAGTCATAGGGCGCAATCTAATGGTAAGAAAACACAGTCTCGTTCTGGGCGGGATTAGTGGGGTCATTCCCGTAATGGCAGGAACGGCCCTACTGTCGAACAGCATGGTGTGAATTTGTCGGACCTCAGTGGGAAACAGACCGTCGAGACCATACTCTGTCACATTTCCAGTACTGAGATGGTGCTCCAAACTCTTGATTCCCCCGATGCAACCCCCGGAGCTCCCCACTCCTCAAATCATTGTTGGGGTGTCCTTGAGCCCATCCGCAACCCACCTCATATGGGCAGGGCAACCCCGAGCCCGATCCCCAACACAGGCAAAATGCCACCTGAACCCCACCTTGGCACTGCCAACATGGCTCCCTGGTAGTGCCCCTGCCAGCCTAGTAGTGTCATCTGAGCACCCTGGCAGTACCAGGCTGGCATCTGGGTGACACTGAAAGGGTGCCAAGATGGCACTGCCAGGGTGACAGTGCCAAAATGCCTGGATGGCATCAACAGTGCCAGGGTGCTACCCTGCCCAGATTCCAACCACCCGGGGACCTCCCATCACCTGGGAGGGCCCCTAAGTGCCGGTATATCTGGTCCCCGTTTGTAGGAACAAATGCTAATGGCGTATGGTTGGGGTCGTCTCGATGAGGCTGCTAGATCCTGGAGACTGATTTGATCTGGTGGAGGCATATTTAAATGAGCAGTTAAGCTCACTTAACTATGCAAGCCTGGGCAGGATCCAGATCGACACGTGTCGTGAGATGCCGTTAGATTTTGTGGGGCTTAATGACTGTCAGGATTCCCGGAAGAGGCCTCTCGTGGGATCGACCGGACACGTCCAGTCCCAATTCCAGCAGGACAGGCCGGTAAATTGCGCCCATAGAGCCGAACAGCACAGAAACCATGCCCACCATGTCTACGCTGACCATCAAATACCAATCTGTATAAATCCATTTCCCAACGCTTGGCCCATAGCCTACTTTGCCTTGGCAATTTAAGTGTTCGTCCGGATGCTTCTTGAATGTTGCGGGAGTACCTACCTTCACCACCCTCTCAGCCAGCGTGTTCTAAATTTCCACCACCCTCTGGCTGAAAATATGTTTCCTCAGATCCCCTCCAAACCACTTACTCTTCACGTTAAACCTCTGTCATGGGAAAAAGATTCTTATGGTCCACCCTATCTATACCTCTCATAATTTTGTATAGATTAATCAGATCCGGCCTCAGTCTCCTCTGCTCCAGGGAAAACAAGCCCAGCCAATCCAGTATCTCCTCATGGCTGAAACTTTCCATTCCAGGCAACATCCTGGTGAATCTCCACTGCACCCCCTCCAGAACAAACACGTATTTCTGATGGTGTGGCAACCAGAACTGTACACAATGGGTGTAATTTAACGGGAGAAAAAGAGTCCCGTTTTGGGTACAAAGAGTGGGACGCTTCTCAGAGCCCTAGCTCTGAAAAGGACCAAGCTTTCAAATGGGACACTGTTTTTGTTTGGCCTCGATTGGCAACAGCCCACCGAGGCCACATTTACACCATTTTTAAATGCTGTCCCAATCTCTCAGTCCCTTCGGCCACCCTACCATGACATCCAGAACACCCCAACATAACTCTTAGAGGTCCTTGAGCCCACCCCGACCCCACCTCTTTAGGGCAGGGCAACTCCGGGCCTGATCCCTAGCACTTTCAACCTGGCACTTGGGTACTTTGGCAGTGCCAGCTTAACATCCTGGCAGTGCCCCATCAGCCTGGCAGTGCCACCTGTGAACCCTGGCAGTGTCCGGGTGGCACTGACAGGGTGCCCAGCTGGCATTGCCAGGGTGCCCTGATGGCAGTGCCAAGGTGCTTGGGTGGCGGCGGGAATGCCAGGTTACAATGCTGCCCAGAGCCCAACCACCCTGAGGCCTCTGATGGCCTGGGAGATCCCCTTTGTTGCCATTACACCTGGTTCACGTTTGCGTGCACCAGTGCTAAACGGCCTCGCAGGGGAGACCATGGGTTCCCGGGCACTGGGATAATCCAGCACAGATACATTTAAATGCACCTAATGGCTCATTTAAAAATGTTCATCTGGATCTCGCCCAGTGGGGGTGAGATCAAGATCACAATGTCTTGCAAGGCGTTCACAAATCATGTGAGAGGCCACTCGCGAGATTTAACAGCGTCACCGAGTCGGGCATGATGAGGCCGTCCAATCGTGCCCAAAATTCCATCTGAGACCGAGCCAATGTTTTGTAAAACAGTACCAAGACCAGCCTGCTCCTATATTCTATGCCCTGGCTAATGGAGGCAAGCATTCCGTGTGCCTTCTTCACCACCCTCTCTACCTGTGCTGCCACCTTCAGGGATCTATCTATGGACTTATACACCAAGGTCCCATTTGTTCCTCAATACTCTCTAGGGCCATACCTATAATAACTTCAATAAAATAATTGTATTCTTTTCTTGTGTGTCATACATTTATGTACTGACATCTTTTAATAACGGATAATAACGGGCTGGATCCTCCGATTTTGAGGCTATGTCCCACGCCGGCATGGGAACGGTGGTGTTTTACAACAGAAAAAAGGGTGTAAAATGGCCGTTTGACAGGGGCTAGCAGCAAGGCAGCTTAGAGCACCCGGCTCTAGCTGCCAATACGGCCCGGGAATTGCCGGGTCCATGACCGCGCACGCGCATGGCGGCCTGCAGCGGCAGCACCGTGCAACATGGCGCCGGCCAGTCGCGGACCCGGCCTGCGGAATAGTGCCCCCACTTCTGCAGGCTCGCAAGCCCCAGACCACCCCCCAACAGTGCCCCAGCCCCTGACAAAGTGCCCCCTGCCCGCGGATTAGCTCTCCCCCAACTGTGGCAGTGCTGGACTGAGTCCGCTGACGCCACGCCAATTTCCTGACGCTTGAGGCCACACCTAACCGATGCCGTCGGGGACTAGGCCAGTCAGGGGCGGTGCATCGGGGAGTGGGCCTCAGGCAACGTCCTGAGGCTGTTGATAAGGCGCACGGCGACTTTTGAGGGGGTGGAGTATCGCGAAAGCCGCGCTGCCCCAATTTGGTCATAGACGGGGATTCTCCGGCCGAATGCCGAACGTGATTTCAGTGTCAGCGACCGGAGAATCCCGCCTAACATCTTTCAAAAATAGGCATGTATCATTCTGTTTAAAACTCCACTTGAACCCAATTAGTTTCAGTTCCCATAAAAGCTGCAGACTTTTTGAATCTTGAACTCATTGTGAGGGTGACATCTACTTTCTAAATAATAACCTCTATTTTTAAATGTCCATGTACTTAAGTCTTTACTGAGATTATCAATAGAGATTGAAACAAACTGAACAAATATGGAGTTTTTGACAAGCCAGCATAAACAGCTCCTACAGCTCAGTAAATGTGACAAAACTTCATGAGCAGGATTCTCTGCCGGAAAATGGCGGACTCGGGAAAAGCGATTGAGTGGAGAATCAGTTCTGACACCAAAATCACGGTGAGCGCTCATTTCACACCAAATCGCAATTTTCCATCACCTCTACAGCGGCATTAATGCATTACGGATCGCCATTGGCATATCATTCTCCGGGTCCTCCGCCTCCAGTGGGCCAAATTCCCGATGGCACAGTTCACTTGTGTCTCCCCAGGGCAACCCAGTAGGTGTCCTCTGCCTCCAACCGATCCATCAGCGCAACCAATGCCATCTTGTTGGCTGGGATGGTGTGTGTGGGGAGTGAAGTGTGTACATGGAGCTGCAGCTTGTTGGTCTCCTGAGTGTCAATTGCGAATCCGGCCCCGTTTCTCATTGGAATCGATTGGGTTTCACATGACGCCAGTGCTACTCCCTTAACAGTCGCTGAATCGGTCCAGGTGTGGCACCAGCTTTGTTATCATGGAAGTCCATGAAGCCTGCCCTAACGCCAACACTTAGTCTCAAGATTGGAGAATCCAGTCACATATCTTTAGCACTTGGTTGAGTCCTCTCCCTCATAAGATCCTCCTTGGGTTAAAATCTGTATTTGCCACAGATAGAATCGGAATTGATACCTGAGTTGGCGCAATATTGACTTGTAATAGAATAGCAAGTGTTGTCAAAAAGGTAACAGGAATAGCTATTCCCTTTTGAAATTGCTTAACCTTTATACATTTTTGCAGAAAAACTTCATCGACAACTGAAGTCTTATTCAAATTCTGCATTGTGCAAGAATGCAAATTCTCCATGTGAGTAAAAGTTATCTTGGCTTTTTTTCCTATGGAAATGACAAGCTTAGCAACAAAAAATCTGTTTAAATCTGTTTCTGTCATAGCTTCACATTTATGAAATGAAACATAAATCAAGAAAATTACTTTTAACTTCCGTATACATGTAGCAGTGGTGTACAATAACTCCTTGTTTTAAATCTTATGTTCTCATAGATTAACATTTTGAGACATGCCAACATTTTCATCAGTTGCTGAACTAAACTGCTAGTTCCATCCTAATGCAGGCAGATTATACTCATAACTCATCAGTGAAAATCTTCTCTTCTTCGGTGATCACTCACTAAGAGTATGATTGTCTACCTAAGAAACCCTTTGCACTGGCCATGGCTTCTGCGGATCCTTGCCGCATCTCCAACAACACACTTTGCAGGTCTTTCCGGGAGACGGGATTGGTCCTTGAACTGGAGATTGCTGGTATTCCTTTCCCAGGTTCCTTTTCCAGATCTCCTCTTGCTGTCAGGTGTTCTCGAAGAATTGTGTCCCTTCAATCAGGAGGTTCCTAAAGTTGGATTTTTTTGAACAAGGGTCTCCCAGGTATTAACGTCTATGTGGCATTTCTTGAGGTAAGCTTTCAGTGTGTCTTTGAAGTGCTTCATTTGTCCTTCTCTTGTTCGGGAGCCTTTCTTGAGTTCGGTGAAGAATATTTTCTTTGGTACTCTGGTATCCCAAGCAAGTGGCCAGCCCAAAAGAGTTTGTTTTGGATGATCATGGCCTCAAAGCTGATGCTCTTGGTTCCTTCAAGGTTGCTGTTGTTAGTATGTCTATTCTTCCAGCTGATGCAGAGAATTCATCTCAGACAGTGTTGATGGTACCACTCCAGGCCTTGAAGTGATGTCTGTATGTAGTCCAAGTTTCTGAGCCATATAGAAGAGCTGGGTGGACAACTGCCTTGTACATGAGGACCTTGGAATCAGCATGGATTTTGTGGTCATTGAAGATTCTCATCCTTAGACTTCCAAAGGCAGCACTTGTAGATTGGATATGATGTTGGTTCTCCGCATCAATGTCAGCCTTAGATGAGAGATGGCTCCTCAGGTAGTGGAAATATTCCGTGTTTGGTTTATTCATTGATCTTCATAGAGGGAGAGACCGGATCTTACCCTGGGGTGGGTTGATAAAGGAGTTGAGTCTTCTTGAGGTTGCTGCTGAAACTGATTCTTTGGTATGCTTCTGCGAAGGTGTAAAGCATGGCTTGGAGATTGTCTTCTGAGAGAGCATAGATGGCATTGTCATCCGCATACTGAAGGTCCACGAGCGATGTCAGTATCGTTTTCTTATTGGATGTCAACTGGTTGAGGTTGAAAAGTTTTCCATCATCCTGTGGATGATGGCCACTCCAGTGAGAAGCTTGTCTTGACAAGGTGAAGGATGGTGGCAATGAAGATGGAGAAAAGGGTGGGGGTGGTGACATATTCCTGCTTGATGCCAGTCTTTACCGCAAAGGTTTCTGTCTTTTTCCATCGGGAAGGAGTGTTGCCAACATCTTTTCATGGAGGAGTCGGAGGATGTTGATGAATCTCCTTGGAAATCCAGCTTTGGCATGATCTTCCATAGCGCTTCCTGATTGACTGAGTCAAAAGCCTTGTCAGATCGATGAAGGCCATGTAGAATGTTGCTCCTGCCATTACTTTGAAATTGTTCAGTGGTGAAAATTATGTTCATTGTTCCACACTTTAGTTGGAAGCCACACTGGTTTTTTGGAAGGTTTTACTCAGCGACTGGAAGAAGAATCTTGCGAGGAATCGGGCAATGATCTTCCTGGCGATAGAGAGGGGAGATTCCTTGGTCATTTCTACAGTCCGCTTTGTCTCCTTTCTTGAAGATGGTGGTGATGGAAGCAACCCTGTGGTCAGCAGGAATTTATTCTTCCCAGATTTGCAGTAACAGCTCATGAAGTTGACACCTGATCTCTTCTCCTCCAAGTTTGATCATTTCCTCTGGAATCCCATCCACTCCTATGCTTTTCTATTCTTCATGTGTTCAATGTGTTTCTCACTCAAAATTGAGGACAATCTGCTCATCATCATAGTTTATAGAGTAGTTGGTGTAATGCTGAGTGTCATGGATTTTACTGAACTGATTCCTGGGATGGTGAGACTGATGTGTGAGCAGAGTTTAAGTTGGTTCGGGTTATATTCGCTGGAGTTTATAAGGTAAGGTAAAGTTGCCAAAGTCCCAGATGACCATATGCTGTTTTCCCCTTTGAGGGGGAGGGCTGACTAGCGGTGGTTTAACCTGAGGTTCATCCCACCTCAGGAGAAGGTGGGCCTCCATGAATAACCTCAGCCAATACGGGAATTGAACCCATACTGCTGGCCTTACTCTGCATCATGAACCAGCTGTCTAGCCAACGGAGATAAAAAATGAGGTGGGGATCTCATAGAAACCTATAAGGCAGACAGGGTAAAAGCAGGAAATATGTTCCGATGACAGGGGAGTTCAGAACCATGGCTCACAATCTAAGGATACCAAATAGGTCTGAGATGAGGAGAAATTTCTTCACCCAGAAAATGGTGAGCCTGTGGAATTCGCTACCGTAGAAAGCTGTTGAGGCCAAAACATTGTATACCTTCAAGAAGGAGCTTAGTTCTTGGGGCTAAAGGGATCAAATGATATGGGGGGAAAGCGGGACCCGGCTACTGAATTGGATGATCCGTCATGATCTTGGTGAATGGTGGAGCAGGCTCAAAGGCCTACTCCTATTTTCTATATTTCTATATTTTAATTCCATCAAAATACAACTGTTTGGTCTTGATACAGTATTTGTATGATGGCAACAGAGAAATAGAACATAGAACATTACAGCGCAGTACAGGCCGTTTGGCCCTCGATGTTGCGCCGACCTGTGAAACCACTCTAATGCCCATCTACACTATTCCCTTATCGTCCATATGTCTATCCAATGACCATTTGAATGCCCTTAGTGTTAGCGAGTCCACTACTGTTGCAGGCAGGGCATTCCATGCCCTTACTACTCTCTGAGTAAAGAACCTACCTCTGACATCTGTCCTATATCTATCTCCCCTCAATTTAAAGCTATGTCCCCTCGTGCTAGACATCACCTTCCGAGGAAAAAGGCTCTCACTGTCCACCCTATCCAATCCTCTGATCATCTTATATAAAAATAGAACAGAAAGGAGAAAAAGTGATTGAAAGTAAAAAGGAAATTAAGTAAGAAATGTAAGTAGGTGAACAAAAATTCAATGAAAATATTATGCATGCTGAGTAACAATGCTCACCATTGTACTTAGAATCCGAATAGTTATTTTTCACAAAAAGGCAGATATTTCATGGGCGGATTTCTCTGTCCCGCCACGCCAGATTTCTGGTTCAGCACGCCATCGGGATTCTCCGTTTCGCTGGCTGGTCAATGGGGTTTCCCATTGTGGCAGCGCCACGCCATTGGGAAACCCCCGGGCTGCCAGCAAAACGGTGAATCCTGACAGTGGAGAATTCATCCCCATGTGTCTCTTCAGCAAAATAATTAATCATTTTAAATGTGACTTTTTCTCCAGTAATATCTTATCTGTGAAGAGGTTTTGAGATTTAAAAAAATCTTTTATTCTTTATTTAAAAGTATTTTTATTGGAATTTTGCACTTTATACATTGTTTACAAAAGGTGAATTTTGCAGTTTACACGTTGTTTACAAAAGGTGGCCATATGTACTGTTCCTTCCTCTCCTTCCCCTCCTCTCCCTTGTTGAATAGCCCCCCCTCCCTCTGTGAAACAAATCTGTTGGACTTTAACCTGGTGTTGTAAGACTTCTTACTGTGCTCACCCCAGTCCAACGCCGGCATCTCCACATCACAACAAACAATATAATCATTTTGTTGACCAAGTTAAAGAAGGCCTTGGGCATGTATGGATCTGAGCAGGAAGAGGAACCTGGGCAGAATGTTCATCTTGATCATCTGCAACCTCCCCGCTAGGGAGAGCGGGAGTGAGTCCCATCATATCGGTCCTTTTTAACTTCCTCTGCCAGACTGACCAGGTTCACTTGTGGATTGTGTCCAGTCATGGATTCCCAGATGGTGGAATTTGCATCAGGCTTGCTTGAATGGTAATCCCCCCAACTCTGCCCTTCCTCTTTCAGGTTCACAGAGAGTATGGACGGCACGGTAGCACAGTGGTTAGCACTGTTGCTTCACAGCATCAGGGGCCCGGGTTCGATTCCCGGCTTGGGTCACTGTCTGTGAGGAGACTGAACGTTCTCACAATGTCTGTGTGGGTTTCCGACAGGCAGCCCGGCTTCTTCCCACAAGTCCTGAAAAATATGCTGTTCGGTGAATTGGGCATTCTGAATTCTCCCTCTGTGTACCCAAACTGGCTCCAGAGTGTGGTGACTGGGGGATGTTTACAGTAACTTCATTGTAGTATTAATGTAAGTCTACTTGTGACACTAATAAAGATTATTAT
Source organism: Scyliorhinus torazame (assembly GCF_047496885.1). Taxonomy (NCBI): domain Eukaryota; kingdom Metazoa; phylum Chordata; class Chondrichthyes; order Carcharhiniformes; family Scyliorhinidae; genus Scyliorhinus; species Scyliorhinus torazame. The sequence goes on along the minus strand of NC_092712.1, from coordinate 140,322,888 downwards.
TACGATGAAGACTTCACTCTTGCTCAGGTTGAGCTTGTAGCCCGAGAAGGCTCCAAAGTCCCTCAGGAGCTTCATGATCCCTTTCATGCTGCTTTGCGGGTCCGAGTTGTAGAGAGGCAGATCATCTACATAGAGTGACAGTCTGTGCTCTCTGTCTCCTCTTCGGATTCCCTTCCAGTTTTTTGCTGCTCTGAGAGCGATCGCCAATGGCTCAATTGCCAGGGCGAATAGAAGCGGGGACAGCAGGCATCCCTGCCTTGTGCCCCTGTGCAGCTGGACGTATTCAGAGCTGATAGTGTTGGTCCGTACGCTCACCATGAGAGTGTTGTACAGGAGTTTCACCGATGAGTTGAACCCTGTCCCCAGCCCAAACCATTCTAGTATCTCAATGAGGTACTTCCACTCGACTTTGTCGAAGGCCCTTTCTGCGTCCAGGGAGACGATCACCTCTGATGTTCTCTCCACGGATGGGGTAATTATCGTGTTTTAGTAGTCACCTGATGTTCGCTGTTGGCTGCCTACCCTTAACAAAGCCGGTCTGGTGTCTGCAACCACCTCTGGTACGCAGTTTTCCAGTCGCCTGGCCAGTATGTTTACATTCTCATTGAGCAGCGAAATGGGTCTGTGTGATCTGCATTCCGTTGGGTCTTTGTCTTTTTTGGATATCAGGATATAGTGAGTTGTGCTGGTTGGATGCAAGGTGCCCTTCGCTAGCGTGTCTACAGACATCTCCCGCAAGTGCGGGGCCAGTGCTTCCACAAATGTTTTGTAGAAGTCCACCGGGACCTCATCTGGTCCTGGCGCCTTCCCCGCCTTCATGGAGCTGATGCTCTCCATGACCTCTCCCAGTTCTAATGGTGCCTCGAGCCCCCTCTTCCTATCATCCCCAACGACTGGCATGTCCAGTCCATTGAGGAACTGTTTCATCCCCGAGACCTGTCAGGGGGTTCAGAGGTGTACTGCCCTTAGTAGAAGGCCTCGAACACTTTGTTGACCTTTTTTGGTATGGCTACCAGTCTGCCTTTGCTATCATTCACCTACGCTATCTCCCTTGTGCCTGCCTGCTTTCTCAGCTTGTGAGCCAGCAGGCGGCTCGCTTTGTCTCTATGTTCATAGAAGGTTATTTTATTCTTTTAATAGGATAGAAAGGATTCAAGTGCTGGTCTCAGGGATTCATTCAGCTCCTTATTCATTTCTGCAGAACATTCGGAAGAAATACATATATTTCATGTCAGAAAAAGAGGAAGGCTTTCTCAAGGAGTGGAAAATTATTGGGAGTTGGGTCAAAAGTTACAAATCCATTTCTGGTAGTGTGATGGCTAAGTAGCCCCCTTGAACTATGTTCCACTGTGATCATTTCATAAATATAATGTTTTTCATTTGTTACTGTGAAAACATTCTAATGTAAATGTAAACATTTCTGGAACTATCCATTCTCATAAATATTTCACTAATAATGATGAGTTCAAAGTAGGCTTTCCACAAGGCTGATGACTATCAGCAACTTGTTAATTTTATGTTTTACATTGCCCCTGTTTCAAATTTGTTTGAAACTGATTGCAGTATCCTAACAACTATGCTGCACTGAAACAGGCATTTTCAAAGTGGGGGTCGCGACCCACAGACGTGTCCGATCGCTTGAATTCAGGCGCAACGGCCGCTGCAGCCGGCCTTTAAAAAGGATGGCTGCGAGCGGCTAAAAAAATGCATGCCCGGAACTCAGAGAGAAACACTGCCTCCTCCCAACGTCAGCACGCTGACCAGGAGAAGATTTTCTTTTCAAATTCAATTCCGTCTTCCTGCATCTGTCTTGAATATGCTCAATGGCTGAGCCTGCAAAACTCTCTTTGATAGTGAATTTTAGAAATTAAAAAGATTCATAATACTTTGAATCAAGTAATTCCTCCTCATCTATGTCTAAAATTGTCACATTGTAATTGGCAGACTATATCCCCAGACTGTAAACCATCCATCTGAGGAAAACTTACATTCTGCATCTGCTCTGTAGAATCCTGAGAGAATAGTGCCTGTTTCAATGAGGTCATTTCTCATTCTTTGCTACTCTAGACTACAGAATATAAACCTAGGCTCACCTCTTGCATTACAGTTAAGAGAAAATGGTGGGTTGCGAAGGTCGGCCGACGTGGGTCCTGAAGGATGGCGGTTGGTAAAAATGGGTCCCGGGCAAAAAAGTTTGCTAAACACCGCATTAAAAGACATGCACCTTCTCTGTGTTTAACCAGAAAAGGTGCAATCGTTAGCTATTCCCTGCCCATGGGTATTAAAAGCTTTGAAAAAAGCAAATTATTTCAACAGGCCATCATACAGGACTATTTCAGTCCATCAAATGTTTCCATTAAAAGTAACACACTCTGTGAACGCATCTGACCATGAACCACAGGGGCTGGTTTAGCACAGGGCTAAATCGCTGACTTTGAAAGCAGACCAAGGCAGGCCAGCAGCACGGTTCAATTCCCGTACCAGCCTCCCCGAGCAGGCGCTGGAATGTGGCGACTAGGGGCTTTTCACAGTAACTTCATTTGAAGCCTACTTGTGACAATAAGCGATTTTCATTTTTTGGTATGCGCAAGTTATAAAATAAACGTTTCTATCTCGAAACCAACATGTCTATTGATTATTCTGAACAGCCATTACTACACTCCCTATTATTTTCCACCAACTTTCCTTTCTTAATCTCAGAGTTACTTGCCCTTTTGCTCCTTCAGTTCTCCTCCATAATATTCAATATCAGCATTGCTCTCTGGCAATAGGTGACTTAGTTTGTTTGAGGCACAGGGTGTGTTATTTTTAGCGCATACTCTCAAGCCACACCCAGCAACATTGCTGATAATAGAGTAACGTAATTGCACACCAGTGTTACAAGTTAAAGTCATCCTCAGTTTGGATTTTAAATTTAGCTTTTGAAGTCCATAAAAGAAAAAGATTTGTGAAGCTGGAGTCCAATCACAAACAATGACATTCAGAGGTCACAACTGGTGTGCCTGGAAAGGTGCCATACAAATGAAAGTTCTTTCCTTCTTGTGTGATTGGCACAATTCATGCCAAAGCTAATCTGAGAAAAATGTGGAAAGAATCCTCATCAAAAGGCATTTTATATGGAATTATAAATATTAATAAATTCCTACTTTTTTTAGTATTAACTTTAATCTAAATCTAAATATTCTGAAATAGTAATAATATTTTACAGGAAAACACTTCTCAGTACTGCCGATAACTTTTACAGTATAATTTTGAGGTTAGATAAAATTGTCGAGAAAAATGACTTCCAATGATCCCACTATGTTACGTTACGTAGAATTAAAAAGTATTGAGAACACGGAAGCATGCCATTCGGCCCAACAAGTCCATGCTTGTGTTTAGGCTCCACACCTTTCTTCATTTAACCCAATTAACACACCCTGTATTCCTTGCTCCATCACCTGCTTATTTAGCTTCCCCTTAAATGCCTTGATGCTAGTTATCGCAATGATTTCTGGTGGTAATAAGTTCTAAGTTCTGACCACTTTCTGGGTAAAGAAATTTCTACTGAATTGTCTTCTGAAGTTATTCAATTCATCATCACAGCATGTGCCATTCAAGTCTGAGGTGGGGAAGAGACAGGGAAAGGAGAGACCAGAACTAACATGCACAAGAGCTTTTTAAGTAAGCATTTTATCAAGTAAGTTGGCTGTTTATTCCTTGATTAAGGTGATAGGATAGATCTTGCGGTATAATTGCAATGCCTTGAGGCCAACAGACAAGAACATATATCTTGCTCATGTGTCACAAACCTCACAGTTTCTTGTGAGGTCTGCTCACTTAATTATTATTCATGTATTCTGTGAAGGGTAGGGCACTGTTTCGATTATGTAGCTGCTCCAGGAAATGAATCTACAGCAGACCAACAGATTTCAGGAGCTCATGGTGTTGCTTGAATTAAAACCTGACCAATATATTGTGGTGTTGGGTGTTCTGACACACAGATGAGCCAACACAGTTGCATATGGTACAACGCTTCTTTATTTAAACTTACTATTTACAGTTTGGTCTTTGCACTCTGCACGTGGGGGGTTCCCTGCTTGTGGTGTTTTAACAGCTCTTTCTTGTTCCCTTCTCCCCAGACCTACTGACCACCAGGTGTCGTGCTCGTGCTTTTTATATGGTTGGTGTTCTTGTCTGTGATTGGTTGTGGTGTTGTGTACTCTGATTTGCCTGTTAGTGTGTCCATCATGATGTGTGTGTTTGAATATCATGACATCCCCCCTTTTTACAAAGATATGTGCCTACGTGGTGATAAATATGATCGTGTCGTGAGTGCATCTAGGAGTGTGTGTGTGTCGTGTGCAGCATGTGCATATGACGGAACTATGTACATGGGGCGATGTCGGGTGCGTCACATGAGCCAAGTTGTACCATAACATAACATAAATGCGAACGAGAGAAGAAGAAAAAAAAACTTGAACAGTTGTCCAGTCAGACGACCTCTGGAACGATAAACAACAACAGGTTATCATGTAAAATTGTGCAACTTGTTAAACATATGAACGGTATTATAAGTCCAGTCTAATGGGCTTGCGACGAGTTCGGGTTGACCGCCTCAAGGGTGGATCAAGAACCACCGGCTGCTGTGCAGGCCTGGCCATGGGCGGCGACGGAAAGGGCGTGATGTGCGGCAGCTCCACAAAGTCATCCTCGGAAGCCTGTTGAGGATCTGGCGTGAGCGTGCTGTGTGGCTGTGAGCGTGGAAGTCGGCGAAGGGCGCGCCGATTGCGGCGACGCACGGAACCATCCGGCATGCGAACCAGGAACGAGCGGGGAGCCACTTGTCGGAGGACTTCGGCCAGTGCTGACCAGGCACCATACGGTTGATGGACGCGTACTTTGTCTCCGGAGGACAGGGGGGGCAGGTCCGTCGCTCGTGTGTCGTACCGACTTTTCTGGCGATCACGCTGCAGTTGCATGTTCCGAAGAACCGCCTCATGGTCTGTCGTTGGTGCCAGGATGGACGGTACCGTCGTCCTGAGGGAGCGACCCATTAGTAGCTGCGCTGGCGAGAGACCCGTGGATAACGGGGCCGATCGATAGGCCAGCAAGGCAAGGTTAAAGTCCGATCCGGCAGCAGCCGCCTTGCACAGGAGCCGCTTGGCGATGTGGACACCCTTTTCAGCCTTCCCGTTCGATTGTGGATGCAGAGGGCTGGACGTCACATGAGTGAAACCATATGCTGCGGCAAAGGACGACCATTCACGGCTGGCAAAACAAGGTCCATTGTCTGACATGACAGTCCTTGGAATGCCATAGCGAGCAAATGTCTCCTTGCAGGCCCCAATGACTGCGGACGACGTCAGATCATGGAGAGGCATGACTTCCGGGTAGTTTGAGAAGTAGTCTATAATAACAATGTAATCTCTGCCTAGCGCGTGAAATAGGTCAACACCCACCTTCGCCCAGGGGGACGTCACCATCTCGTGTGGTAGAAGTGTTTCCGGAGGTTGCGCCGGCTGAAACCTCTGACAGGTTGTGCAGTTGAGCACCATGTTGGCTATGTCTTCATTAATACCCGGCCAGTATACCGCCTCCCGGGCCCTTCGTCTGCATTTTTCGACGCCCAAGTGGCCTTCGTGTAGTTGATGAAGAATCATCTGGCGCACGCTGTGCGGAATAACGATCCTGTGTGATTTCATAAGGACCCCGTCTATGTTGGTGAGATCATCTCGCACATTATAAAACTGGGGGCACTGCCCTTTTAGCCACCCTTCCGTCATGTGGCGCATCACTCGCTGCAGAAGGGGGTCAGTCGCCGTCTCTGCGCGTATGTGGGCCAGACTAGGATCATCAGCTGGCAGATTTGCTGCTGTCAGAGTTACGTGTGCCTCAATTTGACGCACGAACCCCTCCGCATCTGGTGGTGTGCTCACTGCTCGGGAAAGAGTGTCCGCCACGATGAGTTCCTTCCCCGGAGTGTAGATCAGTTCAAAATCGTACCTCCTGAGTTTAAGTAAGATGCGCTGGAGGCGAGGAGTCATGTCGTTCAGGTCTTTGTTAATGATGTTGACCAGGGGACGGTGGTCAGTTTCGACCGTAAATCGTGGCAGGCCATACACATAGTCGTGGAACTTGTCCAGTCCAGTTAACAAGCCCAGGCATTCTTTTTCGATTTGCGCGTAGCGCTGTTCGGTAGGGGTCATGGCTCGTGAGGCATACGCAACCGGGGCCCATGATGACGTGCTGTCTTTTTGCAGGAGTACCGCTCCAATACCAGATTGGCTGGCGTCTGTTGAGATCTTTGTAGGGCGAGTCGTGTCAAAGAAGGCCAGCACTGGTGCCGTGACCAGTTTGTGCTTGAGCTCCTCCCATTCCCGCTGATGCGATTGGTGCCAGTTGAATTCTGTCGATTTTTTACAAGATGGCGCATATTTGTTGTATGAGAAGCCAGGTTGGGAATGAACTTCCCAAGGAAGTTGACCATGCCCAGGAATCTTAAGACAGCCTTCTTGTCAGCCGGTCGTGGCATGGCTGTGATGGCGCTAACCTTGTCTGCATCGGGACGGACCCCTGACCTTGAGATGTGGTCCCCGAGGAATTTCAGCTCCGTCTGGCCGAAGGCACACTTCGCACGGTTGAGACGCAGGCCATTTTGTCGTATGCGGGTAAAGACACGTCGTAGACGATGCATGTGTTCCTGCGGAGTGGTGGACCAAATGATGATATCGTCCACATATACACGTACCCCTTCGATGCCTTCCATCATCTGCTCCATAATGCGGTGGAATACTTCAGATGCCGAAATGATGCCGAATGGCATCCGGTTGTAGCAGAATCTGCCAAAAGGGGTGTTGAATGTGCATAGTCTTCGGCTGGCCGGGTCCAGTTGGATCTGCCAGAATCCTTTGGACGCATCCAATTTAGTGAATATTTTGGCTCGCGCCATCTCGCTGGTGAGGTCTTCTCGTTTCGGGATGGGATAGTGTTCCCGCATGATATTGTTATTCAGATCTTTTGGATCTATGCATATACGGAGCTCGCCAGAGGGCTTCTTTACACAGACCATGGAGCTGACCCATGGCGTGGGCTCCGTGACCCTGGATAGGACCCCTTGGTCCTGAAGAATCTGCAGTTGTGCCTTGAGGCGGTCTTTGAGTGGCGCAGGAACCCTGCGAGGTGCGTGAACGACAGGGATGGCGTCCGGTCTGAGTCGAATCTTGTACGTGTATGGCAATGTCCCCATGCCTTCAAAAACCTCCTGGTTGTGAGCAAGGAGGGAATGGAGATTTGCGTGGAACTCAGCATCCGGGAAGTCGGATGTCTCATCTGGAGATAGAGACATAATGCGCTGTACCAGGTGAAGGACCTTACACGCCTGTGCGCCGAGTAACGAGTCCTTTGATGAGCCGACAACTTCGAAGGGGAGTGTGGCCGTGTACCTCTTGTGAGTCACCTGTAGCTGACAAGATCCTATGGACGGGATGACGTTCCCGTTATAGTCAACCATCTTGAGCCGGGATGGCGTGATGGGTGGTTTGACCTTCATGGCCTGGACTGCAGAGTAAGCAATCAGGTTGGCGGATGCGCCGGTGTCCAGACGGAAGGCGACGCGAGATCGGTTGACCGTCAGGGTGGCACACCACTCATCGGCTGGATTGATGGCATTGACCTTGTTGACATCAATGACGGAAACTCGGAAGGCATCCTGGTCATCTGCATCACTTAACTGGAAGTCTTGATGCGTGGGCTGGACGGTCCTGACTCGTCTGCGAGGTTGGCGAGGATGCGCCGGATCCATGGGTTGAGCCGAACGACAGTGGGCTGCGTAGTGGCCCATCGTGGCACATCTGTGGCACTGTCGGTTTTTTGCAGGACATTGCCCTTTTAAATGTAGAGCTCCACAATTGCCGCACGTCATGACGTCACGGCGTTCGTTGCGCCACTGCGCATGCGCAGTGCGATCTTGCGGTGGGCGCGCCTGCGCAGTGCGTCCCTCGTTGTGGCCGTTATTTTTGGCGCGCACCTGCGCGGGAGACCGCGAAAAGCGCGGGAAGCGGCCGCTGTCGTCCGGGCCGTGGGTCGGGAAGTAATCGACGGCCTGGATGCGTTCGACGTCGTGGGCGGCCTGGCTTGCCGATTCGACGGCTGGGGACCCCCTCCGTGCCAACTCGGACGCCTGAAATCGGGCAAAACGGCAGGTAGCATTTTCGTGGAGGACACAGGCTTCCACAGCAGACGCTAAGGTGAGGCTTTTCATTTTAAGAAGCTGCTGGCGTAGGCCACTAGAGGCAACGCCAAAAACAATCTGGTCCCTGATCATGGACTCTGTGGTGGTGCCGTAACCGCAGGACTGCGCTAGAATCCGGAGGTGCGTCAAAAAGGGTTGAAAAAGCTCCTCCTTACCTTGCAGGCGTTGCTGAAAGAGGTATCTTTCAAAACTTTCATTTACTTCAACTTGAAAGTGCTGGTCCAGTTTGAGGATGACCGTGTCATATTTGGCTTGGTTTTCGCCTTCTTCAAACACCAGTGAGTTGAAAACGTCGGTTGCGTGCGGACCTGCGTAGAAGAGGAGCATTGCAATCTTCGAGTCATCCGAGACATTCTGTTTTTCGGTGGCACGGATGTACAGGTCAAATCGCTGCCTGTAGAGCTTCCAGTTGGTACCTAGGTTCCCCGTGACTTGCATCGGCTGCGGTTTGCCGGTGTGGTCCATGTCCAGAATGGCAGGTTAGTAGGCAGGTATCGATCCACTCCTGTACCATGTGGTGTTGGGTCTTCTGACACACAGATGAGCCAACACAGTTGCATATGGTACAACGCTTCTTTATTTAAACTTACTATTCACAGTTTGGTCTTTGCACTCTGCACGTGGGGGGTTCCCTGCTTGTGGTGTTTTAACAGCTCTTTCTTGTTCCCTTCTCCCCAGACCTACTGACCACCAGGTGTCGTGCTCGTGCTTTTTATATGGTTGGTGTTCTTGTCTGTGATTGGTTGTGGTGTTGTGTACTCTGATTTGCCTGTTAGTGTGTCCATCATGATGTGTGTGTTTGAATATCATGACATATATAACGGATACAACAGTATTCTTGTAAATTTGGAAAGAAATGCAGCGGAAGGAAGTCATCAAGGATTACTGGAGGTGGTACCCCATGTGGTGAGATGTCCATCAGACATTAGTAAAATTCCAATAATGATTGATGGAGGCACTCAGTTGGTCATTAATTAGTCACTTAAGGGTTTCAATTGGCATCAGGACATGTAGGCCACCTGCCAACTAGCCCACATTAAATGTCATTGGTGGTAAGAAGGTGGCAGGGACAGCACCTCACCATCCCACCCAATTTATATGCCCCACTTTCCAGACCACTCCCAGGGAAGTAAATGTAAAAATTCCAGCCAATATCTGCAAGTTTCACAGTAACTTTTGCATTTAACTGCCTCTAGTTAAATATGACGTGTTGCAACTAGCCTTCTCACCTTGACTTTCCAAGCATTGGTTCACCGTAATTAGCCTTTACTCATACAATCACAGGCCACCCAAACAGACATGCAGTGCATTTTACATTGAAAAGCTGTAGGGTGCGATCTTCCGGCTTCGTTACACTTGCGCTCAAATGTAATGAGGCCGGTGAGTAGCGGGAGAGGCCAAAAACGGGAACTGCGCCAGGCGCCAAGCAGTTTGCGATGCAATCGGCCTGCTCTCGTAGGCGAAATCGGGGTCTCGCCTTGGCGTGGTGAGAAACCAATTATCACCACTTATGCCCAATTTCCATACAATTAATCAGAACCAACCCTTATCCAACGGCCTCCCGTCATTCAATGGCCTCCCCAGCAAGTGTTCCCACGAGCGCCGATTAGTCCTCCTTTTTTAAAAATGTTAACCTGACAAACGTCTTCTGTGGGGAGCCGAGGAGGTGAGTAGCATCTTTGTTCACAGGCAAAGAGCCCAGAGGTGCTGGGCTTTCTGGCCCTGTGCTCGGTGGGGATGGGGTCCCTCGGCTGGGGGTGGGGGGACCCTCCTCAGGGGTGGGCCGCTATAGCAGGGTAGGGGGGTGCTGGGTGGGGGCAACCAAGGGCAACCGCTCGTGGCACCACCATGCCAACCCCTGGATCATGTGTACTCATTCCAGGGGCAGCCCTTGTCCCTGCCCTTCTGCCCCGGATAATCCGTAGCCCCCACCGACTGCCGAGGCCTCTGACCATGAAGGTGAAGGCTATTAGTAATAGAGAATTTGCAATCGTGGTTAAGTTCTGTCATGTGAGTGTCCCTTTAAGAAAGATTTGGTCTTACCACATGGCTTGTAGCATGGCTTCAGTGATGTCATTTGTGGTGGAGCTGAACTGTGGCTGGCAGGTGAGAGGGGGGTTGAAGTTTTGGGGTTTCAGTTTCGGTTTGTTGCTTTGGACTGCAGAACAGAAGCAGTGTTTCCCTGTTTTCTGTGTTTTTATTTTAAAGCTGTCCCAGTGAACTGACAGCACATTGGGTGTGGCAATCTGCCTTGGTAACGTTAAAGACAGAGTTGCTTTCCAGAAGGAGTTTGTATCTGCTGGTTGGAGGCTGGATCTCAGGGAAAGGACCCGTCTCATTCAAGTGAGAGTACAGTGTGCTGCGCCACGCCCTTGAAAGGGGTTTTGGTTTAATGGATTTTGTATTGAATTGGAACAGCGACTAAGGGGGATTCATTAAGAGTTATATATATATAGAACATAGAATATAGAAAATACAGCACAGAACAGGCCCTTCGGCCCACGATGTTGTGCCGAACCTTTGTCCTAGATTAATCATAGATTATCATTGAATTTACAGTGCAGAAGGAGGCCATTCGGCCCCCTGAGTCTGCACCGGCTCTTGGAAAGAGCACCCCACCCAAACTCAACACCTCCACCCAACACTAAGGGCAATTTAACATGGCCAATGCACCCACCCTGCACATCCTTGGACCGTGGGAGGAAACCGGAGCACCCGGAGGAAACCCACGCAGACACGGGGAGGACGTGCAGACTCCGCACAGACAGCGACCCAAGCCGGAATCGAACCTGGGACCCTGGAGCTGTGAAGCAATTGTGCTATCCACAATGCTACCGTGCTGCCCTTAAGAACAAATAAATCTACACTATATCATTTTACTGTAATCCATGTACCTATTCAATAGGTAATATAGATTACTGTAGTTGTTGTATGTTTTTTCAAGTTTGTAATTGATATCAAATTCTTGATAAGCATTTTATATATGTTAACTACATTCTTGTGATAAAGTTTTGTTTTGATAAAAGCGCTGAGGAAGTCTGATGAATCACACCTGAAGTGAAGGCTCTTGTGCTCATCCTAGCCAAATTCAACATAAAAGTTATAGGTCAGGTGAGTTTCGCAATACACTTTGGAGTTTCTAAGGCCTGGCACATAACACTTCACACATGCCAAGTGGAGAGGGCGTTCCGGGTGGGGTGGTGGTGGGGTGAATGGAGGGTCCCGGGCTGGGAGTCACCGCTGTTTGTCAGTCTAACCCCCTCTCCCAATGCCTTACAAATATTGAATACTATGGCAGGAATGTTGGACACAGAGGTTGCCCTCGTGGTGCGGATGCTACGTGATGCGGCCAGGTGTCGGAGACGGCAGCACAGCAACGGCTGCAGATGCTCGAGGTAGCGGACCCCGCCCCACATCCTGAGGACCCGGCCGCCCATCAGGCTAGGGAGGGACCCAGAGGTGGAGTCCCGCAACAGCCCAGGGTGTAGAGGTGCCATTGGTCATTCAAACAAATGATGGACAGCATGTGCCACAGGAGGCTCCATCTCAAAAAGGTGACAGTGAAATACCTGTGCCATATCCTTATGGACTGGGAACCACATGGAGGAGGAGGACACCCACTCCCAGTAGTCGTCAAAGTCACTCCAGCCCTGAACGTTAATGCCACAGGATAATTACATGGCTTGAGTGGGGACCTGTGTGGTATCTGACTGGCCACAGCCCACAGATGGATCCGGCAGGTCGCGAATGCTTTGTATGCCCGGGTGTAAGACAGCATCATTTCTGACATGGACCAGGTCCAACAGGATCCCCGGAAGCAAGTTTCTCCACCATCAGTCGAGATGCCCCAGGGCCAGGGAGTCATCGATGCCACGCATGTTGCCCTGTGTTCACCGGGCCATCTGGGGGTGCTCTAAATTAATCGAAAGGGGTTCCACTCCCTCAACATACAGCTTGTGTGTGACCACCAGATGAAGATCAAGCACGCATGTGCCTGCTTCCCGGGGAGTGTGCACGACAGCTCCATCCTGCGGCAGTCGGTCATCCCTGCCCTCTTCGAGGACCAGCCCAGGATGGCCGGTTGGCTCTTGGGGGATAAGGGATATCTGCTGAGGCCTTGGCTCAGGACGGCAATATGGAGGCCGGAGACAGAAGTGGAGACCCGCTACAACGAGGTCCATGCAGCCACCCAGACCGTCATTAAGTGGTGCATCGGACTCCTCAAGATGTGGTTCCGATGCTTTGACTACTCCAGAAGTGCACTCCAGTACACCGCCCGGAGAGTCACCCACTTTGTGGTGGTCTGCTGTGTCCTCCACGACCTGGCACAGCAGCGGGGCGACGAGCTTGATGTTCGTGATGAGGGACATGTGGCCACCTTGGAGGAGGAGGAGAAGGAGGAGGAGGTGGATGAGATGAGGATGATGAGGCGGCGCCGGACCAGCAGGGGCTTGAGGACAAGGCCGCGGAGGAACCTGAGACCCAGCTGAAGGCTGCAGGACAGGCGACAGCGGTGAGGGTCCAGCAAGCCCGGAGGGCCAGGGAGGTCCTGATACCCGATTCACTTAGCATGTAGCCTTGTCCATTGTTGCATCCTTACCCACCCACTACCCCCATTTCCTAGCCTCCCAGGGTATGTGTCACATCACTCCAGGGTTCTGGGACTGTGTCGGTACTGTCAGCGGGTCACTTTTGAGGGCAGGGGGATGATAATAACTTGTAGAGAGCTGGGTTCTGGTGCTCCTCAGTCTATGCCATAGTCTCCTCGCTGCCTGTCTGCTGAGTGCTCGATCACACCCATCACCTGCACGCAGTGATGCATTGCGGAAGAAATGACTGAGGTTTCCTACTGGTTGTGCATTTATTGTTCAATATATGTCCCCACTCTCCCGATGGTGCAGCCCCACCATTCACCCCTACCAACGCCACACCCCTACCTAACCCATCCCCCCTACCCTGGTGCCCTCAGTGATCCTTGATGTGCTTTGCCTTCCGAGCCCTACCACTATATCCAGACGTGTCCCCAGGATGCACATCGGACGGGGAGGCAGCCAGCTGCTTACCGTCCCGTGGCCTTCGATGCCCCTGGCAGGCATCCACAGGGAGCTCTGGGGCTGGAGCGTCCCGGCACACTTGTCGACGGCACATGGATAACCGTGCTGCCCTGTCCCGTGTGCTGACCCCAAGACGTGGCCTCATCAGAGGGGTGGACCTCGGGAGATCTGATGGCCACTGTCGCTGCCCCATGGGACGGGTCTGGGTTGGCACTCAGCGCCCCCTCCTCCTGGTCGGTGCCCATTCGGGCCTTGGGGTTCACCTTGGGATGGAGGGACAGCTGGTTTGAGCCCCGGCTGCCCCTACATCATCTGGCTCTGCCAGCCCTGGTGGTTCCCCATAGTCCGCACCATTGTGTCGCCGCCCTTGGCGATGCTCTTCAGTAACTGGGCCATGCACTGCACTGCCTCAGCCATGCCCATCTGTGACCGGGACAAGCTCTGCAGAGCCTCAGCCATGCCCATCTGAGAGCGGGACATGTCCCGCAGGACCTCATCAAGGTCAGCCTGGTACTGGGTGACATCCCCCAGTGAGGCAGACATACTGCCGAGACCCTCAGCCATGGTCGTCACCGACTGCACGACACCTTGGACACTTTGATGCCGATGTCGTGCACCAGGATCTCCATTGCGGTCACCATCCTAGAATTGTTGGCCTCGGTGCCACGCATTGCCGACACCATCTCCTGCACCTGTGGCCTCTGGGACTCCTCCAAAATGCTATGGACATGCTGGAGTGACACTGACATCTCCTTCTGAATGTCCCGGCCGCTCCCTATCATCTCCATCAGCTCCAGGTAACCGACTTCCAGAGGCTCCGCATCAGGCTGAGAGCCAGCTGGGTCCTGGGATCCAGCAGCACGCCAACTGCTGTCTTGCCTGGGGGTTCCTGCCTCCAGCTGATGTGCATCATCAGCAGTGTGGTGCTCACCAGATTGTGCCCCAGAAGCCTGACCACTGACACTTCCCACCGAGGTGTGTGTATCTGCGCTGGTGGAGGGTGGGGATCACAGCTGCGCCGCGACTATAACAGTTGCATCCTCAGAGCTCTCCTCCGAGGTGTTCTCTTCGGAGTCAGGAGATGGGGCCACCCGGGATGGGCCGGTTCCTTCGGCTGCTGGACCTGCGGGAGAATGGACATGTGGTCAGTGGGAGGGATGGGTCAGTCAGTAAGGCAATCACTACTCACGTTTGACAGGTCCTCCGGAGGGAGCCTGGTGGTCCCTCAGCTCTGCGGCATCTGTCAGCCTTCGCGTGGGTGACCGCCCTGTCCTCGGCCACACCAGTGACCTCCAGGGCCCACTCCTCGAAGGAGGTGAGGATTTTCAAATCCAGCACCCCACCGCCAGCCTGGGCCCTCTCCCGCTGATTATAGGAAAGCTTTTCATGAGGAGACACAGAGAGGGAATCATTAGCCACACGCGTGGTTCACAGTTGTGGGAGAGCGGGTGTGAAGGGAGGGTTGGGGTGGAGGGAGGCTTGAAGGAGTGGGTAGAGGGAGGATTTAAGGGGGAGGTGGTGGAGGGAGGATTGAAGGGAGGGGGTGGAGGGTGGGTTGTGGTGGCAGGAGGGTTGAAGGGTGGGTGGAGGGAATGCTGAAGGGGGAGGGGGATGGAGGGAGGATTGGGGGTCGCCTGTGGAGGGGATGCTCCCGTGGTGGGTGGCGGAACGTTGGTGCCTACTCACTCGTGATGCCTGGTGTAGATCATTGACCTTCTTCCAACACTGGAGGCCTGTCCTCCTGGTCACACTGCCCGAGTTGACTGCTGCCGCCACCTCGACCCAGGCAGCACTGGCTGCCTTGTGGCTGACCCTCCAGGACCCTCTGGGGAACAGGACATCCCTTATGACCTCCACCGCGTCCAAGAGCCTCCCCAGGTCAGCATCCCCGAATCCTGGGGCCGGTCTCTTTGGCGCTATTGTTATGAGCTAGCTGAGCAAGTGTAGCTTAAGTGCTGCTCGATCTTGTTAGCGGGTGACTTACGAGCCCGGTGCCGGTGAATCAGCTGGTGAGCCAGCATTCGTGGCAGGAGGATTCTCATTAATAGACAAAGTGGGAGGTACATCAACCTAATAAGGGAGAGTTCTGCAGTACAGCCTAATTGAAAAAGAATGATTGTTGCTTGTTGCATCTCTGCTTTGCAAAGGGCATTACCATGTAAAGGAAAGAACGGAAACAGTTGCAGGCAACCAGCGGAATGTTCATGTCAAGAGACACAAGTCATATCTGTGTGCGCAACCAATCATTTCACAAGATGTTCAAGGCAAAGAAAAAGTTCAGTTAATTGCTTGAAACATCCAATGACCAATAATCATCTGCACATAGATTGGTTAATTGAATCATAGCCTCACATCAGCATCCAGTAGTACAAAAGCAGTTTTGTCCAATTACTTATTCTACCTCATTCCAAGTGAACAGTCATGACATATTTGAATTCAGTTAGCTGAAATTATATTCACCCTAACAGTGTGACTGTGTTTATGTGGTAAGAATGTGCTCAGCATATTTATTTTTTTGCTGCAGCCTTCGCCTGAAAATGTGTGGTGTTTGTCTTCCACTTTCTCCATATTAGCAGCTTAATTGTTTTCTCAATGTGGGGAGGAAATGAGGTGGATGATTGCTGGGACATACAAGTGGTAGAATGTTTGTCTGCCCCAGTTCACAATTTGGCATGTGCAAGTTTACTTGGGACTGGCCAGTATGAGTGGGACATTATCCTGACAGCCATCTCCATCACCCACGCCCAGGAAGGGAAATCATGGGTCTTGGTGCCTGTTTCCAACCCCCTTCTCCGTCCACCTTCCCTTTAACCTTTCCCTCCTCATCATGCACAATCTTTTTTACATTTCTAAGGTTCACCAACCAATTTGCCAAACAATCACAGAAAGGTCCTAGTATAATGATGACACCCATTGTTAGCATCTGGTTACAGATATTGGGCGTGGTTTCCCGGGATTGGGCCCGGTGTTCCCTGCCTGTATGAGGTGGGCTCGGGGATTCCCCCCAACAGGTGAGTTGGGGCATTGGGGAGGTCCATGGGATGCAAAAGGGGGTCGAAAAATTGGGGCGCTGCCAATCTCTTGCTGAACTGAGGAGCTCTGCTTGTCGGAGTTCACTGTTGAAGCCGAATAAAAACCAGAGTGCCATTAGATAGTGGGTCGTTCCTGGTTTGGGAATGACCCCTCTAATCCTGCCCAGATCAGACTCCGTTTTGTTTTCGTTAGATCGCACCCATTGTCTGATATATATGCAGTATGGGCCGTTAATATTAAGAACAGCAATAATATAATGGAGGATTAGTTTGTGAGTATCCTGTAGGTGATCCGGCCTTGACTATTAAACAAACCAGAGAGCATAAAGCTTACTTCAGTGGTATCATGGAATATTGTCAATTTAGAAAATACCCCATTCGTCATTTATAACATCTTGCAGGCAAAAACACTGACTTTGGTGCCTGGAATGATATGCATAAGCAATTCTGTATGTTAATATGTCAGACCTCCAACAAGCAAGTGGCAGTAGAACTGCACCACGTGACACTGCAACCTCGGGGAGTCTGAGTGAGGGGTCATTGTGGATAGTCGTGTTTAGTATTCGCTCTCGTATTCTTGTTGTTAACAGTTCGTTAGTAGTATTAGTATAGTTTTCTACCCATTGCAATGGGTAGAAAACTCCCCGTGTTCCCCCCTCCCCCCGTGTTCCCCCCTCCCCCCGTGTTCCCCCCTCCCCGTGTTCCCCCCTCCCCGTGTTATTGCAATTTAATAAATCTTAACTAGTCACGAACTAGAGATTCTTTGGTGCACTGACTCAATCATTGCAATGCACTAGAACATAACAGTGCCTGCCACAGCTTTTGTATTTATTTGCTGGTTTAAATTCAACAGAGAATTTTGAAAAATGTACATCATTTTATTTTGTGGTATTAAACCTTAAAAGTGACCCTCCCAGCAACCCCACACAATATTAACCCCCCACCCCACCCACTAGCCCTCCTGCCAACCCACCCACACCCCAACTCCACCACATTCCCCGCACCCCCTCACACCAACTCTCACCCCACCCCCTCACCCCAGCCTTCCACAACCACAGCTCTGAAACTTTGAAAGTTTGGTTATTCCTACCATAGAGCTAACTTTCTTTATCGCTTCGATTGCCATCCTGAGGATAATGTTGAAAATTAATTTCAAAAAATAGTTTTGGCTGACTGCCTTTCTTTCCATCTGCAGGTAATACTTTGATCTAGCACTGCTGAGCTCTCATAATTCTTATGCCAAGAGCAGTCAAATGAATCTGACCATAATGAGGTCAGTAACCAAGTAACTTATTGTTTGTAATTTAAAAGGTTTGGTTGTACGTCCCTTATCTTAATTCTTTGATGGGATGTGGTCATCACTGGCAAGGCCAGCACTAGTTGTCCATCCCTAATTGCCCTTGAACTGAATGTCTCACTGGGCCATGTTAGAGGGCAGTTAAGTGTCAATCCATATGGTTGGAGTCACATGTAGGCCAACAGATTTCTTTCCCTACAGGGCATTAGTGAACTAGATACGACAATTGCTGATAATTTGACGTCTGCGTTTTCTGAGACTAGTTTTCAATTCCAGACCATTGTTTTAAAATTCAATTTAAATTTGACCAGTTGCCATGGTGGGATTTGAATCTATGGCCTCAAGGCATTAACCCGGCCCTTGGGATCACCACTTTACCACCACCACCCCCAGTTTGAGCCAATTCGAATAGTTTCAGGCTGGAAATATCTATCTAAGACTGGCAGCTTCACTGGACAAAATAGCTGGCTGGAAAGTTTGCTGGAGAAAAATCAAGTCAAAAGAATCAAACTTTATCTGGGCTGAGACCAAACAGATTATATTTAGTGCTGTCAAGCACTGAAGCCCATCAAAATGCATTGGCTCACAGTCCTTGCTTAATGAAAGATGTACTGCAGCACAAGCCAATAAGTAGAAATTCTTTGGTGGATAGAACAAAAGGAAAGGAAACCAGCCACCACACCCAAACGGAATATGAGAAGATGCCATCATCAACATGAGCAGCATGAAGTGCAATCCTCAGTTTGGCACCAAGGATGTGAAAGAAATCTCTTTTAAACATTAGACCTAACCCCAATAGCAATCCACTTGAGAAGGGCACAGTCACTTCCTAGCTCAGGTTTCATTCTTTAACATTGTTTCAAATAATTTCCGGTTCTGGGCTTCGAGGAATTGGAATCAAAGTGTAGAAAGCTCTGTGCTCACTAAAATTACACAAGACAGTTAGCATTGCTGAAATGAATGTTTGTTGTGAGATCCCAGTCTGGATTTGTCCTATCTGTGGGAATTTACCTGTCAGCGCTGGATTTCTTGCTGGAAAGTGAGAAATCAGAGGCCCGAAGGTTTTGTTAAAAATAAGAACAGATGGCTACAGACTACTGCACAATTACTCACTTTGGGACAGATGCTTTAGGAATATCTTTGGGACACTGCATAGGGTAAACGAGACCTCTTCATGTGCCTGGTTGAGCCTAATACAGTTTAAGGTGGTGCACAGGGTGCATTGACTCGAGCGAGAATGAGTGGGTTCTTTCAGGGAGTAGCAGATGAGTGTGAGAGTTGTGGGCAGGGACCATCGAATCACGTGCACATGTTTTGGGGTTGCAAACATTTGGGAAGATTCTGGGCGGGAGTGTTCGCAGTCTTAGCCAGGATAGTGGAGGAGGAGGTGGATCCGTACCCTTTGGTGGCGATATTTGGGGTCTCATGGAAGCCGGACTGCTGGAGAGGAGGAAGGCCGATGTCTTGGCCTTCGCCTCTCTGATTGCACAGCGGCGAATTTTGCTGGCGTGGCGGTCGACTTCGCCACCGGGGTAGCGGCTTGGTTGGGTGACCTGTACGACTTCCTGCGATTAGAGACAATAAAGTATGAGTTAAGGGGCTCTTCAGGGGGTTTTGACAAAGGTGGGGGATGTTTGTGATCGTGTTTGAGGGGCTGTTTATCGCAGGAGAGTGGGGGGGGGGGGGGGGGGGGGGGGGTTAAAAGAGGAAAATCTGGACAGACTGTATAGTTGATTGTAGGGAAGCATGTTTCCCGGGGTGTTTGTTCGCTGTAACCTGTTTTGATACATGTTTGTAATAAAATACATTTAAAAGAAAAAAGGAATATCTTTGGGAATATTGGGAAAGGAAGATTTCCTGTTTGGATTTCCAGCGTTCCCTTCCTAGTAAAGAGGTATGATCTCCTTCAGAGTAGAGTCATCGTGCTATTGATACATCAATATAAATGTTTCCTCTGTGGTCTGAAACAAAAAGCTGCAAATTTATATTTCTTAAAAATTGAATCTAATTTTGAAAATCAGGTTAGTACAAGTTCGCTTTAAACCAAATGAAAAACTGAAAGGAACAATCAACTGGCCCTTTGCCGTTCAGTTGTCCATCTGTCAGTTCCTGATGGGTAAACATCAGAAACTGATGTGATTTGTCCCACCAGGAATAGAAAGGAAACAATATGCTTGATTTATATTTAAATCTGCCAGTTGAAGATTTTAGAACATGGACAATCCTGTTCCTTGATCCCATTCTATGGCTGATCTGCATCTTAAATCAATTTTCCCATCTTTGTTCGACATCGCTCAATATCCTTTTCAAACTAAGATCTACCTATCTGACAGTTCTAAATGTCCTCAAATCCTGGAATAGTTCCAAATTTTCACTGTATTTTGTGGGAAAAGGCCTTCCTGATTTCATCCATAATTGAACTGGCTCTAATTTAAGATTATGTTCTCTTGTTCTGGATCCTCTCAGAAGAGGATTTAGATTCTGTATCTACCCTTGTCAAATCCCATAATAATTTTAAATACCTTGGACTAGATCACTTCTGAAACACCTAAATTTAAGGGAATACAATCTACATTTGTGTGACATAATTTAACTCTTTAAGCCCTGAGATGATTCAAATCAATTTATACTGTGCCATCTTCATGGTTAATATATCTCAATATCTGAATCTGATGACAGAAACAGAATATAGTATATAGAGATCACTAAAAACTAGAGAACAAGTATGAAAAGTAATCAAGAAGGTTCATGAAATATACCTGCCTCTTTTTTGCTGACCACTCGCAAACAAGTATGATTGGCACCTAAGAAACTCTGTGGTACTGGTCATGGGTTCTGATGAGCCTGCTCGGAGAGCCACATCTTCGACCGCACACTTGGCAGGTGTTTCCGGAAGTTGGGATCAGTCCTTGAACTCTAGATCACTGGTAATCCTTTCTCAGGCTCCGTTACCGGGCCTCCTATCGTCATTGGGTGTTTCAAAGAATTGTGTTCCTTCAATCAGGAGATTCATCCAAGTAGATCTCTTCTGAGCAAAGGTCTCCCAGATAACCTTTACATTAAGAGGGTGGTGTTCAAAACTGAGGCATCAATGCTTTATTTGTAATGAGCCTCGGTCAGATTTAATCTGAAATGCCCAGTTTTGCCAAAAGAACCGTGGTTGGAAAATCCTTCCCAGTTATTCACCCTCGTCACTCCAAGTCAATAACTATGTTGAGAAGGGTTAAATATAAGGGGCGCAATTCTCCCAACGGGAGTCTAAGTGCCGACGCCGGAATGAAAACCGGAGTGTTTCACTCCGGCGTCAGAGCCCGCTCCCAGCCCCTATCCTCCCGCCCCCAGGGGGCTAGGAGCGGCGTCGTGTCATTTATGTAAAAGCGGTGCCGCGTAACTGACGCTGTCGGCCCCGCGTGAATGACGTCACCCACGTATGCGCAGTTGCCGTCCTCCCCGAGGCCGCCCCGCAAGAAAATGTCGGATGGATCTTGCGGGGCGGCGGAGGAAAGGAGGTCCTCCTTCAAAGAGGCCGGCCCGCCGATCGGTGGGCACCGATCGCGGGCCAGACCCCATTTGAGGCCCGCCCCCCCGGTGCAAGAGCCCACCCCCTCCCACAGGCCCCCCCCCCCGAGTTCCTGCGCTGTTCCCGCCGGCAGCGACCAGGTGTGCACGGTGCCGGCAGGAACCCGCCGTATTGGGCAGGCCGCTCGGCCCATCTGGGCCGGAGAATCGCCGCTCGCCCGTTGCAAACGAGCGGCAGTTCTCCCAGCGGCCAGCCGTGATTCTCGCCGCACTGGTTTGGGAGGGGGGAGAATCGCGTGCGGGCGTCGGGGCGGGGTGGCGGGACATGCGCGGTGCCCCGGCAATTCTCCCACCCGGCATGGGGGGCCGGGGGGGGGGGGGAGAATTCTGCCCACAGACTCCCTACGTTACAATCCTCATGGGGGAACCGTCAACCAAAATAAAATAACCACATTTACTGAATGAGCCCCAGAAAAGAATTTTACCGACACTTCTTCTAGCTTTTACTTCAAAATAAATCAGTAAAACATGCATGAATTAACAGGCTAATGGTACTTGAAGTAAAAAGGTAAATTTTACTTTAAATAGATGACACAACAAAGATGTGTCTTATGCAGCCAAACGGAATAGCAACATTCCCTGCACACAGTGTAGCTACTGAATTCCACAATTTGCCGTTCTTCATCCCCCTAGGTTAGGCCAGGTATCCTTTCAGGAACAGCTTTCACTTTCAAGTTACACAAATATATTTACCATCAGCAAGGCACACTGAGAACCCTGTTTCAGCAGTCCTGATAGTGTAGCTTTCCAGAGTTCCTTCCAAACTATCAACCAATAATATCCCAGTTCACGATTTGGCCACTTCTGGAAAATCATTCAGGGCGGATTTCTCCATTTCTGAGACTAAGTGTTGACGCCAACGTGGACTTTCACAACAGAAACACTGCAGTCACACCTGGAACGATTCCGCTACTGTTAAGGAGCTAGCACCGGCGCCCCGTAAAACGCAATCGATTCCAATGAAAAAGGGTGTGGGATTCGCCGGGTCTGTGACCAACACTTGGTAAGCTGAAGCCGCACATACACGTTACAATCCCCACACTCGCTCATCCCAGCCAACAAGATGGCACTGTTGTGCTGGAGCGCGCCCATACAGCTAATGGCCTGGGGGTGTGGCTTGGGTGGGACACCTATACGACCCATGGTACAAAGTTCGCAATGGGCTGTTAGCGGCGTATGGAGCTGCATCGTTGCCTTTCTGGCTGCGGCAATGGTGTTCTGTGCCCATCAACCCCCACCTACTGGCCAACCCCCACTACTTCCCCCGGCCCTGGCAGAAGCCCCCAGCCAGTAGCACAATTGTCAGCACACTATGGCGATGTTGGACTCTTTCCATACCCTCTCTCTCTTCCTCAGCAATCACCACGCCGGTTTCACGATTTCTAAAAGCACAAGTGAACTGCGCCATCGGGAACTCGGCCCATCGGAGGCGGAGCATCGCAGAGGCACTGGAGAAAACCGAATTGAGGCCTCTAATGATATGCAAATGGTGGTTTACTGTATATGCATTCCGGAACGCATTGACCCCGCTGTCGAAGCGATTGAGAATTGCGATTTGGCGTCACCTGCCGCGATTTTGACGTCGGAACCTATTCTCTGCCCAATCGCCTTTCCCGATTTCAGCGCTGGCCAACAGAGAATCCCGCCACCAGTTTTTTGGTATCACAGCTTTCTAGGTTGTGGTCCTTTTTATTCCGTTTTCACAGTACCTGCAAGAGTTCCAGCATCCTTTTCTGTCAAACATAAAAACTGATCTCTTCCTGAGAGTGACTTGTTTCTTCTCTTCCGAAAAATTCTGTATGCTCCTCTTTATGTCTCTGTTTTTTCTTTATGTTTGCACCGGCGTGCAGATTAACTTCACCCTCCAGCTCCTCTGCTTGCAGCTCTACTTTGTGTCTACATTTTTCCTTTGTGTCTGCCAGTCGCATGACCTTTCTCAACTGCCTTTCTGTTGGGACTGTTTCCGAGTCAAGATCATCAGATCCAATGTTTCTGACCGTGCTGCATTCAGGTTTAAGATCATTGCACCTAACTTTGTGCACCTAGTTGGTAGAAGGTAACCCTTGAGCTAGTGTTCTGTCCGCTCTCTTTCTGCTTTGATTGCTTCTCTGCAGCAGAGTTCATGTAGTCAGTTGCCAACTGAGTTGTGCCATATTGGGTAATATGCCGGTTGAATGCAAGTTTATCTCATACACAAATGCTAAATTGTTCCTTTTTCAAGAAGGCTTTCAGAGTGTCCTTAAAGCATTTCCTTTGTCTTTCTTGAGTTTTGGTGCCACCTTAAGTATGATGCTGCTTATCTGTCTTTTTTTTTGATAAATTTGGAGTACCCAATTCTTTGTTTCCAATTAAGGGGCAATTTTAGTGTGGCCAATTCACCTACCATGCATATCTTTTTGGGTTGTGGGGGTGAGACCCATGCAGACAGAGGAGAATGTGCAAGCTCCACACAGACAGTGACCCGGGGCCGGGATCGAACACGGGTCCTTGGCGTTGTGAGGCAGCAGTGCTAACCACTGCACCACTGTGCTGCCCTTGCTTGTCTGCCTAACAGACCAAAAGTGTTAAATTGGATGCAGGGGCAGGGATCGCAATGCGAGAATAAACCAGGCCAATACAGCCAGACTACAAACATGATGCGTCCTACTAATTTCCATAATAGCTGCATGAAGTCAGGGCTCCCGTGGTGTTCATTAGTTGTACACATTAGTAGTAGGAGCCCTAAATTGTGAATGCTTATCACTACTTAAGCTAACCTTTATTTCGTAAAGGGGAGGGACGTTGTGGCTACTGGTAGTGCTGAGAATCATTCTGAATGTGGTGCTGACATGAGAGAGAGTGGACACCCAAGATTTTCAGGAAGAGCGTGGAGCCCATCATTTCCAACATGGAAGAGGTCCTCAACTTCATGAACACATCTGTGGAATTAATCAGTGCAGTGTATGATATCTCAGTAATGTCTCACCTTCAATATGGGTCAAATAGCACTGCCCATTATCTACATTGTGCAATCCCATCTTGCTGCCATGAAACTTCAGACAACTGCCATCATGGCTGCAGGTGCCAGCACAAAATTCCAATTGTCTATCCTCCAATAGGTTACTAGTGGAAGAGTGGCAGTGGCTCCATGGACTATGAATCTGCTACTTTTCCTCAGAACAGCAAGTGCTCCCACCCCTCCTACTCTGCTTGTGTCCTTGCTGTTGCCAGTTAGCCAACCAGTCCAAACTACTGCTGCCCCTGCCAAGATGGTTCAGTTAATTCTTAAGTCCAGAGCTTCTTGAGGTTCTACTCCAAGGCCATCTGCAGTTGCCTACACTAATGTTCAGCAGTAATGTTCCACCAACTACACAGCAGCCACTGAGAAAGAACCTTGTAGAAACACAAGGACTGGCAAGGTGAGGGGAGAGTGACTATCCTCGACATCAAGGCAGCATTTGACCGAGTATGTCATCAAGGAGCCCAAGCTAAACTAAAGTCAATGGGAATCGGGGGGAAAACTCTCCACTGGTTGAATCATTCCTGGTACAAGGGAAGATGGTTGTGGTAGTTGGAGGTCAATCATCTCAAATCCAGGACATCACTGCAGGAGTTCCACAGGGTAGTGTCCTAGGCCCAACCATCTTCAGCTGCTTCATCAATGACCTACCTTCCATCATAAGGTCAGAAGTGGGGATGTTTGCGGATGACTGCACAATGTTCAACAACACCATTCGTGACTCCTCAGATAATGAAGCAGTCCATGTTCAAGTGCAGCAAGACCTGGACAATATCCAGGATTGGGCTGAAAAGTGGCAAGTAACATTAGCTCCACAAAGGTGCCAGGCAATGACCATCTCCTACCTGAGAGGATCTAACCATCGCCCCCTTTCTTTTTATAATCTTTATTGTCACAAGTAGGATTACATTAACACTGAAATGAAGTTGCTGTGAAAAGCCCCTAGTTGCCACGTTCCGCAGCCTGTTCGGGTACATCGAGGGAGAATTCAGAATGTCCAAATTACCTAACAGCATGTCTTTTGGGACTTGTGGGAGGAAACCGGAGCACCCGGAGGAAACCCATGCAGACACGGGGAGAACGTGCAGACTCCACACAGGCAGTGACCCAAGCCGGGAATTGAACCTGGGTCCCTGGAGTTGTGAAGCAACAGTGCTACTCACTGTGCTACCGTGCTTCACATTCAATGGCATCACCATCACTAAATCTCCAACAATCAACATCCTGGGGGTTATCATTGATCAGAAACTGAACTGACTAGCCACATTAATACTGTGGCTACCAGGGCAGGTCAAAGGCTAGGAATCCTACGGTGAGTAACTCCGCTCCTGACCCCCCAAAGCCTGTCCAGCATCTACAAGTCATAAGTCAGGAGTATAATGGAATTCTCTCCACTTGCCTGGATGAGAGCAACTCCAACAACATTTAAGAAGCTCAACATCATCTAGGACAAAGCAGCCCGCTTAATTGCTCACCCTTACACAAACATTCAAACCCTCCATCACTGACGAACAGTGGCAGCTTTTTGTACCGTCTACAAGATGCACTGCAGTAACTCACGAACGTTCCTTAGACAGTACCGCCCAAACCCACGACCACTAACATCTAGAAGGACAATAACCGAGGGGCCCTGGCCAGGGGCACACACATCGCACCCCACCCCCTTCCACCCGGCCATCCCCTGCCTGCAACCCCCTCCGTGATACATACCTGCCGCACTACGGGAGTGTGGGCCCTGGGTTGGCAGCAACATGGGGTCTGGTCCATAGAATGGAGGATGATGAGCTCTGGTGCTCCATATCGCTCATCAACGTCTGACTTCTGCCCACAATAGCATTTTCTACTGTCCACCTGGGTGATCCCTGCATGAGAGCTAGCCATTCCATCACAAAGCCCCATCGGATCCCTGGGGTGGTGGTGGGGGGGATGGTCAGGAGGAGGGAGGGTGGGTAGCTCACCCACAACATCAGTCCATCCCCCCAGCAACCCCTCTCTGGCCGGACCAGCCCACTCCTCACACCCATCCGACAGAGCATGGAGGCAGCTTGTAACAGTGTGAACAGGTGTTTAATGTGCACAAATATACACAGATACATACCCTCATCCCTATAACTAAACTTACAGGCCTGAACGCTACATCTAGGTGGGTCCCAAGATGGTACATCAGGGGGAGGTGGCCTGCTACGATTCCCACCCTGTGACCTGAGTCACTGTTGGCGGCCATCTTCTGGGGTGACCGGGCCTGGATGGGCCCGGCTGCTGCTCAGGTGTCCCAGGTGGCATAGCGCTGCACTGTTCTGCCCGCTGTCCAGGGACAGGAAAGGAAGGAGACGAGGGGGGGGGGAGTCCCAGGTGCTGCGGTGTTTGGCCCCTCCCCTGCAGTAGTCACCGGACAGGACCCATCACCTCCTCCTCCCTCAGAGTGCCCCGGGCTACTCCATGCGATGGGGGTGCGAGCGGAGCTAACCCCTGAGGCTCCCCCACCACCTGGCACTCCCAGTCCTGGAGGCCCGCTCTGGTTTCGACCAGGGTCTGCATGCCCGCAGTCATGGAGCACAGGGAATGGGCCATCTCCGTCTGGGACTGTGCCACATCATGCTGCGACTTTGCCACCACCTTCTGGGTCTGTGACACATCAGCCAGTAATTCCACCATCTCCCTCTGGGACAGGGGGACCTCCCTCTATGTCTGTGCCACATCTGCCAGCGCCTGGGAAATGCCGCTGATATTCTCAGCCATGGCCTGTTGTGACTTGACCATGCTCAGAAGCGCCGTTGTATTGTTGAAGTGGCTCTGGCACATTACAGCCTGTGGGGCGACAATCCTGTCTTGGGCCTCGGCCAGCACTGCACAGAATGCAAAGAGAAAATGCTGGAAAATCTCAGCAGGTCTGGCAGCATCTGTAGAGAGAGAAAAGAGCTGACGATCTGGACTCGAAACGTTAGCTCTTTTCTCTCCCTACAGACGCTACCAGACCTGCTGAGATTTTCCAGCATTTTCTCTTTGATTTCAGATTCCAGCATCTGCAATAATTTGATTTTATCCTGCACAGAATGATCCAGGTCTTGGACATGCTGATCCATGGCCAAAATAGTCTCCCCCAATGCCTCCACCGCGGACGCTACCTGTGCGGTGTTAGCCTGGGTGGCACACATGGTCGACACCACCTCGTGCTCCTGCACGTGGTTGGACCCCTCCAGGTGCTGGATGCTCGTCGACAACCCCTCATGTAGTCCCTGGCTCTGCGACTGCATCTCCATTATCGATGGGACTGTCCATTCCAGAAGCCTGAAACCCATCTGGGCAGCAGCTAGTCCCTGAGGTTGGGCCGCTCTCCGACCATCCACCCCTCGGGTGTTCTTTCCTCCACCTGCTGTACCGGAGCAGCTGTGTGGTGCGCACCAGATAGTGACCCAGGAGCATCTTCACTAAAGTGCCCAACCAAGGTGAGTGTTTCTGGGATGGTGGAGGGTGTTGGAGATAGCTGCGTTGGGAAATCAGTGTCATCCCCGGACTCGAGCTTTGGGGTGTCCTGAGTCTCTGGTCAATGGCTCCCGTCCATGTTGCTCTCCTCATTGAAGGTCAACGCACGTCGGGGGGGATGGTGGGCTCAGACTGTGGCACTGGCTGGGGGCAGGGGACACCAGATGTTTTCGACCGATCACCAGCAGCTCCTGCAAGACACAAGAGAAGAGTCATGATTTGGCTGCATGCGGGTGGGGGTGGTGTGGGGGTGAGAGTGAAGTAGAGGTGGGGATGCTGTGGGGTGGTGTTGGGGGGTTTGACAAATGTGGCATGGGGTACTGCAACTCCACGGTTCCTCGCCCTCGGCCGACCTCCACCCCAGCGACTTCCCTTTCCTCTGGGCTGTGGACCAAGTCCAGGGCCCTCTGCTCCATGAAGGCCACACGGCCGACAGTCCCCCTGCAGTTTTCTCCCATTCCTGGCGGTTATGGGCAGCCTTCTCCTAGGGTGGGGGAACAGAAAACCACAATGTTAGACAGTCTGATGCATGCAGCCCAGGGGGTGGGTAGTTGCTGGCTCGATGGCCAGGGCACCTAGCCAAGCGGCCGGTATGGGTGCTGGCATGTGGTGCAGGATGGGGGTTCTGCCACCCTCTGGGTGGGGGAGAGGTTACGGGTGTGGCAAATGGGGGTTGGTACCAGGGGCACAATGCTGCCTACTCACCCTAACTACCCTGAGTAGGTTGTGCGTGCAGTTTCTTCCTGCACTGTCTCGACGATGTTGCTGGTGGTGTTGACCACCTCTGACGCCTAAGGCCAGGTATGGTGAACGGTGGTTGCTGGTAGCTTCCTTCTCAGACTGTGGTACATGGTGTCCTGCCTCTCCTCCCCCACGTCCAGGAGTGTCTCAAGCTCCGTGTCGGTGAACCTTGGCGCCATGCGCCTTGCTACCATTTTGTTGGCTGGGATGCTGTGTGTGGGGAATGCATTGTGTATATGCGACTGCAGCTTGTCAGCCTCCTGAGTGTCAATCGTGAAACCGGTGAATCTCGCACCATTTCTCATTGGAATCGATTGTGTTCCACGTGGCACCGGTACTAGCTCCTTAACAGTAGCTGAATCGGTCCAGGTACGGCGCCAGTTTTGCTGTTGTGTTAGTCCACGAATCCTGCCCTGGTGCCAACGCTTACTCTCAGGAATGGAAAATCCAGCCAAAAGTGTGTTGGATTGTTGATGAATGGGGACTTGAGATTACTGGTATTGCTAATGTATTATTAGTCCAAAGACACCCTGAGCAGAAAGGGACTATTTAGATTGCAACCTCCAGCTCTTCTGCCTCCTCCTTTTCCATATCCTCCTCCTCCCTCTTCTAGAAGCTTGTCCTGCTCTGTATGACCTCTTATGATTTGCTCAGTCATGTTCAATGTGAAAAGGAAACCCTAATAATCAACCCATATATGGTTTGTGCACAAGCCTTTAATTCTCCAAATAAATACTTCTGCACCAGGCAGACTGTTGTAAATAATTGAAATTTTAAACAGTTATGAAAAAGCACTAACATGTGTGGAATTGCAGCAACAATCCAGTAACTAATCCACAAATAATTATGAATCCATTTAAATCAAGATGGTATGGGGGTCCTTCATGCTGTTTAACGTTGTGTTACCTCTACAATGTTCAGAGAAGGTTTAAAATGGAACATGGGGCTCCAAAATAATCGTACTAGTGTCAGATTAGCACTGTATTCTGCTGGTGGTTATTAGGTGTCTGCGTACTCACTCTTTTTCGAACATATGGCTTTGGAAGTGTCCTTGGGCACTGCAGACATCATTTTTTTTACATTTAAGAGGCCTTGCAGCACCCAAAGAAGCGGGCACTATAGAGCTCAATTTTGCCCCCAAATCCTATTAATGTTTTTCTTTTTTTCTTTCAGGAGGCTGGCATTGTAACAACAACAGTAGCCCATACACGTAGCCAACACTGTTGAAACTTGCACTGTGCTCAAATTGCTGCTGGCGCCAGACGTATTATACACATGCCATGTTTTCAAAATAATAATGCACTGAGAAATAAGCTTTTGGAAACTTGTGTATGTATGTGACTAGAACCGTTGTAACAGACGCAACCGTTGCCAGATTTGGTGTATTACATTCATATGTTCACTTTTGTCCTCTATGTGAAAAACCAGTATCATATTGCATCAAACATTATGGCTGGATTTCCGTCTGCAGAGCAGCCCCAATTGAACAGGATACCAGCAGAAACAGCAGGGGGTGAAGGGCTATGTCCAGCTTGCTCAACTTGACCTTGATTTTCCTCTCACAACCAGCCCTGGCTATTTCTTCCATGCCAACCATATGCAAAAACTAGCAGGGAGATGAGGCCTACTTTTGCCAACTTTCCTTCTGTCCTCATTTCTTACCGCTACAGGTTTACCAGCTATGTCTAGTAGTAGGTCATAGGGCAATGAATGAATGGAATGCTTTTTATTGGACTTCACTCCTTCAAACTCAGACCATCGTAGACCTTGGGCTGGATTTTTATCTCTCGGTAGAGGTGCAAAAGTAAAAAGACAGATTTCTGACTGAAAATTCCAATGGCTTACCAACCCCATACTATTTTTGTCTGGCCTTTTCAAGAGTCAGGAAGGCCTTGAGTGTAAAGCTTGCATGAACCTCTTCTGAGGTCAGGTTTGGTGTTGTGAGAGCCATAGGCAATTTGTATTTCCTTCCGCATGCTATGCTTGTGTGCTGCAGTAGGTATTGGAAGCACAAATTAAATCTGTCAAGTTTGAGAATTTGTGACCAGTCGGTCTGCTGAGGAGTCAGAAACATTCTTACAAGTACGTGTTAAATGTGATGTCCCCTTCCAATGTCACTATTAATGCTATATTGTAATATAGATGTAATTTCAATGCAGTGAATCATCAGGTAGTTTTGTCCTGCAAGGGCAAGTTGACCATTTCATTGACACCATTGTGCAAGTAAAATATACTGGAAAACTCTCCTGCTATCTTTTGGACTGCGGTTTAAATGTCCATTGAGCTTTAGCTTTGAAAAAAATGGTCCTGCAGTTGAAAGTAAAATAAATTTATGCTACAGTGTTAATTGACAGACCTATCGGCTTTGAAAATGAACTGAACACCACCTGTAGCTTAAAAAGTAATCTAGAGCCTGGCGACTTGGGCGCAAAATCCCACGAGAGTCAAAAGAACGAGGATGTCACCAGTTGTTTTCTGGTTTTTGCCACCTTCGCAAGTGACATAACAAGGTTCCGTATGTCCAATAAAAAACAAAGAACTACCCCCCCTCCCCACGTACACTGAGACCCCCACCCCATGCACAATCGGAACTCCCCTCCCCCACCATGGATACGGGGAACGCCCTCCACAGAGAAGGGGAACACCCTCATGGATCTAGTGAACCCCCTCCCCCTGCCGTGGAGCTACCCTCTTGGTACTGCCTCCGGCACTGTCCTCTGGCACCTTGGTAGTGCCTGCCTAACACCCTGGCACTGTCCCTTGGCACTGACCCTTGGCAGTGCCCTCGGTGTTGCGTTATGTAATTTGGAATAACACAAGCTGCCACTTTATGCAATTTGAGTAAACGATGTTCCAGACTTTGAAGTGAGTTCAATGTGTTTTATTGAACTATTGCACAGTTCTCAATGAGTTCGACTCTCTGCTAATCTAAATGTAGTAACTCAGTCTAACTGAACCAGCCTTGCTCTAAGCACGTGCTGGGGTGTGATGCCGAGGATCCACTCTGTCTCACTCTGTAGATGTTGGTCTGTGGAAAGAGGCGTGGTGTGAGTGCCTCATCCCTTTTATAGTGAGATACTACCCCTGAGTGTCCTGACTGTTCATTGGTCGTGTCCTATTCTATGTGTTCATTAGCTGCATGTTTGCGTATCATGACACCCGGCATTTCTAATTCCTAATGCGTGGGGACAATATGGCAGGGAAAATAATTTATTGAAACAAGGTTTTAGTCCTTTCTGGGCGGGAACCTTGTTATGTCACTTGCGAAGGTGGCAAAAACCAGAAAACGACTGGTGACATCCTCGTTCTTTTGACTCTCGTGGGATTTTGCGCCCAAGTCGCCAGGCTCTAGATTACTTTTTAAGCTACAGGTGGTGTTCAGTTCATTTTCAAAGCCGATAGGTCTGTCAATTAACACTGTAGCATAAATTTATTTTACTTTCAACTGCAGGACCATTTTTTTCAAAGCTAAAGCTCAATGGACATTTAAACCGCAGTCCAAAAGATAGCAGGAGAGTTTTCCAGTATATTTTACTTGCACAATGGTGTCAATGAAATGGTCAACTTGCCCTTGCAGGACAAAACTACCTGATGATTCACTGCATTGAAATTACATCTATATTACAATATAGCATTAATATTTTTAACTTGGGTTTTCCAACATTGCTGGTTTTTTCCAGTCTCGCCCCGCCAGTGAGCCGGCATGAGCCACACCTTCAGATGTATTATGCACCAAGTGATGGATTATTTGGTGAGGAAAGCTGGTTGTACAGCCAGCAAGCTGTACATCCGTCTTCTCGCTTCAGCCAGCACTTGATGCAAAAATGGGAAAAGTCCACCCAGTATTTCAGTTTCAAGTGACTGTTGTAGTTTCTGTAGAGTTTTGATGATATCTGGGAGTATAATGAATGCTTGACATGAGTTTCAAAAGGTTCAGACCCACTTATTTCAACAGAAAGCTCCCAAGCAATGTGATCCCATATTGTTTAACAGTTTTAAGAGTTTATTAAAGGATTTTAATGTTGTAAGTGGAGAAGTGATTTTTTGTTTTACACCAAATTGACCAGACCCCCCAGAAAAGTGAGCCCTTTCAGGAAGATTCCCAGAAGAGAAACCCCTGACAGGAAGCCCCGTAGAAAAGAGACTCCTGTCAGGAAGCTAGAGAGCAGTCCAGACAGAGGCAATGAAAAAAATACTGCTTTAACAGTCATCTGGGCAATACAGCTGCTGACTGAAACATAGGAAAAAAAACCTGTCATTTCTGGAAAGAGACAACAATCAGCTGTGTTTAAAGCCCCTCAGATCTTTGGGGCTGGACTCTTCAATCCCGCAGCAGAGTGTCCACACCGTCGTAAACGCCGTCGGGTTTTACGACGGCGTGAACGGGCCGCTCCCCACGTCTAATTCTGGCCCCTACAGGGTGCCAGCATGGCGCTGGAGCGGTTCACGCCGCTCCAGCTGCAGACCTTGGCATGAAATGTGCGCCACGGGATCCGTGCATGCGCAGTTGCGCCTGCGCCAGCGAGGACATGCGCAATGGCGCCGGCGCCAACGCACGCATGCGCAGTGGCCTCCTTCACCCCACCAGCCCCGACACAACATGACGCAGGGCTACAGGGGCCGGCACGTAGAAAAGGAGGCCCCCAGCCACAGAGGCCGGCCCGCCGATCGGTGGGCCCCGATCGCGGGCCAGGACGCCACCCGACCCTTACACGCCGAGGTCCCGCCGGCTCAGTGCAGGTTAGAACGGTGCCAGTGGGACTTGGCTCTTTTCTTAGGGTCGCTCAGCCCATCCGGGCCGGAGAATTTGCGGGCCGGCTGCGTAAAGCGGCCCGCGACTGGCGCCGCGCCAACCACGGCGGCGCCAATGGAGCCAATTCTCCGCACTGTGGAGAATTGCGTGCCAGTGTCGGGGCGGCGTGGCCCGTATGCGGGGATTCTCCAGCCAGGCGCAGGGCTGGGAGAATCCCGCCCTTGATCTGCAAACCATTCAGTTATTTTTCTTTGCTATTGATTTTACTGGGCTCGATTGTCAGCTTCCACACAGACAGCTGTCAGCATTGTTCCATTCATCATCCTTCACAGTTGAGTAACTCTGAAGTGCTCTAACTGCAGTTTAGAAATATCAAGCTTTGATTGACAGCTCCTGAACCACTTCAAAAAGATTTAAGTGCTTTCCAATTACCTCCTTTCATGGTGAGTGACTTTCAAGCAGTCAGCTCGAAATTTACTGCACTTAACTGGTTTCTTTCACAACACTGGAACTTCTACCTCGTCGGGACTCTGTTACTGGTGGCGCGAGGAGGAGAATTTTACTGTTTGTTTCAATGTGAAATGTCATTAAATATGAAACCTTTATTAGATTGTTTGAATTTTTTTAAATGTCCTTTTCAAAGATATCCTGTAGTATGCCCTTAATTGATATTGGGTGAGTTTATTCTTTCATAGGATTTGGACATCACTGGCAAGGCCAATATTTGTTGCCTATTCCTAATTTTCTTGAACTGAGAAGCAGGTTAGGCTATTGCAGAGGGTAGTTAAGAGTCAACAACAGTACTGTGTCCCCGTAGTGGCTATGGAGGATAAATGAAAGGCATGGAGGGGTATGGAGTGTAATGGGGAAAAGAGGAGGCATGAGTGGGAATGGAAGGAGCATGGATAGCTTAGCAGATAAGAGAAGGCATGAGATGGATGGGAATAAGCAGGGACATGGAGATATGAGAGGACGTGGAATGGCATGGGGATATGAGAATATATGGAAGGGAATGAGTGGCAAGGTGAATATGGGGGTGTGAGAGGGAATGGATGGGACAGTAGGCAGGTGGGGAGTGAGGGGACTGAAGTGTGTAGGAGTTCGGTAGGCTCAGTTAGCTGGACAGCAGGTTTCGATGCAGAGCAACACCAACAACGCGGGTTCAATTCCCGTACCTGCTGTAATTATTCATGAAGACCCCACCTTCTCAACCTTGCCCCTCGCCTGAGGTATGGTGACCCTCAGTTAAATCACCACCGGTCAGATCTCTCTCAAAAAGGGTGACCAATCTATGATCCTCGGAAACTATGGTGAATTTCACATTCTGTTTGACAAAATAGTAGTCCTGTGTTGTAGCTTCACTAGATTGACACCACATGTTTAGGTATGTATGGTTCTCCTCCTACACTCTTCATTGAACCAGGGTTGAACCCTTGGCTTGGTGGTAATGGTAGAGTGGGAGAACTGCTGGGTCTTGAAGTTACAGAATGTACTTGAGTACAGTTCTGCTGCTGCTTATGACCCACAGCGACTCATGGTTGCCTGGTCTTGAGTTGCTAGATCTGTTCAAAATCTATCCCATTTAGCATAATGGCAAGGCGACACAACATGATTGAGGGTTTCCTCAATGTAAAGATGGGACTTCATCTCCACAAGGACTATGCAGTGGTCACTCCTATTGATACCGTCAAGAACAGATGTGTCTGCGGCAGGCTGGTTGGTGAGAATGATATCAAGTATATTTTTTCCTCACCACCTGCCACAGACCCTGCCTAGCAGCTACATCTTTTTGAATTTGGCCAGTTTAATCAGCAGTGTTGCAACCAAACCGATTTTGGTGATCCCCCACCCAAAGGACCTTCTGCACCCTTGCTATCCTCCGTGCTTCCTCCAACAGGTGTTGAACATGGAGGAATACTGACAAATTAGCTGGTGGGGGTGGGGTTCATGGTAATCAGCAGGAGGTCTCCTTGCCCGTATTTGCCCTGATGCCATGAGACTTCATGGGGTCCAGAGTCAATGCTGAAAAGTCCCAAGGAAACTCCCTCCTGACTGTAAACCATTGTGCCACCAACTCTGCTATGTCTGTCCTGTTAGTGGGTCAGGACATATGAAGTGATGGGCATGGTGGTGCCTGGGACATTATTTCTAAGTTATGATTCTGTGAGTATGATTATGTAAGGTTGTTGCCTGACCAACCTGTGAGATAGCTATCCCAATATTGGTACAAGCCCCCAGATGTTAGTAATGAGAACTTTGTTCCGTTGACGGGGCTGAATTTCCTTCCCTAAAGGACATTAGTGAACCAGATGGGTTTTTCTGACAATCATGGTCATAATTAGACGTTTTTATTGATTATATTCAAATTCCACCATCTGCCGTGGTGGGATTCAAACCCGCTCCCCAGAGCACTACCCTGGGTTTAAGTACTGGAACTCCCTCCCTTACAGCATTGTTCTTGCACCACATGGGCAGCAGTAGTTTAAGAAACTCGCTCACCACCACCTTCTCAAGGGGAATTAGGGATAGCCAATAAATGCTGGCCTTGAAAGAAACAGAAGATTTTTGATTTTCTAAGGAAATTGGGCTGACAGATGGGAGATGCAGTTTATTTTATTTTTAAAAATTATATAATAATCAGTTTACAAAGGAGAACCAACAGGAGAACCTGTTAAGCTTAATAGTCGTACAGCATGTTAAGCAAGAATTTCTGGTTATTGTGGGTAACTATGAAGCTGTCACTTACATGCAATGAAAGAAGCCATCAGCGTTAAGAGTATAATAATATCTTTAGCTGCATATAGCACAGATCAAATCCCATGATAAATATTTGCAATTCTGAAACCCAAATCCTAGAAAACACATTGTGCCTGAAATCCTGCAACTGGTGGATTAAAGGGTTTTGCCTCACACTCCAGACACAAAGGGAAGAATGTTTTGCTTGTCCGAGGAGACAGCATGGAGGATCTAAAGGCCACAATTTGTGATTCCTGGGTCGGTTACCATCCTTCTGAAGCAATTCCACCACCCTGTGATTTTGGAAGAAGCGTGCGGGACAATGTATACCGGGCAGAACGGTAGCATTGTGGATAGCACAAATGCTTCACAGCTCCAGGGTCCCAGGTTTGATTCCGGCTTGGGTCACTGTCTGTGCGGAGTCTGCACATCCTCCCCGTGTGTGTGTGGGTTTCCTCCGGGTGCTCCGGTTTCCTCCCACAGTCCAAAGATGTGCAGGTTAGGTGGATTGGCCATGCTAAATTACCCTTAGTGTCCAAAATTGCCCTTAGTGTTGGGTGGGGTTGCTGGGTTATGGAGATAGGGTGGCGGTGTTGACCTTGGGTAGGGTGCTCTTTCCAAGAGCCGGTACAGACTCGATGGGCCGAATGGCCTCCTTCTGCACTGTAAATTCTATGAAATAAAGCTGGCTGAACATGGCAGGCCACCAATTTATCATGCAAATGAGGCAGATAAAAGCTGTTAAAGCTACAGAAAGTGATTTTTGTTTGCAGCCATCGGGACCACGAAGAGGCGGCATCCCAGCAGAGAAGAAGGCATGGAGGCTGATCCCTGTAATATTGGTGCATTAAATTGGAAGCCTTAAAGAATTTCTGAGGCAGTGGCACACAGTGGTCATTGAGTGTGCCAAAGTCACATAAAGCTCGTTCTGTAGGCACTGTACCAATAAAGGAGGAGTGACCTTACAGGGTTATTAAAGCTCAGCAGGGGTCTATGCAGCCCTCATGGAGGCAAGGAAAATCATCAACGGATATGGGACTGAGCTACTCGGAGTTGGAGGTGTGCAGTGATGAGGAGCCGCCACTCCCACAGCAAATGCTGTGCAATGGCCCTGAGGCATGAAAAGGTTTTGGATGAGGGACGAGGAGGATCCGAAAGTGATACCCTCCGCACAGGATATACCGACTATGAATTAGTTTCCTGAATTTAACAGGGGACCAGAGGCCCTGAAGGATATACCTAACAAGGCAGATGATAGTAGAGTTGTGAGCCTTGCTGGAGGGACATTAACCGGGCCATATGTGCAGGGAGGGCAGTGGGATTTGTCTCCATTGCTAGGTTCCATCAGCTGCATTGGGTTATTGGCTATACTCATGTGACCATTAAGGCACTGACTGATCAGCCGGGGCATTTATAATTAGGAAGGGATTCCAGTCTCTTAATGTTCAACTGGTGTGCGACTATCAGAAGCATTTCCTCTAGGTTTGCGCATTGTATCTGGACAGTTGCCATGACGTCTTTATCCTCAAGCAGTCAGAGTTATCACAGCTGTTCATGTCACTGGGTAGGCAAGAGTTATACATTGAAGAGATGGCTGCTGACACTTGTCACAATCCTGTGATGTAGGCACGTATTTTCTACAACCACTGCTATCTCAGCACATAAGAGCCACCATGAGGCAGACCATTGGACTCCTGAAGATGATATTCCAGTGCCTTGATCAGTTGGGTGAACCAATTGATTCCCTCTAGTGGTGGTTTACTGCACTCTTCACACAAGGCTTTCCAGAGAGGTGTGGACATTCATGATGGAGAAGCAGAGCAGTAACACCTTTGAGGATGAGGAGAAGGAGGAGTGCAGCAGGATGAACCAGCCTTGCAAGGCCGTCCTCAGTCTGGCTGAGACATCAAAGCCTTATGGAAGGGGGTCTCAGACTAATACAGCCACATTTCTCCTGAAGGCCTCTAATACAGCATCTAAGCACTTCCATGAACCTAGCTTTCCCCAGGAAGTAGGAATGAATCCACTAAGGAAATGAATCATGGTGTTCCCACTGGTCCTCGTATACAAGTCTCCAACTGTCTCCAACATACCCCAAGTATGCGAGCAATAATTCAGTGCATCGATATTGTAACTGATCACAATCATAACAAAGATCACACAAATGAGCCAAACTGTGAGATTACTGACGTGGAACCCTCCGACCTCAGCTGCTCCGACAGGATGCTATCGTGGCGGATGACGATGAGGTGGAGGCAGGCTGATTGCTTGTGTGCAGATGAGGCCGACTTGACTGTGGTGGTCATCCTCAGTGCTGCAGTTCCAATGCGAGCACCATAACAGGCTTCCCTACCTACGATGACACAGAAATAGGCATTGCCACAGAGCCATCCTGATTAGTGGTGTCTCAGTCAGATGGGTCAACAGGACAGCAGGTGATGATGGTGCCTCATGTCACTTCATTGATTACTCAGTCATTTCATGGGGTATTTGAGTGTCCGAGTAGATTACCAGTTGGACGGACCTGGCATTTACTTTCTTTACAGTCAATGCTACAGAAAGTGACCAATGTGCTGTTCCTGCATACACTCCGTCTGATGCTGCATCATATGCTTGAGATATTGTGATGCAGATCTCATGAATGGACTCCCTCCATTCTCTGTCCATGCCTGATGGAACTCTGATAAATACATATCTCCCACGATTGGTCTCAGAATAAACAATTTGGGCTGGATTCTCCGAACCATCACCGATTCTGGGACCGGTGAGGGGCGAGCAGCGGCAGCAGGTAAAAAACCTGGCTCCCATGCCAAAAGCGACCAGAGCATGGCCAGGTGTGTGCCCCCGCCGTACCACAAGCCGCCAGTCGCGCATGTATCCGACCTGCCAGATAGTGCCACCCCCAGACCATCCCTCGCCGAAGCCCCCTGGCCAGCGACACGGCCCCCCCCCCCCCTGAATATGGCGGTGCTGGACACAGTCAGCAGCCGCCACATGAGGGTAACGAAAATTGAGAGCACAAGTGAACCGCGCCATCAGGAACTCGGCCCATCGGGGGTAGAGCATCGGGGAGGACGTTCAGGTGACCTTGAGGGCGTCCCAATGGCGTGCGGCATACTCTCCCATGACGCCGTTTTGAACGGGGCGGAGCATCCGAAAACAGGCTCTGCCCCCGATTCAGTCGGAAAAAGTGATTCACCGCCTGATCACCGATTACGATATCAGTGTCGAGCAAACGGAGAATCCTTCCCCTTGTATGTTATACTTAAGAGCTCTGCGTCTCTATCCGGCTGAACATGACTGTGCTAGTTCTCCTCCTCCAATCGAGACCACCCACAACTGCCTCAGCCTCTTTCACCTCCAGGTTGCCTACTGTTCTAAAATCGCTTGAGGTCCCACCAATATGTGTATCTGTTCTGGTGAAGGGTGTACTTGATTGTTGTGATGGTGCAAGCTCCAATGTATCTTCCTCCTCTACAGATAACATTGACCCTGTCACTCTGCCCTATGTTGTCTCTATCTCTACATCTGGGGAGACATAAGAATGTGGTTATTATAAATCACTTCTGTAGCATTCTGAGAATGTTACCTGAGCAGATGCTCTTCTTTTTGATTTGGTGGGTAAACATATTGGTAAGCGAGAATAGGGGGAAACGTTACTCTGGAGCCAGATGTGCTATATTTAACTCAGGAACACCTGCTGATTAATTGAATGCTGGATGCTTGAAATGGGAAGGTAATTCAACCTTCACATTGATATGCCTTGATGAGTATAAAGATGCATTTGAAAAGTAAACTATGCAGTATTTGTTGAAAGGAGTGTGCAATTTGCCTCCATCTTTGTGGCCATATATTTCATACCTCACATTTTATTACGCTGAGATCCCTGATCAGAAGGTTACTGTGCAAGAAAACAAAATGTGTAGGTTCCAGATGTTTTCCAATTCATGCCTCGCAGGCCAACAAGTAAGGAGCATGGGTGGAGAAGATGGGGGTTACAAGTCTGAACAGCCATTTTAGAATTTTGCAATAATTATACCAGACATAGTGGCTGCCAAGATATGTTTCTCTAAGATGAAACTATTATCTATTGCCCAATAGTATTTAGAAATCTAGTTTATGATACAATTTGGACGAATTGCTTTCATTTAAAATTGTGCTCAGCAGACAGATGAGTCATTTTTTCCAATCTGGAAACAAAAATTGAATTGAATTAAATTATGTGCGGTGAAACTATGAAGCAATTAGACCTCCTCATAAAATAATCAACAGATGCATATGTATGAATACTTTAGATTTCATTTAACATACTCCTGTGAGTGATTCAATTGTGACCGCATTACGAGTTGCCTGAGGGAGGTTACGGTTGACTAATATTTTAATATGAAAAGAAGCTTTTAAGGACAAGTGATTTTGGCAAATGTGACCTCATTAATATAACTGATTGAGGGAAAATGAATGTTAATCTGACAAGACACAGATTTTCTTTTTTTGTTAACGTAGTAAATCACCATTTTAGTCCAAACCTTTGATACTGGATATTTCCTAGTTTAGAAAGCACATTTTCCATTGTACTTACATTTTCCAAGATTTGACATTTCTGCTTGCTAACTAGAAACTTTCCATTTCTGGGCTGTTTTAATTTTTATGCATAATTTATTCACCAGTATTTCATGTGATTATGTATTTCATGCGATTATGTATCTGTGCTCGCATACAAGTGTGTACGAATCCCCACTTGTGTGCCTCTGCATGGCATGAAAGAGGGTGTTGAAGGCATGGGTCCTGGAAGTTCAAATGATACATCAGTAAATCCAGTTAACAAACTACTTCAGAACCAATAAGGTTTTTTTTAGAAAATCTACAACAGCTCTCAGCTCTCAAACACCAAGATGTTTAATACTGTGCAATCAGGAAACACATATACAAAGAAGGCAGTGTTCTGTGCATTAAAGATACATGAATCAAGTTCATTGTTTGGAAAAGTAAAAGTGTTAATCATTAGATCATTTGTAATCATTTTTATATTTTGAAATAAGAAATGCAGGTTGCCAACTGTTGCAGTGAATTTCTTAAATGGTTTATGTATATAATAACAAAATTCCTGCTATTATTTGAAAATATATTTGAAGTGATGTAGCAGAATTGAAATATCTGATCTATATTTGCGCACAGTAGCACGGTGGTTAGCACTGTTGTTTCACAGCGCCAGGGTCCCAGGTTTGATTCCTGCTTGGGTCACTGTCTGTGCGAAGTCTGCACATTCTCTCTGTGTCTGTGTGGGTTTCCTCTGGGTGCTCCGGTTTTATCCCACAAATCCCGAAAGACATGCTTGTTAGGTGAATTGAATATTCTTAATTCTCCCTCCGTGTACCTGAACAGGCGCTGGAGTGTGGTGACTAGGGGCCTTTCACTGTAACTTCATTGCTTAATGTCAGCCTACTTGTGACAATAAAGATTATTATTATTATGTATATATTAATCTATTTTTGCATTAATTTTATTCTATTCTTTTTTAAGTTTGCCTTCTCTTGTGTCACACTCCTTTCGAGGCTGAGGGCACAGCACCTCTCAAACCTACTCAAAAGTGGCTGGGATATACTTGGAATAACTTATGGTCCAATTTTACCTCCTTTCCTGAGAGGAGGTCCCTTCTCCTGATCATCAAATCTCATTTAAAGAGTGATTGAGGTCAGGAATCAATGATATGGAACTGGTTAAGGGTACTAAGCCTGTTCTGGTTCTTTGCAAGAGTGGCTCTCACACCAGACCTTTTGTCCATAACCCTCCAAGATCTTCTTTCTTAAGTACCTGGTCCAACTTCCTTTTAAATTTATTTATAGAATTCTTCGATGGAACATCACATTGCCGGAGAGCCATGGCCTCCAAAATGTGCTCTTCCTAACTGAATGCCATTGGAAATCCAAAAAAAGGATGCTTTTCTTTTCTCCATGTCCAACATGAAAATGTGAGACCAGGGAATGAACAGCATCATGAATAATAAGTAATTTATATTGTAAGTAATTGGTATACTTCTTCAACACAGATCAGTGTTAAGATCTGAACTAGCTTGGCTTTAGTGGGGCATTCCATCAGAGTGCAGATGAAAAACTGGTGGAGCTAGTAGTCCCAAACAAAAGCATACCTACTCTAAGTTAGTTAACTCAGGAATCAGAGACACATACATCACAGAAGGAGGATATCTAGTCCATCATGTCTGTATCAATACTTTGAAAGAGATATCCAAT
This sequence comes from Scyliorhinus torazame, assembly GCF_047496885.1. NCBI lineage: Eukaryota > Metazoa > Chordata > Chondrichthyes > Carcharhiniformes > Scyliorhinidae > Scyliorhinus > Scyliorhinus torazame. The sequence continues at coordinate 140,280,734 of NC_092712.1, read as the reverse complement.
TAACCCCAGTCCCATGTTCTTTGCCCTTAAATGGTTCCATTGCAAAACACAAAAGAAAAGCACCAATTAACCAATTTGATTAAAATGGTAGTAATAACAGGTGGGAAAACAGGTGAAACAATAGTTTCTAAAAGAATGTAACCAGTCACCCACCCAATCACTCATTCAGTCACTACTAACCCCACTGAAAAATATAGGACCTTTTATAAACTTGCCTGAATATAGCAGCTGATGTTGTTAAAACGGGGGCATGTCCTTTGCACTACTCCTCTTTGCCAGTCTTTGTCTAGGTTGTTGCAGTGAAGCTTTATTATTCCAGCTGGGATTGGAGGTTCTTGCTGGAATGGTGCAAAAAGTAAGTACGTAATAATCTCTGCAGCCAGCAATCATGCGCGCAGTATCACCGCTGTTTGGCCTATTATTATTTACATGTTGGGCAAGACTGGAAGAACCATGCATCGCAATGGCATTGTGCCATTTCCATTCAAATTGGTGTTAAATCCTACTTGACTCTGATACTTTTCAGTGCCTCGAATTAACTTTATGGATTAGAACTAAAAGGTTTTTTTTCAAACTACCAGTCTATCTAATAAGAACAATGAGCTGATTTGATTTGATTTATTGTCACGTGTATTGAGGTACAGTGAAAAGTGTTGTTCTGTGAACAGTCCAGACAGATCATTCCATTCATGATACAACATAGGACAAACATAAATACACAATTTAAATACATAGACACAGACATTGGGTGAAGCATACGGAGTGTAGTACTACTCAGTAGAGAAGATGTGTGAAGAGATCAGTTCAGTCCATAAGAGGTTCATTCAGAAGTCTGGTAACAGCGGTGAAGAAACTGTTTTTAAACCTGTTAGTGCGTGTTCTCTGACTTTTGTATCTCCTGCCCGATGGAAGAGGTTGGAAGAGAGAATAACCCGGGTGGGAGGGGGTCTTTGATTATACCACCCACTTTCCGAAGCAGCTGGAGGTGTAGACAAAGTCAAGGTTGGGAGGTGGTTTTGCGTGAAGGGCTGGGCTGTGTTCACGACTCTGTAATTTCTTACGGTCTTGGGCCGAGCAGTTTCATGTATGTAACAATCTGGCTGGACTGTACGCAGAACAATGAGCTCCTTGTTCATATACGATTTGATTTCCAAAGAATATACTTACAGTAATGTTTTTTATTAAGTTCTCAATAAATGTGGTGATGTTTAAGCTGCATGGCATCATTGTGATTTATTTGCTTACAGAATATTGTCCAGTTTTAGATCAAGTTCATTTCTACAGCTAACGAGTATAATCAATTCTTGTGGGAAATTCCGTTTAAGAAAATTTCTGTCACTGAGCTAGTGATTAAGGACAAGCATGATTGGGTACTTGGGCATTTCGAGCTCAGTCTGCTTTAAATAGATGGTGCAATTATATATAGAGCAGCCTAAGGGGGAAGTGGTATTAAGCTGAAGAATATATTCAGGTGATAAGTCCATTCACATTCTATATGAAATAGTTAAATAGGAATGTAGGCTTATTACCTAAAAGAGGATCTGTGGGTATAATAATGATTGTGTTATTACTCAACCTGGCTTTCATTTCTGAACAATGCAGAAGTTGGCAGAAATCAGGACAGGAGTTCAATGAGGCTGCTTGGGAAATTAGCAGCACAAGTTGTACAATGCACAGTGGAAATGAAACTAAGTACCATCAGTAAACCAATGCCTGTTGTGGGAGTCAGGCTAATGTTTAGGGCGCAAAAGTCTAAACAGAGCCTCTTACAATGGAAGAGCAGAAAAAGCAGCAAAATAATCAGTGACTATACAGAGGCATTGTAGCTGAAGTGCTGTTTCATGAAATAAGATGATTCAATGTTTGTATCTGATTTACGATTCAATTCACATTGCACTGGGAGAACTTTTACTTAAGAGCTACAAAATAGGAATTATTAGGTTTCGTGTAAGGGAATTCCTCTGTGAAGGTCTATTGTGCTGTCTTCACAGCTGCTGAGCTTGGAGAAATATAACAAGCCTTTTCACTGCAGCAATTAAAGACTGACTGTCACCAGAATGACATCATCCTTCTCACAGGCCCCAGGAGGCAAGATTGCAAGCAGTATGGAGCCAATGCTTTATATCGCTGACAGGTAAAATCTCAACATCTTAAAGTGATTGGGGGTGCATACTTGCCAGGACCTGCACACAGGTACATTATCGTATTTTGTTGAAGAATCAGTCTTGTGTTTAATTTGTATTTTCTCATACGGAAGTTCTGGCTGAAATTCAGTCTGTGAGCTGACTCCTGCTTTCAGCTCTGGCTGAACTAACGCACATCCAGCCTTTGTATACCTTGGATTTAAAGCTCAGTGACAAGAAGCACATGACTTTGGCTGTTTCTCAAACCATGAACAAAAGATTCTATAGATGACCTAGTCTTACACCTATTAACTAAGTGTAAAATAGAAGGTTTGTTGGTTGAGCACTGTAGCTGCAAAGGATTATTGTGTACATAATGCTTAATCCATCACTGATAACATTAAGACACTTTTATTCTCCATCTACGTTTAAAAGCATTGCCGTTTTTCATTTCTATTTTGTTGAATTTAGAAATTGTGAAAAAAGACTGTTTTATACTTCACACTAGCACATTAGAAGATGATTTCAATCGCACAGTGCGAATAGTGCAGCCAGGCATTAATGGTAAGGGCCGCGATGGGGCATGGGGTGATGGTGGTACAATGAGCATTCCTGACACAATCCTTTAATCACCCCTCCTCCATCTTGATTTACCTGAAATATTATATGGAAAGGCTTCCTGCCCCATGAACAAATTTAAGTCACACACTGATAATCTCAAAGGGACATGCAGGTCATTTTAATTTTGCTCTGAGGAAAGGCCACAAAGTCTCAGACCCAGCTGCAATTTTAGCAGGAGGGCTTCCCTTCTGCCCCCAAGAAAGCCGTTGTTAAACTTCGAACAGCCATTTGGGAGGAGATCAAAAATCCACTTTTGCTCAGTTTTGTGTTATTCACTAAGTGTAATGTACAATACCATTACAATAGCACCTAAACCTTATCACCACCCCAGTGTCAGTACGTGTTTCTTTATTTGTGCTCAAATGACCAATGCTTTCCATCTGTTTATCCTTACACTTAAACTTATACAATTAAAAACCTTGTGGCTTCTCCTAAGTCAGGTATGCACCATTCCACCAACACCGTACCCCCTCTCCTCCCCCTCCACCCCAACGTTGGCCACTTCTCCACTCTCATTTTCATTATTTACCTTGTAGTAACTCTTGCCGTCGACACAGCACTGGTTTGACCACCTTGTGAAGTTTTACCCACTCTCATCAATTTTGAAATCATTCTCACCAGTTTCAGGCAGGAGCCCAGTGTTGGAGCTTAAAAAGAGGGCTTGGGAGTTGAAATCTCATATTCTGGGGAAGTTGGATGGACAACCATTGTTTCGACCCTGCACCATTGATTCCCAACACAAGTTGAAATGAGGGCTATGATATCAAAAATTGAAAATCCTTGTACTAGTTAACTGAAAATCAATGATATAAGCTTAAAACAAGAAAAATCTAATTAGAATCAAAGAATCACTGCAATGCAGAAGGAGAACATTCAGCCTATCGATCTGCACCAACCCTCTGAAAGAGTCCCTCTTAGGCCCAATCTCGCACCCTATCCCCACAACTCCACCTAACCTTTGAATACTTAGGGACAATTTAGCATGGTCAATCCACCTAATCTGCACATCCGTGGACTGTTGGAGGAAACCGGAGCACCCGGAGGAAGCCCACGCAGACACGGGTAGAAAGTGCAAACTCCACAAGGTCGGAATTGGACCCAGGTCCCTGCCGCTGTGAGGCAGCAGTGCTAACCACTGTACCGCCCTATTCTCAAAATACCATGTGCAACTAACTTTCACCTGCAGCATTAAGAATGCAAACTTAATGTTGACCTTCATAGTGAGAGGATTTGAAAATAGGAATAATGATGTTTTCCTGCAATTGTACAGGGCATTGACGAGGCCATACCTGGAGTATTGTGTGCAGTCTTGGTATTCTTATCTGAGGATGGATGTTCTTGCTATAAAGGTAGTACAGCTGAATCCTGGGATGGAGGGACTGTCATATGAGGAGAGACAAAATCAGTTAGGATATATTCATTGGAGTTTAGAAGCGTGAGAGGGGATCTTCTAGAAACTTACAAAATTCTAACAGAATTAGACCGGGTAGATTCAGAAATATTGGGCGAAATTCTCTGGAAACGGCGCGATGTCCGCCGACTGGCGCCCAAAACGGCGCCAATCAGACGAGCATCGCGCCGCCCCAAAGGTGCGGAATGCTCCGCAACTTTGGGGGCCGAGCCCCAACATTGAGGGGCTAGGCCGACGCCGGAGGGATTTCCGCCCCGCCAGCTGGCGGAAACGGCCTTTGTTGCCCCGCCAGCTGGCGTGGAAATGACATGTCGGGGCGGCGCATGCGCGGGAGCGTCAGCGGCCGCTGACAGTTTCCCGCGCATGCGCAGTGGGGAGAGTCTCTTCCGCCTCCGCCATGGTGGAGACCGTTGCGGAGGCGGAAGGGAAAGAGTGCCCCCACGGCACAGGCCCGCGCGCGGATCGGTGGGCCCCGATCACGGGCCAGGCCACCGTGGGGGCACGCTTCGAGGTCAGATCGCCCCGCGCGCCCCCCCCCCCCCCCCAGGACCCCGGAGCCCGCCCACGCCGCCTTGTCCCGCCAGTAAATAGGTACTCTAATTTACGCCGGCGGGGCAGGCAATTTATCGGCGGGACTTCGGCCCATCCGGGCCGCAGAATCCAGCGGGGGGGCCCGCCAACCGGCGCGGCCCGATTCCCGCCCCCGCCGAATATCCGGTACCGGAGACTTCGGCAACCAGCGGGGGCGGGATTCACGGCGGCCAACGGCCATTCTCCGACCCGCTGGGGGGTCGGAGAATGACGCCCAATGTTCCTGATGGTGGGGGAGTCCAGAACTCGGGTCATAGTTGAAGGATAAGGGGTAAACATTCTAGGATTGAGGTGAGGACAAATTTCATCACCCAGAGTGGTGAATCTGTGGAATTCATACTGCAGAATGTAGTTGAGGCCAAAACTTTGTAATTTCAAGAATGAATTAGATATAGCTCTTGGGGCTAAAGGGATCAGGATATTGAACTTGATGATCAGCCATGATCATAATGAATGGCAGAGCAGGCTTGAAGGGCCTACATACTATGGGCGCGATTCTCCGCTCCCGCGCCAGTTGGGAGAATCACATGGGTCGCCAAATTTTCCTGCGACACCGGTCCGCGTCCTCCCGCGATTCTCCCAAGCGGCGAGAACGGCCCCGTCGAGTTCCGCGTGGCACAGGCCGGAGAATCGCCCGAGACACCCAAAATGACGATTCTCCGGCACCCCTGCTATTCTCGGGCACGGATGGGCCGAGCGGACAGCCCAAAACGGCGGGTTCCCCCCGGCACCGTCCACACCTGGTCGCTGCCGGAGGGAACAGCGTGGGTACGCTGGGGGGGCGGCCTGCGGGAGCGGGGGGGGGGGGTCCTGCACTGGGGGGGGGCATCAAATGGGGTCTGGCCCGCGATCGGTGCCCACCGATCGTCGGGCCGGCCTCTCTGAAGAAGGACCTCTTTTCTTCCGCAGCCCTGCAAGATCCGTCTGACATCTTCTTGCGGGGCAGACTCGGAGAGGACGGCAACCACGCATGCGCAGGTGACGCCAGTTATGCGGCGCCGGCCGCATCATGTATGCGGCGCCGCCTTTACGTGGCGCCAAGGCCTGGCGCGTGTAAATAACGCGGCTGCGCTCCTAGCCCATTTTCGGGCCCTGAATCGGTCGGGGTAGGGGCCGTTTCGCGCCGTCGTGAACCTCGACGGCGTTCACGACGGCGCGAACACTCTGCCTCCATTTCGGAGAATCCCGCCCTATGTTTCCATGAGTGCTGGATGTTGCTCCCTTATGAAATGAAATGAAAATCACTATTGTCACAAGTAGGCTTCAAATGAAGTTACTGTGAAAAGCCCCTAGTCGCCACATTCTGGCGCCTGTTCAGGGAGGCTGGTGCGGGAATTGAACCGTGCTGCTGGCCTGCCTTGGTCTGCTTTCAAAGCCAACGATTTAGCCCTGTGTGGTGTGGGAGGTGGGATCAGCGAAGTACTGGGGTGGGGGTGGGGGCGGGGGTAGTGGTATACTGCAAGATTATGGTTTTTAGCCATGAGTTGGGTGGCTACATGTTTATTTGAAAATCTTTTTGTTTACCTTATATTTTGACTTTTTTCTGATCTTTCCCCTTCAGGTGTAAACCTTACTGGGTTGTTGGGCAGAACCCCGCCCTGGGCTACAGTGACTCCTCCCCACAGCTTGTTGAGCTCCTTGTCATTGAGCTTCAGGTGGTGGAGGATGAAGCGGGTCTTCTTGTCCCAGCTCACATTGTCCACTAGCTCAGAAATCCCGGTGATCAGGTACTCAAGAACAGCAGCCAAGTAAATGGAGGCTGTTAGGGAGGGAGCTCCAGGATTTTGACCCAGCAACAGTGAAGGAACAGCGATTATAGTGGCAAGTCAGAGTAGTGTATGCCTTGGAGGGAAACTGGCAAGTGATGGTCTTTCCATGTACCTGCTGCCCTTGTCTTTCTAGCTTTGGGAAATGCTGTCACAGGTAGCCTTGGTGAGCTGCTAGTATTTATACTTCATTGTATGCTTTCCAATGCACAGTTACTTCTCAATGGTGTCATATTTACTTTGTTATTTAAATTGAATTTCTTTACTCCACCCCACCTCCACCCCCAGTGTAGCATCTCTTGTTTTTCCCCCAGAGTTAATGATCCTGGTGGAATCAGTACTTTTGGAAAATGATCAGAAGGAATGTGTGACATGCCAGCTGAAATGGAATGGGCGAAGCAAGTTCTTGGGAAAAGTTTTGAAAATAAGGGGTAATATTTGTTTATTTCTTCCATTGTAACATGTAGGAAGCTGCGTGATATTGTCCTGATTGATTTGATGCCTAATGATCACATTTAATGCCGATACTTCCAAATGATCAATTTCAAACACTGATGATCACTTGCACAAATTTAAGAAGCTGTGATGACTTTTGTTGAGTGTCTCAATGATTTGTGATCAATACTCATTCCAAATGGCAGCATCCGATGTCAGAGCTTTACTGATCTCTCAGGTTTGAAGCCTCAGTAGCAAATTCTGCTCTGAATGCAGGGACAAAGTTAGGAGACAGGTGTCCCACTTATAATGCTTCAGAACTTTGGGGACATTTCTGGGGATTACTTAATAATGGGAACATTCTTACACTTCCCCTGGATTTCTGATGGATTGATGTGTGCTGATCCCGCTCTGGGCCAAGTGAGTGCCTCATTGTGAAAACAAACAGCTTCTGACTGGTCCTCTCTATTCATGAGGAGTAAGTAAAATATGCCGGCCTCTTTGTCTTTTGTCCAATCTGGGCTTGGTTTGTCCCGATTAGCGTAACAGGCTGCAGAGGGTACAATCATTTGACTTCTAGCCTGACAGGAACCAATTAAAGTAAAGACAGACCTACCTGATTGGAAGCTGAACTGAAGCTTCCAGTCTGAGATTAGTAGCTGCAATGTAAATGCACCTGCAGTTGGCTAAATACTTTCACAACTATACATAGAATTGTCTCACTTTATTCTCTGGCTTTTAGACCAAGTTGCTTCATTCCAATAGCCTTAGTCATGGTGCTTTTCTAAAGGTAGCTATTTGTTTCAAAAGTGCAGTACACTGTGAGTATACATTTTCACCGTAGGGAAATTGGCTAAGGAATGACCCCTTTGTGCTCTGAACCAGCACTTGTCCACAGCATCACTGAAACTGCTGTAGGAAGCAGAGCAGAACCAGGACAAAGGACACAAACTAGTGGTAATGAGAGAGATAGAAAAAGGCATGTATAGAAGCAAAAGCAAGGAAACTTGCAGCTTTTAAGAGTGGGAAGGATACAGGCAGACAAAAGGAGAGGGAGAGTGATTGACTTGTTTCACTCAAAAGCACTTGACTAGAAGAGTTCCCCGTGACCCTCATTGTGCAAATCTGACTGTAACAGTCTATTCCCAGACTTGGGAAATAACTTTGCTGGCAATAGACAGAGCATCACTATGTCGAGCAGGACATTTCTGTAATGTGCTTGAAAAGTTGACAAGTTTCTTCAGTTCTCCAGTAATCTTGAGCCAGCTGACCAGGCAGCATGATTTTTGTGCTGTTGCTGGTTCACTAGGGTTGCAGACATGTATGCATGTGAACAAGCATAGCTCAAACTTTTTCTGATACATATATTTTGAATGGCATTGTGCAGTGGTTTGGTTGGTGTCACGCATGAACAGATTCAAAAACAACTCCTTCCCTGGTTTCCAGACTCCAAAACGACCCTCTTATGGACTGACCTGATTAATGCTACACTCCTGTATGCTTCACCCGATGCCCGTGTCTTTGTATTTACATAGTGTACCTTATATTACCACATTATGTATCTTTTTATTTCATTTCATTTTCGTGGACTTAATGATCTGTTTGAGCTGCTCGCAGAAAAATGCTTTTCACTGTGCCTCAGTACACCTGACAATGAACAAATCCAAATCCACTTTACAGGGATGTGACAGAAGTAGCAGCGATCGTAAATAAGCAATACTTTTATTTTGTCTCCGAGTAAAGGCCAGTGAATATTCAAGCAGCTCATTGAAAATCCATCCACGTTTGATACAGCAGTACATACTCTCACAAAATACTTTGGGCCAAAGAAAAGTATGATGATCAAATGGTGGAGATCCATCAGAGATGTCAGGGAAATGATGAGCCCATTAAGCAATATATGAAAGTGTTGCGGCAATTGGATTCTACATTGGAATTTACCAAGTAACGTTCTTACCACATAAGTACCAGACAAAGCCATCTCCAATAAGAGAGGATTGAAACATTGACGTTGACATTCAATAGGATTACCATCGCTTAATCCCCCACCAACAACTGGGGGTTACTATTGACCAGAAACCCAACTGGTCCAGCCATATAGATACTGTGACTACCAGAGCAGGTCAGAGGTGAGGAATTCTGTGGAAAATGACTCACCTCCTGACTCCCCAAAGCCTGTCCTACAAGGCACAAGTCAGGAGTGTAATGGAATACTCTCCCCTAGCCTGGATGAGTGCAGCTCCAACAACACTCAAGAAGTTGACACCATCCAGGACAAAGCAAGCCACTTGATTTGGCACCCCATCTGCCACCTTCACTCCATCCACCACTGGTGCACAGTGGCAGCAGCGTGTACCATCTATAAGATGCGCTGTCGCAATTCATTAAGGCTTCTTGGACAGCACCTTCCAAAGCTATCACCTCTGCCAACCACAAGGAAAAGGGCAGCAGAAACATGGGAACATCACCACCTGCAAGTTCCCCTCCAAGTCACTCACCATCTTGAGTTGCAACTATGCCACTGTTCCTTCACTGTCGCTGGGTCAAAATCCTGGAACTCTCTCCCTAACAGTGCCTAAACCACATGGACTGCAGCAGTTCAAGAAGGCAGCTCATCACCATCTTCTTCAGGGCAATTAGGGATGGGCAACAAAATTGCTGGCCTAGCCAGTGGCACTCATCCCATGAAAGAATAAAAAGACAAACAGATGTGCATTGCTATTAAGTCATTTAAAGAGCAAAATGCGTTGAGGAGAATAGTTGTTTACTGAATGTAGATATGGACTAAGTGGTGTTGCAGACAAAGGAGAAAATGTTAAGGGAAGGTTTAAGAGACTTGTTGAAAACAATGAAGGGTTTTGTTAGAGTAAGCAAGCCAAATTGTTTTCCATTAATAGGAGGGTAGATAATCAAGTGACAGAAATGTAAGGTAATTGATAAAAGAATCAGAGGGGAGATAAGGGCACTAATATTTGATGCAGTGAGCATTGATGATCAGAAATGTACTGTGTGAAAGAACAATGGAAGTAATTTTCAATAGGGAATTGGGTATATCCTTGAAAAGGGCTCTGGCGCAAAAGCAGGTGAGTGTCACTCATTGGATAACTCTGGCTAATAATTTAAACCTCAGAAAGCCTCTCCATTGGTCTGTCATGACATTGAAGAGTTGTTTCAAATCATTATTAGTGCAGGTTTAGTACTATGCAATACTTCTGCTGTTTTGAGTGAAAATGGCATCACATCCCTAATTTAAAACTTTAGTGTGGTTCAATGTCTCCTTCAGTCAATGAGCTCTGCCACCTACAAAGTGACCGGAGGAATGCAGCCAGAATGGCGTGGTACCTGCGAGTTAGAATGAGTCAAAATGCACTTTCACTTCTCGGATACTGTGGGGGTAATTTTGACTTTTAACAATGCAAGATTGGCGACATTGACCCATCTTCTTGGGCTGTCCTTTCCACTAGATATAATCCTGTTCACATGTGGCCTGCAGTTCATTGTCAGCAAGTTGCTTTTCCCAGAAACATGTTATTAACCAAAAATACCCCAGTGGCAACACAGACTTTCAATGTTGAATGAAACTTTGCTTTAGTTAGTCAGGAAGTCTGTTTTTGCTGGAAACGCATGAGTGGCCTGGCACAATGGGTACTGTTGGGGCCCGACTACTTCAAAATCAATTACCTCTTGACTGGCCATTATCTCTAGTAAAGCAGACCACATTTCAGCAGCCAGGGAGAGAGGATTTGTACATTTGGCGGGGGTACAGTTAGCAATGTAAATAAGTAGCTTAGTATAAATTATTAATTGTTTACTTCGCATCAGATTTCTCACCATACATAAATCTCCCTTCAGGTGGTTTAGTTTAGTGTAAGAGCAGAGATAAATTGGAACAGTTATGTACACACTAGCACTTAGCCAAAACATATATTATCTCATCCACCATCAGTCTATTGTCTGCCCAGCATGCAGTTACAAATTAGCAGCAATTAAAGTTATTTGGCAGCCCATGTCAGTGGTGGGGAAACTAATGGAGAAAATTCTGAAGGAGAGAATCTACCTCCACTTGGAGAGGCAAGGTTTGATCAGGAATAGTCAGCATGGCTTTGTCAGAGGGAGGTCATGTCTAACAAATTTGATTGAATTTTTTGAGCATGTGACGAAGTGTGCAAATGAGGGTGGTGCAGTTGATGTAGTTCACATGGATTTCAGCAAAGCATTTGACAAGGTCCCAAATGGGAGACTTATAAAGAAGGCAAATGCACATGGGATACAGGGGAACCTGAGAAGGTGGATTCAAAGCAGTCTGAGCTGTAGGAAACAGAAGGTGAAGATAGACAGCCGCTTTCGTGACTGAAAGCAAGTATCCAATGACATACCACAGGGATCTGTGCTGGATCTCCTATTATTCTGCATTTATATAAATGACTTAGATGACTATGTGGGGGTAGGATCAGTAAGTTTGTGGATGACACAAGGATAGGCCAGGTGGTTAACAGTGAGGCTGCGAGTCTTGGGCTACAGGTAGATATGGACTGGATGGTCAAATGGGCAAACAAGTGGAAGATGGAATTTCATCCTGAAAAGTGTGAGGTGTTACACTTTGGAAGGAGTAATTTAACAAGGGAATACTCAATGAATGGCACCACACTAGGAAGTCCTGAGGAACAAAGAGACCGTGGCGTGTTTGTAAATAGATCTCTGAAGGCTAATAGGGTGGTGAAAAAAGACAGATGGTTCACTTGTTTTATCAATCGATTACAAAAGCAAGGAAGTCATGTTGGAGTTACATCGAACTTTGGTGAGGCCACAGCTGGAGTACTGTGGGCAATTCTGGTCACCACATTATAGGAAGGGTGTGATTGCACTGGAGCAGGTGCAGAGGCATTTCACCAGGATGTTGCCTGGGATGGAACATTTAAGTTATGAAGAGAGGTTGGATAAGTTTGGGTTGTTTATGCTGGAGCAGGAAGACTGAGGGCGACCTGATCGAGATGTACAAGATTATGAGGCACATGGACAGGATGGAGAACGAATAGTTGTTCCCCTTAGTTGAAGGGTCAGTTACGAGGGGACACAAGTTCAAGGTGAGGGGCGGGAGGTTCAGGGGGAATTTGAGGAAAAACATTTTTACCCAGAGGGTGGTGACGGTCTGGGAGGGTGGTAGAGGAGGGTTGCCTCATATCCTTTAAAACATACCGAGATGAGCATTTGATCTTAACATTTAAGGCCAAGGACCAAGTGCTGGCAAATGGGATTAAGATTGGCAGATCAGGTGCCTTTCATGCATCTCCTCAGACTCGATGGGCCGCAGGGCCTTTTCTGCAGTGTATTTTTCTGTGATTCTCTGAAGCCAGAGCTCCACAACGATTCACCTGTTTGAGGCTTTATTGGCTGTTTGGGGTTCATTTGCTTCCAGGGTCCATCTCCCAGGAGTTTGGTTTAAATCCCCTTTGAATTCTCTCCATCCGCAAAATCACAACATCGTCATATCTATCCGTCGCTTTTCTACTTAAGCTGCCATCGTTTTTCCCTTCCATAGCAACCGTTTCCTTCTAAGTTGTGCATCCCTCTGCTGAGAGCAGTCTGTTGCTTTCCAGGGGAAATGGGCCATTTTAACAGAAAGGACCCATTCTTCTGCGACAGTGGCTGGGATTTCAGGTGAGTCGGCAGAGAGTGGAAGGTGGGACCTGAAGAGCGTGACGCTGACCCTCCTGCCCCAACCGCTGTATTTGGTGCAAACTCACACAGGCCGGCTGTCATGTCTTGTGGGCAGAATTTTATGGCTGACAAGTTTGCAGGCAGGACCCAGTCAAGTTCCCCGGGGAGCCCTCCTGCCCACCTGTCCACCCTGACCTGTCCGTGGTTATACAGGGGAAGTGGCAAGCACTAGGTCGGCTATGGTAGTGTGGGCTCTTTAAGGGGTTGGGCCCCACGGACTATGTGGCCGGCTTGGGGCAATCACATGGGAGCGGGCGAACCTCAGCCAATGGGGAATTTGCACGGGATACTGGGAGCAGGACCCCGCAGCATGGGCGAGGGAACCAAAGTGATACGGCCTGTTGCATAGTATTCTGTGCCTGTTACTTAACTGCCTTTGCCTTTCATCAATAAACAACGTTGTTAACGACTGGAAGCCTCTAGTATATGTCTCAAGCAACCACTGACGATGAGGTTCTGGACCACATAGCCGAGGATGGCTAATCGGTTTGTGCTGAACACGCACTTCTTCTTGTTGTAGGTGAGGTTTAGGAGAGTGGCGGCGTGGAGAAATTTGGCAAGGTTGGCATCGTGGTCCTGCTGATCATGGCCGCAGATGATGATGTTGTCTCGGTATGGAAAGGTTGCCCGCAAACCGTACCGGTCGACCATTCGGTCCATCTTCCTTTGGAAGACCGAGACCCCATTGGTGACGCCGAAGGGAACCCTGAGGAAGTGATAGAGGCGGCTGTCTGCCTCGAAGGCAGTGTATGGACGGTCCGCTTTACGGATGGGGAGCTGGTGGTAGGTGGTTTTGAGGTCTACCATTGAGAAGACCCGGTACTGTGCAATCTGATTGACCAAATCAGATTTGCGTGGGAGGAGGTACGTGTCGAACTACGTGTACCGATTGATGGTCTAGCTGTAGTCCACGACCATTCTGTGTTTCTCCCCAGTTTTAACTACTACCACTTGGGCTCGCCAGGGGCTGTTGCTGGCCTCGATGATGCTTTCCTGAAGCAGCCGCTGGACTTCGGACCTGATGAAGGTCCTGTCCTGGGTGCCGTACCGTCTGCTCCTGGTGGCAAAGGGTTTGCAATCCGGGGTTAGATTTGCGAAGAGGGAAGGTGGATCAACCTTTAGGGTCGCGAGGCCGCACACAGTAAGGGGTGGTAGGGGCCCACCGAATTTCAGACTTAGGCTTTGGAGGTTACACTGGAAGTCCAGGCCGAGTAGTAGGGCAGCGCAGAGATTAGGGAGGACGTAGAGGCAGAAGCCGCTGAATTCTGGACCGTGAGTGTGACCGTACAGTACCCCCGGATCGCCACGGAATGGGATCTGGAGGCCAGGGAAATTCTTTGATTGGCGGGGTGTACCGCGCCTTACCGTATTTGGGTGGATGAAGCTTTCGGTGCTCCCGGAGTTCAGCAGGCAAGAGGTCACGTGTCCATCGATTTTAACGTTGGTCGATGCGGTAGCCAGGTTGTGCGGACGAGACTGGTCGATGGTTACTGAGGCGAGTCGTGGTTGGTCGTCGCTGGTGTCGGATGGTGGGGTGCCCAGGGGGCATGGGTCCTGGAACGCTGATGGTGCCCATGAGCCATGGGGGAGACAAGATGGCGGCGCCTGGAGATCTTGGGGAGGACAAAATGGTGGTGCTCATGGGCCGCACTTGGCGGGGGTTGAAAAAGATGGCGGCGCCCATGGGCCACACATGTTGCGCGGAGGGGAAGATGGTGGTGCCCACTGGCCGCGCGTGGTCTGAGGGAGAGAAGATGGCGGCGCCCACTGGCCACGCGTGGTCCGGGGAAATGAAGATGGTGGCGCCCATTGTCCATAAATGAGGGGGGTGGGGGCAATAGCGGCGACTGCGCGGGCCTGGCACACCGCGACAAAGTGCCCCTTCTTACCGCAAGCCTTACACAGGGCAGCGTGGGTCGGGCAGAGTTGGCGGGGATGTTTCTGCTGGCCACAAAAGTAACATCGGGGACCCCTGGGGTTCACTGGCTGGTGCGTGGCGCAGGCGTATTGGCTGGGGAAGGCCCCCGCTGGGGTGGCCGTCTGTGGGGTCCACGATGCGTAGGAGGGGTGGGCCGCGCGTCTGGGGGTTTAGGCCTGGATATTGCGCGAGGCGACTGTCATAGAGTGCGCTAGCTTCTTTGTCTCTGTGATATCGAGCATGGCCCCCTCTGGAAGTCGCTGGCGTATGAGGTCCAACCCAATCCCCGTAACAAAAGCGTCCCGCATAAGGAGGTTTGAATGTTCCGTGGCCATAGCGGCCTGACGGTCACAGTCCCGGACTAGTGGGATTAGGGCCCGCCAGAAGACTTCTATGGACTCACCAGGGAGTTGAGAGCGAGTGGCGAGTACGTGCCTGGCGAAGAGCGTGTTCATCTTCTGGGTGTAATTTTCTTTGAGTAGCGTCATGGCTTCGGCCTAGTTTGGCCCGTCCTGGATCAGCGGAAAGACATTGGAGCTCAACCTCGAGTACAGTATCTGTATTTTCTGAGCCTCTGGAACAGTGCTTGGCGCCGAGTTGATGTTTGCCTCGAAACAAGCTAGCCAGTGCTGAAAGTCCTTTTTGGCGTCGCTTGATTGTGGGTCCAGCTGCAGGCGATCCGGCTTGATACGGAGGTCCGTCTTCTGAAAATTTTAGACCAATAAATTGATGCACGATCAATTGCACAAAGACGAGAGTTGAATACAACTGAGGTTTTATTGCTCTAAGATGTGTGGCCTCCCACAGCAGCTGGCGAAATGGCTGCTGCACGGAGGCAACACATATTTATACTCTGCCTACTGGGCGGAGCCAGCAGGCAGGGACTACCATCGTACCTGTAGAACAGGTCCTACCACACATCACCTAATAGAGGTGCAACAGTGGTTTACCACAGTAGCAAGTTCAACTTTCTCACTTCTAATAGCAATGCTAAATTATCCGCAGTGTTTTAAAGATGGTAGCCACTTCAGAAGAGTACGGTGCACTAAACAAAGGCAAGCAGTTAAAATTAAAGAGATAGAGCTGCTCTGACTAAGAAAATGGCAATCAACCTTGGAAGGCAAATTTCAATGAAGCAAAAGCTAATCGTGCCTACTTTCAACTTTCAACAGATTATTACTTTGATTACTTAATGTATAAAATCTAGCTGCACATTGTAAATAGCCTGCATCTAGCTACTTCAAGGGAAGATGCTGTATAAATTCTCAATGCTGAAATTGCTCAGTTCACCAGACAACTTGCTGTAATGCTGGTTTAGCCAGAACATTGATATCATGGAACATGAATAAAAAAAGAGGAACTTCCCTTAGCATAGAAAAGGTGGGAGAGGGAGGCTAGCATTCTGGAGGCGTAGCAACCTCATTGGTCTTAATAATGGAAATCATCAGGAGGAACAATCTCCGTGTAACTGCCTGGATCGAATCCCCTTGGAAGTTCAACTCTGTAGTCATGTGGAGGAAAAGTTACCATGATCAACAGTTGAGTGCTCTATGATAGTTTTGACATAATTTATGTCATATAGCTAAATATTTCAGTCACCTCACATCTCCGAGTTTGAACTCTCTCATTTGCTGGGACCTTGTCACTTTTACCTCCATTGCAGTGCAATATATTCATTCCACTATCAATCACTTAATATTCAGAACATCCATTCCATCCTCTGCAAATAGCAACTTTCTTGACCTGTATGTTAAAGATGACATTCTCTGACGAATTCAATTATTGCTGTTGCTGTACAATTACTTACAAAGGTTAGGAGTTTATTTTCTGGCTTTCTCAGGTACTAAACGATGATGGTAACTAGCTGCCAATGATAAGGTAGCTTAATTTTCCATAGCAACCAAGGGATGAATGAATACACAAATGGTTCGTTATCAATTGAGCAGACTTAACATTTCGATGTTCAGATCTGAAAATCACAACAACAAAGATAAAGGAGGAAAAGGGGAAATGTTGCAAAATATTATTGTCTGATTTGTTGCAGTTTAATTGAGGATGGAGGCTGTGCGGTTTCCAGAATGAGCACAAGTTCACAATTTCCCTATTGAAAAGCAGGGCGAAGCGCCAGAGGAATCATTGCACACTGATCTCATCACACTCACCGCCTAACATGTTAACATGGACACATTGACATTGAACAAATTGAGCACATTTGGCCAACGAATAGGACTTCTCTTGCTGCTTTGTGGGAAGGAGCTGGGGCTTTGAAACATTTCTGGTATATTAAATATATGGCTATTGCCGTGACTCATCGTTACGTTCTCAGATCAGGGTTGCAAACCAACGGCAAAATTCTGACAGTTTGTTGGCAAATTAGATTTGGTTTAGTGCTGAAGAACATAAATCTTTGTTTCTTACAAATAAAACTATTGACAAAGCTGAAGTTGATTAGGTAAAAACATTTTGACAAATTACAGCTCCCAATTCAAAAAGGTGGGGTGTTGTCAGGGAGGGCAAGATTTTACTTGTTCTGAGGTTTTCTTCAGGTTCTTACTCAAAATACAAAAGAGTGCCTTGTTACTCCAGGGTGACAGGGACTCACTATGCTTCCACATTTACATATCACAACCAACATACAACAGACTTGCATGTATATTTAAATTTATGGATGTCAGCTATGGCTCAATCGGTAACACCTTTTCTCACAAGTCAGAAGGTTGTAGGTTAGAGTTTCACTCCAGCCATCGTCAAATTTGAGAGTGTTGCATTGTCAGAGGTGTTCCCATTTGAATGAGATGCTGAACCAAGGCTTTATCTGTCCTCTCCAGTGGGTGCAAAATATTCCATGGTCCTATTATGAAGAAGAGCAGAGGACTTATCCTTGGGGTGGGGTTTTGTCAACAGCATTTCCAATGGTACAAGAAAAAGTGTGCTGCTTCCATGTTCTTGCTTTTTCCCATTTTCTACTACATTACAACTAAAATAGGAAAAAACAGTTTGGGCCAAAAATACAAAGAACAGTACAGCCCTTCGGCCTGTCAAGCCTGCGACAATCCTGATGCCTGTATAAACTAAATCCGTCAGCATTTCCAGGGTCCATGTCCCTTTATTCCCATCCGATTCATTTATTTGTCAAGATGCCTCGTAAACAACACTATCATATCTGCTTCTACCACCTCCCTGGCAGCGTGTTTCAGGCACTCAACATCCACTGTGTAAAAAAAGTTCCTTCGCACATCTCTGAATGTTGCCCCTCGCACCTTAAACCTATGTCACCTGAGGAAGGAGCAGTGCTCCGAAAGCTAGTGTTTGAAACAAACCTGTTGGACTTTAACCTGGTGTTGTAAGACTTCTTACTATGTCCCCGAGTAATTGACTTTTTAACCCTGGGAAAAGCAGCTGACTATCCACTCTGTCCGTGCCACTCATAATTTTGTAAACCTCTATCAGATCGTTCCTCAACCTCTGTCATTCCAGTAAAACAATCTGAGTTTATCCAACCTCTCCTCATAGTTAATATCCTCCAGACCACACAACATCCTGGTAAACCTCTTCTGCACCCTCTCCAAAGCCTCCACTTCCTTCTGGTACTGTGGCAACCAGAATTGTATGCAATATTGAAGTGTGGCCTTACTAAAGTTCTGTACAGCTGTAGCATAACTTGCCAATTTTTATACTCAATGCCCCAACCAATGAAGGCAAGCATACCGTGTGCCTTCGTGACTACCTTATTCACCTGCGTTGCCATTTTTAGTGATCAGTGGACCTGTACACACAGATCTTTCTGCCTGTCAATACTCTGAAGAGTCCTGCCATTTACTGTATAATTCACACCTGTATTAAACTTTCCAAAATGCATTACGACACATTTATTCAGATTAAACACCAGCTGCCATTTTTCCACCCAAGTCTCCAACTGAAATAGATCCTGCTATATGCTCTGACAATTCTTATCACACTCCGCAACTCCACCAACTTTTGTGTCGTCCACAAAGTTACTAATCAGACCAGCTACATTTCCCCCAAATCATTTTCTATACTATGAACAACAAAGGTCCCTGCGGAACACCACTACACAGCCTTCCTCTGCTACCCTCTGTCTTCTATGAATGAGTCAGTTCTGTATCTATCTTTCCAGCTCACCTCTGATTCCATGTGACTTCACGTTATGTGCCAGTCTGTCATGAGGGACCTTGTCAAAGACTTTACTAAAGTCCAAGTAAACAACATCCACTGCCCTTCCTTCATCAATCATCTTTGTAACTTCCTCAAAACACCCGATCAAGTTCTAATACTCAGTGACTAGAGTCAAAATTTCAAGTTGGTCAGCAAGAGAGCTAGGGGTGAGATGAGGAGAAACTTCTTTACTCAGAGAGTTGTTGCAATTTGAAATGCACTGCCTGTGAGAGTGAAAGAGATGAATTTCATGAGGTTTCAAAAGAGAGTTGGATATGGCATGGTAGCACAGTGGTTAGCATATTTGCTTCACAGCTCCAGGGTCCCAGGTTCAATTCCCGGCTTGGGTCACTGTCTGTGCAGAGTCTGCACGTTCTCCCCGTGTCTGCGTGGGTTTCCTCCGGGTGCTCCGGTTTCCTCCCACAAGTCCCGAAAGACATGTTGTTAGGTGAATTGGACATTCTAAATTCTCTGTCTTTGTACCTGAACAGGCGCCGGAATGTGGCGACTAGGGGCTTTTCACAGTACTTCATTGCAATGTTAATGTAAGCCTACTTGTGATAATAAAGATTATTATAATAATCTTTGCCACACGTAGGCTTTCATTACACTGCAATGAAGTTACTGTGAAAAAAATACACAAGTCACCACACTCCGGCGCCGGTTCGGATTCATTGAGGGAGAATTCAGAATGTCCAATTCACCTAAGCAGCACATTTTTCAGGATTGTGGGAGGATTTCGGAGCACCCAGAAGAAACCCACGCAGACACGGGGAGAACGTGCAGACTCTGCACAGACAATGACCCAAGCCGGGAATCGAACCTTGGTCTCTGGCACTGTGAAGCAATAGTGCTAACCACTGTGCTATTTAGGGGACTACGGAGATCGGGCTTGTGAATGGGACTAACTGGGTAGTTATCTTGGGAGCCGGTGCAGACACGATGAGCTGAATGGCCTCTTTCTGTATTGTAAATAACAGAACAAAAGTTGGTGAGACACAACGTCCCCCTCATAAAATGTGAGTAAATCCTGTCCTAAGAATCCTCTCCAATATTTTTCCTATCACTGATGTAAGGCTCACTGGCCTGTAATTTACTGGATTATCCTTGCTACGCTTCTTAAACAAAGGAACAACATTTGCTCTTCTCCAGTCTACTGGGACCTTAATTGTAGCCAATGAGGATACAAAGATTTCTGTCAAGGCCCCAGCAATTTCCTCCCTTGTCTCCCTTAGTATTCTGGGGTAGATTCCATCAGGCTCTGGGACTTCTCTATCTTAATGCTTTTTAAGATGCACAACAGCTCCTCATTTTTGATATCAACATGACCCAGACTATATACACATACTTCCCCAGACTCATCATCCACCAAGTCCTTCTCTTTTCCGAATACTGATGCAAAGTACTCATTTAGTCCCTCACCCATATCCCTTGGCTCCACACATAGATTCCCTCCTCTGTGCTTGAGTGGGCCACCCCTTTCCCTGCTACCCTCTTGCTCTTTATATACACATAAAATGCATTGGGATTCTCCTTAATCCTGTTTGCCAAGGACTTTTCATGACTCCTTTTAGCCCTCCTGACTCCTTGCTTAGGTTCCTTCCTACTTCCTTCATATTCTTCAAGCGCTTTGTCTGTTCCCAGCCTTCTAGATCTTATGAATGCTTCCTTTTCTTTTTGACTAGGCTCACATTATCCCTCGTTCTCCAAGGTTCCCGAAATTTGCCATACTCATCCTTCCTCCTCACAGGAACATGCCGGTCCTGAGTTCTAATCAACTGATGTTTGAAAGATTCCCACATATGAGATGTTATTTACCCTAAAACAACTGCCGTCAATCTAAATTCTTCAGTTCCTGCCTAATATTGTTGTAATTAGTCTTATCCCAATTTAGCACATTCACCCAAGGACTACTCTTACCAATATCCACAAGTACCTTATTATGGTCACTGTTCCCGAAATGCTCCCTGACTGAAACTTCAACCACCTGGCAGGGCTCATTCCCCAATGCCAGGTCCAGTACGGCCGCTTCCCTAGTTGGACTATTTACATATTGGGTGCGGACTCCCAAAAGGGAACAAAGTCCCATAGCGTGCGCATTTAGCTGCGTGTTTGCCGGCACTCGCAGTGCCGAGAAACACATGGCTTTTCAATGTGACTCGTGTTGAATAAGGGGCCTGAATGGAGAATGCATGGCTGAGGCCACACATAGCCCCATTTGTAACGGGGGAGCTCCGCTCGCCGGAACTCCCATTGTAGCGAGTGATCGGGACGCCATTATTAAATGGTGTCACGATCTTCAAGGCACCTCCCACACCAGCCCTTGAATGCTGGCAGTGCCCATGCCAGCTGGCAGTGCTATGTGGCCAATAAGATTTCCCATTGTGGGCAGTCCCACATCGTCGGGAAATCCCCAGGCATAGGTGCGCTGTCGGTGTAATGGAGAATCACACCAACGGAGAATCCAGCCCCTGCTTTGTTTAAAAGTCACGCAATCAACACAGAATTTGAGAATGGATTTTGGAAAACCCTTTGCTGCAACCAGTGCACTCATTTCAATCTTTAAACTAAAGCTGCACTTCCTGTCATGATATGCACATAATGAGATACAGACAGGCAGTGACAGACACCCAGTACAACCAATCAACACAGAGGACAGAGCACAACCAATCACCACTAGAGGGGGGTTTTCCACTACAAAACACACGAGGCATCAGCACTCTGCCTCTTTCCACCGGTGACAACTGTAGTGACAGTCAGGGTGTATATATCAGTCAGCACCTTCTACACGTGGCTCAAAGCTAGTCTGGTCTAGTTAGCTATAGTTAGCACAGTTAGATTAGTAGAGTGTCAACCCACAGCAAGCTGCTCCAGAAGTTCAATAAAACGTACTGAACTAACGTCTAAGTTTGGAGTCTACTTTACAGTGCAACTGCATCCAGTTGCAGTCCGTGTTACCCCAGGGTGAATAACACGACACTTCCTGGGCAGTGATTGTCAGAAAACTGATTTTAAACCATCTGTTACTTAAATCATTATTCCACATCAAAATACATCCCATTTTTTTGTCCTATTTTTCAAATCTCTTGTGATGAGTTTTATTTTGAAACAAACAAATTGATGACTATAGCAGTAATTCAGTGAAATATATCATTGTTGAAACGGATTGATTTTATATTTTTTGTTTCTTAGCATGAATTTAGAAAAGCACAGAGGAATTATGAAAAATGCTCCAAGACCAGTGTCCAAAATACTCAGCTTCAACAATTGAATAAAAAGCGTGACTGTTTCTTTGAATTGGAATGTAGTCAATAGCAGGGATTGCATGCAACAATTGATTAAAATTTTGGGGGTTGATATTCAGACTTGTTGCAAACGAATAGAGGGATACGGACCCAGGAAGTGTAGAAGATTGTAGTTTAGTCGGGCAGCATGGTCGGCACGGGCTTGGAGAGCCGAAGGGCCTGTTCCTGTGCTGTACTTTTCTTTGTTCTTTGTTCTTATTCCGTGAGCAGAAGAATGAGGCAAATGGACCAATTTAGAATGCAAAGTCCTTAATCTTATTGGTACATTCAGTGTGGATGTCACCATGTTGGCAAAAGCAGCTTTGGCTGAGTCTTGGGGAGATGCAAAAACCAGACACTAGGGACGGGATTCTCCCGCAACTGGCCGGATGACCCGATGCTGGCGCCAAGAATGGCGTGAACCACCCCGTCGTCAGGCCGAGCGGAAGGTGCGGAATCCTCCGCACTTTCGGCGGCTAGTTCAGCGGTGGAGGGGTTGGTGCCGCGCCAACCGGCGCCGAAGGGGCGGTGCGAGTTGGCGCATGCGCAGTACCGCCGGCGTGGTTCTGTGCATGCGTAGACCGGCCGGCGTGTTCCTGCGCATGCGCAAGGGGGTTCGTCTCCGCGCCGGCCATGGTGGAGCCCTACAGAGGCTGGCGCGAAGGAAGGAGTGCCCCCACAGCACAGGCCCGCCTGCAGATCGTTGGGCCCCGATTGCGGGCCAGGCCACCGTGAGGGCCCCCCCCACCAGGCCGGATCCCCCCCCCGAGGACTCACCTAGCTGGCCTCCAAGACTGGTCCCGTCATGATGGACCATGCCCATTTCACGCCGGCGGGACTGGCCAGAAACTGACGGCCGCTTGGCCCATCACGGGCCGGAGATTTGCCAGGGGGGCCGCTGCCAATGGCCCCCGACCGGCACGGCGTAAACCCCGCCCCCGCATGAAAACCGGCGCCGGAGAATATGGCAGCATGCAGCGGGGCGGGATTCACGCCGCTGCCCGGGGATTCTGAGAATCACGCCCTAGGTTTCTCACATTTGCAATTGAGAGATTTCACAGCCATTGTAGGCACTCTTGCAGAATTGAGTTTGGATCGAGGAAGCAGGTGTCAGGCCTAATGTGCTCAGAATTCTTCTGTGGCTGCTATGGCCTAAGTAGTGATCCAGCAGGTGAGGCTAAATTAGAAACATTTTTGAAAGCACTGTGACACCAAGAGAAATTTAAGGAACAGGAAATTCCAAGTAAAAACTATTAATGAGGCTCAGAAATCAATGTCGGACAGCCCTCCTACCTTCCAGTGGGACAAAAAAGGGGCCATAAACTACTCAGAGCTTTAATACTTTGGCAGCCTTGTAGTTTAATGGATGTAAAGCTCTAGCTCCAGTTTCTCCCTCCTCTCTCTCCCTTCGATTTAATTGTTGTCGTGCTGGCACTTTAAGCTGCAGCAGCTTTTCAACTGCAGCTAGATCTTTTTTATCTTCATTCCAGCAATGAAGAATCTGTCAAAAGTGGGATTCCCTTTGCAAACTCACCTGAATACTGAAGTAGCCTCTCCCAAAGAAAACTTGTTCAACCATATGGGGAGGCAGAAATCGCACTCTACTGTTTTTCAAATGAACCAGGAAAATCGAGGCCTTTGAATCAAGTTATTGAAGTGTTTTAAGTTAGGAACAACAGTCTAAATAGACTCTTAAGGTGTGATTTTAACTGGGCCTGTTCAGACATAACCAGATCTGTTCCCGCTTAATTCCCACCCTTTTTTAAAATAAATTTAGATTATCCAATTATTTTTTCCAATTAAGGGGCAATTTAGTGTGGCCAATCCACCTACTCTGCACATTTTTGGGTTGAGGGGGCGAAATCCACGCACACATGGGGAGAATGTGCAAACTCCACATGGACAGTGACCCAGAGCTGGGATCGAACCTGGGACCTCAGTGCCGTGAGGCAGCAGTGCTAACCATATGTATTTTTCTTAAGTGGTTTAAATGAATGCCAGAAGCAGGCGAGTACATCATGAATATACGTAAACCAAGTCCTATGATATCATTAGAACTTGGATAACTTCATAATTCACCGATATTCGGTTTGGGTTCTGCCAGAACAACAAGGCTCAAGAACTAATTGCTTTTTTGGCCCAAAAATAAATAAAAGAGCTGAAATCCATGGGTAAGTTGAGAGCGATTATCATCAATATCAAAGGATATGATTGTTGGAATCTAATCTCCTCAGTCCCAGGACATTGCTGCTGGAGTTCTTCAGGATTGTGTCTGTAGTGTAATGGGTGAATAGAACAGTTATGGTCATGCGTTAGTGAATCATTATGTAGCAGTGATATCTGTGATCATGTACTAGGGGCTCTGTACAGCAGGTGGAACAGTCTGTGCTCAAGGGAGATGTGCCTACCTAGCAGTTCTTCATGTATATAGTGTAAATAAAGCACTTTGAAGTATTCTTCATGTATATAGTGCAAATAAAGCACTTTGAAGTAACTACCTGAGTCAAACTACAGTTGCTTAAAAT
Source organism: Scyliorhinus torazame (assembly GCF_047496885.1). Lineage (NCBI taxonomy): Eukaryota > Metazoa > Chordata > Chondrichthyes > Carcharhiniformes > Scyliorhinidae > Scyliorhinus > Scyliorhinus torazame. The sequence goes on along the minus strand of NC_092712.1, from coordinate 140,256,166 downwards.
GAAACACACCAAGCAACCAACATATGGAACTATGTCCCAGCTGGGTGTTATATTTCTTTGTTGCCACAAAGAACAAAGGAAAAAGGTATGAAGGTGTCCACACTCTGGATTTGTGTAAAACACGAAAAGAGGTTTATTAAGGGTGTTGCTCAACAGAGTCAAGATGGTGATGTTCTCAAAAGTAAAAACTCTGCTGATGTCATTACATATCACGTGATGCAGAACCAGCAAGAATGTATCCCAGAGACATAACAGCCTTTCTTCTTTATTTCATTTGTGCAATGACAAGAACTAACATTTATCCAACAGATCCCTTGATATTTTATTTGTATGCATATATACAATTCAATAAGACAATCTCTGTGGTGGATGTTGTAAGGATCCTCGTGCAAATCCTTGTATGTCCCTTGTTTTCCTTTGTAGTTCTGTTCTTTTTGGCTTTTATAATTTTGTATCTGGACAATTAATGGAGCCGATGTCTTTAAGATGGATTTCTCATTTAATTTTTAAAAAAGGAAACCCTGGCAGGATGTGGTGTTTGGTCTGGCCTCAGGAAATCCCTGGCAGGATGTGCTGTTTAGTCTGGCCTCAGTGATGACACCTTTTGATGGACTTGGCTGGCAGCCAACAAGCTACTTTAAATTCCCGGGACGTAACTAACACTCAATGTTGATTGGTGTTGATGGTTCCAGAATGTTCTGTAAAAGCAGGCTTATTCTCAGGAGTTTTTAGTTTTGCTTTGAACACAGCTGAAGAAAACTCTTTTGGAATCTCTATCAGAGGGTAAACTCTCTCAAGCACCCCAGTTGGAGGCTTTGCTTTCTCTTCAGTCAAGCTGATGGACTGTTCTAGGGAAATTGGACACCAAGACTAATTAAAAATCCAAGCTGAGAGTTGAGTTTGAGTGGAGACAAGTAATCTTAAGGATGTAATCCAGCCACCAGCTGCAGGCAGAGTCAGTTTGAAAACTCTTTTTAAATGGGATGTGGAAACAAGTCAGAATTAAGCAGAGCTATGGCAAATCCTCTGCGTGAAAGCCCAGGTTAACACAAATTAAAGTGACTCCCCAGAGGGGATCCCACAGCCTGAGAGTCCTGCCTGAAAATTCCAGCCAGAAGAACTTTGTTAGCAATCCAACTGGTGGTTTCAACATTCCGCGGCCTGGTAAGATAACTGGCTATAATGATTTCCATATCAGCAGCCAGGACATTCATCTCTTTTATTCCCTATCATTTTACCCGTATTTCTTTCCCCTGAGTATGTGTCTATCTTGTGTGTGTTTGGGTAGAGGGTGGGATGGTAAAGGGGGAGAAATAGATTAGCTGGTCGATATTCTCTGATAATCATTGCATGCCTTATCTCTCTTGTTGCTAGAAATAAACAGTTTTTTTGTGTTTCACTTACAAATCTGATGCCTGTAGGTCAGTGGAGCAATCAAGGGTCAAAGATATCAGACACTTTATACAAATGTTGATTAATTCACTTGCGTTGGGATTCCGGAGTTTGTGGGGCTGAAATTAATTGTGCACTAGCCCGGGGTGTCATAACCACATCTATTTCTTTTTGGTAGAATTCAGCATTCTTGAACTTGGCTACTTGCGACCTTATAAGACCATAAGACATAGGAGCAGAATTAGGCCACTCGGCCCATTGAGTCTGCTCTGCCATTCAATCATGGCTGAAATTTTCTCACCCCATTCTCCTACCTTCTCCCCATAACCCCGGATCCCCTTATTGATCAAAAACCTATCTATCTCTGTCTTAAAGACACTCAGTGATTTGGCCTCCACAGCCTTCTGCGGCAAAGAGTTCCACAGATTCACCACCCTCTGGCTGAAGAAATTCCCCCTCATCTCTGTTTTAAAGGATCGTCCGTTTAGTCTGAGATTGTGTCCTCTGCTTCTAGTTTTTCCTACAAGTGGAAAAATTCTCTCCACATCCATTCTATCCAGGCCACGCAGTATCCTGTAAGTTTCCCCCCCCCCCCCCCCATCCTTCTAAACTCCCAACGAGTACAGACCCAGAGTCTTTGACCGCTCCTCATACGACAAGCTCTTCATTCTAGGGATCATTCTTATGAACCTCCTCTGGACACTTTCCAAGGCCAGCACATCCTCCCTTAGATACGGGGCCCAAAACTGCTCACAATACTCCAAATGGGGTCTGACCAGAGCCTTATTATAGCCTCAGAAGCCAATCCCTGGTCTTGTATTCTAGCTCTCTCGACATGAGTGCTAACATTGCATTTGCCTTCCTAACTGCTGACTGAACCTGCACGTTAACCTGAAGAGAATCGTGAACAAGGACTCCCAAGTCCCTTTGTGCTTCTGATTTCCTAAGCATCTTTCCATTCAGAAAATAGTCTATGCCTCCATTTCTCCTTCCAAAGTGCATAACCTTACACTTTTCCACATTGTATTCCATCTGCCACTTCTTTGCCCACTCTCCTAGCCTGTCGAAGTCCTTCTGCAGCTCGCTCGGATCCATGCTAGGATCTTACCCTGAACACCTTGGGCTCTTAACTTATTTAATAGTCTCCTTTGCGGCACCTTGTCAAACTGGAAATCTAAATAAATCACATCCACTGGTTCTCCTTTGTCTAACTTCCTTGTTACTTCCTCAAAGAATTCTAACAGATTTGCCAGACATGACCTCCCCTTGACGAAGCCCTGCTGATTCAGTTCTATTTTATCATGCACTTCCAAGTACTCCGCAATCTCATCTTTCATAATGGACTCTAAAATCTCACCAATGTCTGAAGTCAGGCTAACCAGCCTATAATTTCCCGTCTACTGCCTCCCTCCCTTCTTAAACAATGGTGTTACATTAGCCACTTTCCTGTCCTCTGGGACCTTTCCTGCCTCCAGTGATTCCGGAAAGATCATCACCAATGCCTCCACAATCTCCTCAGCTATCTATTTTAGAACCCTGGGGTATTGTCCATCCGGTCCGGGTGATTTATCCACCTTCATACCTTTCAGTTTCCCCAGAACCTTCTCCTTAGTAATGGTCACTGCACTCACCTCTGCCCCCTGGTTCTCCTGGAGCTCTGGAATCCCACTGGTGTCTTCCTCCGTGAAGACTGATGCAAAGTAACTATTCAGTTCATCTGCCATTTCTTTGTGTCCTACTATTACTTCTCCAGCCACATTTTCCAGTGGTCCAATGTCTATTTTTGCCTCTCACTTACCTTTTATATATTGAAAAGGACCTTGGAAGTGTCCTCATTTCTTTCTGTGAATGGTACTTCTTGAGTAGTCGTTTCAGTATCTATCACTATCGGCATTGAATAGTCCTCAGGAATAGAATCTGAACTCATACTGTGTCTGTTCCAAGTTTCAAAGTACGACTCTCCAGACCTTCTAAAGGTAGAACCTCTTGAGAAGTTTCTGCAAACTCACTTCATGCAGCAAATAACTGATCAGCATGACATTGCCAAATTATTTTGTCATCCATCTGCTCGGTGTACGATAGAATGATTTAATGATTGCACAAAACATTCAGTCTAAACTTTTGTTGCTGGATAGTATGGAGCTGACTTGATATGGTGTATACCGTTCCCTTTCAAGTAGTCCTCACACTCCTTCAAAATAAACTGACAATCTTCTTCGGTGTTCCAAAGCTTCTGAACATTTTGTCTAGTTTGGTCTGCTGAGTCGCCATTGATTTAATTATCGCGATTTCTGGCTAATTAGAGTGCATGACCACAATCGTTAATAACATGTGATCCTCCAGTGGACCAGCTTCATCGATGTGTATTCTCTGCCATGGCTGTCTGCCATTTCCACAGATATAATAGTGGTGTGTTCCTTCGTTTTTGCGCAGGATTGACATTGCCCTACTTTCTCTTCAATGTGAGCATCTAATCCTGGCCACTAAAAATAACTGTGCCATTTCCTTCATCCTCACCACACCAGGATGTTCCTCATGCAGTTGGTCAAGTACTCTTCTACGTAAGCACAGAGGAATAATAACATAGATTCCCCACAAATAGGACTCATTCTGTACTGTCAACTCTCGTCTTCATGGGATGCAGGGCTTGATGTCTGGATTTTTCTTATCAATGTCTTTTTGGAGCCTTTTGGACAAATTCCTTCATATTCCCCATCACTGGATTTGTTATTATGTATCTTTGAACTGGAGATGGAGTCACAGGTACACTGTCCACGAGCGAGAAATACAAAATATTAACAAAAATTTCTCCTGGGTTACGCTTGACTAAAAATGGCATCATGATAAAGCATCAGTATTTGCATGCTGCTCTTACTTGTGATATTGGGTATTGTAAGTGTCTGCTGACAATGGCAATGAACATCTTTGAAATCTCTTAGTTGCCAAAGATGGTATACCTTTACACGGCACAATGATTGCAGTCACGTGTCAAAGAAGACCATTACCGGCTGAAAATCTAATCTGCAATCTTGCTGTGAAGAAAGTGTTCTGAAAGAACCACCATCAGACGCAAATATTTTCATCCTTGTTATTTTTCACCCCTTTCCCCCTTTGTGTTTGTCTGTCTTGTATGTGACTGGAGGGTGGGCCAGTTAAAGTGGGAATTAAGGGTTAGATGATAGTTAACCAGATGTATTTACTGCATTTTTTCATGATAGTTCTTGTTATAAATGAACAGTACCTGTGTTTAAACTTACAAACCTGGTGACATAGTTATTCGGCAGCTAAGGGCCAAAGACTTTGGGTATTTTTACAAGAATTATTGGTGAATTCACTTGTGTTGTGACTTCGGGGAATGTGGAGCTAGTATTGACTGTGAACTAGCTCAGGGTGTAGTAACAGGTGTTAAAAACAATTAGAATCTTTCTTCATATGAATTCCATGTTTCATAATCCTCATCGAACGCACCCATGGCGCGCCTCTTTTCCCTGCCATTATTTGAAACTCGGCTCTTTGAGTCTATGCTTCCTCCATTCTGACTGTGTTGGAAAATCTGTTACAAGCAATCCCTTGAACAAACAACAAGGAAATATTTCCTTTTTCTGCTTGAATATATTTTGGCTTTTTGCCCAAATAGTGGACCATGTAGAGTCGGTACACTTTGAAATCCCTGTGCGCTGCAGTCAGTGTAGTTCCAACATGTCCCTGCAGCCCAGACCACACTCACTTCAACACAAGCAAGTCTTCCCCCACTGTTGGTCTTCTGACTCACAATTCCTGTTGAAACTTTTGTTCAACCTTCACATCGGCGGCAGTGCTTCACCTGATGTTTGTGTGTGTGTGTGCAAGTCTGGTCTCTAGAATCTACTGTTGCTCCCAAAGCCATCCCACAATTAGTTGATGAAAACGTTCATTCAAGTGAATTTTCTGTCTCAATCCACATCACCAGTTTTTGATCCTGTTATATTACTTTGCTGTCGCAAAGAGAAAAGATATGGAGGTGACCACACTCTGGGTTCTTGTAAAACATGATGAGAGGTTTACAAAGGGTGTTGCTCATACGATCAATATGGTGATCTGCCCAAAGTCCATGCAAACAGTCTGCTGACATCACTACATATCATGTGATGCAGAACCAGCAAGAATATATTTCCATGTACATAACACTGGGCCAAATATCTTCAGCTGCTTCATTAATGACATTCCCCCTGTCAAATGGTCAGAAATGCAAATGGTTTCCATTTATTGTTATGTTCAGTTCCATTCTCAACTCCTCAGATAATGAGGCACTCTGGGTGGGATTCTCCCATCTTGCGGCAGAGTGCCCATGCCGTCGTAAATACCATCGCGTTTTACGATGGCGTGAATGGGCTGCTGCTAGCAGTAATTCTGGCCCCTACAGGGGGCCAGCATGGCGCTGGAGCGGTTCACGCCACTCCAGCTGCCGATCCTGGCGTGAACTGTGTGCCGTGCATGCGCAGTGGCACCGGCGCCAACGCGGACATGCGCAGTGGCACCGTCGCCGATACGCGCATGCACAGTGGCCTCCTTCAAAGCGCCGGCCCCGACGCAATATGGCGCAGGGCTACAGGGGCCGGTGTGTAGTAAAGGAGGCCCCCAGCCAGAAATGCAGGCCGGCTGATCGCTGGGCGCCGATTGCGGGCCAGGCCACATTGGAGGTCCCCCCCGGGGTCAGATCTCACCCCCCCCCCCCGCCCCCCACAGGCCGCCACCCGAATCTTCAACGCTGAGGTCCCACCGGCTCAGAGCAGGTTAGAATGGCACCGGCGGGACCCATTTTTTTTCTTACGGCCGCTCGGCCCATCAGGGCCGGAGAATCAGCGGGCAGCCGCATAAGGCGGCCTGCGACTGGCGCCGCGCGAACCACGCTGGCACCAATGGCGCCGATTCTCCGCTCTGAGGAGAATCGCGTGCCGGCATCGGGGCGGCGTGGCATGATTCGCGTGGCCCGCCGGCGATTCTCCGACCCGGCACGGGGTCGGAGAATCCCGCCATGTGTGCCTCAATGCAGCAAGGTCCGGGCAACATTCAGGATGGGGCTGCTAAGTAGCAATTAACAACAAAAGTTCCAGGGAATGACCACCTCCAACAAGAGAGAATCTAACCACCACCCCTTGACATTCTGTGACATCATCACTGAATTCCCACGATCAACATCCTTGAGGGAGTTACCATTGACCTGAGAAATAACTGGACCAATTACAAAAGCAGTCCAGAGGCTGAGTATTCTGTGATGAGTAAGTTACTTCCTAACTCCCTTGCCCATTCCATTGCCTAAAAGGTACAAGTCAGGAGTGTGTTGGAGTACTTCCTACTTGCCTGATCATAAAACCATGATGTCATAAGAAATAAGAATAGGTGTAGGCCATTTGGCCCTTGAACAAGCTCCACCATTCTCATAGCTAATTTGATAATGACCTTATCTCCACTTTCCTACTTCCCTGCCACAGACCTGTAACTCCTTTACAGACCAAAAATCTGGCAAAGTCAGCCTTGGATAGATTCAATGATCAAGCCTCACTGCTCTCTGTGGAAGAGAATGTCAAAGACTAATGATCTTCTGAAAGAGAAAAGTCCTCTTTATCTCAGTCTTAAATCCCTTATTTCTAAAATAGGTCTGCTAGTTTTAGATTCCCCACAAGGAGAAACATCCTCTCAGCACTTACCTTGTCAAGCCCCTTCGGAATGTTGCGATTCAGTGATATCGCCTTTCATTCTTTTAAACACCAATGTGTATAGGTCCAACCCGCTGAAACATTCCTGATAAGATAACCACACATGACTGCAACTCCACCAACATTCCAGAAACTTGACTCCATGCAAGACAAAGCCGCCTGCTTGATTGACAACATATCCACCATCTCAAACATTCGCTCCCCCACCAGCAGCACATAATGGCAGCAGTGCGAACCTTCTACAAGACAGATCTCAGCAACTCCCAAAGGCTCCTTCCAAACCCGCAACCTCTGCCATCTAAAAGAACATGGTCAGCAGATGGGAGCATCATCAACTGCAAGTTCCCCTCCAAGCCATTCACCATCCTGACTTGAAAATATATCGCAGTTCCTTCACTCTTGCTGGGTCAAAATCCTGAAATTCATTTTTTAAAATTTCATTCATGGGATGTTGACAACACTGGCTGGCCAATTTTATTGCCCGTTCCTAATTACTCTTGAACTCGGTGTTTTGCTAGGCCATTTCAAAGGGCATTTAAGCATCAATTGCATTGTTGTGGGTCTGGAGTCACATGTGGGCCAAACCAGATAAGGATGGCAGATTTTCCTCCCTGAAGGACATTAGTGAAGCAGATGGGGTTTTATGACAATTGACAATGGTTTCATGGTCATCATTCGCCTTTTAATTCTGCACCACATGGACTGCCGTGGTTCAAATAGGCGAATCATCACCACTTTCTCAAGGGCAATTAGGGATAGGCAATAAATCCTGGCCTTGCCAACAATTCTCTCGTCATGTGAACGAATAAAAAAAATCCTGAAAACTTTGAAGACATTTCCAGCAATTTATCCCTTGAGTAAACGCTTGTGGAATATCACGATTTAGCTACAAGTGAGCACAAAGCAGAAGAAGGAGGGTCAGTACATCACAAAGAGGTCAGGAACTATTTGATAGCACAAAGGTTCTGGTGGCCAGGAAATCAAGTGAAATTCTCTTGCATCAAACAGCATTTCAGTTATCGCCGCCTGTCCACATCAAACTGAGTAATAAATTGAACACAGCACATTATCAAATGATGACACTGACATGAAATGTGGAAAAGTGAATCCCTTCTTCCCGTTGAGCAGAATCGCAAGAACTAGTATATCAGCTTTCTCCTCCGACTGAAAATTATTCAAAAAAACATCCTTCCTGCAATGAACAGGCCTCCATTTCCTGTTCTTTTACCATTGTCCTTTACCTTCCCCTCCTACACTGAGGATCATCATCTGACAGCTCTTGCACCCATCACCATGTTTTCCATTGTTTCTCCTCAACACATTGAGTCACAGGCAGGAGAATGGCACAAAGACATAATTCTCATTTGAAGAGTCGGTGCAGATATGATGGGCCGAGTGGCCCCCTTCTGCACCATAACAATTCTGTGATTCCTTCACTCCCTCTTTCTGTCGACCTTCCAGTCCCCTATCCTTCTCCCCTTCCACTTTGTGCTTTCCTCAATCCATTCTTTTTTTTCCTCCCATCTTTTTATCTTTCCTTACCTCCCCCCTCTCCCTCTCCTTAATTATACCTCTTCTTCCCTTCTAGCCATCACTCCCTCTTCTCCTTCCCCTCAATTCACTATCCCCCTCCTTTCCTCTTCGGCTTCTCTTCCTGGGTCCAGTTATTTTCTATGTGTGACACGACAAAAAACCACTAGCCATATGTTAATATTTTAAAGTTGATATTGCTGTTGTGCCCTCAGCCCATGGAAAGCAATGGACAATACTGGACTAGTAAGAGACAGTGAGAGTGAACAGGTAGAGAATAGACTAAATTTGTGAGGATGGAAGATTTACTTAGCTTGTGTCAGAGGAGAATCTCCAGGGAAAAATCCTCACCACAAAAGACAGTCCTGGTGTTAAACGTTGCCAAGTTGGGAGAGGGCAGGATCAGAACTAAACTGCCAGGATTTAAGAATCACTTTTTGCTGGGATAGGGAAAATTGAATGGTTACTTAAGGGACAATGTGAAGTATACCTGTGAATTAAGTTTTTGGTGGTGTTAAAAGTAAAAGGAGAAAGTTCTGTTCTGTAGCTTAAAATATAATTTGCCGCCAAAAATAAGGTTTCATCAACTGTGATTTTAGTCTCATTGTCATAGGGCAGGATTCTCCTGCCTCCCAACCACGTGTCCCGTGGTGGTGGAGCAGGCATGCTGTTTGCTGGTGGCGGCATTCTGTGCTCCTGCTGCTGTCAATGGGAATTCCCATGAAAGCCACGCCGTGCTGCTAGGAAACCCATGGGCAGCTGTGTGCTGCCAGCAGGACCAGGCAATCCCACCACCAGCGAACAGCCGGAGAATTGTGGCCATAGTAAAAGGTTTAACTGGTGAAATATTGTTGTGTCATCCTTTCATTTATGAATTGCAAGTTTGAATTTCTTGTTTTTAAAAGCTATCAGTCTCCAAGGGGATATTAACACTGAAATTCAAGAGGGAAATTTTCACCAATGAGATATGCGTTACTCTGAAGAGCTGAATTAATTTTTGTTGGCTAGCTCATTTTCATATCCATCGGGGTATCCCACTGGTGTTAATCTCAAGTAAAATGGAAAAGACAGGCAGAATCTTAAACATATTTTTTTCAAAATGTCGGTACCAGCGAGAAAACCAGAGAATTCCACCCGTGCTGGCAGTGGGAAATCGTATGGAATAATGAGCCTCATTAAAAAGTGGGCCGCCGGACTTCCGGGTGCGGCGATGACCAGCTGAGTCGCACGTTTCGGCAGCTCCCGGTGAAACGGACTTTTGGGCTCTTGATAGGAGCCCCAACGGCAATTTTGACGGCTAAAAACACTGTGCGGTAAACCAGAAGGGAATCCCCCCTGGATACGGATGAAAAAAGGAGGAGAAAGTGGCCGGATTGCAGTGGATCCTTTAGAACAGCGGCAAGGAAGGCAAGCAAAAACCAAGATGGCGTCGGAAGGTGGCAGTTTAACATGGGGCCCTGAACAACAAGAGTTCTTGAAATGCTGTGTGGAAGAGCTCAAAAAGGAAATGAAGAAAGAGCTGTTGGCCCCGATACTACAGGCGATCGAAGGGCTAAAGGAGGAACAAAAGACCCAGGAGCGGGAGCTTCAGGTCGTGAAGGCAAAGGCAGCCAAGAATGAGGACGACATACAGGGCCTGGTGGTGAAGACGGAGACGCATGAGGCACATCAGAAACGATGTGTGGAAAGGTTGGAGGCACTGGAGAACAACGCAAGGAGGAACAACCTGAGGATTCTTGGTCTTCCTGAAGGTGCGGAGGGAGCGGAAGTCGGGGCATATGTGAGCACGATGCTGCACTCGTTAATGGGAGCGGAAGCCCCGGCGGGTCCATTGGAGGTGGAGGGAGCATACCGAGTGATGGCGCGAGGACCGAGAGCATGAGAAATTCCCAGAGCCATAGTGGTGAGATTCCTCCGTTTTAAGGATAGAGAAATGGTCCTTAGATGGGCAAAGAAAACTCGGAGCAGTAAATGGGAGAACGCGGTGATCCGCGTTTATCAAGACTGGAGTGCGGAGGTGGCGAGAAGGAGGGCGAGCTTTAATCGGGCCAAGGCGGTGCTTCATAAAAAGAAGATAAAATTTGGAATGCTGCAACTGGCAAGACTGTGGGTCACATATCGAGGGAGGCACCACTACTTTGAGACGGCGGATGAAGCGTGGACTTTTATTGTGGAAGAAAAACTGGAATGAGCGGGTTATTAAAAAGAACGTTTGAACAAAGTGGTGGGGCGAATGTGGGGGCCAAGAGGGGGGTTAAAAAGGGGGGAAAGAGGAGTTTTATGTACTAATCCTGCGATGTGGTAACTTTTCTCTCTTCCACAGGTGGTGAGGGGGGGAGGTGGAGGAGATGGGGCGTTGGCCATTGGGGGCGGGGCCAAGGGAGAAGCGCGGGCTTGGTTCCCGCGCTATGATAATCATGGCGGGAATAGAGAAGCAGGAAGGAGGGGGCGTCGCACGGGGCGAGCCGAGGTCACGGGGGGAAGCCGAGGTCGGTCAGAGTTTGCTGACTTTTGGGAGCAACATGGGGGGAGTAATTACGCTAGCGGGGGATCTAGCGGGGGGGGGGGGGGAGGGGGGAATTACTGGGTTGCTGCTGCTGGGGAGAGGGGGGAGCTGGTATGGGAGGGGATGGGCGGGGGGGCACCGCCTGGGGGAGATACAGCTGCGTGGGAACCGGGTGAGGAGCTGGAAAAAGGGGATGGCTAATCGACAAGGGGGGGGGGGGGGGAGGAAGCCCCCCAACCCGGCTGATCACGTGGAACGTGAGAGGGCTGAACGGGCCGATAAAGAGGGCACGGGTACTCGCACACCTTAAGAAACTTAAGGCAGATGTGGTTATGTTACAGGAAACGCACCTGATACTGATAGACCAGGTTAGGCTACGCAAAGGATGGGTGGGGCAGGTGTTCCATTCGGGGCTAGATGCGAAAAACAGGGGGGTGGCTATATTAGTGGGGAAGTGGGTAATGTTCGAGGCAAAGACTATAGTGGTGGATAACGGGGGCAGATACGTGATGGTGAGTGGCAAACTACAGGGGGAGACGGTGGTTTTGGTAAACGTATATGCCCCGAACTGGGATGATGCCAATTTTATGAGGCGGATGCTAGGACGCATTCCGGACCTAGAGATGGGAAAGCTGATAATGGGGGGAGATTTTAATACGGTGTTGGAACCAGGGCTGGATAGGTCGAAGTCCAGGACTGGAAGGAGGCCGGCAGCAGCCAAGGTTCTGAAAGATTTTATGGAGCAGATGGGAGGTGTAGACCCGTGGAGATTTAGCAGACCTAGGAGTAAGGAGTTCTCGTTTTTCTCCTATGTCCATAAAGTCTACTCGCGAATAGATTTTTTTGTGCTGGGAAGGGCGTTGATCCCGAAGGTGAGGGGAACGGAGTATACGGCTATAGCCATTTCGGATCACGCTCCACACTGGGTAGACTTGGAGATAGGGGAGGAAACAGGAGGGCGCCCACCCTGGAGAATGGACATGGGACTAATGGCAGATGAGGGTGTGTGTCTAAGGGTGAGGGGGTGCATTGAAAAGTACTTGGAACTGAATGATAATGGGGAGGTCCAGGTGGGAGTGGTCTGGGAGGCGCTGAAGGCGGTGGTTAGAGGGGAGCTGATATCAATAAGGGCACATAAAGGGAAGCAGGAGAGTAAGGAACGGGAGCGGTTGCTGCAAGAACTTTTGAGGGTGGACAGACAATATGCGGAAGCACCGGAGGAGGGACTATACAGGGAAAGGCAAAGGCTACATGTAGAATTTGACTTGCTGACTACGGGCACTGCAGAGGCACAATGGAGGAAGGCACAGGGTGTACAGTACGAATATGGGGAGAAGGCGAGCAGGTTGCTGGCACACCAATTGAGGAAAAGGGGAGCAGCGAGGGAAATAGGGGGAGTGAGGGATGAGGAAGGAGAGATGGAGCGGGGAGCGGAGAGAGTGAATGGAGTGTTCAAGACATTTTATAAAAAATTATATGAAGCTCAACCCCCGGATGGGAGGGAGAGAATGATGGGCTTCTTGGATCAGCTGGAATTTCCCAAGGTGGAAGAGCAGGAAAGGGTGGGACTGGGAGCACAGATCGAGATAGAAGAAGTGGTGAAAGGAATTAGGAGCATGCAGGCGGGAAAGGCCCCGGGACCGGATGGATTCCCAGTCGAATTCTATAGAAAATATGTGGACTTGCTCGCCCCGATATTGACGAGGACCTTTAATGAGGCAAAAGAAAGGGGACAACTGCCGCCGACTATGTCTGAAGCAACGATATCGCTTCTCTTAAAGAAGGAAAAGGACTCGCATTGTAGCGCATTGTAGCGGGACCTATTTCCCCCCTGAATGTAGATGCCAAGATCCTGGCCAAGGTAATGGCAATGAGAATAGAGGAATGTGTCCCGGGGGTGGTCCACGAGGACCAAACTAGGTTTGTGAAGGGGAGACAGCTGAACACGAATATACGGAGGCTGTTAGGGGTAATGATGATGGCCCCACCAGAGGGGGAAACGGAGATAGTAGTGGGGATGGATGCCGAGAAAGCATTTGATAGAGTGGAGTGGGATTATTTGTGGGAGGTGTTGAGGAGATTTGGTTTTGGAGAGGGGTATGTTAGATGGGTGCAGCTGTTGTATAGGGCCCCGATGGCGAGCGTGGTCACGAATGGACGGGGATCTGCATATTTTCGGCTCCATAGAGGGACAAGGCAGGGATGCCCTCTGTCCCCATTATTGTTTGCACTGGCGATTGAGCCCCTGGCGATAGCGTTGAGGGGTTCCAAGATATGGAGGGGAGTACTTAGAGGAGGAGAAGAACACCGGGTATCTTTGTATGCGGACGATTTGCTACTATACGTGGCAGACCCGGCGGAGGGAATGCCAGAAATAATGCGGATACTTGGGGAGTTTGGGGATTTTTCAGGGTATAAATTGAACATGGGGAAAAGTGAGTTGTTTGTGGTGCATCCAGGGGAGCAGAGTAGAGAAATAGAGGACCTACCGTTGAGGAAGGTAACAAGGGACTTTCGTTACCTGGGATCCAGATAGCCAAGAATTGGGGCACATTGCATAGGTTAAATTTAACGCGGTTGGTGGAACAAATGGAGGAGGATTTCAAGAGATGGGATATGGTATCCCTGTCACTGGCAGGGAGGGTGCAGGCGATTAAGATGGTGGTCCTCCCGAGATTCCTCTTTGTGTTTCAGTGCCTCCCGGTGGTGATCACAAAGCCTTTTTTTAAAAGGATTGAAAAGAGCATCATGGGTTTTGTGTGGGACGGGAAGACCCCGAGAGTGAGGAAGGGATTCTTACAGCGTAGCAGAGATAGGGGGGGGCTGGCACTACCGAGCCTAAGTGAGTATTATTGGGCCGCTAATATTTCAATGGTGAGTAAGTGGATGGGAGAGGAGGAGGGAGTGGCGTGGAAGAGATTAGAGAGGGCGTCCTGTAGGGGGGGGGTGGGGGGGGGAGGGGGAGGGGGGTGGGGGGGGGGTGGGGAGGGGGGTGGGGGGGGGGAGGGGGGTGGGGGGGGTGGGGGGGGGAGGGGGGTGGGGGGGGTGGGGGGGTGGGGGGGGGTGGGGGGGGGGGAGGGGGGTGGGGGGGGGGTGGGGGGGGGAGGGGGGTGGGGGGGGGTGGGGGGGGAGGGGGGTGGGGGGGGGGTGGGGGGGGGAGGGGGTGGGGGGGAGGGGGGGGGAGGGGGTGGGGGGGGAGGGGGGGGAGGAGGAACCAGAAGGACTCTCAGGGTTGTTAATATATACTGTATAATATGTATAGGTCGTTGCAACAGATAATTATATATTGGACTGTTAAATTATATTTTTGGAGAGTGTTACTTGTGATAAGGCAGTTGCCAATTAGGGTTAGTTTTCATTTTTGTTATTTATTATTTATTCATTTTTTGTTTATAAAATAGGTCATTGTTATTTGTGTTGTTATAATATTGTGTAAAGGATGCACAATGTACTGTGTTGGTTGACCAAAAATTTTTAATAAAATATTTATTAAAAAAAAACAGTGGGCCGCCACTGATTCATTCGGCCAGGACAACTTAATCTCTGCAATCAGTGGGGCTCTCCATATATGCGCCTTCCAAGTACTCTCCAACACTGCTCCAGATCTAGTTGGGGAATGGCTGCCACGAAGCCAGCACCAAGAATCCCAGAGGGAGCCCTAACCAAACTCCTGGATGATGTGCAGCAGAAGCCGGACGTCCTATACCCGCATTTTTACAGATTTCCTTCCACCAAGGTCACCATCCCTGCCTGGGAGGCATTGGCAGCCTTAGTGTGTGCCAGCTCACTGCAGAAGAGGACTGGGCAACAGTGCCGCAAGAAGATGACCTCAACGATGCTCCCCATCATGATCTTAAACATGGTCAGCGATGAGAGACTTCATTAAAATGCCTTGCATAAGGATCCACATTGGTGTATCTCTCTCATGTAGATGTTATTTTGGGCATTGGAGTCTATGCTTGGGGTCAACACTTCCAACTATTTTGATGAACACAAATAACCAAGTAAATTAAATAAAATAAACTGAGGCAAATTAAAGGGACAGTAACTTAAAGGGGAACTGCCTTAAACAAAAAGCGAATAACAAATAAACTTTTTAAACAGCAAACCAAAATGTGATTCAAGGGTTCAAAAAGGCATCCCAGGCCCTCCGGGACCCAACGGGCATGGAAGGTCTCCAGGGTGAAGGTGGACATAGTATGCTCCCTCTCCAGGAAAACCCAATCATGAATATAGCCGCGGTAAACGGGCATACAATCGGGACGGATGATCTCTTCGATCACTGGACCCGTTGATGGCGAATTTGGCCAGTTGGTCAACGCTTCCGTTGGGTTAAGATCTTGGCTCCAATCTGTGACGTACTCATGTATTCTCCAGCACAGAGTGACATGATAGCACTAACAGTAGGACAGTGGTTAGCAAAGTTGCTGCACAGCTCCAGGCTCCCAGGTTCGATCACTGTCTGTGCGGAGTCTGCACGTTCTCCCTGTGTCTGCGTGGGTTTTCTCCGGGTGCTTCAGTTTCCTCCCACATTCCAAAGATGTGCAGGTTAGGTGGATTGGCCATGCGAAATTGCCCTTAGTGTCCAAAAAGGTTAGATGGGGTTACGGGGATAGGGTGGAGGTGTGGGCTTAGATCGGGTGATCTGTGCAGATGGGCCTGTGTAGACTCGATGGGCCGAATGGCTTCCTTCTGCACTGTAAATTCTATGATCTATTGCTGTTCTGACATAATTCATACAAGTGACTCTTCAGGGAAGCGTTAGGGAGCTTTTCAGGCAACTGGCTTCCTCCGATGGTAGGCGAGGAAGCCTACCTGATATGTGTGAAGACTGAGGTTAGCACGTCAGGTTCAAATTTAGATGGTATCCTCATTCCATCAGCTCACAAGGGCTGCAAATTGAATGATCCTCCATCTGTAACCCTGGCACTAATTCCTGACAGTCAAATCTCCATAATCGTGCGCTTGGCTTTCCATGCAGCTTATCCCTTCTCACACTGCTGCCTGAATGTTGGGTTCAAATCTCACAGCAGTAATACTCCCCACATTGAAAGGGTCTTCAGGCCTCCTGAGGCAGGGAAACACCCCTTTGCTGAGTCCCCCATTCAGCCCTTTCAGCCTGGCCTCTCACTGGACCCCAATCAACCTCACTATTGTCCCCAGTGCTGACCTTCTTCAGTCACCTCCTTCCAACCATTTTTCTCACTCTGGAAGGATACTCCCTCAGTGACGATATCAACACAAGCACATCCTAAGTGCCAGCCACCAGATCATTTTAAACCAAAGGGCGCCCCACAATGTCGGGAAGGTAAGGCTTGTGAGCGATCTCTCCCCCTGAAATGGTGATACCCCCCACCCCCGGAGCTGGCCCTGACTTGAACTTTTCTGGATCCGCCATGTCCTCTCTGTTGCCCACTCTGTGACTGTCACTTGAAGTTGAGGGCGATCTGAGCCTTCACCTTCTATATCCCCTTCGGCGGTGAGATCACCAGGTTCATGTTTTTATAAAGCTGTTGTAAATGGCGCCAGTCTGATGAGACCCCGGCATCCGCTGAATATTCAGCGAGGGGGGACAAACCGGAGTGAGTGTTCGCTAATGACATGCTACTGCATTAAAATTAGGTTCCTGGCTCCCGTGACCTTACATGTTACTTCATTGGCAAGTGGGGTTGAAAATTGGAAATCGCAATCTTGGCGGCAAGACTTGCATTTTCTGATTTTCTCCTGCGCACAACTAACGCAGGCTCAAAATCACCCCCAACATGTGGGGAATGCTGTTAAATTAGAATACAATCTATAATGAAACAATTTGATCAAAGATTGCAGTAGTGGCAGCAGAAGATAAGCAGGCTGATGGAGCAATAGGTAAGTAGCAATGTGCTTGGATCATTCAGCTCAGTCTCAGCTAGCTACAGTAAATGGTTTATGTGTCCATTTTGTCCGCTTTTTAAGAATGGGATCAGGCCCTGACAGTCAAAAGAGGGACAAAGGCATGGACAAAGTGAAGATGAACACAGTTTGTATGGATGCAACCTCCAAGGCTCCTTGATGACAATGAGCAAAGGAGAGACAGAAACAGGTCCCAGTTGAGTGACAATGATTGAAGTTATTCTGTACTAGGCTAGTCATTTGTCAAAATAGTACTGCATACTCAATATCTGGTTCCCCTACTCAGGAGGGCCTTCTGCTTATGACAGCTGTGCCACTAACACGTGGGAGACAACATGAGGCTATTCCAGTGCAAGCTCCAGAGATGCAACCAGGAGCAAGCTGCCATCACCCTTTTGTAAATTTCAAGAATAAATCTCAGTTGATGCTTGTCTCACTGATCCATTTTGTCGCTTACATTTCTTTTAATTCTTATTAATTTGAATGTTATCCTTTTTGTATTCAATATTTTTTAATTTTACCTTTTTCAATCCCTTTTGTCTCCCAATATATAAAGTTATTTGCTGACTTTGTTTTCTTACTTCTTGCTGACACAATTCCATTTGAAGGAGCAAAATAGAAAGGAGTGATAATGTTGGGATAATTTCTGACAGTAACAAGGGCGTGTGAGTAAATATAAGGAAGATATTCGATTTGTGACAGAATAGAGGTTACTTTGGGACAAGTAACATGTGTCATGTGAGAGTACCTTTTAAGAGATGGGTGTTTATCAAATAGCTGTAGTGGATATACCTTTAAGAAAGGGGTGTTTATCAAATAGCTGCAGTGATGTCAGAGTGTGGGTGGAGCTGCGCTGTCTGTCTGCTTTTACTTTCGTTTTTGAGCTGGCAGCTACTGTGTGCTTAGTTTTGTTTTTAGTGTTGGAGCAGCATCCAGCCAAACAAGGTGTAATTTTGACCTCTCTCTGCATGAAAAGAATGTCTTCAGATCACTTGCTAATTTAAAAGTGATAACTGCTCTCAGTAGAGAATTTAAACTTGCTGTCTTTGTTAAAAAGGGTATTTGTCTTATGGATGTTGCTAGGAAAGATGAATGGTTACATATAGAGTACTGTATTCTTTGGGGGGAGTATTTGAGTTGATAGTTGCTAAGATGTTTACTGTGTGTTTATAAAATGTTAACTGGATTCATAGAATAAACATTGTTTTGTTTTAAAAGTACTTCAGATCTCTGTTGCATCACACCTGTAGAGTGGGCCCTCATGCTCCCCCTAACCAAAATCTATTAAAAGTTGTGGGTCAGGTGAACTCCATGATACACTTTGGGGTTCTCTAAACCCTTGCCCATAATACCTGACTAATGAATAATTTAAAATTGGAATATAAAATGTGCTTTGTAACAGTTTTTTAATAACATAATTTCCAAGAATTGTCATTGAGCTTCTCATCCAGTATGTTTCACTTTTTCTTGTCAGTTTTTGAATAAATCTAACCTAAACAGTGAGTATTAATAATGTATCAGTTACAACATGGAACGCATTGTGGTGGAAGCAGGCTCAAAAGTACCTTTCAAACAGAAATTAGATATGCTCTTGGAAAATAAAACTGAACATACATATGGGGAAAAGAGTAGGACAGTGGGATTAATTGAGTAGCTCTGAAGAGTCAGCACAGGCACAATGGACCAAAAAGCCTCGTTGTGTACTGGAGGACTCTGTGATATCTTCTGGATATATCTGTTTTGGAAGCTCGGTAACTCCTGTGCTCGTTCTTCATTGATATCATTCACATCCTCAATTTGAGCAGGATTTTTTTTTTCAAAGAGGATAGAAAATTGAAATTGGCAAAAGAAACTGATATTGAAATGATTTGAAGATCAATGATTTGTCATTTTCATTAAAAATAAGCTTATGTTATACAATCGTATAACTATCGAAATTGACTCATTCTCTGACTATAAATTGAATGGGCCTAATTAACAATTATGGAATCCAATCACCAAAATAACAAGAAAAATCCTGCAAAGTCCCAGAATCAATAGCCTCAGTCATAATATGCCTGGCACAAAGGAAGATGGTTGTGGTTGTTGGAGGACAGTCACCTCAGCTTCAAGGACATCACTGCAGGAGTTCCGCAGGGTAGTGTCCTAGGCTAAACCATCTTCAGCTGCTTCATCAATGACCTTTCTTCCATCAGAAGGCCAGACATGAGGATGCTTGCTGATAATTGCATAATTTCACCACCATTCACGACTCCTCAAAAATGAAGCAGTCCATGTCCAAAAGCAACAAAACCTGGGCAATATCCAGGCTTGAGCTGACAAGTGGCAAGTAATATTCATGCCATACAAGTGGCAGGCATTGGCCATCTCCAACAGGAGAGGATCTAACCATTGTCTCTTGACATTCACGAGTATTACCACTGCTGAATCCCCCACTGTGAACATCCTGGGGTTACAATTGACCAGAAACTGAACTGGAATAGCAATACGAATAATATGGCAACAGCAACTAAGGATGAGCAACAAATGCTGGTCTAGCTGTCGAAGCCCACATTCCACAAAAATGAATTTTTAAAAAGAAAAAGTCAGAGACTAGGAATCCTGTGGCGAGTAACTCACCTCTTGACTCCCCAAAGCCCATCCACAAGTCAAGAATGTGATGGAATATTCTCCACAAGAGTGTGATGGAACATTCTCCACTTACCTGGATGAGTGTGGATCCAACAATACACCAGGAGCTTGACACCACCCAGGACACAGCAGCCCACTTGATTGGCACCCCCTCCCACAAATATTCACTTCCTCCATCACTGACGCGCAGCAGCAGTGTGTACCATCTATAAGATGCATTGCAGGAACTCACCAAGACTCCGTAGACAGCACCTTCCAAACACATGACCCATGCTGTTGAAAACTAGTGAACATGGATTAATTATTTACAATTTAGCAGGACTCCATTTGAACCTTCTGCTCTCAGGTTCCAGTTACAGTGATCTGACATCACAGATGGTGCATGCGTGCTATTAGCATGATAGCTATTAATCCTTTATATTACACCCACCTGAGGCCAATTAGAATAATACCACTGCCTTGTGTGACAGTAATACATTGTACCGATGGCCATGTCATGGTAGGCCAAAAAGAATGGACCTCAAAGTTCAAGCCTAGTGCTGGAAGAGAGGTCTCCAAAAATGCATCAATGATAGGAGAGTAAAGGCCAGCCATGGGAAGGCCTGTGGACTCATTGTGGGCCCAAGGTGCACTCGCCAAGAGTCTTCGGAAATATTTTTAAAAATCTATACTCACCTCATTACTAATTACCACTCTGCTGCATCCTGCCTGATTTCTTTCCTTAGTTGATATTGTGGAAATTCTTTTAGCGATGCCTGAAACAGATGTAGCAGTCAGTCTATCAGTCGCTGAATCATATTTTATTGTTATTGACCCACCACCATCTAGAAAGATAAGGGCAGCAGATCCTCGGGAACACCAGCACCTGAACGTTCACTTCCAAACCACTCACCATCCTGACTTGGAAATAAATCACCATTCCTTCACTGTTGCTGGGTTATAACTCCCTCCCTAGCAGCACTGTGGATGTACCTACACCTCAAGGACTGCAGCAATTCAAGAACGCAACTCACCACCACCTTTTCAGGGGTAATTAGAGATGGGCACTCAATTCTGGCCTTGCCAACGAACCCTCTGTCCCATGAATGACTAATAAAATATAGATTGTGAACAGCTGTGAATGTGAAGGTCCATGATTTTCCATCTATCAAACTTAATGGATGGTAAATTGGTGTCACAGCCCACAATTTCTCAGTAATTATGACTGATGAGTGAGACTCCCTGCTGGCAGCAAGTATTAAAAAAAATTAGCACTTATTTTTTATAATATGTTCACCTCTTGACTTTTAGATTGGCAGAACCTATTCAACATTACTGACAGGACTAGAAATAATAGACAGTGCTTGCAACTTCCCAAAATTCTATTTTCAGCACAATTACTGAATGGACGGATTACTGATTAGAGACCTGTATAACTACGGCATGCACTTGTAGTAATTTCCTCTTAATTTATATTGTTGCACTTTTCTCACACATTACAGCTACAGAACAGTACCTAAGTAGTTATCTTGAGATCTCAGGGAAAGGAAGGAAAATGTATAGTGTAAATAGAACAAATTGAGGAAATTAATGTGCTCTATGTCCTGTTTAATTTATTGAAGGTTCATTTCCAGTGTCGTCTATAATGGCTGACAATAACAATAAAATACGATTCAGTGACTGACTGCCACATCTATTTTAGGCATTGCAAAAATAATTTCCACACTATCAACTAAGGAAAGAAATCTGGCAGGATGCAGCAGAGCGGTAATTAGTAATGAGGTAAGTATATATTTTTTTATATTTCCGAAGACTCTTTACGAGTGTACCTTGAACCCACAATGAGTCCACAGACCTTCCCATGGCTGGCCTCTTTCCTATCATTGACAGCATTTTTGGAGACCTCTCTCCCAGCACTAGGCTTGAACTTTGAGATCCATTTTTTTTGGCCTACCATGACATGGCCAACGGTACAAGGCAGTGGTATTATTCTAATTGGCCTCAGGTGGGTGTAATATAAAGTGTTAATGGCTATCATGCTAACAGCATGCATGGAACCTGACAGCAGAAGATTCTAATGGAGTCCTGGTAAAATGTAAATAATTAATGCATGTTCACTAGTTTTGAACAGCATGGTTTCCAGCTATTGAAGGCACTCAGAGCCCAGTCGTCACATCAAAACTGGAGATAGTACAGTTACTGTTAATTGAAGTCTGGGAGTTAAAATGGCCATGTCAAGGAGTTCATGAGGAACTTCAGTGCACCCCACATCCAGCTTGTCCCAAACCCACAGTAGCACAGTGGTTAGCTCTGTTGCTTCACAGCACCAGGCTCCCAGGTTCGATTCCCGGCTTGGGTCACTGTGTGGAGTCTGCACTTTCTCCCTGTGTCTGCGTGGGTTTCCTCTGGGTGCTCCGGTTTCCTCCCACAAGTCCGAAAGACGTGCTGTTAGGTGAATTGGAAATTTCGAATTCTCCCTCTGTGTACCTGAACAGGTGCCGGAATGTGGCGACTGGGGGCTTTTTGCAGTAACTTCATTGCAGTGTTAATGTAAGCCTACTTATGACAATAAAGCTTTTCCCAGATCTTTATGACCCATCCACAGTAAAGAGTATGTTTGGAAACCAAGATTCAGGCCTTTTTATTTTAAATTTCAACCTGCGAGGGCAGTTCTAATTTATCATCATTGTTTGGTTACATGTTTCTAGCTACTTATGACTTGGAACATTTTTTGCACTTGGTTTTCTTTTTATATTCAACTGTATTTGCAGATGAAATATGAATTCCTAATTATTTTATAAGGATGATAGTAAACTTCTCTAGTTTCTTTTTCTATACTATGAATGTAATTATTGTAATTTTACATTATAAAAATGCACAATGAAAAAGAAAATTCATTTTTAAAAACAGTTCAGAACAAAATGCCTTGTTGTCAAAGTTGTTACATGGAATCTGCTTCACAGAGGCAAGTTCCAACAAATTAAGGTTTGTTTTTAGTTCAATTTTTGACAATAGCTGAAGTAAAATCTTCTCAGCTTCCATTAGTAATTTTGACACCTTTGAAGATACACTGTTAATTTTAGCAATCATTCAGTAAGTTCATCATATTTCTACTATAATCCGACAGGAAGCTTTCGCTCATGGGGTTTAAGCTTTTGTAGGCATCCATTATCATGGAGGAAATTTGTGAAGTTTTGAAGGTGTCAATCATCAAAACGAAGGATGAAAAATCATACAACTTTGAAAGTTGATACCCAGAAGCTGTGTGCCTTCATAAGATATAAATGTTGGGTCATAATAAATGGATATCATTACACTATCTGCACAGGTGCTGTTCAGACAATATTTGGCATTAGTGCATTTAACTTTCTTCAATAATTTGGTACTCATTATCTAAAATTACATTGTCTGTCATTGTCTACTGCATGTGTAAGAGCTAGGTATTGACCAAATCATTACAGATGAAAAAGTGGCTGCCAATCATGTATGGATTGCTGACCTTTGTGCCAGAGCTCCATGTGCAATCCCAAAGAGTAAAGTTAAGTGCTGGAAGCCATCATTCATAAAATTATAGCTTGTGTCTTTACTTTGCATTTAAGAAATGCATTTTTCACCAAAAATTGGGAAAATGTTGAAGTGTGGTCCCATATGGCCATAGAGATTACATTGCGTTTTGGGGCAAAGTGACTGAGAGAGAATTGGTAGGCACGTGGTGCACATAATAATCTTTATCTAGTTGAAAAATTAACATATTTAGATTTGTATACATTTCTTCATGATTCTACTACCCCATTGGTGGATTTGCTAATGATGGACATGTCTTTCAATCTTCTCTAATGCCTAAGATTCATATATTTTCTTTTTCCTACTTAAAGATTGATAGCATCTCCTGGGCTCTGACAGGATTTTGTTTAGATTCAAACCAATATAAATCATACTTGGCTTCAATCGTTTTAACAACTTCATCATTTGCAATACACCGTAAATTAGGCTTCACCAGATGAATTCAGGGTTGAGCCCCTCACCGGAGCTCAATTTACATCACTGAGAATTTCCTATGGGGTTTTCCTGATTGGCCGCTATAGAATCCGCGCAGAGTGAACACACATGGAATCTAGGCCGGATGCAACAATACTAGTTTATTCTCTGTGCTCTCCCTCCCCGAAGGGTCTCCCTCCTCGACCTGCATCCAGGCCGGGGTTTTTATACTCGTTAAATATCCTTCGTTAAAGGGGAAGCCCCGCCCCAACTACTGGGGAAATTTGTATTCCGTGGAGGACATGGGGAACTGAATGGTCTACACCCTGTGACTTACGTGTGGGTTGTAACAGCTGCTTTGACTTTGACAATAACCATAAGTAGATTATTAAACACGGCTTCCGTTAATCTTCCACCAAGGTTCTATGGTTCTAATGCACGAGGAGGCGCCTGGTGCATGCATTTAACAGTTTAGCACTGCATCTCCCATTATGGACTATCAAAACTCGATATTCTGTGTTGATTATCATAGAATTTACAGTGCAGAAGGAGGCCATTCGGCCCATCGAGTCTGCACCGGCTCTTGGAAAGAGCGCCCTACCCAAGGTCAACACCTCCAACCTATCCCCATAACCCAGTAACCCACCCAACACTAAGGGCAATTTTGGA
Organism: Scyliorhinus torazame; assembly: GCF_047496885.1. Classification (NCBI taxonomy): domain Eukaryota; kingdom Metazoa; phylum Chordata; class Chondrichthyes; order Carcharhiniformes; family Scyliorhinidae; genus Scyliorhinus; species Scyliorhinus torazame. The sequence goes on along the minus strand of NC_092712.1, from coordinate 140,231,896 downwards.
CACAGGACAATTTAGCATGGCCAATCCACCTAACCTGCACATCTTTGGTCTGTGGGAGGAAACCGGAGCACCCGGAGGAAACCCACGCAAACACGGGGTGAACGTGCAGACTCCGCACAGACAGCGACCCAAGCCGGAATCGAACCTGGGACCCTGGAGCTGTGAAGCAATTGTGCTATCCACAATGCTACCGTGCTGCCCCCAGGTTTTGCTGGTAGATCCTTTCTATGCAATTATATTTACAGACTGGAAAGGATGAATGAGAACAATCCAAATTATTACCATTTCCACTTTAAGCCACCTTTACATGAATGGGCAGCACTGTAGCATAGTGGTTAGCACAGTTGCTTCACAGCTCCAGGGTCCCAGGTTCAATTCCCGGCTTGGGTCACTGTCTATGCGGAGTCTGCACGTTCTCCCCATGTCTGCGTGGGTTTCCTCCGGGTGCTCCAGTTCCCTCCCACAGTCCAAAGATGTGAGGATTAGGCGGATTGGCCATGCTAAATTGCCCCTAGTGTCCAAAAAGGTTAAGTGGGGTTATTGGGTTAAGGGGATAGGATGAAGGTGTGGGCTTGGGTAGGGTGCTCTTTCCAAGGGCTGGTGCAGACTCGATGGGCCGAATGGCCTCCTTCAGCACTGTAAATTCTATGTATATGTCTATAAAGCAAGGCCAGCTGATTCTGGTGGAAGTGAATTTTAAAGGGACATTTTCTAAACAAATACATTTATGCTGTAAAACTATTTCATAGAATCACTACATTGCAGAAGGAGGCCATTCGGCCTATTGAGTCTGCACCAACCTTCTGATAGTAAACCATATCTTGGCCCAATCCCCCAGCCCATACCCATAACCCAGTAACAATGGCTAACCTTTTGGACACTAAGGATCAATTTAACATGGCCAATCCACCTAGCCTGCACATCTTTAAACTGTGCGAGGAAACCGGAGCATCCAGAGGAAACCCACAAAGACACGGGGAGAACGTGCAAACTCCACAGAGACAGTCACCCAAGGTCAGATTTCAACCCAGGTCCCTGGTGCTGTGAGGTGTTGACAGGGAAAGTGGTGAGAGAAGACAAGAGGTACATACTCTGGCAGCACGGAGGAGGTCATTCAGTTTCTTTCTGCATTGCACACCCACATCTGGCCACTGTCACCTATGCGGGGTTTGTGACCCTAATAGATGGCCTCCTGCCTGTCTGTGGGTAGAGAGATGCCCATCTCTCCTCATGGCTTCCAGCATGGACCTGGCTTCTTGGTTGCCACTCTCCTGGCTTGACTGTGAGCAATTGCTGTGGGGCCACTTCAATGCAGTGTCCTCTTGACAGAATGTCTCAGATGACTTGCAGGAGGGGAGGGGGTCAATGAATCAAATGTGTCGCGCCACAAGTGCGGAGTTTTTCACATGGAAAATCTTTTTTTTTTTTTAAGTCTTTAACAATTGGTGTCTGGATCATGCCCCCACTCCAGAATGGACCAACAAGTTGTGCAGATGTTGGCACTTACGTTAAGAAAGCCTGGGGAAGCCTGTGGCGATGAGGAGAAGGTGGAAGCCTCCAACAAGTGGACCCTGGAACATCATATGCAGCAGTGGGCAGGTGGAGCCTCAGCCACAAGGTTCATATATGTGCAGCAACATCCGGGAGGTGGTTGCTCATGGAGCAGCAATCTGCAGGTGGTACTGCTGGGCAGCGATAGTCTGTCCTGTGGATGCGGGGGGAGGGGGAGGGGGGGGGGGTTGCTGGTGGTGTGGAGAGTAATGAAGTGGAGCAGGTGTGCAGGCCCAGAGGAAGGCAGGGGACGTTGAGGTTGGTAGAGGAAAGAGAGAGATTCTGCAGGGGTCTTTCAATGGGTCAGCTGGTGCAGAGTGGGAGGGTGGAAAGTGCCATGTTTGTTTGCAGGTGATGGCAGGGGGCTGCTTGAGCATGTGTGAAGGGACATGGGGGCTTGCCGAATGTGTGGACAGGCATGGGGGGTTGGCACTATTGAGGGGAAAGGTTTTCAGAGGATGAGTAGAGTGAATGGGGGATTCCTGGGGGGCATACTGAGGAGAAGGTGATGGTTAAAGGGGGCAGTGGAAGCCAGAAGGGTGGGAGGGTGAGGGTGCGACAAAGCCATGTGAAGGGGCTCTGAGGGTTGTTGGAGGGGATACAGAAAGGGATATGGATTTGGTGGTCAGAAAGATTGGGTTGACATTTTTAAAATTCTTCATTCATTTACGGGATGTGGGTGTCGCTGGTCAGGCCAGCATTTTTTGCCCATCCCTAGTTGCTCTTCAGAAGCATCTCTGGATCTGTAAAGATTTAATCACCTGCTAATGCTCGCATTCCAAGCATTGTTTGGCATCTTTGAATTTGTCTATATATGTGTTTCTGGAACAGACCTCTTCATTCACCTGAGGAAGGAGCAGCGCTCCAAAAGCTAGTGACATCGAAACAAACCTGTTGGACTTTAACCTGGTGTTGTAAGACTTTGTACTGTGCTCTTCAGAAGGCAGTGGTGAGTTGCCTGCTTAAACCGCTGCAGTCCTTGAGGTGCAGGTACACCCATTGTGCTGATAGGGAGGGAGTTCCAGGGTGTTGCCCCAGCGACAGTGAAGGAGCGGCGCTATATTTCCAAGTCAGGGTGGTGAGTGACTTGGAGGAGAACCTCCAGGTCATGGGGTTCCCAGGTATCTGCTACTCTTGTCCTTCTAGATGGTAGTGGCCATGGGTTTGGAAGATGCTGCCTAAGGAACCTTGGTGAGTTACTGCAATGCATCTTGTAGATGGTACCCACGGCTGCCACTGTTCGTCAGTGGTGGAGGGTTTGAATGTTTATGAAAGGGGTAGCAATCAAGTGGGCTGCTTTGTCCTGGATGGTGTCGAACTTCTTGAGTGTTTTTGGAGCTGCACTCATCCAGGCAAGTGGAGAGCATTCCATTACACTCCTGACTTGTGCCTTGTAGATGGTGGACAGGCTTTGGGGGGTCAGGAGGTGAGTTAGCCCGCATAGGATTCCTAGACTTTGACCTGCCCTGGTAGTCACAGTATTAATATGACTAGTCCAGTTCAGTTTCTGATCAATGGTAAGCCCCAGGAAGTTGATTGTGGGGAATTCAGCGATGGTAATGCCATTAAATGTCCAGGGGTGGTGGTTAGATCCTCTCTTGTAGGAGATGTCATTGCCTGGCACTTGTATTGTGTGAATGTAACTTGCCACTTGTCAGCCCAAGCCTGGATGTGTCCATGTCTTGCTGCATTTGGACATGGACTGCTTCATTTCATGAGGCGTCATGAATGGTGCTGAACATTGTGCAGTCATCTGCAAACATCCCCACTTCGAATCTTATAATGGAAAGGAGGTCATTGCTGAAGACACTGAAGATGGTTGGGCCTAGGATACGACCCTGAGGAACTCCTGCAGTGATGTCCTGGAGCTGAGATGATTGACCTCCAATCACCACAACCATCTTCCTTTGTGCTAGGTATGACTCCAACCAGAGGAGAGTTTTCCCCATGATTCCCATTGACTTCAGTTGAGCTCGGGCTCCTTGATGCCATACTCGGTCAAATGCTGCCTTGACGTCAAGGGCAGTCACTCTCACCTTACCTCTAGCATTCAGCTCTTTTGTCCATGTTTGAACCAATAAGGTTATTCTTGAGTAAGTGCCACTTGATAACACTGTTGATCATTCCTTCCATCACTTTGCTGATGATGGAGAGTAGACTGAGAGGGCAGTAATTGGCTCGGTTGGATTTGCCCTGTTTTTTGTGTACAGGACACACCTGGACCATTTCCCACATTGCCGGGTGGATGCCAGTGTTGTAGATGTACTGGAACAGCTTGGCTTGGGGTGTGGCATGTTCTGGAACACAAGTCTTCAGTAGTATTGCTGGGATATTGTCAGGGCACATAGCCTTTGCAGTACACGGTGCCTTCAGCTGTTTCTTGATATCACGTGGAGAGAATCTGATTGGCTGAAGACTGACATCTGTGATGCTGGAGACCTCCGGAGGAGACAAAAATGGATCAGCCACTCGGCACTTCTGGCTGAAGATTGTTGCGAATGTCTCAGCCTTGTCTTTTGCACATAGGTGCTGGGCTCCTCCATCATTGCAACTGCGGATAATTGTGGACCCTCCTCCTCCAGTGAGTTGTTTAATTGTCCACCATCATTCACGGTTGGATGTGGCAGGACTGCAGAGCTTAGATCTGATGTGCTGGTTGTACAATTGCTTAGCTCTGTCTAATACTTGCTGCTTATGCTGTTTGGCACACAAGTAGTCCAATGTTGTAGCTTCACCAGGTTGGCACCTAATTTTTTGGTGTGCCTGATGTTGCTCCTGGCATGCTCTCCTGCACTCTTCATTGAAACAGGGTTGATCCCCTGGCTTGGTGGTAATGATAGAGGGAGAGATATGCCAGGCCATGAGGTTGCAGATTGTGGTTGAATACAATTCTGCTGCTGATGTTGGCCCACAGTGGCTCATGTATACCCAGTCTTGAGTTGTTAGATCAGTTCGAAATCTATCATCTATCTCATTTAACAAGGTGGTAGCGCCACACAACATGGTGGACGGTATCCTCAATGTGAAGACAGGACTTTGTCTCTCAAGAACTGTGCGGTTATCACTTCTACCGATACTGTCATGGACAGATGCATCTGCAGCAGGCAGATTGGTGAGAATGAGGTCAAGTATGTTTTTCCCACTTGTTGCCCCCTCACCACGTGCTGCATAGAAACATAGAAGATGGGAGCAGGAGGAGGACATTTGGCCCTTCAAGCTTGCTCCGCCATTTATCACGATCATGGCTGATCGTCCAACACAATTGTCTGCTTTTTCCCTGTAAATGATCCCATTCGCCTTCAGTGCCATATCTAGCTGCCTCTTGAATGTCTTCAATATCGTAGCCTCAACTATTTCCTGTGGTAATGAATTCCACAGGCTCACCATTTTTTGGGTGAAAAAATGTCTCCTCATCTCTGTCCTTAATGGTCTACCCCTAATCCTCAGACTGTGACCCCTGGTTCTGGACACACCCACCATCGGGACCATCCTCCCTGCATCAACCCTTTCTAGTCCTGATAGAATTTTATAAGTCTATATGAGATCTTCCCTCATTCGTCTGAACTGCAGCAAAATCAATCCTAACCTAGTCAATCTCTCCTCATACGTCAGTCCCGCCATCCCCTGAATCAGTCTGGTAAACCTTCGCCGCACACGCTCGAGAGCAAGAACTTCCTTCCTCAGATAAGGAGACCAAAACTGCACACAATACTCCAGGTGTGGCCTCACCAAGGCCCTGTGTAATTGCAACATCACATCCCTGCTCCTGTACTCGAAACCTCTCGCAATGAAGGCCAACATACCATTTGCCTTCTTTGCCGCCTGCTGCACCTGCATGCTTACCTTCAGCGACTGGTGCACAAGGACACCCAGGTCCCGCTGCACACTCCCCTCTCCCAATTTACAACCATTCAGGTAGTAATATATCTTCTTGTTTTTGCTTCCAAAGTGAATAACCTCACATTAATCCAAATTATACTGCATCTGCCATTAATTTGCCCACTTATCCAACCTGTCCAGATCATGCTGAAGGATCTCTGCATTCTTGTCATAGTTCATTCTCCCACCCAACTTGGTATCATCTGCAAACTTTGAGACGTTAGATTTTGTTCCCTCGTCCAAATCATTAATATATATTGTGAATAGCTGGGGTCCCAGCAGCGATCCCTGTTGCACCCCACTAGTTATTGCCTGCCAATTTGAAAAGTACCCATTAATTCCTACTCTTTGTTTCCTTTCTGCCAACCAGTTTTCTATTCATCTCAATACACTTCCCCCAGCCCCATGTACATTAATCTTGAATGATAATCTCATAAGCGGGACTTTGTCAAATGCTTCTGAAAGTCCAAATATACCACATCAACTGGCTCCCCCTTGTCAACTCATTACATCTTCAAAGAATTCCAACAGATTTGTCAAGCATGATTTCCCCTTCATCAATCCATGCTGACTCTGTATGATCCTACCACTGTTTTCTAAATGCTCCGCTATAAAGTCCTTAGTAATGTATTCAAGAATTTTCCCCACTACATTAGGCTTACTGGTCTATAATTCCCTATTTTCTCTCTACCTCCCGTTTTGAATAATGGAGTGACATTAGCTAACCTCCCATCTACAAGGACTGCTTCAGAGTCTATGGAATGGAAGATAACCACCAATGTATCCACTATTTCTAGAGACACTTCCTTAAACACTCTGGGATGTAGATTATCAGGCCCTGGTTTTATCCGCCTTAAATCCCATCAATTTCCACAGCACGATTTCTCTACTAATGTTGATCTCCCTCAATTCTTCCCTCTCACTAAATCTTGCAGTCCTCGTCTACAGCTATGTCCTTCAGGACCGGCCAGCTCGGTCTGTGATGGTACTACCAAGACACTTCTGGTGATGGACATTGAAGTCCCCCACCCAGAGCATATTCTGCTCCCTTTCCACCCTCAGTGCTTCCTCCAAGTGGTGTTAAACATGGAGGAGTACTGATTTATCAGCTGATGGTGGCCAATATGTGGTAATAAGCAAGAGGTTTCATTGACCATGTTTAACCTGAACCCGAGAGACCTTGTGGGGTCCAGAGTTGATGTTGAGGACACCCAGGCAACTCCCTCCCAACTGTACCACTGTCTGTGCGACAAGACATATTCAGGAATGGTAATAGTGATGTCTGGGACATTGTTTTAAGGTATGATTCTTAAGTATGACTATGTCAGTCTGTGAGACAGCTCAACCAACTTTGACACAATCCCCAGATGTTCGTGAGGACGACTTTGCAGGATTGACATGGTTGGGTTTGCCGTTGACGTTTCCGGTGTCTGGTTCAATGCCGGGTGGTCCGTCTGGTTTCATTCCTTTTCTGAAGCAGTTGAACACAACTGAGTGGCTTGCGCGGTCACTTCAATGGGCATTTAAGAGCCAACCACATTGCTGTGGGTCTGGAGTCACATGTTGGCCAGACCAGGTAAGGATGGCAGATTTCCTTCCTTAAAGAACATATTGAACCAGATGGGTTTTCACAACAATCGACAATGGTTTCGTGGTCATCATTAGACTTTTAATTCGAGATATTTTCCTGAGTTTAAATTCCATCACCAGACATGGTGGGATTCGCACCCGAGTACCCAGATCATTACCCTGGGTCTCTTGATAACTAGTCCAGCAACATTACCACTATTCCACCGCCTCCCCTAATGGCATGTCTATTGTTATGGGGTGGGATTTTAAGGAAGATAGGGCAGTGCATGCTTAATAAGAGCTATCTCAAAGTGAACTATAGTTACTAAAGTGTCACCGGTGCAGCCACTTGCGAATTCAGAATTTCTGAATTCAAAATTTCCCTGCCACTTCTTATAAGTGCTTCCCCAGCATCCGCAATAGGTTTGGAGGCAACCTGCTGACTATTTAGCCCGGTTGTGTTGGATGATCTCGGGGGCTATTCCCTGGAGACCCGAGGTCTGGAGGACTCCCAACTTTTGGCTGTCCTGTTGTGTGGCAGCTGCTTCCTCTGCGGTCACCGAGGATGAGGCTGAAGGGGTCACAGGAAAAGGGGGATTTGGAAAGGCAAGTCATCATTATCTGAATGGAGGTCCCAGGGGTACCTAACGACCACCCCACATCCCTTTGGGTTCATGAGTTCCCCTGCTTGATTCCCTGAAGGTAAGTGGCACCTGGAGGAAAGTTGAGGTGCCACTCCCTTTCTCGCACAGCCGCAACAGAAGTTCACCTGTTGCTACAATGATGAGTGCAGGTCTACGCACCTCTCCTGCAGACTCTGCTAGAGCAGCGTCTCCATGGAGACCTCCCCATGGGGACCTTGATGTTTAAACAATTGGCACCGCTTCATCAGCTATCAGCTGGTGGACACCTCCGTGTCACGTGCCACCCTATTGAGGGTCTCTGACATCTCTGCCTGATTTTCCCGTCTCTTGCTGCTTCTCCAGATCTATTGGAAAGCCATTTCCAGAGGCCCGTTATTGAGCATAAACATCACAGATGCCTCATCCTCAGCATCTCTCTTCATGGCGGTGAGTGAGACTAACCTTGCCTCCTCCTGCTGCAGTGATTACTAGAATGTGAGACCCTTCCTAAGCCAGAAGTAATACCCACCCTGGTGTGTGTCTCTAGGCTGGTGAAGGGTGCAGGTATCAGCTGTGACACCTCTAATGCGATTTCACCAGCAATGTCCTCGCTCCTTTCTGGGCTTATCCAAGTGCTGGATGGTGCTTCCTCACTTTCAGACCTTTCCCTCTTCCTGGTAACACCATTAAGTGAGCGCTAATTGGGAACAAGGTCCCGAAGTAAGCACGTTTAGCCACGTGTTTCCCGGCACTCGCAGCACTGAGAAACACATGGCTATAAAATGCGACTTGCCTTACATCAGGGGCATCGCCAAGGTGCCCAGGTGGCACCAGCAGCATCAGGGCACCATCCTATCCAAAGGGCCTGCAGCTTGGGGCTTCCGATTCCCTGGGAGACCCCCGCGAGTGCCATTCTGTCTGGTCCCCATTTGGGGACATCAGTGCTGAACGGCACTCGTTCAAGGTCTCTGAGGCAAAGGGGATAAATCGCAAAGCCCCGGGTACCTCGGGAATCGGCACATTAAAATGGGACAACTTCTCTCATGGATCTGGTGTCCGGATCCTTGGTGCTATGAGGCAACAGTGCTAACTACCGTGCCACCATGCCAGCAGTAAAGAGCCTTTGCACTTTCTTACCATCTGCCCAAACTCATGTAAGCGTTGGCTCGCCCAAACCATTGCCCTGGCCACGCACTAATACCAAGTGCATTTCCTTGGTGGAAAATCAACCGTCTGGCCCATCCACCAGCAAGGATCTTATACCAGGGGATCACCAGAGCTCTGAGGAAATGTTGGTGGTGGACACCAAAGAAGCATCACAGTTGTCACCTGCACCCTCCACCAGTACAGAGACACACATCAGTAGGCGATCTTGGCATACTAGCTTCAGGGTCGCTATCTGGTGAGGGCTTCTTTGCTGATGCATGCACATCAGGTGGAGGCAAGAATGTCCCAGGGTGGCTCGGTAGCACAGTGGTTAACACTGTTGTTTCACAGCGCCAGGTTCCCAGGTTCGATTCACGCTTAGGTCACTGTCTGTGTGGAGTCTGTACATTCCCCCGTGTCTGCGTGGGTTCCCTCCGGGTGCTCTGGTTTCCTCCCACAGTCCAAAGATGTGCAGATTAGGTGGATTAGCCATGCTAAATTGCCCTCAGTGTCCAAAAAAAAGCTTAGATAACATTACTGGGGTACGGGGATAGGGTGGAGGTGTGGGTTGGGTAGGGTGCCCTTTTCAAGGGCCAGTGCAGGCGCAATAGGCCGAATGGCCTCCTTCTGCACTGTAAATTCTATGATCGGACTTCGGAGGTCTGCTGGATCCCAGACTTCAGCTGTGCCACAGCCAGGTGCCAGGCCTCTGACCTCATTCATTCCTCAGCTGTGGAGATAAAATGCAGAGGCAGGCATACCAGGAAAGTGCGTCCCAAATCCTTCACTCACAGGAGATTGTGCCGGCAATGCAAGGCACCCAGGCCAACACTGCAAGGGTGGTGACTGCAGTGAGGAGCCTGGGAATGACACCAGATCCATGAGAGAAGCTGTCCAAAACGTGGCTCACTCCATGAGCTCCACGGCTCAGACGATGAAATTGATAGTTCAGGGCATGATCTCGATTGATTAAGGCATCAACTACATGGTGCTGAAACTGTGGGCATCCAGCACCAGAGGATGGTGGGCCTTCAGGATCTCACTCCAGCTGCCCCTCTATCCCATGGATTGGCCCAGCAGTCCACAAGCACCCAAAGGGAGGAGGATCCACTGGTGTATCGCCTGGTTTTTCCATTTAGGAGGCCTTAGGAATGTCCAGCCTATTAGACTTCCCCTTACAGAGACCAGGCCTCCTCAGAGCAGCAGACAGAACAAGGTGGCACAACAACTCCTGTGCCACCTGCAAGTAGGCTGGTGACCTCCAGGTCCCATCCACCAGAGGACACTTGCCAAGGGCATCCCAGGCATCAGGGCATGATAGACAGCAGGCCACCTCCGCCAAGGATCGTGGAACACATCTAGATGTATTGGGAATGTTCGTAAAGTTAAGAAATTGTTGTTGCACATCATGGACATGGACGCTGTTTGGCACTTAGATCTGTGGCACACTGACTTTTGTTTCAATGTTATTTTGAACTGTATTAAATATCACTTTTGTTTTCCACTTTTGGGTTGCACGACCGGAGGGTACGGCTGTAAGTGAGGCAGGTAGAGGGATCCGGGAGGTATGGTTGCAGGAGCCTTTGGTCTTATCCATCAGGTTCAAAATTCTTGCTCCCTGTGTGGACAGAAACTGGGACAGCAGGGAGGTTGAACAATCTGACCACAGCACCGTGGGACAGGGAGCCATTCCAGTTGTGGCGGGGGGGGGGGGGGAAGAGAAAAATGGGGCATACTATAGTTCAGGACATAGACACTGATCTCTGTGACAAGGATCAAGAGTCCCGAAGGCTCTAGCAGGCTTTTACAGCAGGATTTAGATCGTCTGGGGACTTGGGCGGAGAGATGGCAGATGGAGTTTAATCCGGACAAATGTGAGGTAATGCATTTTGAAGGCCTAATACAGGTAGGGAATATACAGTGAATGGTAGAACCCTCAAGAGTATTGACAGTCAGAGATATCTAGGTGTACAGGTCCACAGGTCACTGAGAGGGGCAACACAGGTTGAGAAGGTATATGGCATGCTTGCCTTCATTGGCCAGGGCATTGAAAATAAAAATTGGCAAGTCATGTTGCAGTTTATAGAACCATAGTTAGGCCACACTTTCAGTATAGTGTTCAATTCTGGTTGCCACACTACCAGAAGGATGTGGAGGCTTTAGAGCGGGTGCAGAAGAGATTTACCAGGATGTTGCCTGGTATGGAGAGCATTAGCCATGAGGAGCGGTTGAATAAACTCGGTTTGTTCTCACTGGAACGACGGAGGTTGAGGGGCGAACTGATAGAGGTCTACAAAATTATGAGGGGCATAGACAGGGTGGATAGTCAGATACTTTTTCCCAGGGTTGAGTGGTCAATTACTAGTGGGCATAGGTTTAAGGTGCGAGGGGCAAGGTTCAGAGGAGATGTACGAGGCAAGTTTTTTACACAGAGAGTAGTAGGTGCCTGGAACTCGCTGCCGGAGGAGGTGGTGGAAGCAGGGACGATAGTGACGTTTAAGGGGCAACTTGACAAATACATGAATAGTATGGGAATAGAGGGATATGGACCTCGGCAATGTAGAAGATTTTAGTTTAGACGGGCAGCATGGTTGGCGCATGCTTGGAGGGCCGAAGCGCCTGTTCCTGTGCTGTACTTTTCTTTGGTCTTTGTTCTTTTTCTTTGGCTGTGTTGCCTACCTGGTGCCAGGGTTCATCTGAGTTGCCGAGGAACTTGGAGTGGGCTGCAGAGAAACGTGGAGTGGGAGGGTAAAGATCCAGTTGTCATGGTTCATGTAGGTACCAATGACATAGGTAGAACAAGGACAGAGGTTCTGCTTAGGGAATATGAGCAGCTAAGGGCTAAATTAAAAGGCAGAACCAAAAAGGTAATAATCTGTGAATTACTACCTGAGCCATGAGCTAATTGGCATTGGGTTTGGAGGTAAATGCGTGGCTTAAAGATTGATTGGGAGAAATGGGTTCGAATTCATTGGTACCAGTACTGGGGAATGAGGGACCTGTTCCGATGGAGTGGTCTTCATCTGAATTATGCTGCGATCAGAACAAATTTATAAGCTTTGTATCTCGATGCACGAAGCATTCGGAACAAAATTAATGTGTTAACAGTGCAAATAGAGAGAAAAGGGTATGTATTGGTGGTGATTACTGAGACATGGGTACAAGGCGAGCAGCTATGGGAATTGAACATCCAGGGGTAATCATTATTTTGGAAAGATAAACTGAAATGAAAAGGAGGTGGTGTAGCTTTGCTCGTGAAGAAAGGGATCAGTGCTGTAATGAGAAATAATGTAAGCACTGGCAATCAAGATGTGCAATCAGTCTGGGTAGAAGTGAGAAATAGCAAAGGGAAGAAGTCCGTGGTACGACTAATCTAAAAGTCCCCAAACAGTAGTTCTGCAGTAGGGCACGGTATAAACCAGGGGTAGCACAGTGGTTAGCACTGTTGCTTCACAGCACCAGGGCCCCAGGTTCGATTCCCGGCTTGGGTCATTGTCTGTGCGGAGTCTGCACATTCTCCCCGTGTCTGCGTGGGTTTCCTCCGGGTGCTCCGGTTTCCTCCCACAAGTCCCAAAAGATATGTTTGCTTGGTGAATTGGACATTCTGAATTCTCTCGCTGTGTACCCGAACAGGCGCCGGACTGTGGCGACGAGGGGATTTTCACAGTAACTTCATTGCAGTGTTAATGTAAGCCTACTTGTGACACTAATAAAGATTATTATAGTGGCTATAGTATGATGAAATTCAAAATTCAGTTTGGGGGCGAGAAAGTGGAGTCTCACAGTAGCATTCTGGAATTAAACAAATGGAAATTACATTGGCTTGAGGACAGGTTTGGGTTGAGTAGAATGGGCAGAAAGGTTAAAAGGTAGGACAGCTGATCATAGATTATCATAGATTATCATAGAATTTACAGTGCAGAAGGAGGCCATTCGGCCCATCGAGTCTGCACCGGCTCTTGGAAAGAGCACCCTACCCAAGGTCAACACCTCCACCCTATCCCCATAACCCAGTAACTCCACCCAACACTAAGGGCAATTTTGGACACTAAGGTGTAATTTATCATGGCCAATCTACCTAACCTGCACATCTTTGGACTGTGGGGGGAAACCGGAGCACCCGGAGGAAACCCACGCACACACTGGGAGGATGTGCAGACTCTGCACAGACAGTGACCCAAGCCGGAATCGAACCTGGGACCCTGGAGCAGTGGCAATTGTTTAAGGAGACACTCAATTCCTCACAACTAAAATACATTCCAGAGAGGAAGAAAGACAGTAAGACGGGTAGAAATATATCCATGGCTGAACTAGGAGGGTAAGGACACTTAAATAAGGTATACCATGTTGCAAAGACCAGTGTCAGGCTGGAAGATTGGGAAACTTTTGAACGGAAACAAAGGGTTACTAAAAAAGTTATAAAAAGAACTGCCATATATTGCAAAAGAAAGCAAGCGCTAAATATCAAAAAGGATAGCAAAAGCTTCCATAAGTAGATAAAAGGGAAAAGAGTCGCGCAAGCGAATGTTGGTCCCTTGGAAGATGAAACCGGAGAGTTGGGGCGGTAATGCTAAATGTTTTCACGGTGAAGGACATTAGTACCATCACTATAGGAACAAGTAATTCAGGAGTAATAGAAAAGGTGGAACTTAAAACAATCAGCATCAATAGGGAAAAAATACTCAACAATCTATTGAGATTGAAGGCAGACAAGTCCCAAGGGCCTGATGGCCTACATCCTGGGGTGTTAAAGGATGTGGCAGCGGAGAGAGTGGATCCATTGGTTATAATGTTCCAAAATTCCCCGGACACAGGAAGGTTCCAGTGGATTGGAAAAATGATAATGTAACACCTTTGTTCAACAAGGGAGCGAGGCAGAATGCAGGAAATTACAGACCAGTTACTTTAACATCTGTTGTTGGAAAATTGTTAGAATCCATTATTAAGGAAGCAATACCTGGAGTTCACCCTTCACACCATCAGCTCCCCACAGTTTCAGATCCGAGGCTGAGACTCAAGCTTTAGATTTCAGACCTGCCATACAGGAGTTGGGGACCCTGGGAAGATGAGAGTCCCATGACTCTTTGACTCAAGGTACCAGCTGGTAGGCCTGAAATCTAAAGCTGAGTCTCAGCCTTGGATTTGAAAATGAGGGGAGCGGATGGTGTGAAACATGAACTCCTGACGACCAATTAATGTGACAAGCATGAAGATCAGGATACTAACTGAGTACAAGTGGTTCCTCCTTTAGGCATAAGCAGTGCTAATAGGCATCCTGCTGACACATACCAGTAAGCGATTGCTGCCATCCCTCCAAATATTATGTCACTGCATAGCTAATCTTAGGTACCATCCCTACCACCCACAAGGAGTGGGCTCCAAGTAGCATTGTCTTCTGGGCTCACAGCCACCCTGCCAATTTGGCCAGGTTGCAAGGCACTAAGGACAACCCCTTCCTCCCTCGCAACCCCATAATCCCTGCCCTCAAATACCCCTGGAAATACCACTGAGGGGGGACTCTAAAACCCACCCAGGAGAGACTCCAGCACCACAGAAAACAGACTCAAATACCACAGAGGACAGACAAACTGACCATCGGCAACAGTCTCAGATTGCACTCAGAACAGACTTACTGACAACCGAGAACAGACTTGCTCATCCCCGTGAGTTCAGTCACAGACACCAATAGGTGCCCTCTTCATGTTCAACCACTCTCCTAGAGCTGCCCTGTATCCCCTTGAACTCCCTGGTGGTCAGTGGAAATAATCATACTCACCTTCAAGGTCAAGGTGTCAGGTTCCCATTTTTAAAGAGCAGTAGTGATCCATGCTGACATGATAACAAGGCTGATGGATGGGAAGATACGTTGAGGGCAAAAGTAGCGGCGTTGGCCTGCTAAGCATACTATAATGTATTCTAGTGTATGGAGCCCAGGAGCGTGCTGTTCGTGGGTGTCACCCTGGGCTTGTGCATGGTCAATTTCAGCCCCACTTTACCCAGAGTCACAACAGAAATGAATTAACCAATAATTCTTAGAAAATACCCAAAGTATTTGGCCTTTGGTTGCAAATAATTAAAGTCGCCAGGTTTGTAAATGTAAACACAATTACTTTTTATTACTAACAAGAACTGTAATGAAATATGCAGCACATACAACTGGTTAACTATTATCTAATTCCTAATTCTCCACTTTAACTTGCCTCCCACCTTCTACACACAGGCACAAGACAGACAAACACAGAAGGCAAGAAAGGAGTAACAAATCAAAAATAAAGGAAAAAGGGAGACTTTGTTTCAGATGGTGGTCTTTAGAACCTTACTCCTCTTCAAAATTTGCTTTCAGTTTGAGGTATTACTGTAGATTCATTCAAGACTTTGTAGTTTCAGAAATACAGCACTGCATTCAGGTTCTCTGCAGCTTCAGGGATGCAGCACTCTCAGCCTTTCTGGAAAGGGAGAGAAAGCAGGTCCCTGTCTTCCTATGTCTATGACTCAACTGCTCTCTCAGTTCTCTGAGAAACATCCCACAGGGATAGGATCCAATCACCACTGGTTACTGGGCAGTGTACTGCCTTTTTGGCCAATTCATTGGCCACCAGCCAATCAATCAAACCAAGTCCCACCCCATCTCCCTCTCGGGTGCCAAAAGTCTGAAACTCCTGTTCAAACTAGTAGAGACTAGCAGAGACAGTATGTTCTCTCCTGTAACTTCTGAATTCCTCCTGCTCTCTGCTGCTTGACTCCATTAATCACCCATGGATCAAAAATAATAACGGCAAACTAAAAGAAAAGGGAAATAAGAGAATAAACAGGAAGGGCACTTAAAGTGTGAACCTGAAGTTATCATCGGAGGAGGGCTGGGAAGGTCGCATTCCAAAACCTTGCCAGCACAAATTCTATTTTGGGCCTCTCGTGAGATTTAGCGGCCATTATGGGATTTGAGCCCACAACAAATGCGGCCACTAAATCATAGCCATTATCTCCGAAGAGTAACCTAAATGATATCAGAATTCTTTCCCTCATGCGCTAAATGTTCTTAAATATTTTCATCTGCAGTGTCTGTCGAGCATAGCTCTTAAAGCTCAATCAAGTTTCTGTACAATTATATATAATTTATGTAACTTTTTCAATTTTTGAATTATAAATATCAGCTTTTTCGCCAGACAACTAAATGAGAGTGTAGCACAGTGAGAGCAGTCCAATATTTATAGTATTGATTCTGCAACCTGCTCTCCAATCTGCCATAGTCCTTTACTAAATCCCCATTTAAATGTACAGAAAAACACTGATTGTTCTTAGAAAGATGTATTTTATGTAGCCTGTTAAGTATTATTTTTATCAAAGGAGTGGCTCTGCACTCCCCAGTGGGGAGCTGTAGTCACAGGATGTACGGGATGAAAATAGGGCTCTGACATTCACTCTTCAACCTACGCTCTTTGCAAGTAATGTTCCCTACTGGGTGAAGGATCGCAGATCACCCCTTCAAATGTTTTCATTCTTTTCAAGAGAGTTAACAAATAGCTACTGAATAATGTGCATTACACAATCTGTGAGGTCCACCATTAAGCAAAAGGTATTTGTGTAAAATGCAACAAAACAAATGAGCTGATGCTCAAAAAGATTCCACCACAGCAAAACATTGAAAATGTAAGAGTTCTGCAGCAGGCAAAAGGAAACACATATTGGCGACAGGGAGTGTTAAAAGAGATGTTCCCGCTTTTGTTTGTGAGACTTTTGTAAGTTAATTTATAGCATTCAGCATCAATAGGCAAGCCAATTAAAGACTGTTTTACAATTTCTTTGTAGGTGGCATGTAGATGGAGAAAGATTGGGAAGATGCCAATTAAACAGATTTTTTTCACATGCACAAAGTGCTGGGATTTGGATGATGAGAACGGACAAAAAAGTATGTCTTTGAAGAGGGTCCTTCAGGCATAAGGGTGGAGTCATCATTGGCTAAAGACAGATATGGAATTGGAAGTAATAATTGCATCTTTTCGTGACACAAGCATTTATTCTGTTTTATTCAACATTGTTTGCATGATAGAACTTGTGCCTCAAGCATGATACCATGTGTTAAATGGCGTGATTAATGCAAGGAGGATAACAACCAAACCTAATATCCCTCGCCTGTGTATTGATGCAAATCATGCATGTACCAACTAAACAAAGTTGTTTCAATAAAACATTATTGTAGATATTCTTCCAGGAAAACTAATATTTCTTTACCTTTAGCAGTAGTAATAAAAGCCAAGATCAGGATCCATATAAATGATCAAAGAAAATAGGGCCTTGCCTCACGATACTAAACATTTCCATGTTGGTAATCAGTTTCATGAATTAAATTATGGGGAAAAGAGTAAATCATTTGAAGTAGCCAACAACAACCAACCAATAGAGCCGAGTGAAAACATTGATTAGACACCCTATGGCTAACTATCTCAAACTCTAATACTGATATTATTTAAAAGCACTAATCAAAATTGAAGATATCTTCTTCACTATTTCAATTCTATCATATTTGACAAATTGTCCTCAAAGTAACTTTGTGAATTTATGGTTTGGATCTTCCAATGACAACGGTGGCGAATGTCGAGATGTTCACCAGTGGTTCGGATAGGGACCTTTGCAAGTTTTGACCCACACATGAACGGTAATTTCCCGCAAAATTTAAACTTCCAATTGCCCGAGCTGTGGCCCTCCAGGAATGTCTCTGGCACTGCTGTACAATGCATACCTAAATACTTAGCATCATATAGTCATTTAAATCACAGAAGGAGATTTTTTGACCCATGGAATCCATGTGGAGCAATCCAGTCAGTCTCACTGTCCTGCTCAGTCCCTGTCGCTCTGCAAGTTCATTTTAACCTAGCACCCATCTATTTGCTTCTGAAATCATTAATTTTCTCCAGGGGTGGTGAATCTCTGGTCATTGTGTAAAACAGTTCTTCCTCGCATTCCCCCTGCATTTCTTGCCCCAAATCTTAAATCTGCGTTCCTTAGTTCTTGTTCCATCAGTTAATTGTAGGCACTTTTCCATTTCTACCTTTTCTAAATCTGTCATAACCTTTTATGCCTCATTAAAATCTCCCCTTAATCTCCTTTGCTCCAAGGAGGACAACCACAGCAACCCCAACCTAACCTTGCAATTAACATCAACGCCAAGCATGTAATTGCAATGCACTTACCTCTCTTTGATGTGGTCAATATTTGTAAACATTGGGGTTTCACCACTGAGAGTCATTGATGTATGAAGGGAGATGAATGAATCAAGGCTGCAGCTGCTTTGTGTAAGCTGTCATAAATTGACAATTATGAGAAAATTACGAGTGGCTTGCAGCTAATGGACCTGAGAGCTCGAAACACAGATCACAGCTATTCTCTTTCCAGGAATGGACACATGGAGCTTTAAGGTAAGTGTTACAGCAGTAATTTTGTCACTGCCCCTAGCCGGACCACTCTCTAGTTTCAGACAGGGGTCTCTTTTCTAGGGGGGTGGGGGGGGGGGGGGGGAAGAGATCTGTAGGGGGGGGTCCCTTTAATCAAGTTGGGGCACCCTTTCGTTAGGATCTCTCTGTGGGGGATCCCTTTAGTTAGGGTGTGACTGTGGGAGGTCCCTTTCTTTAGGTGGTCCCTTGAGGTTTCTCGATTACCGGTGTTCTGTGGGGGGGGGGGCTCTACCTACTACAGATGTCCTGGGTGGGGGTGGGGTCTCTCTATTACAGGGGTCCCTGGGGGGTTTCCCTATTACAGATGTTCCTGGGCAGAAGGGGCCTCCGTATTACAGGTTTTCCTGAGGGGTCTCTCTATTTCAGGAGTCCCCGAGGGGCCTCCCTATTAATAGGGTCCCTGGGGAAAGGGGCCATGGGAGGGAATTGGGTAGAGGAGGGATGAGCACATTATGCATTGTGGGGGGCATTGCAAAGGACGATCTTCGGATGGATTCGGAGGCAACTCCCTGAAAAGAATTACCTCCTTGACCCACCACGAGGTGAACTACGCCATTACCACACTGGTAGAGACCATGAATGATTCTCGCCCATGTGATTCCCGGCCATGGGGACCAGAGAATCACGGAGGGACAGAGCATAGGATGCTGGGCCTGCTAAATGGATGCAAATGGGCCATTGAGACCCATTTGCATTCATTCACATGCTCGCATGGGCACACAAATGTGGACCTCAATTCCGACGCCAGAGGGAGGGGGCATTTAGTGTGAATCGCGCCTGCCAACGCCTGGCGCCGATCTCAATTTTGCGATTCCCTGCTACATCGATGACCCTGATACTGGTGTCAGCCAATGGTGAGTCCAGCTTCAAGTGCTTAGGGATAGATTCAAAATCATCCCCTTCACTCTCTTTGTCTCTCCACAGATGGAGGAAAGAGTGGAAACAAGAGTTGGGGAGGGGCCAAACTCTATGATGATGAATCCGTAGCAGCCCTTCTCCAGACTGTAAGTGATAGACGGGAAGTCCTCGTGATAGACGGGAGGTCCTCGTGCCCACTGATAGGAAGAGTAGATTTCCACTAGATTCCCTGGCCATTTTAGGTGGTGGAGGTCATAGGTTTAGGCAGAGGTGTTGAAGAAACCTCAGTGAGTGGCTGCAATGCAGCCAATAGATAGTACATTTTGCAGCTGCAGTATACCAATGATGAAGGTGGTACATATTGAGTTCAGTAGCAGAGGCACTGACAAACCAAACTGTTCTTTCCTCAATGGTGTTGACCAGCCTGGCATGGGAGGGGAAGGGGCTTGTCATTTTTATTTTTAAACAAAGAAGACAGCCTTCTAGGCCTCAAATTTCCTTGATGTTGTTAACCCTCCACCATTAACAAATTTATGTATTTTAAATGTTCACCGGTCTACTTGCTCTCGGTTGCATATTGTCAACCTGCGTCAGTAGGGACCACATTTCATGGTGACACGACTGAGACTCCTGGAGTGGGATTCTCTGGTCGGCTATGGCGAAATCGCGTTTGCCGATCGGTTGGCGAATCAACGTTCGTGCCAAAATCGGGGGTGGCGCCACTTTTGCGATGCTCCGCCCCCTCCAAAGCAGCGTACTCTAGGAGTATGCCGCATGCCGTAACAACGGTCTTACCATGTTGCCTGAGGCCCTCCCTCCGATACTCCACCCTCGATCGGCCAAGTTCCCGACGGCATGGGTCTCTCATGCTATTATCCATCGGATACTCGGCATGGCGGCTGCAGACTCAGTCGGGGGAGATCCGATCTGCAGGCAGGGGCTGGGGAAGCACTATTTGGCAGGCCGGGTCAGTGCGCGGCCGTCGCCATGTTGCACGGCGCAGCCGCTGGAGGCCCCCGCCGTGCGCATGCGCGGCCACAGATCCGGCAATTCTCCGGCTGTATCAGCAGCTAGAGCCAGGTGCTCTATGCTGCCTGCTAGCCCCCACCAAATGGAAGATCGGTGACCGCTTTGCGCTGAATCGGTGTTCTCACGCCGGCATCAGGACATAGCCTGAAAATCGGAGAATCCAGCCCATGAGCTGCCAGACCTCTGATTCGGCATGCAGCTCTCTAGAATGGGCCACTGTCCTGAATGAGACAACAGTCCCGGCAGCAGCCACTTAATTGGTTGCCGCCTGTGAAAGTAAGGGGCAGTCCTGTCGGCTGTTCGTGCGTGCTTGCTGGCAACCCACTTTTTCAGTCAAAGTTAGGCTGTGCATCCAATCGGCAAAATTCTGCCCATCGAGTACAAAGGCAAGGAAGTCACGATGAACGTTTACGAAACACTAGTTTGGTCTTAACTGTATTGTGTCCAATTCTGCACATCATACTTCAGGAAACATATGAAAGCTTTAGAGAGAGAGAGCAGAAAAAAATTCGGAGAATAATAGGAGAGGGATGATGAAAACCTTCAGTTACTAGGGTAGATTGGAGAAGCTGCCATTGATCTCCTTCAAGGGGAGGAAGTTGATCGGAAATTTGACCATGATGCTCAAATTCATTTGGAGTCTGGACAATGTAGATAGAGAGAAATTGTTCCCATTGGTGGAATGGACGAGAACCATTGGATACGTGTTTATGGTAAATGGCATTAGAACTTAGAGCAACAAGAGGAAAAGCATTTTTTCTGCAGTGTCAGTTTCGGATTGGGAATGCACAGCCAGAGAGTATAAGAGAGGCAGATTCAATCATGGTTTCCAAAAGGGAATTAGATGAGCACCTGAAGAGAAAAATAAATGCTGGACTATGGGGAAAGGGCTGCAGAGTGGGACTAGTTAAGTTGTTCTTGCAGAGAACTGGCATGGACATGATGGGCCAAATGGCCTCCTTTTGTGCTGTTCTATGAGTTTATATTCTATAAATCCAAAATAGTTGAATAAAAGAGTCTTTGTTGTCGGAGACGTTTGGAATATACATTGCGGAAAGCATCAACAAGTTCTAGGTAACAAGCAATTCATTCATTAGAGTGGAATGCAGACATATCACTAGTGTATCTTTGAAGTTGATTGATTGATAACTCTTTGTTCAGAGGCATTATGGTTTCAAGTTTATACTGCAGACTTTTTAATTCAGTTTAGTTTCTGAAATTGAATCCTGAATTCTGTGAGTCAACAGAGGATGCACTTTGTTACATTCAAGGTCACATCATTGGAGATACACCAAAAACCTTATTGCATGACCAACTGCAGAAGTAATGCATTTTAAAAAGGATATTTTCACACTTCTACAGATTGTAAGTATTTGTACTATAAATATTTTTCAGTGGAATATAAAATATAGGAAGAAGATTGGGTCTTTCTGCCATTCATTCTGATCAGTACCTCAGTCTGATTTATTTGCCTTTGTTGCAATCCCATACCTGAATAAAAATTATTGAATTTGTTTTTAAAAATTCTACAGACCCACGTGCTTTAGTGGGAGAGCTTTTGCGATCTATGCTACACTTTGTATGATCAAGTATTTCCTGATTTTACTCTGAAATGGCCTGCAGCTGTAATGGGCGGGGTTCTCCGTTGGCCAACGCCGAAATCGCGATATGCGATTTGGTGGAGGATCGATTCCGACTACGAAATCATGGCGGGAGCCGATTTGACACCAACTCGCAATTCTCCGTCACATCGCCAGCAGCGCCAATACATTCCGGAACACACATACAGTAAACACCGTTTGCATTTCATTAGTGTGCATGACTCTGTATTCTTTGGGGCCACTGCGATGCTCCGCCTCCGATGGGGCGTGTTACTGACAGCGCGGTTGACATGTGCTTATAAAAATTGTGAAACTGACATGGTGGCTGCTGAGGGAGAGAGAGGGGATATGGAAATTGTCCAACATCGCCATAGTTTGCTGACAGTTGTGCTGCTCGCCGGGTGGCTTCTGCCAGGGCTGGGGAGAGTAACGGGGGGGACCAGGAAGTAGGTTGCGGGGTCGGGGTGGATTGACATGGAACACCATTGCCGCAGCCGGCAAAGCAGCCATGCAGCTGCGCATACCGCTGACTGCCCACTGTGAACTTAGTGCCATGGGTCATATGTGTCCCCTGGTCACACCCTTGGGTACCCTCTGGCCCCAGCCGACCCATCAGCCGTATGGACGCCCCCCAGCACAACCAGTACCATCTTGTTGGCTGGGGTGAGTGTGTGTGGGGATGTAATATGTTCATGCAGCTGGAACTTGTCAGTCTTCCACACCGTTTTTCATTGGAATCGATTGTGTTCCATGCGGTGCCGCTGTTAGACTCTTAATAGTAATGGAATCAGTCCAGGTGCAGCGCCAGTTTTGCTGTCATGAAAGTTCACTAATTCTGCGTTGGCGCCTTAGAAACGGAGAATCCCGGCCAATGTTTTTTATGCAACATGAATTTATTTATAAATTATTGATTATTTGTTTCAGTTGAAATGTAGCAGTTTGACAGTGCCACACTTTCCACCTTTCAGAATAGACAAGAAGATTTGATCAACATCCCAATTAGTCTCACATGATACAATGGTTAAGGGGAAATTGTTGGTTCAATCACATTCATATAAAAGGGTTAGGTTTCAGTTCATTGGAGTCTTAATTTGCTTATGGAAACTGTCCTTTCCTATGTACATAGGTAAACAATGTTAAGTAAAAGCCCAAATCGTATTAATTGTCAAAACTTTTTTTCATAGGAACAGGGATAGGTTATTCAGCCCATCAAACCTGTTCCGCTATTCAAATAGTTCATGGCTAATCATTTACTTCTTATGTCATTTGCCCCACTATCCCCATATCCCTTTATGTCAGTAGTATCCAGAAATCCATTGATTTCTGCCTTGAACATACTCAGTGATTGAACTTCCACAGCCCTCTGGTAGAGAATCCCAAAGATTCACCACTCTCTGACTGAAAAAAGTCCTCCTCACCTAAGTCCTAAATGGCCTGAACCTTCTTCTGAGACTGTTTCCTGGTTCTCGACTCACCAGCCAGGGAAAATAACCGATCCACATCTCCCCTGTCATTCTCTGTAAGAATTTTGTAAGTTTCAATGAGAAATCTAGAGAATACTCAGTTTGCTCAATCACTCCCCGCAAGAAAATCCCACCATCCCAAGGATTAGTCTGGTGAACCTTCATAGAACATAACATTGAACACACAATGCAGAAGGAGGCCATCCGGCCATCGAGTCTGCACCGACCCACTTAAGCCCTCACTTCCTCCCTATCCCCGTAACCCAATAACCCCTCCTAACCTTTTTGGACACCAAGGGCAATTTAGCATGGCCAATCCACTTCATTGCACTGTGCCTATGGCAAGTATATCCTTCCTCAGATAAGGACACCAAAACAATACTCCAGGCATGGTCTCACCAAGGCTTGGCATCTTTACACCTGTACTCAAAATACCTTGCAATGAAGGCCAAGACTATCAGACCTAAATGTTTGAGGTTGTTCACAGCCTTGGCAAGGAACATTGCCTGCCAGAGAAATAAGGGTACACAATGGCCATAAGTTTCTAACCACTGAAGTTACCGATCAAATAATTATGCACAGTAACATCTCAAATAATTCCTCCAAATAAAGGTGTGGCTATGGGTACCCACGTGAACCACAGTTATACCTGTCATTTTGTGGGGCATATGGAACATTCCTTGTTCCAGTCCTACTTAGGCCCCCTCCCACACCCTTTTCTCCAGTACAATGATGACTGTATTGGGGCCACGTAATAGAAAAAATTATCGATTTTGCTCCAGTCCCCACCACTCTCACCTTCATATGATCCATCTCCGACACTTTTCTCCCCTTCCATGACATCTTTGTCTTGTTGTCTGGTGATAGACTGTCTACCAATATTCATCACAAGCCCCCCAACTCTCACAGCTACCTCAGCTACAGCAGCCCCCCCTACTCCTCCACACTTTGCTTCCTGTAAGGACTCCATAGAATCCTGACAGTGCAGAAGTGTAGAAGGAGGACATTCAGCCCATCAAGTCTGCACTGACCCTACCAAGAGCACCCTACCTAGGCCCACTCCCCTACCCTAACCTCATAATCCCACAAAACCTGCACATCTTTGGACACTAAAGGCCAATTTAGCATGGCCAATCCACCTAACCTGCACATCTTTGGATTGTGGGAAGAAGCTGCAGTACCCGGAAGCAACCCACACTCGTATTGGGAGAACGTGCAAACTCCACACAGTCACCCAAGTCTGAATCGAACTTGGGTCCTTGGCGCTATGAGAAAAGAGTGCTAACCACTGTGCCACAATGCTGCCCTTTTTAAAACCTCCCTCCCATTCTCCCAATTTCTCTGTCTCCATCGCATCTGTTCAAATTACCTTCCAAAATGGCAGTCTGACATGTCTTTCTTTTTCCTGAGCCAAGGTTTCCCCCACTGTGGTTGACAGGGCCTTCAAACATGTCCGACCCATCTCCCACACCTCTGCGCTTACCCCTTCCCCTCCCTCCCAAAACCAGGAATGGGGTCTCCCTTGTCCTTACTTTTCACCCCAGCTTCTACATTCAAAGGAGCATTTTTCAACATTTTCACACACTCTCGCATGATGCCACCACCAAAAACATTTGCTTTCACAACCCCATCAGCACTCTGTCAGGACTATTCCTTCCATGATACCCTGGTGCACTGTTCCGTTACCCCTTTACGATGGCACTTTCCCTTGCAACTGCAGAAGGTATCACGCCTGCCCCTTTACCTCTTCTATCCGATCAATGTCCCAAACACTACTTTCAGGTGAGGCAGTGATTCTCACTGCAGTGATTCACCATCACAAACTTTATCAGTATAACAAGGTATACGTGCTTTCCCCAACCAGAAACTGGTGGTTTAATCGAGAGATTCATTCTCTACTGAAGGACAGGTCTGAGGCGTTCAAGATAGGCAACCCTGACCTATACAAGAAATCCAGGTACGGCCTCCGCAAAGTCATCAGGGACGCCAAAAGACAATACCAGACTAAGCCGTCACAGACTTACGTCACGGATTCTTGTCAGTTGTGGCAACGCTTAAACAACATAACGGGCGACAAAGCAAAGCCGAGTAGAATCTCCGGCAGCCGGGTACCCCTACCCAATGAACTCAAAGTTTGTTTCGAGCAGGAAACCAACTGACCGTTGTCAACTGTCCCAACAGTCTCAGTCACATCCATACCTACCATCACAGCCTCCATAGTCAGATTGGCCTTCTTAAAAGTGAACCTACGGAAAGCAATGGGTCCTGACGGAGTCCCTGGTCATGCACACAAATCCTGCGGGGACCAACTGGCAGGTGTGGTCGCGGACATCTTCAAACTTTCCCTACTCTGTTTCAAGGTTCCCACTTGCTTCATAATGGTGCCAAAGAAGAACCAGGCAATGTGCCTCTGGTATTATCAGGTATTACGGTACCTGAGAGCTGAAGTGCCATTGGTTAAACCTAGGGGTTTTACCATTGGCTGTAGAGCATGGTAGCTCCGCCCCGATAGGCGGGGTATAAGAACCCGTGCCATCCCAGCAGCCCTCATTCTGTACCTGAGCTGCTGGGGAACACTTCTAGCTTATTAAAGCATTCAGTTCTACTACAACCTCATTTTAGTAGTTATTGATCGTGCATCAATTTAATAAGCTCGATTTAAGTAGAAAGGATGGACCTCCGAATCAAGCCGGAGTGTCTGCAACTCAGTCCCCACACGGCAAACTCAGCGGCGATCTTTAAGCACTGGCTGACGTGTTTTAAAGGCTACCTGGAGACGGCTGAAGGCACACCCTCAGGGGAGCAGAAACTGCACGTCCTGCACTCAAGGGTAAGCCCAGAGATCTACACCCTCATCGAGGAGGCAGAAGACTTTGATGCAGCAATCGAACTTTTAAAAGGACACTTTATTCACCCAGTAAACCAGGTCTACACTCGTCACCTGCTTGCAACAAGACGACAAACCCCCGGGGAATCGTTGGAGGAATTCTACCGCGCGCTACTGGTGCTGGGCAGAAGCTGTGGCTGCCCGCAAGTTTCGGCGAGCAAGCACACGGAACTCCTAGTCCGGGACACCTTTGTAGCAGGTATGAGTTCTTCACTAATCCACCAGCATCTTTTAGAAAAAGACACCCTGGGACTTAGGGAGGCATGGGCACTTGCAGGGTCCATGGACGTGGCCTCCAGGAACGCACGAGCCTACGTGCCCGACCGCGCGGCGGCCCCCTGGGCAGCGTGGAATTCCGCAGCGGCCGACCCAGAGACCTTTCCCGTTTCCCCGCAGGCCTGCGCTGTAAGGCGGCCTGCCAACCCCGATAGGCCCCGCTTCTTCTTTTGTGGGCAGGAAAGGCACGCCCACCAGCGCTGCCCGGCTCGCACATCCATCTGCAAGGGATGCGGCAAAAAGAGCCATTTCATGGGGGTCTGCCAGGCACGAGCGGTGGCCACGGTCTCCAGCGGCGACTCCGGACCACCACAGCGAACGTCTCCATGGGCCCCGTGCGGCCAGCGGTCGCCGCCACCCCCGTTTCCAAGGGCCACGTGCGGACCCCGGCCGCCACCATCTTGTCCCTCGGACACCATGCTGGAAGGATGGGCGCCGCCATTTTGTGCACCCCTGGCCACCATGCGCGACCAATGGGAGACGCCATCTTGGATGGGGCCCCAAGACCCCAGCAAGCCGACCACGCACTGCCTGAACAAAATCCACAACTACTGCGTCTGGCCTCGGTGACTCTGGACCAAATTCGACCTCGAACACTCTCAACAGCAATGACGATTGTCTTCATCAACGGCCACGAGACGTCCTGCCTGGTCGACTCTGGGAGCACGGAGAGCTTTATACACCACGATACGGTAAGGCACTGTTCCCGCCTTATCCATCCTGTTAATCAAAGAATCTCACTGGCCTTTGGTTCCCACTCAGTGGAGATAAAGGGGTTCTGCCTAGCAAACCTCACAGTCCAGGGAAGAGAATTCAAAAATTTCCGCCTCTATGTACTTTTCCACCTCTGCGCGGCTACACTCCTGGGTTTAGACTTTCAGTGTAACCTTCAAAGTCTGACCTTCCAATTCGGCGGCCCTATACCCCCCTTACTGTCTGCGGCCTCGCGACCCTTAAGTTCGACCCGCCTTCCCTGTTTGCGAACCTCACCCCGGATTGCAAACCCGTCGCCACCAGAAGCAGAGGGTACAGTGCCCAGGACTGGATCTTTAGTAGGTGAGAGGTCCAAAAGCTACTGCGGGAAGGGGTCATTGAAGCCAGTAACAGCCCCTGGAGAGCTCAAGTGGTGGTGGTAAAGACCGGGGAGAAGCATAGGATGGTCATTGACTACAGTCAGACCATCAACAGGTTTACGCAGCTGGACGCGTACCCTCTCCCCCGTATATCCGACCTGGTAATCAGGATCGCGCATTATAAGGTGTTCTCCACGGTGGATCTCAAGTCCACCTACCACCAGCTCCCCATCCGCACTAGTGACCGCAAATACACTGCCTTCGAGGCAGACGGGCAACTCTATCACTTCTTAAGGGTTCCCTTTGGTGTCACTAACAGGGTCTCGGTCTTCCAGCGTGAGATGGACCGAATCGTTGACCGGTACGGTCTACGGGCAACATTCCCGTATCTCGATAATGTTACCATCTGCGCCCACGACCAGCAGGACCACGACACCAACCTCCGAAAATTTCTCCAGACCGCTAAGACCCTTAACCTTACATACAATAAGGATAAATGCGTGTTTAGCACCGACCGCCTTGCCATCCTCGGCTACATAGTGCGAAATGGAGTTATAGGCCCCGATCCTGAAAGCATGCGCCCCCTTATGGAGTTCCCCCTCCCTTACTGCCCCAAGGCCCTGAAGTGCTGCTTAGGGTTTTTCAGTTACTACGCCCAGTTGGTCCCCAACTATGCAGACAAATCCCGTCCCCTGATCCAATCCACAACTTTCCCCCTGTCGATAGAGGCCCGTCATGCCTTCAGCTGCATCAAAGCAGACATTGCAAAGGCCACGATGCACGCTATCGATGAGTCCCTCCCCTTCCAGGTCGAGAGCGATGCTTCCGACGTAGCTCTGGCGGCCACCCTCAACCCAGCGGGCAGACCCGTGGCCTTCTTCTCCCGTACCCTCCATGCTTCCGAGATTCGCCACTCCTCAGTCGAGAAGGAGGCCCAGGCCATAGTAGAAACTGTGTGACATTGGAGGCATTACCTGGCCGGCAAGAGATTTACTCTCCTCACTGACCAACGGTCGGTGGCATTCATGTTCGATAATGCACAGCGGGGCAAGATAAAAAACGACAAGATCTTGAGGTGGAGGATCGAACTCTCCACCTACAACTACGAGATCTTGTACCGTCCCGGGAAGCTAAACGAGCCTCCTGATACCCATGTGCCACCGCACAAGTGGACCGTCTCCGAGCCCTCCACGAGGACCTCTGCCACCCGGGGGTCACTCGCTTTTTCCATATCGTTAAGACCCGCAACCTGCCCTACTCCATCGAGGAGGTCAGGACGGCCACCAGGGACTGCCAAATCTGCGTGGACTGCAAACCGCACTTCTACCAGCCAGAGAGAGCGCACCTGATTAAGGCTTCCCGTCCCTTTGAACGCCTCAGCATGGACTTCAAAGGCCCCCTCCCCTCCACCGACCGCAACACGTATTTCCTGAACGTGATTGACGAGTACTCCCGGTTCCCATTCGCCATCCCCTGCCCCGACATGACCGCAACCACCGTCATCAAGGCCCTCCATAGTATCTTTGCTCTGTTCGGTTTCCCCGCTTACATACACAGTGATAGGGGATCCTCCTTTCTGAGCGACGAACTGCGTCAATTCCTGCTCAGCAAGGGCAGCGCCTCAAGCAGGACGACCAGTTACAACCCCCGGGGAAACGGACAGGTAGAGAGGGAGAACAGAACGGTCTGGAACCTCCCAGTCTCCCGCTGACAAGAAGTCCTCCAGGAGGCCCTCCACTCCATCCGGTTAGTGCTTTGTACGACCACCAATCAGACACCTCACGAACGTCTCCTTGTCTTTCCCAGGAAGTCCTCCTCCGGGACCTCGCTCCTGACTTGGCTGACAGCACCCGGACCCATCTTGCTCCGAAAACACGTGCGGGCGCACAAGTCGGACCCGTTGGTCGAGAGAGTCCATCTGCTACACACAAACCCCCAATACGCCTCTGTGGCAATCCCTGGTGGCCGACAAGATACAGTCTCCCTACGGTACCTGGCGCCCGCCGGAACCCCACGTACATCCCAGCCGCCAGTCCCCCCCCCCCCCCCATCCCTCCACCGCAGCACCTTACAGGAGGATCAGTCCTCCCACCGCCCCTGCCTAGGCCCCCCCACCCACCAACGCCCCCTACAGGCACCCCCTTCCCGTTTTTCCCACCAGCGCCGTCTAGGGGTGACGAAGCTGCCATGGAGATCGAAGCCATGCTCCCGGAGATGCAGACGCCCGATCCCCCACCGGAGTCACCACCGAGGCTCAGACGATCACAGAGGACGACTAGGGCACCCGACTGACAGATTGCAAGTTTTTAACTGATCTGTAAATATTAAACACTGAATGTACATGTCTGATATGCTTGTAAATAATCACTAAACACTGTAAGGAGGTATCACGGTACCTCCATAACTGATTATACCATGTTGTTACATTTTGTAGTTGCTGACCACCACCCCCGCCGGACTCTTTTTTTTAACAGGGGGTGAATGTGGTATTATCAGGTATTACGGTACCTGAAAGGCTGAGAGGCTGAAGTGCCATTGGTTAAACCTAGGGGTTTTACCATTGGCTGTAGAGTATGGTAGGTCCGCCCTGATAGGCGGGGTATAAGAACCCATGCCGTTCCAGCTGCCCTCATTCTGTACCTGAGCTGCTGGGGAACACTACTAGCTTATTAAAGCCTTCAGTTGTACTACAACCTCGCTTTAGTAGTTATTGATCGTGCATCAGTGCCTTAACGACTACCGTCCATCCGGTGGCCTTCACATTGATCATTATAAAGTGATTCAAGAGGTTGGTCATGAGACACATCAACTCCATACTCTCAGATGCACTGTGATTCGCATACCGCCACAACCAGTCCACAGCAGGTGCATCTCCCTGGCCCTGGACCATCTCGATATCAAGGACTCCTACATCAGACTCCTAGTCATTGACTACAGCTCCATCTTTCAACACCATAATCCCCGTCAAGCTCACATCAAAGCTCCAAAACCTAGGACTTGGCTCCTTTCTCTGCAACTGTATCCTCGACTTCCTGACCCATAGACCACAACCAGTAAGGATAAACAACAACATCTCTTCTACAAAAGCCCTCAATACCGGGGCCCTGCAAGTCTGCATACTTAGCCCCCTATTATATTCCCTATACACACACGACTGCATGGCAAAATGTGGTTCCAACTCATCTACAAGTTTGCTGATGACATGACCATCATGGGTCGGATCTCAAACAACGATGAGTCAGAATACATGAGGGAGATAGAGAACCTAGCGGAGTGGTGTGATGACAACTATCTCTCCCTCAATGTCAGCAAAACTAAGGAGCTGGTCATTGACTTCAGGGAGCAAAGAATCTCACACACGCCTGTCTGCATCAATGGTGCTTCACATTCCTAGGTTGATGCGACGGCCAAGAAAGCACAACAGCACCCATACTTCCTCAGGAAACTAAGGAAATGCAGCATGTCCACATTAATTCTTACCAATTTTACAGATGCACCATAGAAAGCATCCTATCTCGCTGCATCACTGCCTGGTATGGCAACTGCTTGGCCCAACTGCTCTGTAAGAAACTACAGAGAGTCGTGAACACAGCCCAGTCCATCACGCGAAACCGCCTCTCATCAATTGACTCTGTCTACACATCTCGTTGCCTGGGGAAAGCGGACAGGATAATCAAAGACCCCTCCCGCCTGGGTTATTCTCTCTTCCAACCTCTTCCATCGGGCAGGAGATACAAAAGTCTGAGAACACGCACTAACAGATTCAAAAACAGCCTCTTCCCCACTGTTACTAGACTCTTGAATGACCCTCTTATGGACTGAACTGATCTCTCTGCACATATTCTGTATGGAGTAGTACTACATCCATCTGCTTCACCCAATGCCTGTGTCTATGTATTTATAATGTGTATTTATTGTATGTCCTATGCTTTTTATATATGGAGCAATCTGTCTGTACTGTATGCTTAATAATGCTTTTCACTGTACCTCTATACATGTGACAATAAATCCAAATCCACCTGCACCTCCTTCAATTTACTCTTCACAATACGGTCTCCTCGACATTGGGGTAGTAAACATTGACTGGGTGACCGCTTTGCAGAACACCTTCACTCAGTCTGAGAGCATGACCGCAGCCTTCCTGTCACTTGCTATTTAGGGGCTGGTTTAGCACAGTGAGCTAAACAGCTGGCTTGTAATGCAGAACAATGCCAGCAGCACGGGTTCAATTCCCGTACCGGCCTCCCCAAACAGGCGCTGGAATATGGCGACTAGGGGCTTTTCACAGTAACTTCATTGAAGCCTACTTGTGACAATAAGCGATTATTATTATTATTTCAACTCAGCATCTTACTTTCCATTTCCATCCTTGGCTTGCTGTAATGTTCCAGTGAAACCCAACGCAAACTGGAAGAACAGCACCGATTAGACACATTACAGCTCTTAGGACTCAACGCTGAGTTCAACAACTTCAGACCACGAATTCTCTCCTTCATTTTGATCTCATTTCCCCCCCTCCCCATTCCTTTTGTATTGTGCTCACGCCATCTTTGTCAAATCCCTCCCAAGCTCCCAGATCCTTGACCTTGTATTTTGCTCCACCTGTCCCACCCTCTTTCCAACAGTGTAAACAGTATAAAATTCATCACATTTCTAATTCTCTTCAGCTCTGAAGAAGAGTCATGCAGATTTTAAACTGAACTCTTTTATTCTCGCAAATGCTGCCAGGCTGGCAGAATGTTTCCAGCACTTTCTGTTTCGCTTTCAAATATGATCCCAACCGATCAAGTTCTCTCACTTTGAGCGCCAAGTCAAAAAATGAGTCTGTAGCATATCCTGTAGGATTAATGAACTAGCTTAGAAATGATCTCTCAACCTGACAAGCAGTAAAGACAAAGGTCGGGATTCTCCGTTTGGGAGAAGTTGACACCGGGGCTGAATAGGTGTCGTTCGCGTTCCCTTTGGGGGCGCTATTTGTGGAACAATTCAGGATATGGTAATGGGCCAGCAATCGAGAGCAATTCCCATTCTTGCCAGCTTCTGATATGTTGGGGCCAGAATTGGTGCTGATTATAAGCATTCCACTCCCCACGCACTTTCATTCCAGCCAAGAAGATGGCAGGACCAAAACCGGCCCCCATTTCCTGGATCCGGACCTTGACAGAATGCTTGAAGCAATGGCGGAGAGGCGGGACACCCCCTTCCCCAGAGTGGGCAGGTAGCTCTAGCCCGCCACTGTGAGCCGGGCCTGGGAGGAAGTGCCCGAGGCGGTGAGTGCTGACAGGCACGCAGTGACGTAAGAAGATGAATGACCTGCTTAGGGCAGCTCGGGTGAGTCACCACCTCTGTTCCCACCTGCCTGCATCTCACTCGCATCAACACCTTATTGTCCTCTTTGGCTAGGTGTCCTGCACACATATGTCACCAGCTGCAGATCTCCCATTTAACTCACCTCCATGCATCTCACCTTGTTCTTCATGTTTACCCTAGGAAAAGGCAACCCACAATCGCTGGGAGCAGGAAAAGACCAGAGGGCCTCTCCATCCCGCGGAGCAGAGGATGCCAGAATTAGCCAGGGAAGTGCAGGAGAGTGCCATCTCGGGTGTGAAGATTGGCATGCGACACCCAAGTGAGTTCCCAATTCAAAATTATATTCCTAAAACAAGTGTATCACCCCTCTCCCCAGACCACTCATTCCCAAGATCTCACCATGTCTCCTTGTCTTTTGTCTTACAGGATCACCATCAGACTAGGCCGGCCCATCTGGGGTAACCAACCTTGCCCTCAGCCAGATCCCCAGCACACCCCGTAACACCAGGCCGGGGAAGACACTGACTTTTCATCACTGCTGTCACCTCCACCCTCCACCATCGCAGAGTCAATCAACTGGTGGAGGATTGTAGTGATGAGGCTCCTGAGTCACCTTTTGGTGCGCATGTCATACATGCCACAGCACTTCATGGAGAGGTAGGGACACCCAAAGGACCCGACAGGTATAGGCTGCCCAATCCCAGGAAGTAGCTGCTGTGCGGACAGGTGTTGCGCTTTTGGAAGGTATGATCCCATCACGAGAGGAGATGCAGACGCAGAGCCAGGATTTACAGGAGGGGGTATCAGCAACTATCCAGTACCTGCAGGTGCAGCTGGAGGAGTCATAGACATAGACATAGACATAGAACATACAGTGCAGAAGGAGGCCATTCGGCCCATCGAGCCTGCACCGACCCACTTAAGCCCTCACTTCCACCCTATCCCTGTAACCCACTAACCCCTCCTAGCCTTTTTGGACACTATCATGGCCAATCCACCTAACCTGCACTTCTTTGGACTGGAGGAAACCGGAGCACCTGGAGGAAACCCACGCAGTCACAGGGAGAACGTGCAGACTCTGCACAGTGACCCAGCGGGGAATCGAACCTGGGACCCTGGACCTGTGAAGCCACAGTGCTAGCCACTTGTGCTACCGTGCTGCCCACTAAATCATGGCACATTTCCGTCTATTTTATACACATGATACAAGTTGAAAAAAAGTTATCGATTCCATTAAAAACAGACTGTTAATGTTAATAACTAAATGTCGCTTACTGCTCCCTCTGACCCATGGTTGAGTATCTAACTGAATCTTTTAGCCTCTTTTTGTGATAGTGCGCAGTCAACCACTTCATCAATTTTTTTTGTGAGTCGGCAACATCAACAGCTCACTCAGTTGCATGGACAATTCTGCCTTAACTCAACATCTACACACGTGCACTTTCCTGAAGGCATCACAGGAGTACGTATCATGGCTAATGTTCCCCTCCCTAATTCATGGGCGCTGGGTATGTTCCAGTGATTCGACTGCTACCTCAGTTGAGATCAGCTAGTTCAGCTCCCCTGATAGCTCAGTGCCACAGTGGGTCATTCCTAACATCCAGCAGGGAAGTAGATTGGATCTGCTAATAACCTTCCATTTACTGCAGAGTATAGGACACTCCTCCAGAACCTCTGCTCAAATGTGCTGCAGCATCTGTGAAAGCAGATGAAAATCAGACGAGCAAAGGGCCTGCCTTCTCTTTTGGTATTCCATGCTGTGATCTGTGAGCCATATACAATTGTCTATCACGAAGATGGTAATGAACACTTTCGATGATGAAAACTGATAATACGTATTCCATAATGGAGATGCTAGTATACATATTTCATAATATAGTCCAATCACTTTCAGTTGCAGGAGATCCTGCCGACACTGCGTGTTACCTAGGCCATCACTGAACATGTGGCATCACGGTGGAAGGCCTGGAACAAGAAGTCAGAGCCATAGGCCAAGACCTCCAAGGCTTGGGGCACACTGTGCAGTCGATAGCTGAGGCTCAGGAGAGGAGAGCCCAGTCACAAGCAGACATGTACCGGGCCCACATGGACATTGCTGAGGTGCTCCAGAGCTTGATCCAGTCACAAAAGAGCATGGCTGAGGGGGTCGACTGACCTTGGCCAGTCACAAAAGGACATGTCAGAGGTGCAGAGGGTCATTGCACAGTCCCAGAGGGACATTACATAGTGCCAGAGGGACATGACGCACTCACTGAGGGACGTGGCCCAGTTTCATACTCCATGGTTGAGGGCATTGAGACCCTGGTTGAGAGGAGGGTGGGCCTCAAAAACCACCAGCACCTGGTGATGGTGAAGCCTCAGGAACTCACTCCAGCTTCACCTCCGTCCCATGGAGTAGCCCGGGGGCCATTGAGTGCCCCAATGAAAGAGTGAGTGAAGAGGCTCATTATGGTGCCTCCTGCATGGGCGGGCTGGAACACCTCAGCGCTTCTGAATGTTCCCCCCCCCCCGCCCACACCTGACACCGATGCGGCGCCTCCTTCACATCGGCTCCTTAGCCTGTTGGACTGCCGGCACCCGAGCTTCACCTGTTGGTGCCTGCTCTTCTGGAGCAGGCTCCTCTTGTGCAGGCTCCTCACTGAGCGTATCCTGTGCGTCCAAACTCCATGTGTCCGTAATGGCATCACCGCCAGGTAGATAGTGAGCATTGCTGGCTGTACTCCAAAATTCATTCTCTGCAGGAGGAGAACAGAGAGGATATGTTAACAAGATGAGTATTGTGTTATCCATCCAAAGCCAACAGGTTACATGGTGAACTTGGGTTGCATTTCAGCTCCATCCTCAACATGTCCCCCCCAAACCCACCTCCAGCCCTCACTCAGTCTCCCCAATATGTTGCCTTCCACACTGCACCACTGACCCCATCAGAGTGGCACCAAGCCTGTGATGTGGAGGCCTCTGTCAACAGGGGTACCGATGGCTGCCGCAACCCATTTCAGTGATAGGCTCTACAGCCCCTGTCCTGCTTCTCCACTGGGGTCTACTGTGGGTGTCCTCATTGGGTGGTCCGGGTGTAATCTTACCAGCAGGGTGGCACCTGGTTGTGCAGCAGAGAGGGTCAACATGTGCTACCATTCGCCTCCCTGCTTAGAGGCTTGTGTGTGGACAGGTCCTACAGATGGGGGTGAGCGAGGGAAGTGTGCGTCTGCTGGGAGCTTAACTACAGTGTGATGTGGGTCCTGGGTGTGACACACAGGTTTTAAAAGCCTTTCCCGGGGCAGGATGGTTAGGAGCAGGGGTGCAGTGGACAGGCAGAGCTTGGAGACAGCTCGTGGTCCTATGAAGTGGACTAACTAATAGTGTCAATGGTGAAGCCTCTGCCCTGAGAGAGGCAGTGTGTCAGGGAGGGTGCCAAAGGCCACGGTGCATGTGTCCTTTAGTTGGGGTGAGCTCGGCTATTCCCCTGCTTCACCTGCAATGGGGTTGCGATTCTGATGAGTGAACTGAGGAGGGTCAGCACCTGGTGTGCCACTGATTGAGCTTGGCCACACCCATCCCGGTGATGGGTCAGCTGGGGTCTGAGCATTTCCAGAGGGGTGGGCTGGGGTCTCCCAAATAACCAGAGGTTCTGTGAACATTTACAGAACACAGTGAGCAGTCAGGGGCCTGTAACTTCTACCAAATGGGTGCGGTTAAAACAAATACTGTAGCAATGGCAGCCTGAGCCAGGCCACCCCGATCCCAACAGGCACCCCAAATTCACCAAGTCGCTCCCTACTACTCTAACTCCACCCCACCCCCCGGACCCTGGCAGCCACCCAAGCAAGCCCCACTGTTGCTAACTTTGGCTGTGTTTCTTAATTTGGCTCTGTTTAATTACGTTTGCTCAAGAGTCGCCAGGTATCTTTTGACACCGCCACAAGGTTCAGAACCGAATACTGATCAATGACTCAATACACCAGTTAGTAAGTTCAAAAGCAATGCTCATTTATTTACACACAGTCAAATCTACTCATGCATAAACTCTACAAACTAAACTACCGCTATTACTAAAGCCTATACTTAGCTTTGGGTGCCCACTCAGTCAGAGGACAATAGCCATTGCTCGGTTCTGAGGCTGCTGGGTTGAGCTGTTTACAGGATAGCAACTAGGAGCGTCTATCTTGTAGCGTGCGTTGACTTGGAACTTACTTGGTCTGATGCAGCTGCTAGGCTGGTCTCTCTCTTCTCTGAGAGCCAAAGCCAAAGGAGGAAGATTCTCCCTTGGGGGATACCTTTTATACTAAAAAGGGCTTTGCGCGCTTTTGGGCGGGCCTTGAACTTGGCCTCAATTAATTGGGTCTTTCCCAATCATTCGTATCGATCTTCCTCCAATAGAGGGGTGGTTCCCTGATTGCTAGGCGTGTCCTAGGTGACTGTTGGTCTGCTTTGTTTTAGTCTCTTCTGGTGCCGGGCTGTCTGCCTATCTAAATGTTTCCCTTTTGTCCCCGGAGATGACTCATTAGTATGTAGATTGCTTAGCAGTTTCTTTCCTGTCTGAGAGCTTAAGGTTCTAATCAACAAACAGACCTTTCACCTGCTCGTTTCTTAGTATTGTCCAATTTTCCCTGCATTCTTTGCAAGTGTCCATTTTGTAATCGGGACGTGGCCATCCCAGATGGCTACACCACAATTTTTAACACTTTTTCAAACTTTGCTTAACTCCTCTCTCTCCCTCAGCAGCCATGACGCCCAGTCCCCAGTTCTGAACACCTGTAGTAAATTATGCCTGTGTGACCTCCGTCTGAGAGGGGTGCAGCATCGCGTAGGCGCACAGCATTATGGGCCGAACCCGGTAATATACATAATGTTTATTCTTGTCACAAGTAAGCTTACATTAACACTGCAATGAAGATACTGCTAAAATCCCTTCGTCGTCACACTGGAACCTGTTCTGGTACACTGAGGGAGAATTCAGAATTTCCAAATTACCGAAGTACATACCAATGCCGGGGTTGCATGCCTATGCCGGTGCGGGGTGCATTCCTCGTTTTCGCTGCCAGGGAGGGACCGCAGTATGGTGCCCCAATTTGCATTGGGCGCGGATCTATTTTGGCCAGACACCTGGGCCGGGATTCTCTCGTGATCGGCAGGGCGGCCTGTACCGGCGCCAAAGAGTGGCGTGAACCACTCCGGCGTCATGCCGCCCGGAAGGTACGGAATCCTCCGCACTTCCGGGGGCTAGGCAGGCGACGCCGGGATTGGCGCAGCGCCAATCGCCGCCGAAGGGCCTCCGCCGGCCGGCGCGAGTTGGCACATGCGCAGGACCGCCAGCGTGCTCTGGCGCATGCACCAGAACCGCTGCCATGATTCCTGCGCATGGGCAGGGGGGTTCTTCTCCGCACTGGCCATCGCAGAGCCTTACAGAGGCCGGCATGGAGGGAAAGTGTGCCCCCACGGCACAGACCGCGGGGCAGGCTACCGTGGGGCCCCCGCGGGGCCGGATCCCTCCCGCGCCCCCTCCCCCTCCCCCGAGGACCCCGCTAACCACCCTCCAAGCCAGATCCTGCCGGTATGGACCTTGTCTATGTGACACTGGTGGGACTGGCCGAAAATGGGTGGCCACTTAGCCCATCTGGGCCCGGAGAATTGGGGGGGTGCGCTGCCAACGGCTCCCGACTGGCGCGGCGTGATTCCAGCCCCCGCCCAAAAGCCGGCTCCAGAGAATTCGGCAGCCAGAGTCGGAGCGGCGGGGCAGGATTCACGCCGTCCCCCGCTGATTCTCCCACCCGGCGGGGGGTCGAAGAATCCTGCCCCTGATTCTCCGCCCAATAGCAATTCATGTTTCTTTTTTTAAAATAAGTTTAGAGTACCCAATTATTTTTTTTTTCCAATTTTCGGGGGAATTTAAGCGTGGCCAATCCATCTAACCTGCACATCTTTTTGCGTTGTGGGGGTGAAATCCACGCAGACATGGGGAGAATGTGCAAGCATCACATGGACAGTGATCCAGGGCCGGGATCCGAACCCGGGTCCTCAGCACCGCAGTCCCAGTGCTAACCACCGCACCACATGCTGCCCCGGCAATTAATGTTTCTGGCGTTATGAGGCAAGGAATCCAGCCCAAATGTTTTTTTATTAAAAATGGGATAAATGGAAGTCTGCATAATTAGTGACACATGAATGGAATTGTAGTAGCCCTTTGTTCATTATCTATTAAGTCGTCTGAGACATTTCTGAGAGATGCGATAAATTCCTGTAAAAATGGGATTATTCCTTCTTTCCTCGATGAGTGATTTCTGAGAAAAGGATTTTGTTAAGGAGACATACAAAGAAAACAAACATCTTGATTCATGGAGATCTGTAGAAACAGTCACATGAGTGAGAAACTTCAACTCTCAGCAAAGAGCTGGTGGGATTGGACAGCAATTTAGCAAATTTCAGCTGGGTAAAAGATGGCAGCAGTCCAGTGAGAGGAAT
Source organism: Scyliorhinus torazame (assembly GCF_047496885.1). Taxonomy (NCBI): domain Eukaryota; kingdom Metazoa; phylum Chordata; class Chondrichthyes; order Carcharhiniformes; family Scyliorhinidae; genus Scyliorhinus; species Scyliorhinus torazame. Next base: position 140,192,723 of record NC_092712.1, on the reverse strand, counting down.
GAAGGCTGATTGGCCAAAGTGTTCTTAAGAGACCAAGAGAATGTTGCAGCGGCAAGCCATGTTTTGAGTGGAAGGTTGTGAGGATCTTATAGTTTTGAACTAGGACAAGGGTTTGTGATGCACTATCAATTACGACGAACCGAGAGTAGAGTGTAATCGAGGCTTTATTAAGCAGAGATGGGTTGCCTCCTACAGCTGCTGCTGAAATGGCTGCAGCTCGGTGAGCACGCACATTTATACTCCACCTACTGGGCGGAGCCAGCAGGCAGGGATCTACCCCCATACTTGTAGTGCAGGATACATACCGTATTAAATCTCATATGTGTACTATATACAAACAGTGGTGACTACCAAATTCACCTCCTGTTAAAAAGGAGTCCAGCGGGGGTGGTGGAAATCTATTTACATGTAAGTGAGCATTTTTAAAGTGTACAGTTCTGGAAAAGTTCACAAATTCAGCCGGTCGGGTGCCTTGATCCTCCATTGTGACGCCGCAGTCCCGGTGGCGATGTAGACGCTGACTTGGTTGTCGGTGGCTCCGAGAGTGTGTAGTCCTCATCTTCATCCCGGGTTGGAACCAATGGGAGGACGGATCGTCCTGGAGCGGGGGCTGTGGTGAGATGCACTGGGGGAAGGATGGGTGGCGCCGGGGCAGATGGGGGTGCGGGGGTGGGGACCTAGCTGGTGCCAGGTCCCTGAGGGAGACTGTGTCCAAGCGGCCGTCGGGGACGAAGCGTACTGCGGGTTTGCATTGAGTAGCTGTGTTTGCAGACGAAAACGGGTCCTGGAGCTGCCAGCCACGTTGGGAGTGAAACCCCGGAGGTGGACTTCCTAGAGAAGGCAAGGAGATGTTCATGGGGGTTTGCATTACTTGCAGTGCAAAGTAGCGATAGGATGGAGTGGAGGGCTTCGGGGAGGACCTCATGCCAGCGGGAGACCGTAGGGCCAACAGGACGGCCTTCCAGACCGTCCCGTTCTCCCTCTCCACCTGTCCGTTTCCCCGGGGGTTGTAGCTGGTCGTCCTGCTTGAGCCAATGCCCTTGCTGAGCAGGAATTAACACAGCTCATCACTTATAAAGGAGGATCCCCGGTCGCTGTGGACGTAACAGAACAGAGTGAAGATGCTATTGAGGGCCTTGATGACTGTGGCAGACGTCATATCGGGGCATGGAATGGCGAAGGGGAATCTGGAGTATTCGTCGACCACGTTAAGGAAGTACGTGTTTTGGTTGGAGGAGGGGAGGGGTCCTTTGAAGCCCATGCTGAGGCGTTCAAAGGGGCGGGAGGCCTTCACCAGGTGTGCCCGGTCTGGCCGGTAGAAGTGCGGTTTGCACTCAGCGCAGACCTGGCAGTCTCTGGTGACCGCCCTGACTTCCGCAATGGAGTTGGGTAGGTTGCGGGCCTTTATGAAGTGAAAGAACCGGGTGACCCCTCGGTGACAGAGACCATCGTGTAGGGCCCGGAGTCGGTCCACTTGTGCGCTGGCACGTGTACCTCGGGATAGGGCATCGGGGGGCTCATTGAGCTTCCCGGGGCGATACAAAATCTTGTAATTGTAGGTGGAGAGCTCGATCCTCCACCTCAAGATTTAATCGTTTTTGATCTTGCCCCGCTGTGTATTGTTGAACATGAAGGCTACCGACCGTTGGTCAGTGAGTAGAGTGAATCTCCTGGTGGCCAGGTAATGCCTCCAATGCCACACAGCTTCAACGATGGCTTGGGCCTCCTTTTCGACGGAGGGTGCCAAATTTTGGAGGCGTGGAGGGTGCGGGAAAAGAATGCCACGGGTCGGCCGGCCTGGCTGAGGGTGACGGCTCGAGCGACGTCTGATGCATCGCTCTCAACTTGAAAGGGGGGGGTCTCGTCAACCGTGTGCATCGCGGCCTTGGCGATGTCGGCCTTGATATGGTTGAAGGCCTGGTGAGCTTCGGCCATCAGGGGGAAAACTGAGGAGTGAATGAGTGGGCGGGCCTTGTCCGCATAGTTAGGGACCCACTGGGCATAGTATGAGAAGAACCCCAGGCATTGTTTGAGGGCCTTGGGGCAGTGGGGGAGGGGGAGTTCCATGAGGGGGCGCATGCGACCGGGGTCGGGCCCTAGAACTCCATTTTGCACCACATAGCCAAGGATGCTAAACGGTTGGTGCTGAACACGCACTTCTCCTTGTTATACGTTAGGTTCAGGAGTTTGGCAGTGTGGAGAAATTTGGAAAGGTTAGCATCGTGGTCCTGCTGGTCGTGGCCGCAGATGGTGACTTTATCCAGGTACGGGAAGGTGGCCCGCAGTCCGTACCGGTCAACCATTCGGTCCATCTCTCGTTGGAAGACCGAGACCCCATTAGTGACGCCGAAGGGAACCCTAAGGAAGTGGTAAAGGCGGCAGTGTGCTTCGAACACTGTATATTGGTGGTCCGCCTTGCGGATGGGGAGCTGGTGGTAGGCAGATTTCCGGTACTGTGCAATCTGATTGACCATATCAGATATATGTGGGAGGGGGTAAGCGTCGAGCTGCGTGTACCGATTGATGGTCTGACTGTAGTCAATGACCATCCTGTGTTTCTTCCCAGTCTTTACAACTACCACTTGAGCTCTCCAGGGGCTGTTGCTGGACTCGATGATGACTTCCCGCAGTAGCCGCTGGACCTCCGACCTGATGAAGGTCCTGTCCTGGGCACTGTACCGTCTGCTCCTGGTGGCAATGGGTTTGCAATCCGGGGTGAGGTTCGCAAACAGGGAAGGTGGGTCGACCTTAAGGGTCGTGAGGCCACATACAGTAAGGGGTGGTCGGGGCCTGCCGAATTTCAGAGTTAGACTTTGGAGGTTGCACTGGAAGTCCAGGCCAAGTAGCAAGGCTGCGCAGAGGTTGGGGAGGACGTGGAGCCGGAAGCCGCTGAACTCTACGCCCTGGACGGTGAGGGTGGCGGTGCAGTACCCACGGAGTGGGATCCGGAGGCCAGGGAGATTCGTTGGGTAATGGGGTGTACCGCGAGGGAGCAGCTCCTTACCGCATCGGGGTGGATGAAGCTCTCCGTGCTCCCGGAGTCGAGAAGGCAAGGTGTCTTGTGGCCAACGACTTTCACCGTCGTTGTCACGGTTGCGAGGTTGTGTGGCCGGGACTGGTCGAGCGTGATGGAAAGAGCTGCGGCTGGTGTTGATGGGCCTCAGGCTGGTCGGCGGCAGTTGCGGTCGATGAGTGGCCCGATGAAGTGCCCGACGAGCAGGGGTCCTGAGGCGCCGTCCAAAATTGCGCCAAAGATGGCAGCACCCACGGGGTGCACATGGCGGGCAGCGTTAAAGATGGCAGCGCCCACGGGCTGATGGGGAAGATGGCAGTGCCCACGGGCTGCACGAGGTCTGATGACGGGAAGATGGCGGCGCCCACAGGTCGCACGTGGGGGGTGCAGGAACAATGGGGCTGGTTACAGCGGCGATCGACCGGGCCTGGCACACCGCAGCGAAATGTCCTTTCTTCCCGCAGGCCTTGCAGAGTGCGCTCGGCGCCGGGCAGCGCTGGCAGGGGTGCTTTATCTGCCCGCAGAAATAGCACTTGGGCCCCCCGGGGTTGGTTGTCTTCTGCGTGGTGCAGGCTTGGGGTTGGCTGGGGCCGGTCGCTGGTGGGGTCCACGATGTCCAGGATGGGGTCGCCATGCGGTCGGAGGTGTACGCTTGTACATTACGGGAGGCTACCGTTAGCGAGGTCACGAGTTTCATGATTGCCGCGAGGTCTAGTGTACCCCCTTCTAAGAGGCACTGGCGGATGTACGCCGACCCTATGCCCGTAACGAAAGCATCCCTGATTAGGAGTTCGGAATGCTCAACGGCCGAAACTGCCTGGCAATCGCAGTTCCTCGCCAGGGCGTGCAGGGCACGCCAGAAATCGTCCAATGACTCACCGGGGAGTTGTTGCCACGTGGACAGGAGGAGCCTGGCGTAGAGTTTGTTGATCGGCCGGGTGTAGTTCTCTTTCAGAAACGCCATGGCCTCAGTGTAGTTGGGCACATCCCGGATAAGGGGAAAAATATCGGAGCTCAACCGTGTGTACAGGATCTGTAGTTTCTGTGCCTCTGAGGGTGGTTCTGTGGCTGGACCGATGTCGGCTTCAAAGCAAGCTAGCCAGTGGTCGAAGGCCGACATGGCCTTGAGTGTCTGATTGAGGGTGCAGCTGCAGATGATCTGGCTTGATACGAAGGTCCATTGCTGTAAATTCTCTGCATAATAAATTGATGCACTATCAATTATGACGAGACGAGAGCAGACAGTAATCGAGGCTTTATTAAGCAGAGGTGTGTAGCCTCCGACAGCTGCTGCCAAAATGGCTGCAGCTCGGTGAGCACACATATTTATACTCTGCCTACTGGGTGGAGCCAGCAGGCAGGGATCTACCCCCGTACCTGTAGTACAGGAACCTTACCATATTACATTTCATATGTGTACCACATACAAACAGTGGTGACTACCACAGTCTGCAAGCTTCATGATAATAAGAGCGATTTTTAAATAATTAGTCGAAAATATAATGGGCTGGATTCTCCGTTTGGGAGAGTATGAAGATTAATCTCCATTGATTTGTGCTCGTGCTTGGAGCTGGAATCCAGAGGCGAATCACTATCCCTTGCAATGCAAATTTATGCATGCCAGGGATTGTGGGGGCTCCCTCATGAACCTCACTATCGGGTTGCCATTTTGAGCGGGTGGCCCGATAGCAAAGTCCGGAGACTGCCCCCCCTCCCCAATTCTACCCCCCACTATGGGATTTCTTGGTTCACCCACCCCATACAATATAACACGCCCCTCCCCCCCCCCCCCCCCTCACCTACACCCATTACAGAGAACCCTGACAGAAATGCACCCATTACAAAGAGCCCCACCGGATTCATCCACTGCCTAGTACTCAACAGCCGTGCCTGAGAGACCTTGCCAGGGGGCCGTTTAGTTCTGGTCCACACAAAAATGGACCAGGTGTAATGGCACCTGGTGGGGGCACCCAAGTCATTGGAGATCCAGGGGTGATCAGGGACAGAACAGGGTGACACCCTGGCACTTCCCCTGGCACCTGGGAACTGCTAGCCTGGCAGCGTCACCTGGGCATCCAGGCACAGCAAAGGATGCCTGAGTGGCAGGTCCAGAGTGTCAGGGGCACTGTCATGGTCCCATAGGCAATGGCAGGGTGCCACATTGGCAGTGCCAAGGTACCTGGCTGCCAGTTTGGCACTGCTAGGGACTGGGCCCTGAGTGGCCTTATCAGGTAGAGAGGTGGTGAGTGGAGATTCTTGGGGACCTCCTAAAGGTTTGGTATGAGGGGGTGTCAGAATGGGGAAGAGGGGGGAGGCTAAAAGGTGGGGGCGGGGGGGGGGGGGGTGAGATTGCAGAAGCCTTCCAAAATGGCACCCCAAATAGATTGCAGAAGCCTTCCAAAATGACACCCAATTTGCAAAAATCCTTTTCGGAAATACCTCTAAGTTTGGCCTTGGTGGAAAGAATCTCCTATGAGACCAAAAAACCAGCAAATGCCATTGAATAGCAGATTGTTTCTCTGCACTGCAGTCGTCGAGAATCACTCCACAAAATGCACCATTCAGCGGACTTCAACTCAAGTACGCTGAATCGTGCCTGATGTTTATAAACATCTTGCTGTGATTGACAGCTCTTGCACCACATCAAAAGCAATTAAGTGCTTTATGCAGAGAAAAAGAGGAAGCAAGAACACTAAACTCTCTTCTGGAGGCGGTCTCTGGTGGTAGTCTCTCTTATGGGGGCCTCTTCAATGTGAGGGTTTGTGGCGTGGGTCTCCCTTATGAGGGGGTCTCTGGAACGGAGGTTTCTGCTGGGGTAATGCGGGGCTTTCTGTGAGTGGGGATGGGTGGATTTGCATAGTGTGGGACCCTCTGATGGACTTTGGGGTTAACTCACTTAAAAAAAAAATTTAGAGTACCCAATTCATTTTTTCCAAGGGTTTTTTCTTTGGGCTGTGGGGGCAAAACCCACACAAACACGGGGAGAATGTGCAAACTCCACATGGACAGTGACCCAGAGCCGGGATCGAACCTGGGACCTCGGCGCTGTGAGGCAGCAGGGCTTACCCACTGCGCCACCGTGCTGCCCTGGGGATAACTCACTTAAAGAGCTACCCACTTAGCCCACCACAAGGTCTACTGTGCCAAGGCCAAACTGGGAAATACCTGAACCAATTCTTGCCCACATGAATCCTGACCTGGAGGAGAATCCGACCTATTTGCATCCACCCATGCTGACATGGGGTCAAACCTTGATACTACAGCCAGCGGGGGCCGGAGCATCGGGCACTGATCCCGTTTTTTATTTTAAGTCACTGGATTTTCAGCCGCATCAAGAACTCCGCTCCCGGCGCCGGGCGCCAGAGAATCCAGAACAATATCTTAAGAACAAAATGCTGATACTCAAGCACCAATAATAATAAAAGCAAGGCAGAGACACATTTATGAATTTCAATGCAACACAGTTTTACTGGCAGTCATAAAATTGCAATTTTTAATATCAATGAAAGATGATATCAAAAACATTTTCAAGATTTTGATGATATGTTTCTTCATGAATGGTGCTGTATATCAATGAATGGTGCTGTATCGCAAGTACAATGTTAATACAAGTTTAAAACAAAATTATACTTTTGGACAATTTCTTCCTCTGCATTTCTTTGGGGAGTCATTTGATATTTGGATAGTATGCTGTCAATTTCTATTTAAAGCAAACTGTAAACTTTCATCATTCAATTGGCTTCTCAACTTGCTTTTTATGAAAACCATAATTGAAAACACTTGCTCACACTGGAGCTGAATTTATATCATCCATCAGCTGGCTCGTGATACCTGTTGACATTTTTTATAGATCTGACCCGTATGGTGTTCAATCCCGACCTGGAGGAGAATCCGGCCCATTTGCATCCATCCATGCTGACATGGGATCAAACCTCGATACCACTGCCAGCGGGGGACTGGAGCATCGGGCGCTGATCACGTTTTTTTTAAGTCACTGGATTTTCCGCCGCATCATGAACTCCACTCCTGGCAGCGGGCACCAGAGAATCCAGAACAATATCTAAAGAACAAAATGCTGATACTCAAGCACCAATAATAATAAAAGCAAGGCAGAGACACATTTATGGATTTCAATGTGACACAGTTTTACTGGCAGTCATAAAATTGCAATTTTTAATATCAATGAAAAATAATACCAAAAACATTTTCAAGATTTTGACGATGAGATTCTTCATAGAATTTACAGTGCAGAAAGAGGCCATTCGGCCCATCAAGTCTGCACCGGCTCTTGGAAAGAGCACCCTACCCAACCCCCACCCCCACCCTATCCCCATAACCCAGTAACCCAGTAACCCCACCCAACATTAAGGGCAATTTTGGACACTAAGGGCAATTTAGCATGGCCAATCCACCTAACCTGCACATCTTTGGACTTGGGAGGAAACCGGAGCACCCGGAGTAAACCCGCGCACACACGGGGAGATCGTGCAGACTCTGCACAGACAGTGACCCAAGCCGGGAATCAAACCTGGGATCCTGGAGCTGTGAAGCAATTGTGCTAACCACTATGCTACTGAGCTGCCCATGAATGATGCTGAATCGCAAGTACAATGTTAGTAAAAGTTTAAAACAAAATTATACTTTTGGACAATTTCTTCTACAGCATTTCTTTGGGGAGTCATTTGATATTTAGATAGTATGCTGTCAATTTCTATTTAAAGCAAACTGTAAACTTTCATCATTCAATTGGCTTCTCAACTTGCTTTTTATGAAAACCATAAATGAAAACACTTGCTCAAACTGGAGCTGAATTTATATCTTCCATCAGCTGGCTTGTGATACCTGTGGACATTTTTATAGATCTGACCCTTATGGTGTTCAAAAATCATCCCTTTGATTTTTTGAATCATTTTATGTTTGTTTTTAAAATCACTGTACAACTGGAATATTTCATATTCACTATTCGTGAACAGCTTTCCTTGTTTCATAATGTATTGAACTGCCACTAAACTAGCAGTAGTTTAGCTACCCGATAATTTGACCCATTAGTTGCCTTGTTCTCCAACTCATTCGAACTTACAAACGTACGAATTAGGCGTAGGAGTAGACCACTCGGCCCCTCGAGCCTGCTCCGCAATTCCAAAAGATCATAGCTGATCTGATTGTAACCTCAATTCCACATTCATGTGTACCCCTGGTAACCTTTTGCCCCCTCCTTGTATCCGAACAGGCGCCTGAATGTGGCGATGAGGAGATTTTCACAGTAACTTCATTGCCGTATTAATGTAAGCCTACTTGTGACAATAAAGATCATTATTAGAACTTTTCATGATCCACCTATCAGGACACCCAGATCCTCTGCACCACTGAGTTCTGCTGAGCTTTCTCCATTCAAATAACACGCTGCTTTTCTATTCTTCCTGTCAACGTGAACTAGTTCACATTTTCTCACATTAAACACAATTTGCCCACCCAATTAAACGGTTTCAATCCCTTTACAAGCTCTCTACCTCCTCTTGGCAACTTACTTTCCTGGTGTCATCAGCAAATTTAAAGAACATAAATTATATACAGTCCCTTCATCCAAATCATTGACGTAGATTGTAAATAACTGAGGCCCCAGCACTGAACCATGTGACTTGTCATAGCTTGCCAACTCCAAAAAGACTAATTTATCCCTAATCTCTGCTTCCTGATAGCCAAACAATCCTTTATCCCTGTCAATACATTACCACTCACACTTTGTCATTGTAATTTGTGCAGTAAACTTTGACGTGGCACCAGTATTGTACAGGTGCAGTGGGACAGTCTGGCTGAAATAGACTTATTACATCAGCTATTGTTAATTGGGTGGAAACCTTGCAGTCGATGTTAATGTAGTGTCTGGGTTAAAAGGCCATTGACAACACACTGTTGAAACTTTCAGGTTGCACATGCTCTACCAGGCTCCTTCAGTCCCAGCATGTTGCACAGCTAAAATTCAGCCTCACATACTGAAAGATTTTTGCCTATTTTCCAAAAAGAACAGCAATCAAGAAAACTGTTTAAAACCTGGCTCTTTTATTAACTATATTTTTTAGTTTAAGAAACTATCGACTTGAAGATGGAGAATCAAATAATTGATTTTCAGAATTGGAATTTAGATGTCCTCTTAGGCAATGCTGTCTAAGTCAGCTAACAAGCCAAGAGATTGATGCTATTAATGTTCCAAGTTGTGTCAAAGCTTATGTTGGTTATATAAATATTTAGCGATTTGAGCAAAAAATATCTCAAGCTGAGATAATTATTTTCTTATGCCAGACTTTTGAATGGCATTTGAACAGATAAGAAATAGGGCATCTCCAACATGTTGGATTCCAACGCATTTTCACAGGCACAAAATTTTAAATGAGATGCTAATGATGTGATGATGTCACATATCACATTGCCGACAATTACCAATTCATTCATGTTCAGTGTCTATAACGCTATTTTTAACAGGCATCCGGAGTTGCTAGGCATTGACGACAAATGGGTGAAATACTCCATTTCACAAACTGTTCTCCCGCTGGGGCTGAATTGCACCTGGTTTTTACTCCTGCAGGCCGCCATTTTGAGTGGCGGCCTGCTCGCAAGGTCCCACGGCTGACCCCCCGCATCGCAAATCAGCCCCACCCCCAGATTTTCTTGGTTTTCACCCCCCCTCCCCCAGTACAGGGTGACCTGAACCACCAATCCCCACCAGAGACCCCCTGAATACAGAGATACTCCCACAGACACCCCCAGAAAACAGACCCCTGTCAGGAAGCCCCCCAGAAAAGAGATCCCTGTCAGGAAGCCCCCGAGAAGGAGACTCCTGCCTGGAAGCCAGAGAGCAGTGCAAATAGAGACAGTGAAAAAATTCACCGCTTTAACACTCACCTGTGCAATACACCTACTGGCTCAGGCAGAGGTAGCAGCACCTGTAAATTCCTGGAAAGAGAAAAGTAGTCAGCTGGGATTAAACCCCTCAGATCTTTGGGCTGCAAGCCATTGATTCATTTCTCTTTGACATTGATTTTACTAGACTGTGATTGACAGCTTCCATACACACACAGCTGTCAGTACTGTGGTGATATGCATCACTGTAAATACACAAGGGGTTAATGTGAATACACTACGACTAAGTAAACACTAGAGGAAGCACCAGAGACATCGTGACATGCAGACATACTAATGACAGCTAATGAACACATAGAATAGGACACGACCAATGGGCAGTCAAGACACCCAGAGGTGACACTACCACAAGGGGGCATTACACAACCCATATATAAGGACAGGGCACACATGCTCTGTCTCTTTCCACAGGCGACACTTAGAGAATAGGACAGGGGCAGATCAGAAGCATCACACCCACCACGTGGCTTAGAGCAGACTGGTTAGTTAGACTGGGTTACTATAACAAGATTAGCAGGAGAATCAAACTCAAAGAGAACTGTGCAAATGGTTCAATAAATCACATTGAACTTACTTCAAAGTCTGGAGTACCTTTTGGTCAAAGCTGCATCGAGTTGCAGCCTGTGTTATCCCAGAGTGAATAACACAACATGGTACCAGTAGTGCCTGTTGAATCTATATAGTTCAACTCCGCAAGATCCGTAACTATCAGTAACAGCACCCAGGCTAGATGATCGAGATTCCGGTGCCTCAGCAGCTCAGGTACCGGGGCAATCTCAGTGCCAACTAGTGTGCATTCAAGCAGAGATTTGAGATTTACATGGTAGCATCCGACCTAGATGGCATGGCCAATGCTGAGAAGATGGATCTTCTACTCACCATTGTGGGTGAAAGTGCAACAGGAATCTTCAACCCCTTCAAGCACTCGAAAGGGCAGGACAAGAGAGACTTCCAGACAGTCCTGGACAAGTTTGAAAACTACTGCAAGGTGAACGCACCAGAAATCGGTAAAACTGGCGCCTATACTCATCACGAGGCAAAGGTAGGCTTGCAACGGAAGCAAACGGCAATTTTCATTGGCAGCCATCTTGCGCAAGGAGCCGCACATGCGCAGTTCCCGGGAAGACGCAAACCGGCGAAACAGTGCGAAAAGAGCACACAGTGAAGGAACAGCGATCTGCGCATGCGCAATCCATCCTACGCTCTACATCACAAGCGTAATGACGTCAGAGGCCCCGGACCACGCCCACTTAAAGGGGAAATGTCCGAAAAGAGTGAAAAAAAAATTTACATCCAGAAAACACAATTCTTTCGCCTGGAACGACAGCGCAATGCCTGAACTTCGACCAACCGATAGCTGAAAGTAACCTCCGCAGAACCCTGCAGCAAGCAGTTAGCACCGCCCGAAGAGATGATTTAGTCCTTGAAGACTACGACTCAGACGATGGTTTGATCATTGGACGTGGTGACCTCAGTACCAAATCCGAACCGCAACGAGATGTGTTGTACATTGAAGCATCCGACACAGTCATGGATGAGTTCTTCGGATTTGAGGATCCTCAGCCCAGCATAGATGACATCCCGACCCATGAGTACAGGATTCTGCTGCGGCCTGACGCCAAGAGACAGAGAGCGGTACAAGCCCACAGAGAGCGACCTGACACCAAGAGAGTGGTCCACACACCACAAAGAGTCCCCGACTCCACACAAAGAGTGTTCCACGCACCACGAAGAGTCCCCGACTCCGCACAGAAAGCGATGACAGACTCCACAGTGAGACCACTGCACGTCTCTACACAGAGAACACAAAAAGACTCCACAGCGAGACCACCGCACAACTTTGTTGAGAGCGCACAGATCAACACCACAGCGCGACCACTGCACGACTCCACACAGGAAACGATGCCAGACTCCACAGAGAGAGCAGTACAAGCCTCCACAGCGAGCTCGTTGACAGACTCCACGATGGAAGCAATGCAAGACTCCAGAGCGCAGTCCTTGCATGAACAAGACCATGAAGGTCTAGCAACCTTATCTGAGCAACTAGCAGCAGACGATGCAAGTCTGCCACACTCAAGTGCACAGCAAGACAACTATGACAGTCTACCACGCTCACGTGAACAACAAAAAGACTATGACACTCTACCCAGATTATTTGCGCCACCAGAAGAAGACTCTGACAGTCTACCTAGCTCATCTAACCAACAAGAAGACACTGAAGGTCTACCTACTGTATGTGCGACAAGTGACAAAGGCTTCACAATTCCCATTCAAGATGTGCGACATCTCAGCGAGACTGACAGATCTCAGCTAGTGTGTAGAGAGGCACTCGACAATCAAAGTGCGGCCACTAGTGACTCCAGTGACATCACGTTAATTCAAACCTTATCTACTCAAGCCTGAAATGACTCCAGACGGGGAGCATCAAGAAACCAAAGGTGATTCAGGTGAGCCAGAAAGGGCTCCAGAAGGGGAGCATCAACAAGCCAAAGATGATTCAAGTGAACCGGACATGACTCCAGACGGGGAGCGCCGAGGAATCAGAGACGGCACGCTCAATGAAACAGCAGATGCCACAAAGGACACTGACACAAGTAACTTTGTGAAGGACTCAAATTCTCCACTCGGTGTGGTCATTGAACGCAACAAACACAACAACAAAGCCTACAAAAACAACAACAAAAACAACAACAAGCGTACCAGAGGCAACAAACATGACAACAAGCTCATCTATAACAACAATGACAACAACAATAGAACAACAACTGGTACGACATGGTACAAATCTGCCCATGAAGGACAATGTTACTGCTCAGCGAGAGTACAAGCATACCATGGCATGATAACGCATCTTACAAATTCACGTTTGCGACACTATGGACAAGCAAACCAGCTTTCAGGAAAGATGTCATCAAGAATTGCTACCACAAGCATAAAAAAAAAGGGTCCACCTCAGACATTGAAGTGATTTGACCATTTGAACACCTCCTGATTAATTCTTGGTTACGTAAACACCAGGACACTGATGCCGTTCACAAGGGAATGACAACATCAACATTGACACTTCCATAACAGCACAGGAAAGCCACATGACCGTGTAAATTCATGAACTTTGGACTCATAACTATTATTTGGTATTGTATAATCCTTAACGTCATCATAACTATTAATTGATATTGTATAATCCTCAATGTCATCATAACAATTCTTTGATCTTGTATCGTCATCACAGTCATCATAACTTGTACATGTCAGCACTTATTTATCTGTTTTGGTCAATTTTTCTTTAACACTGTACAGAAAATATGTAACACGAAAAAATGGGGGATATGGTGATATGCATCACTGTAAATACACAAGGGGTTAATGTGAATACACTATGATTAAGTAAACACTAGAGGGAGCACCAGAGAGGTCATGACATGCAGACATACAGCTAATGAACACATAGAATAGGACACGACCAATGGGCAGTCAAGACACCCAGAGGTGACACTACCACAAGGGGGCATTACACAACCCATATAAAAGGACAGGGCACACATGCTCTGTCTCTTTCCACAGGCGACACTTAGAGAGTAGGACAGGGGCAGATCAGAAGCATCACACCCACCACGTGGCTTAGAGCAGACTGGTTAGTTAGATTGAGTTATATAGCACGATTAACAGGAGAGTCAAACTCATAGAGAACTGTGCTAATGGTTCAATAAATCACATTAAACTTACTTCAAAGTCTGGAGTATCTTTTGGTCAAAGCTGCATTGAGTTGCAGCCTGTGTTATCCCAGAGTACATAACACAACAAGCACTACTCCATTCATCTCCCTTCATGGGTGAGTAACTCAGACGTGCTCTAATCGTAATGTTTATAAACATCAAGCTTTGATTGACAGGTCCTGGACAACTTCAAATAGAAGTTGCTCTCCGATCACCTCCCTTAACCCTTGAGTGATTTTGAAGTGGTCAGCTGAAAATCGACAGCACATAATGGTCACCAGATCAGCCACCTCTTCAAAAGAAATCTAACAGATTGGGTGTGGAAATTGAGTCCCAGTCTCATTACTATTCATTGTGTTAGCCTGCAGGACCAGTCATGTCTCCACAGGCAGGTTACCATTTGAGAAAGTTAATGTTCGGCTGCTTGTCTTGCTGGCAGCAGCCTGAGGATAATTGTGAAGAGATTGGATTAGAGTAGCCAACAGGGTTGGAGACATTGGGGTACTGTGAAGACAAGGATAAACACTCCTGCTTCTCCTGCTTTCACAGCAATGATTTTTAAAATTGTAGAATCATAAAATCCCCGCGTGCAGAAGGAGGCCATTCGGCCCATCAAGTCTGCACCGAACGTTTGAAAGAGCACCATCCAGGCCCACTCCCCCAACCTTTCCCCATAACCCCACCTGCTCACCTTTAGACATTAAGGGACAATTTTTGCATAGCTAATCCACCTACCGTGCACATCTTTCGACTGCAGGAGGAAACCGGAGCACCCGGAGGAAGCCCCGCAGACATGGGGAGAATGTACAAACTTCATACCCCAGGTCCCTGGAGCTGTGAGGCAGCAGTGTTAACCATTGTGGCACTGTGCACATGAGTATGTTATTAGCTTTTGGTGGTGATTACTCAGGATTCATGCAAAAATGCTCTGTAAATTGCCAAAAATGGTCTTAAAATGAAGTGTGATCTGGAAAGTTGTCCACTCAATATGAACATCAGAACTGAATTGAGGGAAGTGGCTGGAAAGTAGACAAATGCAAACCATAAAACCATAAGGTATTTAGTTATCTAATATTTTCTCAGTTAATCAGACAATGGGATCTTAAGGTTAATTACACCATTAAGGCAATAAGACAAAGGAATTCCTCACTCTGGTTACAAAATGATTAAAAGGCTTCAAGTACAGGGAAGAAGCAGTTAGTGGTATGATATGCATTGCAGCCATTTTTCAGACATAAAAAAAAGTAAAATGAACACAAATTCACCAGAGAACCTCCAATCTGTGCTTGGGTAAGGGCCATTGTTGAATTTGTCATGGCCATTTTTCAGGTCACTTTGGTGGCCACCTGAGACAGGCATCATGCCCATTTCAAATGTAATTAGGCCCTAGTAGTCAGCCTTTGAAGATAGGTATAGCATGTACATTGCCTGTGGAGGCACAAATAGATGACAGTTCATGCTGAAATTGGTAGTGAGGCCTATAAGGGCAATCTCAGTCCAGACTGGGTTGGGACTTGGACTGTTGACATAGTGTTAGTGATAAGTTCGGTCATAAAAACTTCCATCTGAATAAATTCTAAATATTGCGGCATCATCTCAATTTTGTGCTAGACATCATGATGAATGGGAAAGATGGGCCATAGGCAAAAACTGGCAGTCTGTAAAGTTTGGGATGTTCAGATCACTATTCCAGCAATGTTTATGAAGAAAGATGGAAGAGAGAAGGTGGGCAGAATCTTACCAAAATTCGGCAAAATATCAGGTTCTCACAGAAAACTGGCATGGAACTCTCCAGCTCTAACAATCAGTTTTCTCACGGAATCATGAGGCACTTTGGCAAAAAAAAGTGAGCGAACATGTGTTACACCATCACTCTGGCAGGGTTGGGATTCTTCGAGCCAGCAACCAGCTCCAAAGAGATTGAGGTGCCATTTTAAAAGGGCACCCCAACCAGAGCTTCAGAGTAACAGCTCCCAGCACACATAACACATATCTCGGGGGCTGTCCTTACGCCCTCCCCATCCCTCGGTGGTAATACAACCCCCTCATGTGTGCTTTGCACAACCCCAGCCACCACACATAGACGCACCCTACTCATTGGGACTGCCACTAGAGCCCACTTTAGCACTGCCCCCGGCACAAATTGGCACTTGTGCCAACCTGGCAGTGCCAACCTTTGCCGGGGACAGTGCCCTCCCTCTACCCCCGGTGCCAAACTGACTTTTGCACCCCCGGAGGAATCCCCTTGATTGTCTCCCATCAGGCCTAACATGTTGTTAACCTTGCTGACGTGATGTCAAGTCGGTGAGGTCTGAAGATCTTGTGAGGGGGGGATCATTTGACGGTGTGGAGAGTCACTAATAATATTAAAATGAATGGAAATTTATGGGAATGATGTCTGCGCCCTTTGTGGGTGTGAATCTTGTGCTACCGCCGGTGAGGACCGGGGAAAATCAAGAAATGCAATCTCTTCAGCAAGAATCGCATTTCCAAATTCAAGGGAGGTTTTCCGTCCTCGCTGTCGATCCCATGGGTGGTAAAGGTGGCTTCAAGATTCCACCCTATATCTCATTTACTGCAGGTGGCATTTGTGCTGTTCTGTTCACACAGATTGTTCCATTAATAGTAATCAGCAGCAGTAATCTCTCTCAGTGGTTTAGACAGGAGTAATCAATACGTGACAGCAGTATAAATATTGCCAAACACATTCAAAAACATTACCCTTACCAGTACAGTACAAAAGATCTAAGTGAGGCAGATATTCTCACTGCTGAAATGGCGAATCAATGCCACAATGGGAAGCTAATACCACATCCCAATGGAAGTAGGAAATGGACTCAGCAGCGCATTTATAAGGACAAGGTTGTATAAGCTTCAGAACATTGATAATCATGAATATAGATTTAGAGCAATTCAGCATACTAGTTATGGAAATTACTCGGTAAATCTGACAGTATTTACTCACCTGTTAATTGCTTGCAATCAACTGTTTAAATTTAATTGTGCTTTTGTGGTGAATAACGAGTTTTACATGTGTCATGTGAGAGTACCTTTAAGAGATGGGTGTTTATAAATGGGTGTGTATGTAAATATCTGTAGTGAGAGTACCTTTAAGAAATGGGTGTTTATTACTGCAGTGATGTCAGAGACGGGGTGGAGCTGGGCTGTCTGTCAGCTTTTTACTTTCGTTTTTGAGCAGGCTGCAGGGTGTGTTTTAGTTTTGTTTTCAGTGTTGGAGCTGAAGCCAGACAGAGCAGCTGTACTGTTGATCTCTCTGCCATGAAAAGATTATCTCTTGATCATTTGGTGAATTCAGAATTATAAATGTTTTCAGTAGTGACTTTAACCTGATGTGCTTCTGTTAAAAGGTATTTCTTTTGTAAGTCTTCTGGATGTTAAAAGGACAGCGTAAGCATTACTTAGTGTTGTATTCTTTGGGGATCGTATTTGAATTAATGGTTGCTAAGATGTTCACTGTATGTTTTAAAAAGGTTAACTTGAGTTCATAGAATAAACATTGTTTTGCTTTTAAAACATACTTTTCCATTTCTGCTGTGCCACACATGTAGGGTGGACCGTGTGCTCCCCATACCACAATCTATTACAAGTTGTGGGTCAGGTGAACTCCATGATACACTAAACCCTGGCCCATAACAAATTGGGGGTTCGAGGGGGATAAAAGTCTTTCTATTGGATTGGCTCAGTGAACTTAAAGACAGTGAGGGGTGAGCATATTGTGGGTGCTTTTCAGGTGCGGTATTCTAGTTTTAATAGGGAGTGTGTTGTGGACAATGGCTCTTTCAGAGGCTCAGATGTTTTTGGGGGTGGAGACGGTCACACGCAGTACCTTATGGACAGAGACTAAAAGCAGACTGTTAGATTTCGCAAAAACATTGCAATTAATATTACCTGACAAAATGCGAAAAGATGAGGTAATTATGGCGGTGGCTAAGCATTTAAAGTTGCCTGAGATACAGTTTGACTCATTGGAAATGGCAAAAATTAGGTTACAAATTAAACAAATGGAACATGAGAAAGAATTAAAGCAGCTTGAATATGAAAGAGAGGAAAAAGAAAGAGAGAGAGTGGCAAAAGAAAAAGAAAGAGAGAGAGAGGAAAAAGAAAAGGAGAGAGAAGAAAGGAGAAAATAAAGAATAACCCTAGCAGAACAAAAAGAAAGAGAAAGGGAGATACAGCTCAGGGAAAAAGATAAAGAGAGAGAGTTTGAACTTCAGAAAATGGCTATGAAACAGTCAGTTAAAATTGGCAGACATAAAGGAAACGTACAGTTGGAGGATAGTAATGAGGATAGTGAGAAAGAGCGTCATAGTCGAAGGCTTGGTGGGGATCTCTTTAAATATGTCCAAGCATTGCCAAGGTTTGATGAGAAGGAGGTAGAAGCCTTTTTCATTTCATTTGAGAAGGCGGCTAAACAAATGAAATGGCCACAGGACATGTGGATATTCCTGATTCAAACATAAGAACATAAGAACTAGGAGCAGGAGTAAGCCATCTGGCCCCTCGAGCCTGCTCCACCAGTCAATGAGATCATGGTAAAGGAAAGACCAAGTGAAGCGAAGGAATGTACAGCCTGATCAAGAGGTGATTGATAAGAAGGTGCCAGATCTCTTTAAAGAATTTACTTGTGTGGGTAAAGTTTACTCACGTGTATCAGGAGGAGCAGGTAAAGAAGTCACAATTTTAAGAGATATGGGAGCTAGTTAATCTTTAATGATAAGAGATGAGGAGTTATGTAGTTTGGGAAGAATGTTGCCAGAAAAGGTGGTAATATGTGGAATTCAGGGTGAGGGGAGTCGTGTTCCATTATATAAGGTAAGGTTGGAAAATCCAGTGGTGAAGTGGTAGTAGGAGTAATGGAGAAACTATCTTGTTCAGGAATACAGTTTACCTTGGGTAATGATATAGCTGGATCGCAGGTGAGAGTGATGCCTACTGTGGTTGCTAAGCCAGTGGAAAATCAGACAACTGAAGTGTTGAAGGACGAATATCCTGGGATTTTTCCGGTTTGTGTAGTAACAAGGTCGCAAAGTCACAGGTTAAGACAAGAGGAGAAATCAAAGAGTGAAGATGAAGTTGAAGTGCAATTATCAGAAACGATTTTTGATCAGATGGTTGAAAAAGAACAAGAACAGGTATAGGATGAGGCAGATATTTTTAGTTCAGGAAAATTGGTGGAGTTACAACAGAAAGATGTAGAAATAAAATGGATGTATCAGAAAGCATACACGGAAGAGGAATCTGAGTGTTATTACCGTAAAAGTGATGTCTTGATGAGAAAATGGAGACCTTTACATATGCAGGCGGATGAAAAGTGGGCAGAAGTTCATCAAGTAGTATTGCCGGTAGGGTATAGAACGGAGGTGTTTCGAGTTGCACATGAGGTACAAGTGGGATATCATTTGGGAATAAGGAAAACTCAAGCTAAAATCCAGAAACATTTTTATTGGCCTGGACTACATTAAGATGTAGTTAAATTTTGCCAATCATGTCACACATGTCAAGTGATAGGGAAACTTCAAGCAGTGATAAAACCAACACGCTTAACACCCATTCCAGCATTTGAGGAACCTTTTACAAGGGTCCTAATTGATTGTGCAGGACCGCTTCCGAAAACGAAAAGTGGGAACCAATATCTTTGGATGATAATGGATGTGTCTACTAGGTTTCCAAAGGCCATTCCAGTACATAATATCACAGCTAAAAAGATTGTGGAGGAGTTACTTAAATTCTTTACTAGATATGGACTACCCACAGAAATACAATTGGACCAAGGATGAAATTTTACCTCAAGGTTATTCAAAGAAGTTATGGATAGCTTGGAATAAAACAATTTAAATCAACTGCGTACCATCCAGAAGCGCAGGGAGCATTAGAAAGGTGGCATCAGACATTAAAGACAATGTTGAGAGTTTATTGTCAAGATTATCCAGAGGATTGGGATAAAGGAATTCCATTCGTACTGTTTGCAATTAGGGATGCACCGAATGAATCAACCAAATTCAGTCCTTTTGAACTAACTTTTGGTCATGAGGTAAGAGGACCACTTAAATTGATTAAGGAAAAATTGGTGAGTGAGAAATCGGAAATTATATTATTGGATTACGTGTCAAATTTTAGGGAATGATTAAATAGAGCAGGTGAATTGGCGAGACAACATTTAAAAGTTGCACAAAATGTGATGAAACGGGTAGCGGATAAGAAATCCAAAGTTTGTTGTTTTGCCAGTGGAGATAAAGTTTTAGTGTTGTTACCAGTGGTAGGTGAACCTTTAAAAGCAAGGTTTTGTGGACCTAATCAGATTGAAAGCAAATTAAGTGAGGTGAATTATGTGGTAAAAGCACCAGATAGAAGGAAGACTCACCTAGTGTGTCATGTGAATATGCTTAAAAGGTACTTTGAAAGGGAAGGAGAGCAAAAGGAGGAGGTTTTAATGATTCTAACTCAAAGTGACGAACCAAATCCAGATGACTGTGAATTTGACATACCTCAAATTAAATTGGAAAACCAGGATGTTCTTAAAAATTGGGATAAATTGTTGAGTTACCTTCTAGAGGAAAAATGAACCGACCTGAAAGAGTTATTGATATCACGTGGGCAAGTTTTTAGAGATAAATTGGGAAGTACTAAAATGGCTATACATGATGTAGATGTGGGAAATGCTGAACCAATCAAACAACATCCATATAAACTTAACCCTTGAAAATAGGCACAGGTTAACAAAGAGATTGAGAGTATGCTTAAAAATGGCATAATTGAAGTGGGTTGCAGCCAATGGAGCTCACCCATAGTGATGGTACCAAAACCAGACAGTAACCAACGGTTGTGTGTGAACTATAGAAAGCTTAATGCAGTTACTAGAATGGACTCTTATCCTATCCCACGTTTGGAGGATATCATTGAGAAAGTGGGACAATCAGCTTTTATTTATCAACTGAATTTACTTAAAGGTTACTGGCAGGTACCTTTATCCGAAAGGGCGAAGGAGATTTCAGCTTTTGTCACTCCAGATGGTATATACCAATTCAAAGTTATGCCATTTGGCATGAAAAACGCACCAGCCACATTTCAACAGTTAACAAAGTTGTTTCAGGATTACCCAATTGTGCGGTATACATCGACGATCTGGTCATTTTCAGCCAGACATGGAAAGAACATTTAAAACATCTGATGGAGTTATTCGATCAACTTCAGGAGGCGGGTTTGGTAATAAACCTAGCCAAAAGTGAATTTGGAAAAGCCCAAGTCAATTTTCCTTGAAGAATTTCCAATACTCTCAAGACAAAGGGAAATAATACAATCTCTTGGCAAGAGTGGATTTGATCGAACATTTGTGCAAAGGTTTTGTAGTGTAATTGCACCACTGATGGATTTGCTGAAGGATCATCAAAAATTTCAGTGGACAGCAGACTTTCAACAGGCATTTGACTGCTTGAAAGCTGTGATAACCAATGCTCTTGTGTTGTAGAATTACAAGGGATTCTGTGATCAAATTGAACTAAAGTATCTGACTTTCAAGAGAAATGCCGAGGCATAGAGAAATGGATGGATCATGCAGAGACCTTCTTGTTCAAAGAGACTGTCAATCAGGAAGGATTTTAGTTGGAAGAAGAAGAAAAAAAATGGACTATATTATTATACCTGTTTGCGTGTGTTGTTTTTTTTTGAAACGATAAAGTATATTTACTGTATGCATTTCTTGAAGGATAGTGAAAAGGTGAAAAATGAAACCATCTTGAAGTTGATGGTTTATTTTTTTTTCTTGGGGGAGGTGTCATGTGAGAGTATCTTTAAGAAATGGGTGTTTATAAATGGGTGTGCATATAAATGTCTGGGGCGAGATTCTCCGACCCCCCGCCGGGTCGGAGAATCGCCGGGGGCTGGCGTGAATCCCGCCCCCGCCGGTTACCGAAGTCTGCGGCATGGGAGATTTGGCGGGGGCGGGAATCGCGCCGCGCCGGTTGGTGGGCCCCCCCGCTCGATTCTCTGACCCAGATGGGCCGAAGTCCCGCTGCTAAAATGCCTGTCCCGTCGGTGTAAATTAAACCGCCTACCTTACCGGCGGGACAAGGCAGCGCGGGCGGGCTCTGGGGTCCTGGGGAGGTGCGGGGCGATCTGGCCCCGGGGGGTGCCCCCATGGTGGCCTGGCCCGCAATCGGGGCCCACCAATCCGCGGGCGGGCCTGTGCCATGGGGGCACTCTTTCCCTTCCGCCTCCGCCACGGTCTCTACCATGGCGGAGGCAGAAGAGATTCCCTCCACTGCGCATGCGTGGGAAGCTGTCAGCGGCCGCTGACACTCCCGCGCATGCGCCGCCCGGAGATGTCATTTCCGCGCCAGCTGGCGGGGCACCAAAGGCCTTTTCCGCCAGCTGGCGGGGCGGAAATTCATCCGGCGCCGACCTAGCCCCTTAAGGTTGGGGCTCGGCCCCCAAAGATGCGGAGCATTCCGCACCTTTGGGGCGGCGCCATGCCCGTCTGATTTGCGCCGTTTTGGGCGCCAGTCGGCGGACATCGCACCGTGTCTGGAGAATTTTGCCCGTGTAGTGAGAGTACCTTTAAGAAATGGGTGTTTATTACTGCAGTGATGTCAGAGAGGGGGTGGCGTTGGGCTGTCCGTCAGCTTTTTACTTTCGTTTTTGAGCAGGCTGCAGGGTGTGTTTTAGTTTTGTTTTCAGTGTTGGAGCTGAAGCCAGACAGAGCAGGTGTACTGTTGATCTCTCTGCCATGAAAAGATTATCTCTTGATCATTTGGTGAATTCAGAATTATAAATATTTTCAGTAGTGACTTTAACCTGATGTGATTCTGTTAAAAGGTGTTTCTTTTGTAAGTCTTCTGGACGTTAAAAGGACAACGTAAGCATTACTTAGTGTTGTATTCTTTGGGGGTTGTATTTGAATTAATGGTTGCTAAGATGCTCACTGTATGTTTTAAAAAGGTTAACTTGAGTTCATAGAATAATCATTGTTTTGCTTTTAAAACATTCTTTTCCATTTCTGCTGTACCACACCTGTCGGCTGGGCTATGTGCTCCCCATACTACAATCTATTAAAAGTTGTGTGTCAGGTGAACTCCATGATGCACTTAGGGGTTCTCTAAACCCTGGCCCATAACACATGCATGATTTATTCTTGACTTTTGAGCGTTTGAGAAGGAGTGGTTAATTAGTAGCCTGGGGGTATCTTAATTGAGCATTGAAAAATAAGCTCAACCTTGGTCTGAACTGGTCAATGTAGGGCAATGAAACCTGTTCAGACTTCACCATTTCTAGACACAAAACCAGATGATAAAACCCCAAACAGTTCCTTAGTGAGGACTAAAGTAGGTGGCCAAGGGTTTGTTTGGATCCTTGGCAGATATCTGATAGGATGCCTAAAGTCTAGTATTCTTACAGTTGCATAAACAGTCCTCTGTGCATCTTTCTCCTCCCTGCCACCAACATGCCATCAGCTATAGAACCTTCCTTTGTGCTCACAGAACCCATTTATGCCATCACGTCAAAGCCACGTGTAAACATTGCCAGGAATAATGTCTGTGTGTGTGTGTGCGTGTGCATGCGTGCATGTAATGTTTTTTACAACAGGCTTCCTTGTGATGCCAGTATGAACATCTAACCTTAATATGGCACCTTTTTATCTGAGAAGCAGGAAGATTGAATACGAGCCTTTTGGAATTCAAGTGCCATTTCCTCATGCCAATTAATTCCTGAGATGTATCTGTTGAAGGCTTCATGGCGTTTCTGCAGGGAGAATCTTGGCTCTGCCTTCCATTTCTGACATTTGCAGGCATTGGAGACTGGCAGGAGGGCATGCTAGTGCAACCATCCTGAAAGAAAGCAGCACTGGGCCAGTGAATTCTGGTCATGCTTCAACTGCCCAACACTGGCAATGGCAATGATCTGCAACAAAAGAGACCCCATGGCTCATTGAGACCAATGACTCCTTAAAATATACTTATGTACATCACAGCCTCAATTAAGGAGTCAGGATGGGATAGTTTCTTTAATCTGGCAAGATAAATCTCAATGATAGCAGTTCACAGTATCCTTGGAGAAAACACCAATTGGTCTGAGGGCCTCTATTACGTGATCCTTCTTTGAAAATTTGGAGCTGCCAGTGCCCCAATTGTCCTGTACTGCTGAGAAGCTTTTCAAGATACTTCAGATAAAAGTAATTAACTCATCTACTGCTTTTAGGTTCAGCTTTAGTGCCTATATATCTATACTGTGAAAAGATCCTTCTTTTATTAAATCCTCCAAACCTTTTGGTTAATAGAATTTTCCTTCTCAGCTTCCATTGTGAGCTGAGATACTGTGCTGAGGGTAAATGAATTGGCATTAACCATCCTGTATATCTCTTGTTATTGTCGTTATGCTACCTAGCTCGCTTGATGATGTTGCAGATTTCTAAATAATTTGCCCTTCTGCCCGACAAGCTCATCCTCAGCTTCATCATTTCACCTGCCTGCTCATGCCTTTTGCAACCCTAACTAAAATCTTTGTTCGGAAGAACATTTAGAACGATTGCAAATGCATCTTTTTTTGGCCTGCTGCCTGTTTGAGATGCAGTTGGCCTTTATATCATCCGGAAACACTTGACCCCCCCACAGACTAGCATTCCTGACACATGGAGTTCAATCATTGTATAAAGACGCTGACCTTGAAAATGTCAGTGGGCCACCACACTCCCTTCATCAAATCATGTTTTGCCTTTTATCGTCAGGTGGAAATCTAGATTTCTTCTTTCCAGCACTGTTATGCCTCAACTTTGTGAAGATAAAAGGATATTTTAACCAATAAAAAATTCAATATATTAATAGCAGGATACCTCACCTTATGCAGCCTGGAGAAATACCTCTTAAGCTCTCACTTTACATTGTAGTTCTTTTCTATTGGTATAACCAGCTTCATTGTATATTTTGCTGTTCAGATAGCCTAAAGATTCAATCCAGTATTGACAGTGTGAAAATATCCAAATGTGATGAATGTTTGAAAGTGGTATATTCCTATTAGCTAACTTACCACAACATTGAAAAATGGACCATCCAAAACATCTAGAAATGGAGACACTTATCATCAAAGCAGCCTGTTTCAGAAACCTCCTGTGCTTTGATTAGACTCACATTACAACAGGAAACTTGCAAAGAAAACTTCAAACAACCTGTGATGAGGATAAAACATTAACTAAGGACAGAATAAACATCTACACATAGCAATCACTGGAAACTCTCATGGATGCAATTATGAAGTCTAAATAGAGATTCCTGAACAATTAATCATTTGTATTTTCATGCAATGGAGCCTGAAAGTAATGGCCTATAGTAATTGTGCTTCATGATGATGCTAAAGATAAAACCTTTGAAATTATGGAAAGTGGTAAGTAAATAATTTTTTTCAAAAGCTATTAAATAAACTGTAATGGATATTGTGAAGAATCCATTTAGCTAATTAATAGCAGGGACAACTCTTCACCCCGACTGGATTGTTTTTCTTGAATGCCGTTCAGTAGCCCCTGCTCGAAAGACCGGACCTCAAATGAAAATCAAGCTCAGTCATCTGTACCAACCATTATTAACGTTTAAACATAAAGATTTAAACATGGGGCTTCTGCCACTTGTACAACCATGTTCTAAAAAATATCATTGTCTTCAGGAGAAATGGGAGTGGTGGTTGGGGGGTGGGTGGGGTTAGGGGGAAATGGAATAGAAAAACAAACAAATTAATAATGCCCAATCATAGTAGTAGCTCTTCTACTGTTTATTGTATGTTGTATGTTAAGTAGGTCTCACGAGGATGTTCTGAGTCTTGTATGGTTAAGCATTAAGACTGGGATTTTCCGTTGCTGTTTTTGTTGGCCTGGTTTGGCAATGGGAGCAGAAAATCCAGCGAGAACTTCCAAATTGCTTTTCACGCCGACGCAAATATGTGAGGCAATTGTCCATCCCCATCAATGATGTAATGTGTTTCCTGATGTTTAATCTTAGGAACATCATTTGAAAATATTGATATCTAATTATCAGGCATCAACACCACAACCATCTCCCATCAGAAAATCCATTCTCACCGGCAATAAGGGAATTGCGACTGGTCTCCCAAGGTGTGCACCTGGCTAGCAGATCTCCGAGGGGTCTCAGCTGAGTGCATCGCTCAGGGGGGAGAGGGAAATTCTCGAGCACTGTTCTCGGCTCTGTACCTTAACGCGGACCCCTGGCACTGCCTGGGCAATACCTGGATGTTCCAAGGAGCAGTGCCAAGGGTAATTCCAGGGTAGTGCCAAGGCACAATGCCAGTTCAGTGCCGGGTGGTTGGGGGAGAGTGCAGGTGGGTGCTGCATGGGAGGATTTCAGGTTAACTTCTTTGGGCTGGGGCGGCCTTCAAAAATGGCTCTCCAATTTTCAAGAGATTAGGCTGCTGGCTGTGCGGGCGAATCAGAAGTGTAGGACCTGCCTGTTGTGTTATTTTCCTATGTCCAGCATCATAGGTGGAGAAAGTTTCACTGCGGCTTTTCCCACTCACCATTTAAAACGTTTTCAGTTCATTCACTGTGATGTTTCAAGAATCGTTACTATTACAGTAATGTACTCAAATGCCCTTTGCCAAATTCTGCCCTGTGTTTATTGATAACACGTAACAATGCATTAACATACAGGGTATACGTCAAGCTATGAGCTATCTCCATGTTTTCTTCTACACAGGTCTCTGTCCAGTTCACAACTAACTTTAGTGTCAGTTCATGTGTCTCACTGTATATAAGAATGAGGAGTAGGAGTAGGAAATTCAGCCCCTCGAGCCTGCGCCGCCATTCAATTCAATCATAGCGAATCTCATCTCGGTCTCAACACCACTTTCCTGCCCATTCCCCATAACCCTTCAACCCATTACGAATTAAAAATCTGTCAATCTCCTCCTTAAATGTATTCAATGCCCGGCCTCCACTGTATCCTTGGGTAGTGAATTCCACAGATTCATGACCTTTGCGAGAAGCAATTTCTCCTCATCTCTGTTTTAAATCTGCTACCCCTACATTACACTGTGGGTGGTACTGTTTCCCAGTTGCACAGTTCTGTCAGGTACCCTTATACTACACTGCAGAAGGCTCTGTCAGTCATTTAAAAAGTTTTCAGCTCCTTCATTGTGATGTTTAAACAAATGCTAATAATACAGTAAGATACTCAAATGTCCAAAACCATTTATAATTTCAATCAACTCACTTAGATCTACTATTAACATCTTTTTTCTGAGAAGCAATCTCAGTTTCTCCAAATTTCCTGAGGTCGAGGGTCTCTCAACCCTGTACCATTTTAGCGATTCTCTTCTTGCACTCTCTCTGTGACCTTGATACCTTGAATAAGGCATCCAAAGCTGGACAAAACTTTTTATCTGCAGCTTAGCGATAGATTCTAGGTGAAGTGTTTAATAGGGAGTTATTTCCTTGCATTAGAATTTTCTGGTAAGCCATTGACATGTTTTCTAAAGCTCATTAAAAGTTTGTAATGTTCTGGAAACAAATTGCCCCACAAGATTATGCATTATATATTTTTTGTAAATGATTCTGGGGCAATTTCATCTGCCTTTCTGGGCCAGCTGCAAAAAATGTTTGCAGATATAAATTTAGAAATGGCGATATTACATTCAGGGATACAGAATGTGTGGGTTGGATTTTGTTCGTTGACTCCGTATCAGCAAATGGGATCTTGGATTCGGAGCAGGACTGAGAACGAAATTCTGCAAATAGATGGAAGCATGGACCCACCAGTTCAGAGCCATCAGAATTGGCTCATGCTAGTGATTATTGTTTGCCTGGCCTGACACTGCTCTTTAAACACAGTCTATAAAGGGCAAAATCTGCAGCAGCTGCTTTGCAAATGGGGAGTTGAAGAGATCCAATAGCAGGTTAGCTGTCATCAAGCTGTGGGTAAGAAGCTGAGTGACAAGTACGGCAGGAAATTGGGCCACAAAATGGAAAGTTCCAAAAGAAATCTGGCCTCAGATATTTGCTTTTATCAGATATTATCTGCTTGGGCTTCTTGAAAACTAAAACCAGTGCAAAGACTGAGATATCTTGGAATGAGGAGACAGTGCAGAGATTCTATGTGTGCCTTTCAATAGTGACTTGAATAGCTTTCAGTGCAACAATTTAAATGTGATTAATGTAGAATTCAAACTGCAATATGCTGCTGCTGTCTACATTCCACAAAGTTATTTTCAGACTCTGGAAAACTGTCTACGATTGTGGGGCCTGTACTACAAGAAGAATTGAGGGAATGATCAGGAAAGATTGAAAAATTGGGCTGGATCCCCTATTAAAGAGAAGATTTAGAGGAGATCGGAAGAGGGCTGTTTAGACAAAGAGCAAAGAACAAAGAAAAGTACAGCACAGGAACAGGTCCTTCAGCCCTCCAAGCCTACACCAACCATGCTGCCCGTCTAAATTAAAATCTGTTTATGCCCTCATAATTTTGTAGACCTCTATCAGGTTGCCCCTCAACCTCCGTCGTTCCAGTGAGAACAAACCAAGTTTATTCAAACTCTCCTCATAGCTAATGCCCTCCATACCAGGCAACATCCTGGTAAATCTCTTCTGCACCCTCTCTAAAGCCTCCACATCCTTCTGGTAGTGTGGCGACCAGAAATGAACATTATACTCCAAGTGTGGCATAACTAAGGTTCTATACAGCTGCAACAAGACTTGCCAAGTTTTATACTCAATGCCCCGGCCAATGAAGGCAACCATGCCGTACGTCTCCTTGACTACCTTCTCCACCTGTGTTGCCACTTTCAGTGACCTGTGGACCTGTGCACCTAGATCTCTCTGACTGTCAATACTCTTGAGGGTTCTACCATTCACTGTATAGTCCCGACCTGTATTAGACCTTCCAAAATGTCTTCCAAAACCTCACATTTGTCCGGATTAAACGCCATCTGCCATCTCTCCGCCCAAGTTTCCAAAGATCTAAATCCTGTTGTATCCTCTGACAGTTCTCATCGCTATCCACAATTCCACCAACCTTTGTGTCGTCCGCAGACATGAGAGGATTTGATCAAAATTGTTTGCACTTGTGAGTGGGTTCAAAACAAGGTGGCATAAATATCAGATAGCCACTAAAAGATCAAATAAAGAATTTAGTGGGAGTTTATTTAACAGAGAGACTGGTGAGAGTGTAGAACTTGCTGCCATATGGGGTGATTATAGCAGATAGTATTGATGCACTCAAGGAGGCTTCATGCAGTGTTAGGAAGGGTTATTTAGAGGCTCCAGTGGAGTTAATAACTGGCATAAACCAGTTGGGCAGAATGGCCCATTCATGTGTCATAGACTGTATGTAATCCTATGATGAGAGCATTGCTCCCATGCCACCAAACTCTTATTGCTTCTGTTCAAGAGATCGCGCATACTCCGGTTCAAAGTAAATTTATATTTATCTGTGAAGCTTATTACGTGCAGTTCAATGTACTGAACAGAAAAGGGGCAGCACGGTAGCCTTGTGGATAGCACAATTGCTTCACAGCTCCAGGGTCCCAGGTTCGATTCTGGCTTGGGTCACTGTCTGTGCGGAGTCTGCACATCCTCCCCGTGTGTGCGTGGGTTTCCTCCGGGTGCTCCGGTTTCCTCCCACAGTCCAAAGATGTGTGGGTTAGGTGGATTGGCCATGCTAAATTGCCCTTAGTGTCCAAAATTGCCCTTAGTGTTGGGTGGGGTTACTGGGTTATGGGGATAGGGTGGCGGTGTTGACCTTGGGTAGGGTGCTCTTTCCAAGAGCTGGTGCAGACTCGATGGGCTGAATGGCCTCCTTCTGCACTGTACATTCTATGAAAAGTAATTTTCAAGATAAATATTTGTAGCTGTTAATTTCAAGCAAGAACAGGGGGCTGAATTCTTCGTCGCGCCACGCCAGATTTCTGGTTCAGCACACCAGCGGGATGCTCTGATTCGCCGGCTGGTCAATGGGGTTTCCCATTGTGGGACAGCCCCACACCGTCAGGAAACCCCCGGGCTGCCGGCAAAATGGAGCATCCCGACGATGGAGAATCCAGCCCCATATCTTTATGGTGAGACTGAGGTGTAGGGAAAGATTACCCTAAATATTAAAGAACAGCAGTAACCTCTTAAGATTCTCCTCTTCTCTCAGCAAATAAATTGTTTACAATTGGAGAAAATAGGAGAAATAAAGAGAACGTATTTAGAAATAAAATGCAAAAATTCTAGAGTCTACTGAGTTCAAAGACTGAAATAAAAGCAAAGTGAACTCTGAGGAAGAGCTATATGGACTTGAAACATTAACTCTGTTTCTCTCTCTTACAGATACTGCCAGACATGCTGAACGTTTCCAGAACTTTCTGTTTTTATTTGCTAGTTCATTCCTCTGGGCAATGCCTTGACCAATCAGAGTCATCTGACACATTTAAATTTCAAACAACGTTTGGCAATTAATTGTCAGTCAGCAGCAACTGGTGCATTCTCCATGGCAATGCCTCTACCCATCAGAGTTCACTTGCTAACCAATCTGCACTGACTTCTCATACAGTAAGAATTTGTTGATTTCCCCTTACATTATATTCCTGCGAATGTCCTGATGTGTGCAAGATGAAAAGCTTTGACAAAAATGTCTCCTTTTTCAGCAGTGCTTAATTGTACGTGTTGCAGTACACACTTGGGTGGGATTTTCTGGTCCCGCCTGAAGTGGCAATTGTTACAGGTGGGACAAAAATGTGACAGATCAGCAACTTCTCCTGCAGAAGAATAGCCTAATAAGTAGACTATTCAGCCCTTTGAGCCTGTTCCACAATTGTATATGGCTATGGGTTCTTTCCCATTGCTGAAATATATTGCTTCTATCTGAAGTTAACCATACAAGCAAAGTTTGTGCTTTGATTCATAAATTCTAAATTACTTGGATGGAACGAAACGCAAGGACAGAAATCTCCAATATAATTAAAAACACTAGCAGCTCCCAAAAAATATTGTACCAACTCCCATGAAAATCAATTCCAAAATAATCCACCACGGTGATACATGGAGCCATTGTCAAAGGCACCATCAAGATTCATAAAGGTTATATCTGACAGAAAGTTTCCCTGTGAGTTCTATTAAATTTTTGTTAACTATCAGCTGTGTCACTTCTAAGCACTTTTTCAACTGCCGCGCACCACCCTCCAACACCTACCCCCCAAACCCCCCCCCCCAAAGATCTAAAATAACCCTGCACTCTTTCATAGTGTAACCTTCACTATTAATTACCTTTGAAGACCCAAAGTCCCAGAACAAAAGTCTCAGCATGTGTGACTGGTCAATTCACAAAGATTAAATTGTTCAATATACTTTTTTAAAAATGTACAACTCTGCATTTTACAGGTTACTTCTCTGAAATGTAAATAATTCCAGAACTACTTACTCTACAATTCATTTCAGAACTAATCGATATTAGTCTTAAATTTATGATTATGAGCAAAATTGTGCCCTGAGAAGAAACTGCTGCAATGGTAATTGTACAAAGTCCTTCTTCTGATGTGGAATTTCGCCAATGTTGAGAATGATAGAACATAAGAACTAGGAGGAGGATTAGGCAATTCAGTCCCTCGAGCCTACTCCGCCATTCAATACGATCATGTCTGATCTCACCTCGGCCTCATCTCCACCTTCTCGCCCGCTCCCCACAACCCTTCATCCTGCTACTAATTCAAAAACGATCTATTTCCTCCTTAAAGTTATTTAGTGTGTTGATGCAGTTACAACATCCTAATCATTCATTTCTGATGTGTAATTGCTACTGAGATTCCCAATCAGGATTGCAGCCTCTTTTTGTTCTTTGCGACAGTTTTAGATAGAGGATCTGCATCGGTGCAGGCTTGGAGGGCCGAAGGGCCTGTTCCTGTGCTGTAATTTTTCTTTGTTCTTCTTTGTTCTCTTAAAAATATATCTTACACAAAGACAGACAATTGCAGTTTGGAGCCAAAGTTAATTAAACTTATCCAAAATTACTTGATTTTATTTATTTGTAACTATTTCAGCACGTGTCGTTTTTCAATAAACATACAGTCAATCCATGTTTTTTCAGAAAAGAGGAATTCAAGAAAGATCAAGGATGAAGAACCTCTTTGCTTTATTGAAACGATCTAGTAAATTGACTGTGCTAGATGTTCTCTCCTAATTCCCTATAGTGATTTCAAAAGGTAGTTGATTAGTTCATGTCTGGACAGGCCATGGTTATTGCTATAGCCTAGGTGATTAGTTTCTTTAATGTCCCAGCCATGAACCCCTAAATGATCCATCGTCCATCTTGATGAGAAAAGAAGAACACCTATATAACCATTGTCCCGGTAGACTATCTGACTACACTTTAAAAGTAGCTTTATAGAAATGTAAATGGTGAGGGATAGTACAGTTTCAGCAAATCTTTGATGTACTTCCTGACATAGGCAGGTGTGAAATTCCAAAGGAGGTGCCCTTGGCATGTCTTAATTGGAAGCCATATTGGAACCTTCCCGAAGGAATACCTTTAAATATTTAAAGAGCAAGATTATCCTGGGCCCATTACAATGCAAGGCCAGTGTGTTCTGGCATGTTCACATAGTATTTAATCCTTTCAATATTATACTCAAACTACCCTAGGAAACGCAAAGCTATGAATTCATTTTACACATAAAATAATATATGGAAGCAAAAGTAAAAGGCAAATGCCAAATATGGTAACTGTATCACAACCCTGGATACAGTGCAGAGAGATAATTTGCCATTTAAAAGCTGCATCTTTGCACCAGTTAAAACAATTTTCAGCTTTTTGTAACAGTACTTTTTTTGAGGAATTAAGCAGTTTCATAGGATGAAACAGATGAGTCTTCTCTTGTCTCTTATTAAATGGAATTTAGCTTCAAGGTGCATTTTTCCTGCAGACATGGGATAATGCAGCCCAAAATACTCCTGGAATTCTAAATCAGTCGCAACAATAATGCTAAAGACGGAAAGATTCTTGACTTTAATAACTTAAATTCATTTGAGGACATGATTGCCCACCAATCAAAATCAAAGAAATATTTGATTTTGGAACAGAGTTTGGAATATTAAACCACATCGTAATAAACCTATGGAATAATAATCAGAAGCTAAACATGCATTGTTACAATGAAATGGCATTTGTATGTGTGATATTAATCTTCAGTTTCATCTCGTGAGATCCTCTGGCCCCCCGTGACATGTTTTTCAGCGGCAGGAGGTGGCCCACTTCTGGCTGGAATTGGGAGATTCTGACTTGAGATGGCTGCCACATATCGCCTCATGCCTGGTATTACAACCTGCTTCTGGAAGGTTCCAATATGGTTTCCAATTAAGACATGCCAAGGGCACCTCCTGTGGAATTTCACACCTGCCTATGTCAGGAAGGACATCAAAGATTTGCTGAAACTGTACTATCCCTCACCATTTACATTTCTATAAAGCTACTTTTCAAGTGGAGACAGATAGTCTACCGGAACAATGGTTATATAAGTGTTCTCCGTTTCCATCAAGATGGACGATGGATCATTTAGGGGTTAATGGCTGGGACATTAAAGAAACTTATCATCTAGGCTATAGCAATAACCATGGTCTGTCCAGACATGAACTAATCAACTACCTTTTGAAATCACTATAGGGAGAGAGGTTGTGTGCCTAGAATAACAATTTGGAAATACCTTTTTGGATAACACCCAAACTGCAAACAAAATAGAAGAAATATGATGGTGGAGCATTAACATCCCTTCCTCTGTAATTCTCTGGTCGTTCGCTGATGGCAGGATTTTCTGGTCCAGCTGGCAGTGTATCCCCACCCATGGGTTTCCTGGCAGCTTGGTGTGGTTTCAATGGGAATTCCCATTGACAGCCCTGCGAGCAGAGAATCCTGCTGCCAACGAATGGCGCACCATCTCTTGCCGCTGAGAAACACGCAGCTGGGAGGCCGGAAATACCCGCTCTCTTGCTATGATACATTTTTGTAAGCCACCACAAAGATAGAGAAATCCCATCAAAAAGAACCTCATGTACAATCACATCGACTTTTGGAAAAGACAGATTATGGTTTAAATTAGACTGTCTCCAGAAATTACAGTGTACATGAGCCTCAACTCCACTAGAATTTCAAGACTACCGTGTAAACATTATGCCTCAGCCATGGATACCACCGAAGGACTCAAACAGTAAACCCTCTATTTTTTACCCTTTAACAGTGAATCATAATCTGTTCAATGAGTAACCTCCTACTGTAGTATTTATAATATTGCATTCTTGCATGTGATACATGTGTATGTGTAATTATCTGTGTGTCAGTGTGGTATGTGTGTGTGGCAGTGATATGTGTGCAAGTATCTGTGTGTGTGTGGAATGTATGTGTGTGGTATAGGTGTGTATGTGGTGTGCATGGTTTGTATGTGTGTGGAAGTATCTGTGTGTGTGTGTGTGGTATAGGTACTTGTGTGTTGTATATGTGTGTGTGAGTATCTGTGTGTGTGTGGTATGTATGTGTGTGTCTGGTGTATGTGTTGTATGTGTGAGTCGAGGGGATATGTGTGGTGTATGCGTGTGGTGGGTATGTTGTATATGTGTGTGCAAGTATCTGTGTGTGTGTGGTATGTATGTGTGTTGTATGTGTGAGTGGAGGGGATATGTGTGGTGTATGCGTGTGGTGTGTGTGTTGTATATGTGTGTGCAAGTATCTGTGTGTGTGTGGTGTGTATGTGTGTGGCATAGGTGTGTGTGTGTTGTATGAGTGTAAGTATCTGTGTGTGTGTGTGGTGTATGTGTGTGGTACAGGTGTGTGCGTGGGTTGTATATGTGTGTAAGTATCTGTGTGTGTGTGTGTGTGGTACAGGTGTGTCTGTGTGTTGTATGTGTGTAAGTATCTGTGTGTGTGGTGTATGTGTATGGTACAGGTGTGTGTATGGTGTGTGTGTTGTATGTGTGTGTATAAGTGTCTGTGTGTGTGTGTGATGTGTATGTGTGTGGTATAGGTGTGTGAGTTGTATGTGTGTGTATATAAGTATCTGTGTGTGGTATAGGTGTGAGTGAGGTGTCTTGTCTGTGTGTGTGTAAGTATCTGTGTGTGTGGTATAGGTGCGCATGTGGTGTATGTGTGTTTGTGGTGTATATGTGTGTGTGGTATAGGTGCGCGTGTGGTGTATGTGTGTTTGTGGTGTATATGTGTGTGTGGTATAGGTGCGCGTGTGGTGTATGTGTGTTTGTGGTGTATATGTGTGTGTGGTATAGGTGCGCGTGTGGTGTATGTGTGTTTGTGGTGTATATGTGTGTGTGTGTGTTGCAAAGGTCAGGACGTGGGTTTATCTTTTTAAATATTGTTATTTCTTTACCTGGGTGGGTCTGTTGCTTGATGAAATCTAACCCCTTGTGTTTAAACCCAAGAAAGCCTGTCAGACTGGTTTCTTTGCAATCAACATGTAAATAGTTAAACACAGATTGAGTTAGTACTTTTATGCTTATAAATGATTTTTAAAATCCTGTTATGATCAACTGAGGAATGGGAAAGAATGGAAAAATCTTGACACATGTCCTACGGTCGTAACAACATTGATAGAATTGAGCTCATTATAAAGGACAGGTTTGTTAGGTCAATTGGTATTTCACGGTTTATAAAATTTCTTATGCTCCAAGATCGTGTTCAATATATATTGTAAGCAAGTGGGGGGAAGAGAATAGATACTGGATGTGATCTTTTCGAGGGGAAGTGCAGGGGGGGATTCTGGGAGGGGGTTCGATGTTAATAATGGATAGGGACGGGTCAGGCTCATGGGGCAGGGCCCGGTGGTATGATGATGGTGGATAAGAGGGGGCGGGGGGGGGGGTGAGAGACCCGCAGTTAGGATAGTCATGTGGAACGTGAGGGGATTGGGAGGCCCAGTCAAGAAGTCAAGGGTACTTGTGCATCTTAAAAGTTTGAAGCAATGCTACAGGAGACTCACCTGAGGGTGAAGGATCAAGTGAGACTTAAAAACGGCTGGGTTAGTCAGATGTTTCACTCTGGATTTGATAGAAAGGCTCGAGGGGTAGCGGTAATAGTCAGCAAAAGGGTACGGTTCCAGGTGGAGAAGGTGTTTGCAGATCAGGGGGGTAGATATGTGATTGTGACAGGGGCACTGGAGGGGACGCTAGTGGTGTTGGTCAGAGTATATGGTCCTCATTGGGATGATGCGGGATTCGCAAAGAAGGTGTGTGGGGCCATTCCCAACTTGGACACTGAGGCACGATCAATTGAACAAAGACTAGAGTTGGATACAACTGAGGCTTTATTGCTCTAAGATGTGTGGCCTCCCACAACAGCTGGCGAAATGGTTGCTGAATGGAGGACACGCATATTTATACTCCGCCTACTGGGTGGAGCCAGCAGGCAGGGACTACCGGCAAACTTGTAGTACAGGTCCTACCTTACATCACCTAATACAGGTGTAAGAGGTTTATCACATTCACCCCCTGATAAAATTGAGTCCGGAGGGGGTGGTGGAGAACTATATACAGCAATGAATTTATATTTGAGTAGAAAAAAATGTATTTTGAAGTCCGGTGGACCAGTTAGAGGTTTAACCGGTCCGGTGCCTTGATGTTCCGCTGGGAGCGACGTAGTGGTGGCGGCGATGTCGATGCTGGCCCGATATTCGGTGACTCTGGGAGGGCGCCGAAATCCTCTTCATCCTCGGGCGTGGGCAGGGGAAGGACGGATGGTCCTGTTGGAGTTGATGCTGGGAGCTCCGGGGGAGGGGAGGATGGTGCCGGGCCGGAGAGGTGTGTGTGTGGAACCTGCTGGTGCCAGGTCCCTGAGGGAGACAGTATCCTGGTGGCCGTTGGGGTATGCCAGGTAGGCATACTGGGGGTTTGCACCCTCTCCACCAACGGGTCCGCCTTGTGGAGTCGGACGTGGCTACGGAGCAGGACTGGTCCTGGAGCTGTGAGCCAATTCGGGAGCGACACCCCGGATGTGGACTTCCTGCGGAAGGCAAAAAGACGTTCATGGGGTGTGTTGTTAGCAGCGGTGCACAGCAGTGACCGAATGGAGTGCATCAGGGAGGACCTTCTGCCAGCGAGAGGCTGGGAGGTTCCTGGACCTTAGGGCCAGTTGGACGGCCCTCCATACCATCCTGTTCTCCCTCTCTACCTGCCCGTTTCCCCGGGGGTTACAGCTGGTCGTCCTGCTGGATGCGATACCCCTGCTGAGCAGGAACTGATGCAGCTCATCGCTCATGAACGAGGATCCCCTGTCACTGTGGATGTAGGCGGGGAAACTGAACAGAGCGAAGATAGTGCTCAGGGCATGGGATGGCGAAGGGGTATCTGGAGTACTTATCGACCACACTGAGAATATACATGTTTCGGCCGGTGGAGGGGAGGGGCCCTTTGAAATCCACGCTGAGGCGTTCAAAGGGGCGGGAGACCTTCACCA
The DNA here is from genome assembly GCF_047496885.1 of Scyliorhinus torazame. Taxonomy (NCBI): domain Eukaryota; kingdom Metazoa; phylum Chordata; class Chondrichthyes; order Carcharhiniformes; family Scyliorhinidae; genus Scyliorhinus; species Scyliorhinus torazame. The sequence continues at coordinate 140,155,644 of NC_092712.1, read as the reverse complement.
GGCACGCACGGTCTGGCCGGTAGAAGTGCGGCTTGCACTCCGCACAGACCTGGCAGTCCCTGATGATTGTCCGTACTTCCTCGACGGAGTAGGACAGGTTGCGAGCCTTGACAAAATGGTACAACCATGTGACTCCCGGGTGACAAAGGCTGTCGTGCAGGGTTCGGAGTCGGTCTACTTGTGCGCTGGCACATGTACCTCGGGATAGGGCGTCTGGGGGCTCATTGAGCTTACTGGGGCGATACAAAATCTCGTAATTATAGGTGGAGAGCTCGATCCTCCACCTCAAGATTTTATCGTTTTTGATCTTGCCCCGCTGTGTGTTATTGAACATGAAGGCTACCGACCGTTGGTCAGTGAGGAGAGTGAATCTCCTGCTGGCCAGGTAATGCCTCCAATGCCACAGAGCCTCAACAATAGCTGGGGCCTCTTTTTCGATGGATGAGTGCCGAATTTCTGAGGCATGAAGTGTGTGGGAGAAGAATGCCACGGGTCTGCCTGCCTGATTGAGGGTGGTGGCTAGAGCGACATCCGATGCGTCGCTCTCTACTTGAAAGGGCAGTGTCTCATCTACTGCATGCATCCCGGCCTTGGCGATATTGGCTCTGATACGGGCGAAGGCCTGTTGTGCCTCGGCCACCAGCGGAAAATGTGTGGGCTGTATGAGTGGGTGGGCCTTGTCTGCATAGTTTGGGACCCACTGGGCATAATATGAGAAGAACCCCAGGCAGCGTTTGAGGGCCTTGGGGCAGTGGGGAAGGGGGAGCTCCATTAGGGGGTGCATGCGGTCGGGATCGGGCCCCAGAACTCTGTTCTGGACTACATAGCCGAAGATGGCTAAGCAGGTCATGTTAAACACGCACTTCTCCTTGTTGTAGGCGAGGTTGAGGAGAGTGGCGGTGTGGAGAAATTTGGCAAGGTTGGCATCGTGGTCCTGCAGGTCATGGCCGCAGATGGTGACGTTGTCTAGGTACGGGAAGGTGGCCCGCAAACCGTACCGGTTGACCATTCGGTCCATCTCCCTTTGGGAGACCGAGACCCCGTTAGTGACACTGAAGGGAACCCTGAGGAAGTGATAGAGACGACCGTCCGCCTTGAAGGCGGTGTATGGACGGTCGGATTTATGAATGGGGAGCTGGTGGTTGGCAGATTTGAGGTCTACCGTTGAGAAGACCCGACACTGTGCTATCTGATTGACCATATCAGATATGCGTGGGAGGGGGTACGCGTCGAGCTGCGTGTACCGATTGATGGTCTGGCTGTAGTCCACGACCATTCTGTGTTTCTCCCCAGTTTTAACGACTACCACTTGAGCTCTCCAGGGGCTGTTGCTGGCCTCAAGGATGCCTTCCCGAAGCAGCCGCTGGACCTCGGACCTGATGAAGGTCCTGTCCTGGGAGATGTACCGTCCGCTCCTGGTGGCAATCCGTGGTTAGATTTGCGAAGAGAGAAGGCGGATCGACCTTTAGGGTCGCAAGGCCACACACAATGAGGGGTGGTAGGGGCCCATCGAATTTGAGAGTTAGGCTCTGGAGATTGCACTGGAAGTCCAGGCCTAGTAGTAGAGCAGCGCAGAGGTTAGGGAGGACGTAGAGGAGGAAGCCGTTGAATTCTACGCCTTGGACCGTGAGTGTGACCGTACAGTACCCCGGATTGTGACGGAATGGGATCCGGAGGCCAGGGAGATTCTTTGGTTGGCGGGGTGTACCGCGAGGGAGCAGCGCCTTACCATATCCGGGTGTATGAAGCGTTCTGTGCTCCCGGAGTCCAGCAGGCAAGAGGTCACGTGGCAGTTGATTTTCACGCTGGTTGATGCGGTGGCCAGGTTGTGCAGCCGAGACTGGTCGGTCGTCACTGAGGCGAGTCGTGGACAGTCGTTGCTGGCGTCGGATGATGGGGAGCCTGGGGGGCCCAGGTCCTGGAATGTGTCGGTGTCCATGCCCCGTGGGGGAGACAAGATGGCGACACCTGAAGATCTTGCGGGGAACAAAATGGCGCTGCCCATGGGCCGCACGTTGCGAGGGTTGGACAAGATGGCGGCACCCATGGGCTGTACGTGGACTGAGGGGGAGAAGATAGCGGCGCCCACTGGCCGCGCGTGGTCCGGGGAGATGAAGATGGCGGCGCCCATTGTGTGTAGACTAGGGGGGTGGGGGCGATAGCGGCGACTGCGTGGGCCTGACACACCGCGGCGAAGTGGCCCTTTTTGCCGCAAGCCTTGCAAAGGGCCGCGCGGGCTGGGTAACGTTGGCGAGGGTGTTTCTGCTAACCGCAGAAGTAACATCGGGGACCCCCGGGGTGCGCGGGCTGGTGCGTGGCGCAGGCGTACTGGCTGGGTAAGGCCCCCGCTGGGGCGGCCGTCTGTGGGGTCCACGATGCGTAGGAGGGATGGGCCACGTGGCTGGGGTGGGGGTAGGCCTGACTGTTGCGCGAGGCGACCATCATAGAGAGCGCTAGCTTCTTTGTCTCAGCTAGATCGAGCATGGCCCCTTCTAACAGTCTTTGGTGTATGAGGTCCGACCCAATCCCCGTAACGAACGCGTCCCGCATAATGAGGTTCGAATGTTCAGTGGCCGTAACGTCCTGACAGTCACAGTCCCGGACGAGTGGGATTAGGGCCCGCCAGAAGTCTTCTATGGACTCACCAGGGAGTTGAGAGGGAGTAGCGAGTACGTGCCCGGTGAAGAGCGTTTTCGTCTTCTGTGCGTAGTTTTCTTTGAGAAGCGCCATGGCGTTGGCGTAGTTCGGGGCGTCCTGGATCAGCGGAAACACGTTGGAGCTCAACCTTGAGTACAGGATCTGTATCTTCTGGGCCTCCGAGACAGGGGTGGTCGCTGAGTTGATGTGCGCCTCGAAGCAAGCTGACCAGTGATTAAAGTCCTTTTTGGCGTCGCTTGATTGCGGATCCAGCTGCAGGCGATCTGGCTTGATACGGAGGACCACCTTTTAGAAAATCTTAGAGCAACAAATTGGGGCCGATCAATTGAACAAAGACTAGAGTTGGATACAACTGAGGCTTTATTGCTCTAAGATGTGTGGCCTCACACAGCAGCTGGTGAAATGGCTGCTGAATGGAGGACACGCATATTTATGCTCCGCCTACTGGGCAGAGCCAGCAGGCAGGGACTACCAGCGAACCTGTAGTACAGGTCCGACCTTACATCACCTAATACAGGTGTAACAGTGGTTTACCACAGACACACAGGAACTGATAGTAGGGGGGACTGGAACTTGGTGCAGGAGCCAAGGTTGGACAGGTCACGGCCGCGCTTGCTGGTCCCGTCAGACGGGGCGAAGGCGCTGGCTGGGCTAATGGTGGAAATGGGAGGGGTGGACCCTTGAAGGTTTCTGCACCCGAGGGAGTGGGAGTCCTCGTTTTTCTCAGGGGTCCAGCAGGTGTACCCGCAGATTGAATTTTTCATGGTGGGGAAGGCGCTGCTAGCTGGGGTTAAAGGGTCGGAGTACTCGGCAATTGCAATATTAGATCATGCTCCATAAGACCATAAGACATAGGAGCAGAATTAGGCCACTCGGTCCATCAAGTCTGGTCCGTCATTCAATCATGGCTGATATTTTCTCATCCCCATTCTCCTGCCTTCTCTCCATAACCCCCGATATCCCCTTATTAATCAAGAACCTATCTATCTCTGTCTTAAAGACACTCAGTGATTTGACCTCCACAGCCTTCTGCGGCAAATAGTTCCACAGATTCACCACCGTCTGGCTGAAGGAATTCCTCCTCATCTCTGTTTTGAAGGATCATCCCTTTAGTCTGAGATGGTGTCCTCTGGTTCTAGTTTCTCCTACAAGTGGAAACATCCTCTCCACATCCACGCTATCCAGGCCTTGCAGTATCCTGTAAGTTTCAATAAGATCCCCCCCCTCATCCTTCTAAACTCCAACGAGTACAGACCCAGAGTCCTCAACCGTTCCTCATACGACAAGCTCTTTATTCCAGGGATCATTCTTCTTGTGAACCTCCTCTGGACCCTTTCCAAGGCCACAAGTCCTCCCTCAGATACGGGGCCCAAAACTGCTCATAGCACTCCAAATAGGGTCTGACCAGAGCATTATATAACCTCAGAAGTACATCCCTGGTCTTGTATTCTAGCCCTCTCAACATGAATGCTAACATGCAGTTGCCTTCCAAAATGCCGACTGAACCTGCACGTTAACCTTAAGAGAATCGTGAACAAGGACTCCCAAGTCCCTTTGTGTTTCTGATTTCCTAAGCATGTCCCCATTTAGAAAATAGTCTATGCCTAAATTACTCTTTCCAAAGTGCATAACCTCACATTTTTCCACATTGTATTTCATTTGCCACTTCATTGCCCACTCTCCTAGCTTGTCCAAATCCTTCTGCAGCCCCCTTGCTTCCTGACTAGTATCTGTCCTTCTACAGATCTTTGTATCATCTGCAAACTAAGCAACAGTGCCTTCAGTTCCTTCTTCCAGATCATTAATGTATATTGTGAAATGTTGTGGTTCCAGTGCAGACCCCTGAGGCACACCACTGGTCACCAGTTGCCATCCTGTAAAATACCCTTTTATTACCGCTCTCTGCTTTCTGCCAGTCAGCCAATCCTTTATCCATGCCAGTATCTTATCCTTAACACCATGGGCGCTTAACTTATTCAACAGGTGAGGACTCCCAGTGGCAACTATGAGGGAGTAGGTCGCACATTTGGTGGCTCCCGTTTCGGTCGGACTTTTGGACCTTTTCCCCCGACTTTTTTGCTCTTTTGAGCGCGGAACTGGAAAGCAATAGTACTCAGGCACAGGACCCATACAGAATTGTATGGACCTAAGAAGCCGGAGGGACCGTAAACAGCTGAAGAAGTGGTCGAGTAAGGGCACAGTGGAGGCTGTGAGAGAGACCAGTTGGTTGGTGTTCAGAGCAAGGCGTCGACAGCCCAGCCCACAATGGAACAGCTGCTGCAGACTATGCAGGAGGGCTTTTTGGCTCTGAAGCGTGACAACTTGGAGCCGCTACAGAAGTCGATTGACCGGATGGGGAAAAGGCTGGATGATCAGGCTGAGAAGCTCCAGCAGTTGAAGAAGTCAGTGGAGGAGCAGGCTGACTTTCAAACGGTGGCGGATGTGGAGATTCGGAGGCTGAGGGACCAGCAAAAAGTGCTCCTGGAAAGGCTGGAGGACCTGGACAACAGATCTTGCCGGCAGAACATGAGAATCGTGGGCCTCCCGGAGGGGGCAGAGGGACTAGATGCTGCCGCATATGTGGAGGGTCTGTTTCAGAATTGCTGGGAAATTAGGTGTTCCCGCCCCGCCGGTTGGTGGATAGGGCACATAGAGTGCAGGTGAGGTAGCCGCGATGAAGGGGTCCTCCATGAGCGATGGTGGTTCGCTTTCACAGGTACCTGGACAAGGAACGGGTGCTGCAATGGCAAAGAGAACATGAAGCTGTACTTGGGACAATACCACCCTGCGTGTTTACCAAGATTTGAGTGATGAGGTGGCCAGGAGGAGGGGAGGCGACAGGCAGGTAAAGGAGATACTGTATAAAAACAAGGTGAAATTCGGGCTGCTTTTTCTGGCACGACTGTGGGTTACTTTGAGGGTCAGCACCACTATTTCGAGGAACTCGAAGAGGCGATGGACTTCGTTAAGAAGCAAGGGATGGCCCTGAGCTGAGAACGTTTGGACTCATGTTCGAACTTTTAAGTATATGCGGTGTCTCTCCCGTTTGGAAAATTACCTGCATGTTTGGGTCCATTTCTGTCGTTTCTTTTTTTGACCTTTTTAGGGGGTTGGAAGGTGGTAGGGATGTGGTTTTTTTGCGTGCTTTTTGCGTGGTTTACCTGAATGTTTCCTGTTTGGGCTCTTTGATTAGTTGGAGTTTGTCTGGGGGGAAAATAATAACGAAAACAGTTAAAAGGGTTGAGTTAAATGGGTGCTTCAGGGGAACTTTGTGCAATCTTTTTCTGTGTCTGTATGGGAAGGACTGAGAGTGCCTGTTATTTCTTATCTCGTTTTTCTTTCTTGTTTAACTTGAATTGTGCCATTGTGGGGGTTGTTTATGACTTGTATAGAGTGTTTGCTTAAGTAGGGCTGATCTGGGGAAGTGGTATGGATGGGTCGGGGGAGGGGTGACTGGGAACAATGGGTGGGAGATGTGCTGGCGCCGAGGCTGAGAGCCCCAGGCTAGTTGAGTGGGACTAGTCAACGGTAGCCGAGGTGGGGTGTGTACATATAGTTAGATTAGAGCAGGGGTTAGGTGATAGGATGGTGTTGCTAGGGGGGAGGGGGGGGGGAGTTGTTCTGCTGACGGGGATGGAAACTGGGCATGGCAATAGCGAGGAGGTCATGGGTGGAGCCGGTCAGGAGGCGGGCCAGATGAAGCGCGACACATGGCTGCGGGGCTGGCCAAGGAAAGGGGATGGCTGAACGGCAAAGGGGGGGAGCGAAGTGCCCCCCAACCAGGCTGATCACCTGGAATGTTAGAGAGCTAAATGGGCCAGTGAAGAGGGCACGTGTGTTTACGCATCTGCGGGTTCTGAAGGCGGACATAGTCTTGCCACAGGAGACGCACCTGAAAGTGGCAGAACAGTTTAGGTTAAGGAAGGGCTGGGTCAGTCAGGTCTTTCATTCGGGGCTTGATTCTAAGACGAGGGGGGGTTGCGATCCTGATTAATAAAAGGGTACAATTTGAGGCGGAGGGCACAGTCGTGGATGGGGGTGGCAGGTTCGTTATGGTGAGGGGTAAGCTCGAGGGGGTTAGAGTTGTCCTGGTCAGTGTGTATGCCCCTAATTGGTACGATGTGGATTTTATTAGGAGGATGCTAGGGAAGATCCCCGACTTGGACTCGCGTAAGCGGGGATTTAATACAGTCCTGGACCCGAACCTGGACCGGTCATGTTCAAGTACGGGCAGGTTGCCGGTGATGGCAAAGGAACTGAGAGGGTTCATGGAGCAAACGGGGGGAGCAGATCCGTGGAGATTTAGCCGGCTGACGGCAAGGGAGTTCTCGTACTACTCCCACGTCCACAAAGTGTATTCCCGAATTGACTACTTTGTTGTGAGAAGGGACCTCCTGGCCGGAATGGTGGGGGCAGAATATTCGGCAATTGCCATATCGGACCATGCTCCGCACTGGGTAGACCAGCAGTTTTGTAAGGACAGCTTTCAGCGCCCACCATGGAGGCTGGAAGTTGGACTACTCGCGGACGAGGCGGTGTGTGAGAGGCTGAGGAAATGCATGCAGAATTACTTGCAGGTGAACGATACTGGAGAAGTCTCGGCAGCGGAGCTCTGGGAGGCCCTGAAGGCAATGATGAGAAGGGAGCTGATTTTTATCCCGGCGTACAGGGACAGGACAGATAGGGCAGAGACGGACCAACTGATTAAGGAAATTCTACGGACGGACAGGGGTTACGCGGAATCCCTGAGGCCAGAGTTATTCAGGAAACGACAGAGGCTGCAGGGCGAATTTGGGGTGCTGACTACAGCCGGACGGGTATCCGGTGAGTTTTACAAAAAATTTGCCGGGATAGTGGGGCCGGTGCTGGTCAAGGTCTTTAACGAGACAAGAGGCAGAGAGAGTTTACCTCCGATGATGTCGCAGGCCAGCATCTCGCTCATTTGGAAACGGGCTAAGGACCCGGAGGCTTGTGGGTCGTACAGGCCGATCTCTTTGATCAACATAGACGCCAAGTTACTGGCCAAGATTTTGGTGACCAGAATTGAGGACTGTGTACCGGATGCAATTGTGGAGGACCTAACCGAGTTTGGAAAGGGGAGGCAGCTGGTGGCCAACCTAAGAAGGCTGCTCAACGTGATTATGATGCCCCCGGAGAGTAGGGAGATAGAGATAGTGGTAGCCATGGATGCTGAAAAGGCTTTTGACCGGGTCAAGTGGGATTATCTGTGGGAGGTACTAGGACGGTTCGGGTTCGGGGCGGAGTTCATCGACTGGGTTAGGCTATTGTATCAGGCCCCGGAGGCGAGTGTAAGGACGAACAGGACGACATCGGACTACTTTAGACTGCACCGTGGGACAAGACAGGGCTGCCCTCTCTCCCCACTGCTGTTTGTGCTGCCCATAGAGCCGCTGCCAATTGCACTGAGAGCTTCTAGGGGCTGGAAAGGGGTGGTCCGGGTGGGAGTGGAACATAGAGTTATCGGACCCAATGGTGGGGATGGGACGGTATTATGGCAACCCTGAGGGAATTTGCCGGTTCTCCGAATACAAACTGAACATGGCTAAGAGCGAGTTGTTTGTAATTCAGGCGAGGGGGCAGGGGAGTAGGCTGAAGGGGTTGCCGTTCAGGCTAGTGGGGGAAGAGTTTCTGATATTTGGGGATTCAGGTGGCAGGGGACTGGGGCAAGTTGCCTGAGCTCAACCTGTCCCGACTGGTGGAACGAGGGAGGGAGGAGGTCCAGAGGTGGGATGCACTCCCACTGTCATTGGCGGGGAGGGTGCAGACTATTAAGATGACGATTCTCCCGCGGTTTTTGTTTGTTTTTCAGTGTTTCCCCATCTTTATCCCGCGGTCCTTCTTTAAGAGGCTGAATAAAATTATTCTGAGATTTGTATGGGCAGGGAAGTCCCCGTGGGTGAAGAGGGTGATGCTTGAAAGGAACAGTGGAGAAGGGGGGCTGGCGTTGCCGAACTTCAGCAACTATTACTGGGCGGCCAACATAGCGATGATAAGGAAATGGATGGTGGGTGCGGGGTCGGTTTGGGAGCGATGGAGGCTGCTTCGTGCAGGGGCACTAGCTTAGCAGCCCTGGTCACGGCGCCTCTGCCGCTTACGCCGGCACGGTACTCCACCAGCCCAATAGTGGTGGCGGCTCTTCGGATCTGGGGCTGGTGGAGGAGGCATGTAGGGGAGGTAAGAACACCGGTGTGGACTCCAATCTGCGGCAACCACCGATTTGCCCCGGGGAACATGGACGGGGGGTATCGACTGTGGAGGAGGGTGGGGATTGTGAGGATGGGGGATCTGTTCCTGGAAGGGAGCTTTCCAAGCATGAGGGCGCTGGAGGAGAAGTTTGGGCTGGCGAGAGGGAACGACTTTAGATACTTACAGGTGCGGGATTTTGTATGCAGACTGGTGCCGTCCTTTCCACGTCTCCCGCCGAAGGGGAGGCAGGGCAGGGTAGTTTCTAGGGGAGAGGTGGGAGAGGGTAGAGTCTCAGGCGTCTACAGGGAGCTAATGAGAGCTGAGGATACGCAGACCAAGCACCTGAAGCTTAAATGGGAAGAGGAGCTCGGGGGGGTGGGGGGAAATGGAGGTCGGTGTCTGGGCAGAAGCCCTGAGCAGAGTAAACATGACCGCAACATGCGCCAGGCTCAGTCTGATCCAGTTTATGGTCATGCACCGGGCCCACATGACGGTGGCCCGGATGTGCAAACTCTTCGGGCTGGAGGACAAGTGTGCTAGATGCGCTGGAGGGCCGGCTACCATATACACATGTTCTGGTCGTGCCCTAAACTCAGGGTGTATTGGCAGGGATTCGCAGATGTCATGTCCCGGGTATTGAAAACTGGGGTGGTAATGGGCCCTGAGGTGGTTACCTTTGGGGTTTCGGAGGACCCAGGAGTCCAGGAAGAGAGAGGGAGGCCGACGTTCTGGCCTTTGCTTCCCTGATAGCCCGGCGACGAATACTGTTAGCATGGAGGGACTCAAAGCCCCCGAGGGCTGAGGTATGGCTATCGGACATGGCGAGCTTTCTTGGCCTAGAGAATGTCAAGTTTGCCTTGAGAGGTTCGCTACTAGGGTTCGCCCGAAGGTGGCAGCCATTTATTGACTTCTTCGCTGAGGAGTAAGCGTCAGCGGGGGGGGGGCGAGGGTAGAGTAGAGTAGAGTAGGGGAATATTGAGGCAGGTCTTTGCGTGAACAGAGCCGTGGTTTGCACTATGTTTAATTTGTGTCTTGACTTCTTTTTTTTATACTGTACAATGTATATGCCTAAAATACCTCAATAAAATTGTTTGTTGAAAAAAAACCTTATTTACCGGGTCTCCTATTCGGCACCTTCTCAAAGGCCTTCTGGAAATCTAAATAAATCATGTCCACTGGTTCTCCTTTGCCTAACTTCCTTGTTACCTCCTCAAAGAACTCTAAACAGATTTGTCAGACATGACCTCCCTTTGACAAAGCCGTGCTGACTCAGTCCTATTTTACCATGCACTTCCAAGTACTTTGCCATCTCATCTTTAATAACAGACTCTAAAATCTTACCAATGACCAAAGCCAGGCTAACCAGTCTATAATTTCCCATCTTCTGCCTCCCTCCCTTCTTAAACAGTGGTGTTACATTAGCCACTTTCTAGTCCTCTGGGACCGTTCCTGCCTCCAGTGATTCCTGAAAGATCACCACCAATACCTCCACAATTTCCTCAGCTATCTCTTTTAGGACCCTGGGGTGTAGTCCATCCGATCCAGGTGATTTGTCCACCTTCAGACCTTTCAGTTTCCCTAGAACCTTCTCCTCAGTGATGGCCACTGCGCTCACCTCTGCCCCCTAGTTCTCCTGGAGCTCTGCCATCACACTAGTGTCTTCCACCATGAAGACTGATGCAAAGTAACTATTCAGTTTGTCTGTCATTTCTTTGTTTCCTATTATTACTTCTTCAGCCAAGTTTTCTAGTGGTCCAATGTCTATTTTTGCCTCTCTCTCTTTCACTCATATTTCATCTTCTCTCCCCTTATTGCTTTTTTAGTTGTCCTCTACTCGCTTTTAAATGATTCCCAACCTCTCGCTTCCCACTAATCCTTGCCACCTTGTCTGCTTTTTCTTTTGCTTTTATGCTCCGCATTGGGTGGATATGGTACTGGATAAGGGGGTGGTACAGAGAGCAGGGTGGAGGTTAGATGTGGGACTGTTGGGGGACCGAGGGTTCTGTGACAAAATTGAAAAAGTAATCGAGGAATATGTAGGTTTTAACTGCATGGGGGAGGTGTCTAAGGCGATTGGCTGGGAGGCTTTTAAGGCAGTGGTGAGGGGTGAGGTGATCTCGTTCAAGGCTCTATCCCGCAAGTGATAGACAAAGAGGAGAGGCTGGAGCGTCAGAGGGTAATAGATGAGATTCTGGAGGTAGATAGGAAGGATGCAGAAGGTGAGGACCCAGTGGAGTTGGAAAAGAGGGAGGAACTCCAGGCGAGCTTTGACCGACTATCTACCAGGAAGGCGGTACACAAGGGGTGCGTGTATGAGCATGGAGAGAAGGTATGTTGGTGGGTCAGCTCTGGAGGGAGGCTGCGGTAAGGGAAATTGTCCAGGTACGGGACAGGACAGGGAAGTTGATGGTAACTCCAGATCAGATTAACAAGGTCTTTAAGGAATTCTATGAGGGGTTGTACAGGTCAGAGCCACCTGGGAGAGGCAGGAATTTCTAGGTGGGCTGGAGTACCCGAGGTTAGGAGAGGGGGACAGGGCTACATTAGAAGGGGCGATAGTGGAGCAAGAGATAAAAGATGCGACTGGGAGGATGCAGTCAGGGAAGGTGGCAGGGCTGGATGGGTTTCCGGTGGAATATTATAAAAAATTCAAAGATAACCTGGTACCGCTGATGATGGGGGTATCTGAAGAGGCGATAGGGAAGGGGGTGTTACCATAAACTTTGGGGCAGGCATCGATTTCCCTGTTACTTAAGAAAGATTAGGAGCTGACGGATATAGGCCCATATCACTTTTAAACGTGGGCGCAAAGATATTGACGAAGGAACTGACAGGGAGGCTAGAGGAGTGCCTCCCGCAGGTGATAGGTGAAGATCAGACGGGGTTTGTGAGAGGGAGGCAGCTCTTTTCGAACATTACGAGGGTATTGAACGTGGTTATGGTACCGCGGAGGGGAAGGAAACAAAGGTGATTGTGGCAGTGGACGCCGAAAAAGCGTTTGACCGGATAGAATGGGGGTACTTGGTGGCAGTTCTGGAGCGGTTTGGGATTGGACCAGGATTTTTGGACTAGGTAAAGCTACTGTATAAAGGAGCCGAGGCCAAGTGTCTGCACAAACAACATCAGCTCAGAATACTTTCCTCTCCACCGTGGGACTAGGCAGGGAGGTCCTATGTCCCCCCTGCTGTTTGCACTCGCGATTGAGCCATTGACCATCGTGTTAAGAAGTTCGGGGGTATGGAAAGGGATAGTGCGGGGGGGAGGGGATAGAGCATAGAGTGTCCTTATATGCCGATGACTTGTTATTATATGTGTCGGAACCGAGTGTGTCAATAGGGGGAATACTGGAGCTGCTTTGGGTGTTTGGGTCTTTCGCGGGGTACAAATTAAATCTAGACAAGAGTGAATATTTTGTGGTGTCTCGGCTGGGGGTAGGGGCAGGGGTGAGGGGGGTTGCCATTCCGTAGGGCAGGGACTCACTTTAGATACCTGGAGGTGCAGGTTGCTCGGGATTGGGGGGGGGCTCCGCAGGTACAACATTTCTACTTTGATGGGGAGGGTGAAAGCTGATCTGGCAAGGTGGGATGGTCTCCCTTTGTCACTGGTGGGCCGGGTACAGGTGGTTAAAATGAATGTGTTGCTGCGATTCTTGTTTATTTTCCAATGCCTACCGATTGTCCTGATGAAGGCATCTTTTAGAGAGATTCAAGGGATGACTACCTCGTTCATATGGGGAGGGAAGGTGGCCAGAATTAAAAAGGTGCTACTACAGAGAGGAAGGCAGGCAGGGGGTTTGGGTCTTCTGAACCTGATGTATTATTACTGGGCGGCGAATGTGGAGAAGGTACGGAGCTGGGTCAGAGGGGTAGACTCCCAATGGGTCAGAATGGAGGAGAGTTTGTGTAGGGGGTCAGGATTGAAGATGCTAGCAACAGTGCAACTCCCGACGGCCCCGGGTAGATAGTCAGGGAGTCCGGTAGTAATAGCTTCGTTGAGAATTTGGCGGTAGTTTCGCCAGCACTTCGGGTTGGGGCAGGGTCAAGAAAAATGCCGATTCTGGGGAACCGTAGATTTGTGCCAGGGAAATGGGATGGAAATTTTCAGAGATGGGAGGAGTACGGAATTAAGACACTAAAAGATTTGTTTCTCGGCGGTCGGTTTACAGGATTGAAGGAGCTGAGAGCGAAGTATGGGCTGGAGCAGGGGGAAATATTTAGATATATGTAGGTTTGAGACTTTGTCAGAAAGGAGATACAGAGCTTCCCAGTAGAGCCGGCTTCCACATTGCTGGAGTAGGTGCTGATGACAGGGGACTGGAGAAGGGGGTAGTATCAGTGGTTTAGTGGGCTATTTTGGAAGAGGAGAAGGCACTGCTGGAAGGGATCAAGGCAAAGTGTGAGGAAGAGTTGGGAGCGGTTATGGAGGAGGGGTTCTGGTGTGAGGTGCTCCAGAGGGTGAACGCCTCCACCTCGTGTTCGAAGTTGGGGCTGATACAGCTGAAGGTTGTATATATAGCACACCTTACAAGAGCGAGGATGAGCCGGCTCTTTGAAGGGGTAGAAGATGTGTGTGAACGTTGCGGGGGGGGGGGGGCAAACCACGTTTATATGTTTTGTTCCTTTTCCGAAGCTGGAGGGTTACTGGTAGGAGGTTTTTAGGGTAATCTCTAAAGTGGTGCACGTGAAACTGGACCCGGGCCCTCGGGAGGCCATATCCGGGGTGTCATACCAGCCGGGGTTGGAAACGGGTGCGGAGACAGATGTTGTAGCCTTCGCCTCATTGATCGTCTGAAAGCGGATCCTGTTCGGGTGGAGATCAACATCTCCACCCTGTGTCCTGGTGTGGCGGGGGGGGGGACCTGCTGGAATTCTGGACTCTTGAGAAGGTCAAATTTGAACAGAGGGGAAGGATGGAGGGATTCTACAATTCATGGGCGTTATTCATTATGCACTTTCGAGAATTGGATTACATTGAACATTATGGGGAGGGAGGGCTGGGAGGGTTGGGGGAGAGGGGCTGTATGTGTCACTGGTGACAATGGGTGATTCCGGATTCCTTTTTGTCATTTGTTTATGTTAACATGCGGGCTAATGTTTGGTGGTTTGGTGAGAGGATGCCCAATTCTCCGCTCCTGTGCCGAGTGCAATTGTGGCGCAGGGGCTCGGAGAATCCCGGCCAGGAAGTTATGTTCAGCTTATCCAGAACATTGGTTTGGGAAATGGGAAAAAAGTATCCCATTGATGGAAGGAATGAGAGCAAGAGTGCTCCAATTTAAATTAATTGGGAAAAGAAGTAATGGTAACGTGAAGAAAAACTTTTTACCATAAGGTATTTATATTTGAATTGAACACTTTCATCTCTCCAGAATCATGGGCGAAATTCTCCGTTATCGGCGGAAACTCCGCCGATCGGCGCACAAAACGGCGCAAATCCCACTTGCGTCACGTCATAAAAATGGGCCGATAGTCTGCGGCCCGAAATGGGCTAGCAGCGACGTAACGGGATCCGCGCTTGCGCAGTGGTTCACGCCGTGCAGCATCATACGCGCTGCACGGCGTGACGGCTCATAAGGCCGCGCAGCTCCCCCCCACCCGACCGGAACAGCCGACCGCAACACCCGACTTGATGGCTGGCCGTCGCTCAGCCCCAAGGTTCGAGTCACGCGATGTGGAGGCGCTCCTGGATGCGGTGGAGCAGAGGAGGGACGCCCTGTATCCCGGGCACGGCCGCAGAGTTGCCCCACGCCACAGCCGGCGTCTGTGGAGGGAGGTGGCAGAGGCCGTCACCGCTGTGGCCCTAACACCACGGACAGGCACCCAGTGCCACAAGAAGGTGAACGACCTCGTCAGAGCAGGCAGGGTGAGCGTCCCCCATATCCCCCATATCCCCTCTCCCCCAAATCCCCCCCTCCCCCATATCCCCCCTCCCCCATATCCCCCCTCCCCCATATCCCCCATATCCCCCCTCCCCCATATCCCCCCCCTCCCCCATATCCCCCATATCCCCCATATCCCCCCTCCCCCATATCCCCCATATTCCCCCCTCCCCCATATCCCCCCTCCCCCATATCCCCCATATCCCCCCTCCCCCATATCCCCCCCTCCCCCATATCCCCCATATCCCCCCTCCCCCATATCCCCCCTCCCCCATATTCCCCATATCCCCATATCCCCCCTCCCACATATCCCCCCTCCCCCATATCCCCCATATCCCCCCTCCCCCATATCCCCCCTCCCCCATATCCCCCATATTCCCCCCTCCCCCATATCCCCCCTCCCCCATATCCCCCTCCCCCATATCCCCCATATTCCCCCCTTCCCCCATATCCCCCATATTCCCCATATCCCCCCCTCCCCATATCCCCCCTCCCCCATATCCCCCCTCCCCCATATCCCCCATATCCCCAAGTGAATCCAGCCCTAACCTTAACCTCTGCAATGCACGCGCAACCGATGGCGTGCATTCATATACCTGCCTAACACTGTTGCCTTTTAACCCTGCCACCACCCCCCCCCCCCCCCAGGAGAAGCGCGCACACAACAATAGGGAGCATGTGAGGACTGGAGGAGGGCCCGCTGATGAGAGGCCACTGACCGTACACGAGGAAAGGGCCCTGGAACTGGCTGGCAGACCTGAGGACCGGGAGGTTGCTGATGCAGAGGTCGGGGCCCCACGAGCAAGTGAGCCACCAACAGCCCGTCCCCATATCCCCCCTCCCCTATATCCCCCTCTCCCGTATCACCTGATCACTGCCTGATGTCTAACCATGCATGCTTCATTGTGTATCGCAGGACCAAACGTCCAGGCACCCATCCCCGCAGATGCAGACCGCCCGCAGGATGTCCCTCGGAGACCACGGGAGACGGAGAGACCCGCACCCTCCAGCATGCGACGCCCGCAGGATGCCCCTTGGAGACCACGGGAGACGGAGAGACCCGAACCCTCCAGCATGCGACGCCCGCAGGATGCCCCTCGGAGACCACGGGAGACGGAGAGACCCGAACCCTCCAGCATGCGACGCCCGCAGGATGCCCCTCGGAGACCACGGGAGACGGAGAGACCCGAACCCTCCAGCATGCGACGCCCGCAGGATGCCCCTCGGAGACCACGGGAGACGGAGAGACCC
This sequence comes from Scyliorhinus torazame, assembly GCF_047496885.1. Classification (NCBI taxonomy): domain Eukaryota; kingdom Metazoa; phylum Chordata; class Chondrichthyes; order Carcharhiniformes; family Scyliorhinidae; genus Scyliorhinus; species Scyliorhinus torazame. The sequence goes on along the minus strand of NC_092712.1, from coordinate 140,139,653 downwards.
GAACCCTCCAGCATGCGACGCCCGCAGGATGCCCCTCGGAGACCACGGGAGACGGAGAGACCCGAACCCTCCAGCATGCGACGGCCGCAGGATGCCCCTCGGAGACCACGGGAGACGGAGAGACCTGGAGCAACAGGGAGACGACACCCCCGTCACGTGCGGGAGCGACCACCCAGCGATGAGGGGGGCAGCCACAGGCCCCCGTCACATCCGAGCCAGGACACCACTACCCAGGACACCACTATCCAGGACACCACTATCCAGGACACCACTACCCAGGACACCACTATCCAGGACACCCCTACCCGGGACACCACTACCCGGGACACCACTACCCGGGACAGCACTACCCGGGACAGCACTACCCGGGACACCACTACCCAGGACACCCCTACCCGGGAAGACGAAATACCGGACAGTGACTCAGAGTGGATGGGTGGAGACGAACCCCCACCCCAAAGTGCCATGGACTCAGAGTGGGACGAAGAGCACGACACAACGCCACTGCTGTCACCAACACCCTCCACCATCGCAGAAACACTCACCACGGTTGGGCACTTTAGTGATGAGGCGTCTGGTACACTCACTGGTGCGCACAACACAGCCGTCCCGGTACAGCAGGTGGAGGTAGGAGCAGCAGAGGGACCGGGCGGTCGGAGGGCAGCCCAGGCCAAGCGAACATCTGCCGCCCAGATGGATCCCGGGTTCCTGCAGTTACCACACCCACACATAGATCCGATGCAACCACCGACACGGAGACGAGCGAATAGGGTGACGGGTGGCTTGCGGCGGCTGCGGTCGCAGGTGGAGGAGTCCACCCGCGTCCAGGAGCTGGGAGTGGTCCCGGTCATGCGTGCCACCCAGGCTGACACCGCACGGGTGGCGTCCGCGGTGGAGGCAATGGGTGCGACGGTGTCAGACATGGGGAACGGTTTGCGAGGCCTGGGGCCTTCCGTGCAGGCGGCGTCTGTGGCCCAGGAAATGGCTGCCCTCTCACAGGAGGCCATGAGCCAGTGCCAGCGCCAGATGGCAGAGGCGCTCAACGCCATAGCCCAGTCTCAGCAGGCCATGGCCCAGTCTCAGCAGGCCATAGCCCAGTCTCTGCAGGCCATGGCCCAGTCTCTGCAGGCCATGGCCCAGTCTCAGCAGGCCATCGCTGAGGGCATCGGCGCCAGTGGCCATGTGCGAGCTGGCGTCGCACTGTCGCAGACAGGGTTCGACAACCCCCTGGGCTCCATGGCTGCAAACCTGCAGACCCCTGTCGATACCAGCACGGGCGTCCAGGACTGGCAGCGCCAGATGTCGGGGGCGCGTGGGATGGCCAGTCCGTTCGCATCCCCCACCCATGTAGAGGCCTGGGGGCCATCGGGCACCCCGAGGGAGGAGGAGGTGGTGTGGTCCGTCCCAGCTCCCTCTGTAGGGGAGGTCCCGGTACACCGCGACACCTCGGACTCCCCCCCTTCCGTCCCAGGTGCATCGGGTGGGCAACGGGCAGGACAGGCTGGCAGCTCGCCATCCCAGTCGCCCGGGCCACAGCCTGGCCCCATCTAGGCCAGGACGCCCCAGGAAACGGCCGCCAAAGGGATCCAGTGTCAGAGGGCAGGAATCACAGGAGTCCACCTCCAGTTCTGCTGTACCGTCTGGGGAACCACGTAGACGTAGTCAAAGGGCCCGTAAGGCTAAACAATTAGACACTGAGTAAGTTGGCACGGGTGCAGGGCACAGATGAGTTTTAGGCGCTAGGGCACATGCATGAACTCCTTTGGTTATTAAAGTCAATGTTACACCTACTGAAGCTGCCTTTGTGCTCTGTCCAAAGTGTGCGGGGGTGTCATGTACGTTGAGCGCAAGTGTGTGTGTGAGGGGTGGTCTTACCTCAGCCCCAGGTGAGTCTGCCCCCTTCCCCCTGGGCCGCCATCAACATCCCCCGGGCAGAGGACGGGACCGTGCGCTGCAGTGTCACAGCCGCATGCAGGGATGGTCCGGGTGGATGGTGGTACTGTGGCCATGGGTCAGACATAGTCCAACGATGTAGAGCCAGGAGCTCATCGGAGGCGGGTTGTCATCATTCTCCATGGCCTGCGATAGACACGCGTCCACCCGCAACTGGGTGAGCCCGGCCCGTTGTGCCGCCGGTGGATCGGCAATTGGGAGTGGGGGGGGTGGTGTGCATGCGGGTGGGGTGTGTGGGGTTGGGGAGGGGGGTGAGGGTGCTGGGTGGGTGGATGGGTGGGGGGTGTGGGTGGTCGGCTGTTGTCATGGTGTGCGGTCTGTGGCCATACTACCCGATTCCCATGCCCATCTAGTCAGTGAAGCGGGCGGCTATCAGCCTGTCCCGTGCCCGCTGGGCCAGCCGGTAACGGTGGATAGCCACCCGTCTGTGTCTACCCCGTCTGCCCTGACCATTGCCCCCATCCCCCTCATCTGGGGAGGACTGGGCCTCTTCCTGCTGCTCCTCCACTCCGCCCTCCTCTGCCTGCGGCACATCGCCCCTCTGCTGGGCTATGTTGTGCAGGACGCAGCACACCACAATGATGCGGCCGACCCTATCTGACCGATACTGGAGGGCGCCCCCAGAGAGGTCCAGGCACCTGAAACGCATCTTCAGCACGCCAAAGCACCTCTCGATCACTCCCCTTGTCGCTACATGGGCATCATTGTAGCGGTTCTCCGCCTCATTGCGTGGCCTCCGTATAGGCGTCATCAGCCATGATCGCAATGGGTAGCCCCTGTCGCCCAGCAACCAGCCCCTCAGCCGGGGATGGCGTCCCTCGTACATGCCGGGGATGGATGACCGCGACAACACGAATGAGTCGTGTACACTGCCTGGGTGACGGGCGCAGACGTGCAGGATCATCATGCGGTGGTCGCAGACCACCTGTACGTTCATCGAATAGGTCCCCTTCCTATTAGTGAACACGGCCCTGTTATCTGCAGGTGGCCGCACGGCGACGTGCATCCCATCGATCGCGCCCTGGACCATGGGGAACCCGGCAATGGCAGAGAAGCCCACGGCCCGGGCATCTTGGCTGGCCCGGTCCACGGGGAAGCGGATGTAGCGGTGCGCCATGGCATAAAGGGCATCTGTCACTGCCCGGATGCACCGGTGCACCGATGTCTGCGATATGCCGGACAGGTCCCCACTCGGTGCCTGGAATGACCCCGTTGCATAAAAGTTCAGGGCCACCGTAACCTTGACGGACACGGGGAGAGGGTGTCCCCCGCCAGTGCCACGCGGTGACAGGTGTGCCAGCAGGTGGGAGATGTGTGCCACGGTTTCCCGGCTCATCCGGAGTCTCCTCCTGCATTCCCGGTCCGTGAGGTCCTGGTATGACTGCCGGGGCCGGTACACACGGGGCGCCCTCGGGTGCCTCCGTTGCCGTGGGGCCGCGACGTCCTCCTCCCCCTCCTCGTCCTGTCGGTCAGGTGTCCCTCCAGCCTGGGCGGCTGCCGCCTGCCCCTCTGCGGCAGTCTGCGCCGCCTCTCTGGCACGCTCCTCCTCCTCCTCCTCCTCCTCCTCCTCCTCATCCAGGGCAACATAGACATGAGCGGCTGCCACCACGGCGGCCAACATCGCTGGATGATCTGAAAACATGACGACCTGGTGGGGGGGAGGGGAACGATGACATGTCATCATTGCCCATATCCCCTCCTCCCCCCAGCCAGGTGGCATGGACCGCATGGGTCCAACTGTTGGAGGCTGGCACCTGGCCAGGTGGACCAACTCATTTGCCCTCCCATCACCCGCCCCGGCACGGACCCCCTCCCCAACCCCCAACCTCCACCCCGGCACGGACCCCCTCCCCAACCCCCAACCTCCACCCCGGCACGGACCCCCTCCCCAACCCCCAACCTCCACCCCGGCACGGACCCCCTCCCCAACCCCCAACCTCCACCCCGGCACGGACCCCCTCCCCAACCCCCAACCTCCACCCCGGCACGGACCCCCTCCCCAACCCCCAACCTCCACCCCGGCACGGACCCCCTCCCCAACCCCCAACCTCCACCCCGGCACGGACCCCCTCCCCAACCCCCAACCTCCACCCCGGCACGGACCCCCTCCCCAACCCCCAACCTCCACCCCGGCACGGACCCCCTCCCCAACCCCCAACCTCCACCCCGGCACGGACCCCCTCCCCAACCCCCAACCTCCACCCCGGCACGGACCCCCTCCCCAACCCCCAACCTCCACCCCGGCACGGACCCCCTCCCCAACCCCCAACCTCCACCCCGGCACGGACCCCCTCCCCAAACCCAACCTCCACCCCGGCACGGACCCCCTCCCCAACCCCCAACCTCCACCCCGGCACGGACCCCCTCCCCAACCTCCACCCCGGCACGGACCCCCTCCCCAACCCCCAACCTCCACCCCAGCACGGACCCCCTCCCCAACCTCCACCCCGGCACGGACCCCCTCCCCAACCCCCAACCTCCACCCCGGCACGGACCCCCTCCCCAACCCCCAACCTCCACCCCAGCACGGACGCCCTCCACAACCTCCACCCCGGCACGGACCCCCTCCCCAACCCCCAACCTCCACCCCGGCACGGACCCCCTCCCCAACCCCCAACCTCCACCCCGGCACGGACCCCCTCCCCAACCCCCAACCTCCACCCCGGCACGGACCCCCTCCCCAACCCCCAACCTCCACCCCGGCACGGACGCCCTCCACAACCCCCAACCTCCACCCCGGCACGGACCCCCTCCCGGCACTCCCCCGGAGCCCAGCCTACTCTAACCACCCCCCCCCCACCCCCCCCCCCCCCCGCCGCACACACACACAAGCCGAGACACACCTCTCCTCAGGCAATCAGTCTGCGGCCACGCCATTTCCTGCCCAGAGCCAACCCCCCAGGCCGTCACTCACCTCCTCGCTGGTCGGCGTGAGCCTGGAGCACCGGGTCACGCCGATGAAAAGGAGGTTTGATTGACGTCGACGTGAACGGTCATCACGTCGACGGGACTTCGGCCCATCCGGAAGGGAGAATATCGGCAGGCCGAAAATCGGCTGCCTTGCGCAGACCCGTGACATTCTCCGCGGCAGCGGCGCCATTAACGCCCCGCCGACTTTTCTCCCTTCGGAGACTTCGGCGGGGGCGGGGGCGGGATTCACGGCGGCCAACGGCCATTCTCCAACCCGGCGGGGGGTCGGAGAATGACGCCCCAGGCCTCAGACAAATAATTGATTGTACATAATTGTATTCAAAATAACCAAGGGCAACTTCTTAAAAGTGAGTTTGATTTTAGCTCACAATGTACCATGGCTTGTTAGGTGAATTGGGCATTCTGAATTCTGAATTCTCCAGGGCAGGCCAGCAGCACGGTTCAATTCCCGTACCAGCCTCCCCGAACAGGCGCCGGAATGTGGCGACTAGGGGCTTTTCACAGTAACTTCATTTGAAACCTACTTGTGACAATAAGCGATTTTCATTTCATTTCATTTCTCAGATTTCCACTCTCGGTTTAAAGTTAAGGAAGCAAAGTCCTGAACACTGAATGAGTCTGAAAGTCTGGTCTAATTCTCCCCAAAGGGAAGGAACAAATTTGGAATATAGGCATCCTCAATATAACTTTTGTTAAAAAGTTCCAGCCAGATTATAATAAGGGTTCTGGAATCTCTCCTCAATAATGTACCTCTTCACCAAATAATGTACAGAGATTGGGTTAACAAGCTAGTAATGTAGAAGGCTATGAGGGAAAATGTGAGGTCTAAGCTGTATAGAAATTTATTTGAAGAACCAAGCATGAAATTCGTATTGGGTGAGGTTGTCAGTCGTAACATTAATATGACTTAATAAAAATAAAAAACAATCTTATTTCTGTATTGAATCTAATTTTGAAACTTACCTTTCAATCCCTGAGTTAATAGAAGACTGTAGAGTTAGCGAGATACCCCTGACACAGTTAAGGAAGGATCATAACTGCCCTACTCTAAGAGCCTCACCTTTATTGAGAGACACTGAAGTGAATCCAGCGAATGTGAAAACCAAGGGTGAGATTCCAGTATTTATAGTGGGCGGCATTCTCTGTCAAGCGATGCCGGAATCGCGAAACGCGTTTGGGTGGAGATTCGCACGTGAGTTGAAAATCGTGGCTTGCGCCAGGCGCCCGACAGAATGTCATGTTCCGGTGCCTCAATAAAGGACATATCATTAACAGGCCTGACACGGAACACTCTGGGGCTTCTGTAATGCTCCGCCATCACCGGTAGGAATTACCAATGGCGTGTTTCACTTGTGGTTTCAAAAATGTGTAAACAGGCGCCGTGGTTGCTGAGGGAGAAACCAGGAGAAACATGTTCCCAGAGGTATGACTGTGGGATGCCGCTCCTGCCGCTAGCATGGCTGGCTGGGGGATGGCATCTGCCAGGCTGGGGGGGTGTAGCAGGGGATGACAGGGGGTGACCAAGGGCTGGACCGTGGCATCCGGGTGATGCCCGGTACGGTGTCTAGACGAGGACTGTCATTGTTGTGGCCTGCAAGGCAGGGATCTTGCTGCACATCACATTGACTGCCCACCGTGGCCCATGGCTGCGCAGTGTGACACCGGCTGTATGGATGCATCCCACCCCCAGCCCCTCAGTCCACCCCACCTCCAGCCCACCAAACCCCCCCCACCCAGCACAACAACCCACAACCAGACGCCACCCGCCAGCGGGCATCACACAGCCCAACCAAGGGGAGCGCCCATGTTAGCCTACTGAAGGGCACTGGACAGGGGACGCAGAGCGTACCCTTTGCATGGGTAGCGCCAGCCACCGGTACCCCTGCCGGCAGGGACAGGTGCTGGGTCCAGAGACCCTGGTTGTGCCAGGCATCAACGGGGCCAGGGGTGCCGTGCGGAGGGCAGAATGATGGGGGGAATGGCAGGGGTGTGTGTGGAGATGGAAAATGAGGGAGGGAATGAGAGGGAGATGCTGGTGTAGGGGCTGCAGTGCAGGCCATAGCCAATGTGTAGCCCATTGAACCTGGTTGGGCAGGGAGTTACGCACCATGCTAACATGTGTACCTTACATCCCCTGCAGGCAGTAGCCGACACAGCCCTGGGGGATGTGTTGTGGCTGTACCAGTAGGAGCTGCTCGGAGCCTGCATGAGCCTGCTCCAGAGGAACAGGAGCCAGCCAATGAGGATTGAGAGCCTGCTGTCCGACATGCCGAGGAGGAGGTGGGAAGGAGGCGCTGCATTCGGCCGTGTGTGTACTGGCAGCGCCTGTCCTTCGAGGACTGGCCGGACCGGGCGTGTCGTTGAAGACTTTGGCTGAGCAAGGGGACCATATGGCATATCTGCCAGAACATAGTGCACCTGGAACGCGGCGGCATGGGGGAGGACACCTACTCCCGATGGATGTCAAGGTGACGGTTGCTCTGAACTTTTACTCCACGGTGTCCTTCCAGGTGCTGAATCGGGGCCTGTCTGGGATCTTGCAGACCTCAGTGCTCAGGTGTTTCTGTGCCATCATGGAGGCCCTGTATGCCTGCTCGGCACAATATATCAACGTCAACGTGGACCGAGCCCACCAGGATGCCTAGGGCAGTGGGGTTTGATGGCATCTCCGGGATGCTCCCCTCCAGGTGGTGAAAGACAGGAGGCAGGTGCCCCTACAAGCCCCGGCACATGATGGGGCGGTCTTCACAAACGGAAAGGATTCCACTCGATGAACGTGCAGCTGGTGTGTGACCATGAGATGCACATCATGCACATTTGTGCTCAAAACCCGGGCAGCGTGCACGGCGCCTTCGACAGGTGCACTCGACCGTTCCCACACATACGAGACGAACCCCCGTTGAGAGATTAGCTCTTGGGTGACAGGGAGTATCCGCTGTGGTTATGGCTGGTGATGCCTATCCAGAGGCCACAGGCCGACGCAGAGACCCATTACAACGCCACCCTTGCTGCAACCAGGTTTGTGATTGAGCGGTGCATCAGCATCCTGGAGATGCAGTTCAGGAGTTAGACTGCTTTGGTGGGGCCCTCCAGTATAGTGCTTGGGGAGTCTCCCACATCGTGGTGGCCTGCTGCATCCTCCACATCGCGCAGTAGAGGGGTGACATGCTGGAAGAGGAGTACAAATGCCAGGCCTCGTCCGACAAGGAGGATGTGGGGGAGGGCCAGTATGTCTAAGGTATGGGGCCGGGGCAGGAACAGGAGGCTGCACAACTTATGTGCCCTGGCCAACGCGCACATGATGCAATAATCGCCTCCAGGTTCGCCGGCTAGGAGGCCTGGCCAGCAGCACAAACATCTCGTTCCATGCCCACAACCTCCCCTACCATCAGCCGACCACCGCCTCCCTTGTCCCCCCTCCCTGCACGAACCTCACCCCCACACCTGCAGCCCCCACCTTGATTCGTACCTGCCCCACTTAGGGCTGCATGCCCTGAGTTGGCAGTATCAGCAGGTCTGGTTCATGGGATGGTGGATGATGACCACCCGCTCTGCAATGAGCTCTGGTACTCCGCACCATTCGACAACATCTGACTCCTGCCCACTGTGGCACTTTCCATCGGCCACCTTGGTGACCTCAGCCTGTGAGCTGGCCATTCCAGCAGACGGTCCCACAGAACCCTTGGGGTGGCGGAGGTGGGTACGGGACGCGGGAGTGGGGAGGAGAGGGATGGGGAGTGGGGCCGGGTACCACGCAGATGGTGACCGTTGGCTGAACAGGGGGCCCTGGCCCATTCCCACTTCCAACGGCCGTCCATCTCTGCCCCCACCAGTCACCCCTCTGCAGCCAGTCCAGCCCAGCCCATCCCTCACACTCTTCTGGCAGAGCACCGACGGCGCTGTGGTGTTCTGGCACCCCCTCTGCGGGGGTCGCCTGCACGGACCCCATCACCTTCTCTTCCATCAGGGTGCCTGATGGCCCCTGGGCTTCTTGGGACGGGGGTGCAGCCAATGCGAGCTGTGAGGGCTCCCCCGCCACCTGGCGCTGCCAGTCCTAGAGGCCCGCTCTCATCTTGACAAGGGTCTCCATGCCCTCGGCCATGAAGCACAGTGACTGGGCCACCTCTCTCTGGGACTGTGCTAGGACCCTCTGGAACTAACTCAGGTCAGCCAGCTCTCGGGCAATGTCATCAATGCCCGCAGCCATGACTCCTTGGGACTGAGCTAAGCTCTGGGGTGGCGCTGAAATGTCCATGTGGCCCTGGTACTTAGCTGCCTGTGTCGAACAAGCCCTGTCCTATGCCTCAACCACCGCCCGCACAGAGTGCCCAAGGCCTTGGACATCCTCACATGTTCGCCCCAAGGCCATCACCGCGGACGCCACCCGTGCGGTGTTGGCCTGGGTGGCACACATTGCTGGAACTGCCGCCTGCCTCCTGACTCCTCCAACTACGCCAGAAGGTGCTGGATGGTTGCTGACACCCTCTCATGCAGTCCCTGGCTTTATGGCTGCATCTCTGCCCCATCAGAGGTTCCTATCACCACCTGAAGTAGTGCTGCATGTCCGATGTCGCCTTTGATTTGATTTGATTTATTATTGTCGCATGTATGAGTATACAGTGAAAAATATTGTTTCTTGCATGCTGTACAAACAATACATACCGTACATAGGGAAGGAAGGAGAGACAGCAGAATATAATGTTATAGTTATAGCAAGGTGTAGAGAAAAAATCAACTTAATATGAGGTAGGTCCATTCAAACATCTGATGGCAGTAGGGAAGAAGCTGTTCTTGAGTCAGTTGGTATGTGACCTCACACTTTGGTATCTTTTTCCTGATGGAAGAAGATGGAAGAGAGTATGTCCGGGGTGCGTGGGGTCCTTAATTATGCTGGTTGCCTTTCTGAGGCAGCGGGAATTATAGATAGAGTCAATGGATGGGAGGCTGGTTTGCGTGATGGACTGGGCTACATTCACAACCTTTTGTAGTTTCCTGCAGTTTTGGGCAGAGCAGGCTCCATACCAAGCTGTGATACAACCAGAAAGAATGCTTTCTATGGTGCATCTGTAGAAGTTGGTGAGGGTCGTAATTGACAAGCCAAACTTCCTTCGTCTTCTGAGAAAGTAGAGTCGTTGGTGGGCTTTCCTAACTATAGTGTCAGCATGGGGGGACCAAGACAGCCTGTTGGTGATCTGTACACCGAAAAACTTGAAGCTCTCGACCCTTTCTACTTCGTTCCCATTGATGAAGATGGGGCATGTTCTCCTCTACGCTTCCTGAAGTCGATGATAGTCTCCTTCGTTTTGTTGACATTGAGGGAGAGATTATTGTCATCGCACCAGTTCACCAGATTCTCTATCTCATTCCTGTACTCGGTCTCGTCATTGTTTGAAATCCGACCCACTACGGTGGTGTCATCAGCAAATTTGAAAATTGGTGTATAAAGGAGTATAGTAGGGGGCTGAGGACATAGCCTTGTGGGGCACCGGTGTTGAGGATGATCGTTGAGGAGGTGTTGTTGCCTATCTTTACTGATTGTGGCCTGTGGGTTAGAAAGTTCAGGATCAGTCGCAGAGGGAGGAGCCCAGGCCAAGGCCACGGAGTTTGGAGATGAGCTTCGTAGGAATGATGGTGTTGAAGGCTGAGCTGTAGTCGATTAAATAGGAGTCTGACATAGGTGTCTTTGTTATCTAGGTGTTCCAGCTTAGAGTACAGGGCCATGGAGATGGCATCTGCTGTGGACCTGTTGCAGCATTAGGCAAACTGTAGTGGATCAAGGCAATCTGGAAGGCTGGAGTTGATTTGTGCCATGACTAACCTTTCGAAGCACTTCATGATGATCGATATCAGAGCCACTGGACGATAGTCATTAAGGCACGCTGCTTGGCTTTTTTTTGGTACAGGGTTGATGGTCGTCTTCTTGAAGCAGTTAGGGACCACAGATTGTTGTAAAGAGAGGTTGAAGATGTCTGCGAATACCCCCGCCAGCTGATCTGGCAAGACCTGAGTGCTCGTCCGGGTACCCCATCCTGGCCAGTGGCTTTCCGTGGGTTGACCTTCGAAATGGCTGCTCTGACGTCTGCAGTGGTAATCTCAGATACAAGTTCATCCACGGCTTCTGGGGTGGAGGTCTCGCTCTCGCTGACCTCTTGCTCAAAGCGGGCATAGAATGCGTTGAGCTCATCAGGGAGGGGTGCGTTGGAGCCGACGATTTTACATGCCTTCATCTTGTAGCCTGTTATGTCTTGCAGACGACCGGGATCTGCCGCTGTCTTGCCGCTAGTATTGTCTTGGCCTCGTCTTCGGTATTGTCTTGGGGTTGTGGCCAGGGAGGGCCGACTCGAGAAAGGCCCATCTTGCCACCAGGTGATCCTGCAAAACACTAGACATGATGCACAGTTGGAGGACATGATGAGCGGTTGGATCCTGATTGGGGCGGCGTAGGGGTGGTGGGGTGGTGTCAGGGCAGTCGGTTGGCAGGGTGGTGGGTGCTTTGGGAGTGATGTGGGTGGTAGTGGGGTGGTAGGTGGTGTGTGGTTGGTGTGGGGTGGTGAGGGTTGAGCTACTGGTGCCATAGGAACAGCACAACTCAGCGGGGGCTCATTTGCCTGCCCATTGCCAACATCCGCCTCGATGACTGCCCTGTCTCTAGGCCCACCGACCAGTTTCAGTGCCCAGCACTCCATGGCAGTGAGGGGCCATAAGTCCAGCAGTCCCTCTCCGGTATTCTCTCTCTTCCCGTGTTTGTGCACGGCCTTCTCCTGGGGGTGGGGGACATGACAGAAAATACAAACTGTTAGATAGCCCGACGCAGTGGCACAGGGGCGGGCAGCTGGAGGCTTTTGTGGCCAGGGCATCCAGCCATGGCGGGCAGTATGGGTGCTGGCATGTAGTACAAGGTGAGGTGCGAGCATTCTGCCAGCGGGTGGCATTCAGTCATCTTCCATGTCGGGGTGGGGTGGGTTACGTGTGCGCAGGACGGAGGTTGGTGTCAGGGGCACAGTGCTGGCTACTCACTCTGGCAGCCCTGAGGAGGTTGTGCAGCTTCTTCAGGCACTGCGGCCGCTCCTGGCAGTGGGGCCCACAGCGCACACAACCTCTGCCACCTGTGCTCAGGCCTGGTGTACGGTGGTGGATGACAGCCTCCTTCCCACCATGGGGTACACGATGGCCCACCTATCCTCCACAGTGTCCAACACAGTCTCCAGCTCTGCATCCGCGAACTGGGGTGCCGATCTTCGTGCTGCCTCTTGTTGACTGGGATGAGTGTGTGTGGGGAGAGGTGTGCTAATATGCGGCCGCAGCTTGTCAGCCTCTGGAGTGGCAATCCCGACCCTGGCGAATCGGACACTGTTTGTCATTGGAATCGCTCAAGTTCCACTTGGCTCCGGTGCTAGCTCATTAATGATAGATGAATTGCTCTGGGACCGGCGCCATATTGTGGTTGTAAAAGTCCACTGATTGAGTCCCATCGTCAACACTTCACCTTTGAAACTAAGAATCCAGCGCACTGTTTTTTCAACTTATTTAGAAGTATGGCTGCTGTATCCTATTTCAAAGCAAGTTTGCTCCTGTAGTGTTCAATAGTCTCATTGTTCTGTGTTCAATAATGGTAGTCTGGTAACTGATCTCTGCTCACTGTGCTTGATTGTTCAAGCAGGAATGTGGACTGAGAGCAAAGTAATCAGACTTTGAAGTCAAACAGTTACTTGAAGCTGGAGCTGGGATAAAGATGACTGCAGACATTTTGCGACTGCAAGGATATTTTTAAATTGTTGCACACTTAGAAACTAGTTCCCTCTCTGCATTGCTTTGAGATATACATGATATACACCAGTCCCGTCCTTTGATTTCCAAGTATGTCACATACTTAGAATCTGAAAGCAATTGAGTTAGTTAAATTTTTCATAATTCCGCTGACTGTGATTTCAAGATATGTGACCTAGTCATGACCCAGTGGGCTGTGCTTTGGGCTTGGTCAGCTTGTCACAATTCAGTTGACTGTGGTTTCAGGCTATCAGCAGAAAACCATCTTATCAAGGGTTACCCTGTGGTAAATTCTCATGACTTTAGGAGTTATAGCTCACATGAAGTATGCTTAGGAAGATTAGGTAAACATTTACTTAGGGGCCCCAGTATTGGAAAGAAGAACTCTTTTAACCTTTTAAGCCCTCACAGGAAAATAAATTATTTTAACTTGTTAATCCCTCATGGCCAGATTCCGGAACCATAAGACTATAACATACAGGAGCAGAATTATATCATTCAGCCCATCGAGTCTGCTTCACCATTCGATCATGCCTGATATGTTTCTCATCCCCACTCTCCTGCCTTCTCCCTGTATCACAGAATCACAAAATAATACAGTGCAGGAGAGGCCCTTTGGCACATCGAGTCTGCACCGACGCATGAAAGACCTGCCTATCTATTCCCATTTATCATGGAATTTACCATGCAGAAGGAGGCCATTCGGCCCATCAGGTCTACACCGGCACCTGAAAGAGCACCCAACCTAAGCCCACACCTCCAGCTATCCCCTAACCCAGCAACCCCACCTAACGTTTGGACACTACGGGTCAGTTTAGTGTGACCAAACCACCTAACGCGCACATCTTTGGACTTGGAATTTGCCAGCACTTGGCCCAGAGCCTTGAATGTTATTAGGTGCCAAGTATTCATCCAGGTACTTTTTAAAGGATGTGAAACAACCCGCCTCTACCACCCTCCCAGGCAGTGCATTCCACACCGTCACCATCCTCTGGTAAAAATGTTTTTCCCCAAATCCCCCCTAAACCTCCTCCCCCTCACCTTGAACTTGTGTTCCCTCGTAACTGACCCTTCAACTGAGGGGAACATTTGGTCCCTATCCACCTTGTCCATCTCCCTCATAATCTTTTAAACCTACACCACATTAATCAAGAACCTATCTATCTCTGTCTTAAAGACACTCAGTGACTTGGCCTCCACAGCCTTCTGCAGCAATGAGTTCCACAGTTTAGTTGAAGAAATTCCCCCTCATCTTAGTTTTAAAGAATTATCCTCTTAGACTGAGGCTGTGCTCTCGGGTCTCTCCTACTGGTGGAAACATCTTCTCAATGTCCACTTTATCTAGACCTCTCGGTATTCAGTAAGTTTCAATAAGTTCCCAATCTATACTCCATCGAGTACAGACCCAGAATCCTCAACTGTTCCTCATATGACAAGCCCTTAATTCCCAGCATCATTCTTGTGGACTTCCTCTAAACCGCCTCCAAGGCCAGCACATCCTTCCTTAGAAACGGGGCCCAAAACTGCTCACAATATTCCAAATGGGGTCTGACCAGAGCCTTATATAGCTTCAGCAGTGTATCTCTGCTCTTTCATTCTAGAGCTCTCATAATAAATGCTACCATTACATTTGCCTTCCTAACTGCCAACTGAACCTACATGTTAACCATAAGAGAATTGTGAACTTTGACTCATAAGTCCCTTTGTGCTTCAGATTTCCAAAGCCTTTCCCCATTTAGACAATAGTCTATGCCTCCATTCCTCCTTCCAAAGTGCATAACCTCGCAATTTTTCATATTGTTTCCATCTGCCACTTTTTTGCCCACTCTCCTAGCCTGTCCAAGTCCTTCTCCATACATCAGCACTGCCTGTACTTCTACATAACTTTGTATCATCTGCAATCATAGCAACAATACCCTCAGTTCCTACTTCCAGATCATTAACGTTTATTGTGAATAGTTGTGGACCCAGCACTAACCACTGCGGAACACTGCCAGTCACCAGCTGCTACCCTGAAAAAGACCCCATTTATCCCGACTCTTGGCCTTCTGCCATTCAGCCAATCTTCTATCCATGCCAGTACCTTGTCCCTAACACCATGGGCTCTTAACATATTTAGCAGCCTCCTGTATGGCAGCTTGTCAAAGGCTTCTGGAAATTCAAACAGAACATGTCCACTGGCTCTCCTTTGTCTAACCTCTATGTTAGCTCCTCAAAGAATTCCAACAGATTTATCAGGCATGCTGACTCAGCCCTATTTTACCATGCACTCCAAGTATTCTGCAATCTCATCCTTAATAAAAGGACTCCAAAATCTTACCAACGCCCAAAGTCAGGCCACCTGCCTATAATTTCCCATCTTATGCCTCCCTCCCTTCTTAAACAGAGATGTTACATCAGTCATTTTGCAGTCCTTTCTGACCATTCTTGACTCCAGTGATTGCTGAAAGATCACCACCAATGCCTTCATAATCTCCTCAGCTATTTCCTTCAGAACCGTGGGGTGTAGTCCATCTGGTCCGGTTGATTCATCCACCTTCAGACCTTTTAAGCTTCCCCAAAATCTTCTCCTTAGTGATATCCACTACACTTACTTCTGCCCACATTCTTTTGATGTTCTGGTATGCCACTGATGTCTTCCATCGTGAGGACTGATGCAAAGTGTTCAGTTCCTCAGCCAGTTCCTTGTTCTCCATTACTACTTCTCAAGCTTCATTTTCCAGTGGTCCAATGTCCATTCTTGCCTCTCTCTTACCTTTTATATAATCGGGAAAAATAACCCCTGCAACCTTCTTTTATATTATTGGTGAGCTTGCACACTCATATTTCATCATCTTCCCCCTTATTGCTTTTTTAGTTGTCTTCTGCTTGCTTTTAAAGACTTCCCAATCCTCCGGCTTCCCACTAATCCTCACCACTTTGTATGCTTTTTCTTTTGCTTTTATGCTGTCCTTGACTTCCCTCATCAGCCATGGATGCCTTGTCCTCCCCTTAGCATGTTTACTCCTCCTTGGGATGAAATTCTGTTGTGCCTCCCGTATAGCTGCCAAAAACTCCCGCCACTGCTCTTCCACTGTCTTCCCTTCTAGGCTCCTTTTTCAGCTCTGGCCAGCTCCTCCCTCATGCCTTTGTAGTACCCCTTATTCAATTGTAATACCGTTACATCTGATTCCAGGTTCTACTCTCAAGCTGCAGGGTAAATTCTCGCATATTGTGGTCATTTCCCACTAAGGGTTCCTTCACCTTAAGTCCCCGAATTAAGCCTGCTTCATTACACATCACTAAATCCAGAATTGCCTGTTCCCTAGTGGGCTCCACAAGCTGCTCCAAATAAAATCTCATAGACATTCCAGAAATTCCTTTTCTTGGAATCCACGACCAATCTGATCTCCCCAGTCCACCTGCATATTGAAGTCCCCCATGATTATTGTAATATTGCCTTCTTTATATGATTTTATTTTATTTATTTATTTATTTTTTAAAAATGTATTTTATTACAAACATGTATCAAAGCAGGTTACAGAAAATAAACATCCCGGGAAATATACTTCCCAACATTCAACTGTACAGTCTGTACAGATTTTTCCCCTTTTTCACCCCCCCCCCTACTCCCCTCCCCCCACTGCCCACCCCCCTGCGACGAACAGCTCCTCTAACACAGTCACAAACATCCCCCACCTTTTTTCAAAACCCCCCCTGCTGAGCCCCTTAACTCATACTTTATCTTCTCCAACTGCAGGAAGTCGTACAGGTCGCCCAACCATGCTGTTATCCCCGCTGGCGATGCCGACCGCCACTCCAGCAAAATTCACCGCTATGCAATCAGAGAGGTGAAGGACACAACATCGGCCTTCCTCCTCTCCTTGGGCTCCGGCTTCTCTGAAACCCCAAATATCGGCACCAAAGGGTCCAGGTCCTCCCTCCTCCACTACCCTGGCGAAGTCCGTGAACACTCCCGTCCAGAACCTTTCCAATTTTCTGCAACTCCAAAACATGTGCGAGTGATTCGCTGGCCCTCGCCCATACCTCTCACACTCATCTGCTACTCCCTGAAAGAACCCACTCATTCTCACCCGTGTCATATGCACTCTGTGCATCACCTTAAACTGTATCAGGCTCATCCTTGCACAAGAGGTCCCGTTTACCCTTCACAGTGCCTCACTCCATACTCCCCAATTGATCTCCCCTCCCAACTCTGCTTCCCATTTCTCCTTGATCTTCACCACCCGCTCGCCTCCCTGCTCCCCCAGCCACTTATATATATCCCCAATTCTTCCCTCCCCTTCCACATCCGGATTTATGTGCGCCGAGTGAAATGTGTTGTTCTGCTTACAGTCCTTGAAGATCACTCCATACATGAATATATAGATCATACTGTAATAATAAATAATTGTAGAACATACTATAATACAGATGTAGGAAGAGGGTCTGTCGGGGAGAGATCGCACGCTCCGGTGCCAGCTTGGAAAAAAAAATTAAAATCCAGCTGCAAACTTTTGTTTTGTGCCCGATGTCAGCCAGAAAGAGCTAGTCTGATTCCCTTGTAATTGGCCCCCTTGGCTCGGTACCGGTGTTTGGAGAAATGCTCGATCAGCTCTCCGATCTCTTCAGTCCTGCTTCCCTGCCCAGGCCTGGTCAGGCTGACCTGCTGCCACATCGCACAGGCCTCACTCCACTCTCGATCTGCACAGCCTCCACTGGCCTCTGCCTATAATGTACCGCCGGGGGGCCCAGCCACCGCTGAACTAATCCTGACCTTCCCAGCAGCTCTCATCTCCCAGCAAGCCAGCTGCTTCCCGGGGAGCACAGGCCAAACGCCCGGCCTTCAGCTTCCTATGCCTTTTCAATCCCCCGATTTATTTTCTGCCCCACATCTTGACTACTCTAACACTCTGCTTTCTCTACTTGCAGGAGAAGAAAGTGTAGAACTGCTGGGAGAGGCAAAGAATCGAAGGAGGAGGGAAGGAAAAGGTGCCTACAATGCTAACCACCTTAATGGCCTTTGGCAATGCAAGTTCCTGGTACAGCCGGAAAGTGCCCTTGTTCCAGGAGGTGGCAGATATCAGCAATGATTTGCCATGGAAATCTTAGCCTCATGATATATTTGTGCTCACATCTGCTGAGGGAGCAAATCCTCTGCCTGTTGGCCCTGTGTTGGGAGTCCTGCCTTCTTGTGGCTGGATCTGTGAATGTATTCCCGCTGCTTTGACGAGTAACATGTGGGTGAGGAGAAAGCAACCGGTGCTGCTGTTGGTGTTTCTGATGCTGTTGGTGTTGCTGCTTCTCTTGCTCCTCATCAGAGGCCCAAAGTGTCGTGTTATTCACCCTAGGGTAACACGGACTGCAACAGGATGCAGATGAACTGTCAAGCATACACCAAACGTAGGCATTGGTTCAATACAATTTATTGAACTTCTGTAACAATGCACACACAGCTGGCTGTGGGTTGACACTCTACTACTCTAAGTGTACCAACTCTAGCTTACTAGACCAGGCTAGCTCTGATCCACGTGTAGAAGGTGCTGACTGATATATACACCCTGACTGTCACTACAGTTGTCACCAGTGGAAAGAGGTGGAGTGCTGATGCCTCATGTGTTTTATAGTTGGAAGCCCCCCTCTGGTGTTCTGTCTGGTGATTGGTTGTGTTCTGTCCTGTATGTTGATTGGCTAACCTGGGTATGTGTCACTGCCTGTTTTTACCTCATGATGTGCATGAGTGCATATTATGACACAAAGGAGAGCTGCATAAGCTGTCATGTTGAAGGCTGACAAGTGAAAACTGACAAGTTGACAAAGTGACAACTGAAAGTGCAGTTTAAGATGAGTGAAGGCCAAAACAGGTGAACTGACTTCTCCAAAGTTGGAAATCACCTGTTATACAGCAAGAGCACACGCTCAGAGATGCTGTAAGCGCCATCCTCTCACCTCGGCATGGATGTGGCCTGTCATGTACACTGTTTGAAGGTTTCCAAACTTTTCAGTTTCATTGAACAAACATTCCCTCCATTCTCTCATGTTGTGGACCCTAGAGAGTTATAATAAAAGCAAAGTTTTGCCAATGCTAGAATTTGAAATAAAAACTTACCAGCCCTGGCAGCATCTATGGAGAGAGAAACTGAGTTAATAGGCATGAACTACCCACTGAATTGCGCCCAAACAATGGCATGGCGTGGCTGGTATATGCTGGGAGATTTGCGAACGTGATCTTGTGAGACACTGCAATCTGAATCCCGCCCATTATGCAAGATCGCTATTTTGCAAGTCTGCATATCAAAGCGAGACAGCTAGTGTCACTCTAATGTGCACTCCCCTGACCACCCAGAGGTGTTGGGATCTAACCCCTTTACCATGGAGACCTTGGGTGAGTGCTGTTTAGTGCTGGACTCTACGAATGGGAACCAGATGAAATGGCACTTGTGGGTGTCTCCCAGGAGATCGGAGGCCCCCAGGTGCTTGCCCTCTGGGAAGGGTGGCATCCTGGTATTGTTGGTGGCACCTGGTCACCCTTGCAGTGCCACCTGGGTGCCAGCCTGATACTGTCAAGGTGTCTGGGTGCCACTAGCAGCTGGCAGGGTACTGCCAGATTGGAATTCCTGCGGTGGGGATTGGGAATTCCATATGCAAATGAGGTGGGTGCTAAGTTCCCAGGGAGACCTTATAGGTGAGTTGGAGGTTTGATGGGGTTCAGGATGTGTGTGTGTGTGTGTGTGGGGGGGGGGGGGGGGGGGGGGGCAGTCGAGAGATATGGATTCCATTTTTAAGGAACTTCCTGCACTGAGGAGTTCCGGGAGTTCCCCGTTGAGGTCCTGAATTGAAACAGAGTCCCGATAGATAACATGGTGTTTCTCAGCGCTGTGCGAGCTAGGAAACACACAGCTAAATGCACTCATCATGGGATTCTGTTCCAATTTGGTTAGATCACGCCCAACATTTCAAACTCGTATGATTCTTCTTCAGAAATAGAGGGCATGATTCTTTGGAAATATCTATAAGTAGTAGCGAACGGGAACTGCCACGAGCATCCTTGCACTGGGCACCACGAGGCCGGCAACGCTATTCAATGTTAATTCAACTTAACGAGGCCTCACGGGCTTCTCCCCACAAATGAAGACTCGCCAGCCAATTCGCCGGAACCACGATCTCCAACCCCACCGCTAACAAGATCGAGCAGAACGTAAAAAGCACTTACATAGCCAACCCCAGTAAGCTAGCAATCATGGCACCGAGAAGACTGACCCCAAGATTTAGTGGTGTAGACCTGACGAGGCCCCTAGATGCGGTTGAGGCCAGGAGGGATGTCCTGTTCCTCCTGTGGCCAACTAAAATGGATGCCTGCAAAGGTTAATGGGAATTATGGTCAGGTTGGGACACAGATGGTACACTGTGCATTGTGCAGAGGGAAACCAGACCTAACTGAAATTCACACCTGCTGAAGGTCAATCACCGATTTCTCCAGGACAATGGGACATAGATCGAAACATAGCAACGGTAGCAGACTTGGGAGTGCCTATTTACCTTATTTGGGAGTGCATACGTGCCTTGGACAATAGCAACTAGGACCCGCCCAGCCTTCGAGGTACCCGCCCCTAATTGGCATGAATCGGTTAGGGTGATCGAAACCCTATCGATTCATTGGATCCCGACTTGGTACCGCCCAAAAGAGCACGAAAGATCGGGGGATAAGAAGAGCTGAGGAACCAGTATACAGTCTGTTTTGGGACCTGCCTCTGCTCCGACCAACTGCAGCATATCGACCAGCCAAGTTCAAGGACCCGTGATCGCTGCCTGATGGATGAGCCGCAGCCGAGACAAACCTGAAGATTTCCAGCCAACACAAGTGAGGATCCAGATAAAAGCCTCGTCTAACCTGCAAAGAGCCAGTCACTTGGAAGTAAAGTAAAGCTCATTTTAGTTGTTAGGTGTAGTTTAATAAGTAGCCGGGTGTAGATTATTATGCATCGAACCAAGTCTGTGTTTAATAATAACCAATCATTGAACTAACATACTGGTTGCGTGGTCATTTGTCCAATACAAGGAACATACTCGCGTCTTGTGGTTCAAATAAAACAGCAACATCCCAGAGTCCTGGAAGGTGAGCCACAGGGCAGCCTGTCTGGGACAAGGTGACGGCGACTGTAAGCTCGGGGAGCATAACCAGGGGGACTGGCCTCATAAGAAGGTCAACTACCTACACCGGGCAGCATGGGTGAGTTGACACCAACATCCTCAATATCCTCCCGAGACCTTTCCATCCCTGTCATGTTCTGTAGACTGGCCGAAGTAAACGATGAACAACAGAACATCTAGTTTAAATAAATTATGAAACACTTGCATGATAATGATAACTAAGATAAATAAAATAATAAACTACTGACACGAATTAACTATTGTAGATCTACTGCAAAATACGTCTATCCATTAGCATGACCTACTCCCAACTCCCTAACCACAGGGTCACGTGGTGGGTTTACACTGCCAACCAATGGTCGGAGGCCGTACATAATATTATGTACAGACTTGCTTTATGCATATTATTAAATCCCCTTTCCTTTGGGAAATGAATGATTTCTCAAACTTGTACATGTTCTTCATTTTTTTCATGTTTGTTGCTGAGTTTGATGTTCTTCATGTATTGATGTATCCATCTTTTGTTGTATTAGTTTTGTATGTTCTTCAGATGTTTCAGGACTGTTGCATGCTTCTTCTGGTGGTTGCATGCATCACAATGTTTTAAAATTTTTCGTAGACTCATCGTCAAACCTTTGTGGATTTGGCTTGAAATCTCTCCCATGCCTCCTTTTTTGACAGAGTGGTTGCCTTGCTGCTTTCTGGATGAGCAGATTTCTCCAACATTGGAACCGTGTGTCTTTTGTTTGCTTCCCGCACTGTGTGCAGACGTTCACTCTCCTGCACCGTGAGCAGTTTTGTGCCATTGTGTCAATATCTCAGAGGGTACCTGGCCAATAGACCATGTTTTCGGCTTTCTTTTTACATGTTTTTCTTCCAGTGTGCTCTTCATGAAGTTTGCTCAGAACCATCGATCTTAAAGATTTCGGAATTACTATTCTTTCTCTTTTCTCGCAACAAGACTCCATCTGCCACACTCAACTCTACTCCACATTGTAGAAACCGGAGCAGGATTCTCTGGGCCATCCTTCACGAAGATATCTTCTCACCTTCTGCAACGCTGGGTCCTTCTTGGTTTCTTCTCTTAATTTGATACCATCGATAACAGGTCATCCAGTATGGAGGTTCTTTATAGCGCTTAAGATCATAAGACGTAGGAGCAAAATTAGGCTACTTGCCTATCGAGACTGCTCCGCCATTCAATCATGGCTAATATTTTGTCATCCCCATTCTCCTGCCTTCTCCCCATAACCCCTGATCCCCTTATTAATCATGAGCCTATCTTAAGACCTTAAGACATAGGAGCAGAATTATTCTTTACATTTACAATCGAATTCGGCACTTCAATATGCTTAATGACACCCAAGGCAGTCATTCTCGCCAGTTCTGCCTTCAGTTTATCCCTTAATGACGCTGGCACAAGTCTCGACGCATGAATCACAGGCTTCGCATCTTCCTTTAATTGAATCTTGTCGGTTTATAGTAATGCAACAAAACCTTGGAAAATTTCAGGGAAATCATTCAGTATGGAGCCTTCTGAGGGATGAAGGCCTGTTGCAGCACTGTCTGCGCGATAGACTCGTCGGACTAGCTGCAGCTCCTCACACGCTTCAACTCCAATTAAAGACTCGCGGTTTGCTGCTACAATGGAAAATTTCAATTTGTGAATTTTGTTTTTTACATTGACCTCAAACTCACATGCTCCTAATAAAGAGATTTCATTACCATTGTAATCTCTTAACAATACTATTCTGGTAACTATTTTTGGTTCAATTCGCAGAGCTCGACTGTTATCACTTGAGCCATTTATCTTTAATGGCACTGTCCATTTATCCTTATGAATATCTGCCTTCAATTCACTATTGCTGCAGATTGGTACAAATACATTGGTATGACTTGAGGCTCCCTGCAAGAGGGTAGCCAGGGAAAGGGTTGGCCCACTGAAGGATAAGCAAGGGAATCTATGTGTGGAGCCAGTGGAAATGGGCGAGGTACTAAATGAATACTTTGCATCAGTATTCACCAAAGAGAAGGAATTGGTGGATGTTGAGTCTGGAGAAGGGTATGTAGATAGCCTGGGTCACATTGAGATCCAAAAAGACGAGTTGTTGGACGTCTTGAAAAATATTAAGATAGGTATGTCCCCAGGGCCTGATGGGATCTGCCCCAGAATACTGAAGGAGACTAGAGAGGAAATTGCTGAGGCCTTGACAGAAATCTTTGGATCCTCACTGTCTTCAGGTGATGTCCCGGAGGATTGGAGAATAGCCAATGTTGTCCCTTTGTTTAAGAAGGGTAGCAACGATAATCCAGGGAACTATAGGCCGGTGAGCCTTATGTCAGTGGTAGGGAAATTACTGGAGAATCCTTCGAGACAGGATCTACTCCCATTTGGAAGCAAATGGATGTATTAGCGAGAGGCAGCATGGTTGTGTGAAGGGGAGGTCGTGTCTCACTAACTTGATCGAGTTTTTCGAAGATGATTTATGCAGGTAGGGCAGTGTATGTTGTCTATATGGACTTCAGTAAGGCCTTTGACAAGGTCCCTCATGGTAGACTGGTACAAAAGGTGAAGTCACACGGGATCGGGGGTGAGCTGGCAAGATGGATACAGAACTGGCTAGGTCATAGAAGGCAGAGAATAGCAATGGAAGGGTGTTTTCTGATTGGAGGGCTGTGACGAGTGGTGTTCCGCAGGGATCAGTGCTGAGACCTTTGCTGTTCGTAGTATATATAAATGATTTGGAGGAACATGTAACTGGTCTGATTAGTAAGTTTGCAGACGACACAAAGGTTGGTGGAATTGCGGATAGCGATGAGCACTGTCAGAGGATACAGCAGGATTTAGATTGTTTGGAGACTTGGGCGGAGAGATGGCAGATGGAGTTTAATCCGGACAAATGTGAGGTAATGCATTTTGGAAGATCTAATGCAGGTAGGGAATATACAGTGAATGGTAGAACCCTCAAGCGTATTGAAAGTCAGAGAGATCTAGGTGTACAGCTCCACAGGTCACTGAAAGGGGCAACACAGGTGAAGAAGATAGTCAAGAAGGCATATGGCATGCTTGCCTTCATTGGCCGGGGCATTGAGTATAAGAATTGGCAAGTCATGTTGCAGCTGTACAGAACCTTAGGTAGGCCACACTTGGAGTATAGTGTTCAATTCTGGTTGCCACACTACCAGAAGGATGTGGAGGCTTTAGAGAGGGTGCAGAAGAGATTTACTAGGATGTTGCCTGGTATGGAGGGCATTAGCTATGAGGAGCGGTTGAATAAACTCGGTTTGTTTTCACTGGAGCGATGGAGGTTGAGGGGTGACCTGATAGAGGACTACAAAATTATGAGGGGCATAGACAGAGTGGATAGTCAGAGGCTTTTTTCCCGGTTAGAGGGGTCAATTACTAGGGGGCATACGTTTAAGGTGCGAGGGGCAAGGTTTAGAGGAGATGTACGAGGCAAGTTTTTTACACAGAGGGTAGTGGGTGCCTGGAACACGCTGCCGGAGGAGGTGGTGGAAGCAGGGAAGATAGTGACGTTTAAGGGGCATCTTGACAAATACATGAATAGGATGGGAATAGAGGGATACGGACCCAGGAAGTGTAGAAGATTTTAGTTTAGACGGGCAGCATGGACGGCACGGGCTTGGAGGGCCGAAGGGCCTGTTCCTGTGCTGCACTTTTCTTTGTTCTTTGTTCTTCTTTGTCTTCGCTGGAGCTCGTGTCTACAAAGAATGTGTTCTCTAGAGTGTTAATACTCTTTGTTTTTTCAGGCCTTCTTCTTGAATAACATTGGGTTGCAAAATGAATTCTTCCATTACAATAGGCACATGTTTTTCCATAAGTAGGGCATTGCCATTTGCCACATCACAGACATAAAATGGAGTATCGGGTCAGCTGCACAAAATTGGTGCCTGCACTGGGAGCACGTGTCTTATTAATCTGCGTTACCACACTAATGGTGCTTGCCGTCTCTTCTGCCTTTGCGCCAAAATGCCGGATATTCAACGTGCTGAGCTGCTTTGTAGCAACCTCATTAGCGTGACAGATTTGAATCGCACTTTCAAGTTGCAGGTCTGTTTCCCGCAGAAGCCGCTTGCACACTTTGTCATTGGAGATCCCGAAAACCATCTGATCGCGTATCATTGATGAATGCCTCTCTCGTGTTCTGCGTGCACATACGGAATATATAACGCTCAAGGGCTTCATTTTAGGGGAGTAATGCCAGTCGAATTGTTTAAGAATTTCGTAGAAGCTTTTGCTGTCAGCCTCGTTTTCAAAGCCAAAAGCGTTGAAAATTTCAGTTGCTTGGGGACCTGATGCAGTGAGCAGCAACGCAATATGCCTCTCATCAGGCTGAGCCTGCAGACCAAGGGCTACAACATAGAGTTTAAACTGTTGCTTAAATACCCTTGAATTCTCATCTATGTTACCGATAATTCAAAGCTGTGGAAGTGCCTTGATGCCTTCCATCCCAGGCTTCAAAGTTTTACCACATCTTGAGCATGAGATGCCAGTAGCGAGCAAGGGTAGTAACAAAGATGCGTTTTCTTCCTTTTCCTTCAAAGTTATCTGTCGTGGTTCAGATTTATTCGTACAGGATCTTCACGTTTTTGCAAATTATCAATCCTGGTACCATGTCATGTTCTGTAGTCTGGTCAAAGTAAATGATGAACGACAGAACATCTAATTTAAATAATTTATTATGATACACTTGCGTGATAAAGATAAGTAAGATAAATAAAATAATAAACTAGTAACACTAATTAACTATTTTGGAGCTACTGCAAAATATGTCTATCCCTTAGAACAACCTACTCCCACTCCCTAACCTCAGGGTCACGTGGTGGGTTTACACTGCCACCTAGTGGTCAGAGGTACATTATGTACAGGCTTGCTTTATGCATATCATCACAATCCCCATGCAAGCATCCACCCCCCCACCCCCCCTTGCTGTTCAGGACCTTGCTCCTACTGGCCCTGTGCCATCTAGCGACAGGCCCTCCTTCTCCTCATCTGAATGAGAGTGTTATAACTCCTACAACGGCCATGGGAATGTTCCGATTAATCTCCCCATGAGCCTCATGGAGCACCAGCTCTTCCACTCGGGGCTGGAGGCCCATCAGCGGGCTAGTTAATTCAGTACCATAAAAGCTGGCCCAGGTAAGAGGTGAACTGCAGAGTAGACCCAACTGGGCTGGGGCTGTTATTTGTAGATACATTCTTCTCGGAAATAAACCATGGTTCCTCCATGACTACTAAAGAGAATCATTACCAAGAAAAGGTTGCTTGCAGCCTGCGTCTTCAATGCCTCAGTGGATGAATTTAAATGATACATTAAGTGAGCATGTCCTGTACAGGATTCCCACTATCTCAAAGACAGCAAGCCAGTGCTAAGTACTTCATCTGGCATCTGTCTAGACATGGTATCCTTACCCCATCCTTTCCAGGTGAAGGGCATCTTGAAGGACATGAGAAGGGTGTTCCTCCCCTACACAAATGCATTTGAGGATGTTGCTCGTTGACAAGAGTGATGATAGTTATGTGCAAGGTGTGTCACAAGGACACATTTCCATTTGCCCCCACTACCCTCAAAACTCGATAGACCATTGCCTTGTCAGCAAAGAAAGACTAACCGCATGATCCTTTGTCAGCCATGACCATTCACCTAGGAGGATGGAGATTTGGAGTCATGAGTTGCTTGCTCTCCACCAGCCATGTCCCTTGGAGGCACATGAATCTCCCTCCTTCCCTTCACCCCTACCTCTGAATGCAGCGGATGGCAAATGACACAAAATGAACCGCAGCTCCACACATTGCTGGGATCTCAGTGGTATGAAACCTTGAGTCGGGAACAAGCTTTCTGCAATGCAGGCTTCACCACAGAGAGGAGAACACAACGGAGTGTCTTTGACATCCAGTTGCCTCATTACTTCCTTTAGTCGCCCACTTGTGTTGACCTTGAGGTCCACCAACCATAAAGACCCTCCTCCCACCTCACTGACTAACTAACCGCATGGTCAAGGACTGTTCGAAAGAATGGTGTGCGTCACTTTTCAAACTCACTGCACCACGCTTTTCCTTTCCCCCATCACCCACCAACTTTCCCACATCACCATAGGCCCACCCAATATTCCTCTCCCCTTCGTCACAGTTACCTCCACACATTACTCTGGACCCTATTACCATCCACCTCCACATGCCTTTCCTCCCCTCAGACCCGACATCTGCTGCCATCTGTATACCCAGCCTGACCTTGCTCCCTCCCCTCCGAGACCCACCCAATTAAACCTTCACTGTAAATCTCTGTCTGTACATTCCAAATTTCTTGCAGTCATCGCTGTTGAACAAGTAATTGCATTTTTAATCTTGCATAATAGAAACGTTTGACACACTAGATTGTAGAAACTAGCAGGAGATGGAATAATTTGATCCTCCGCAGGGGATTTTGAATGTCTGTTGGGTAGACAAATACTACCTTGATGTTAAGGGCAGTTACTTTGACCTCACCGCAGAAGTTCAGCTCCTTTGTCTATGTTTGTAACATGAGGTCAAGAGTGGCCTGGCGGAACACAAACTGAACATCAGTGAACAGGTTATTGGTAATTAAGTGCTTTTTGATACCACTGTCAATGACACCTCCCATAATCTCTGCTTATGATCGAGAGAAGATTTATGGGGTGGTAACTTGGCTAAGTTGGATTTGTCCAGCTTTTTGTAGCTGCACTGGAACAGTATGGCATCTGAGCCTCCTCTTATTTCAACTACTTCTTTTCAACTTCTCCCCATATCACATTGTTTCCTCTCGTGTATTTAGTGGTGGCATGTTGCCACAGTGGTTAGCACTGCTGTCTCACAGTGGCAGAGACCCAGGTTCTATTTAGGGATTGGGTGACTGTCTGTGTGAGTTTGCACTTTCTCCCCGTGTCTGCGTGGGTTTGTTAGGGGCTGTTTAACACAGGGCTAAATTGCTGGCTTTGAAAGCAGACCAAGGCAGGCCAGCAGCATGATTCAATTCCCATAACAGCCTCCCTGAACAGGCGCCGGAATGTGGCGACGAGGGGCTTTTCACAGTAACTTCATTTGATGCCTACTTGTGACAATAAATGATTTTCATTCATTTTCATTTAATTTCTTCTGGGTGCTCCAGTTTCTTCCCTCCAAAGATGTGCAGGTTAGGTGGATTGGCAATGATAAAAAATTGCCCCTTAGTGTTCAGGAATGTGTCGTTAGGTGGGGTCACAGTGTTACGGGGAGAGCACGTGGAAATGGGGTCTGTGCAGACTCGATGGGCCAAGTGGCCTCCTTCTGCACTGTAGGGATTCCATATGTATGTCACCTCAAATTGAAAAGCATTGTTACTTTCTGCTTTAACCACAACATGTGGCAGTGAAGCCACCTCATTGTTTTTCCCATCTAAATCAATAGAACGGGAAATGAAACCTGGTTCATTATCTAACCCAAAGACACTGTAATTATTCTTTCCTACTGCACTGAGTCATTCTGTACTATTGGAGTGGTACTGAACATACTCTTCTACCGCAAAGGCAACTGAGACAAGATGACAATACAAGTAAATTAAACAAAATTGTGCTTTTTAAAAATAAAATGTTTAGCACGAGTGTGTGGATTTGTGGAAATAAAATTATCTTTAGCAATGTGATAGTTGAATGCAGTCTGTAGCTAAAATGTAGCTGGCTGCAAGATCTCTCGTACCACAGACTTTCACCCTTTGCTGCATGTTTCAGCACGTATACTGCACATTATCAACAACGTGAAGGGTTGACAGACTTAAATATTCAATTTCCAAGAACAGAAGCTAAATTAAGGACTAGTTGCTATAGGGCTTACGCCAGAAGATAACTGGGCATGTTATCAGTACATGCTTTAAATAGCTCTACTGCCATCTGTTCAACTACTATAAAAAAAGGACTTAGCTTTTGAATCAAACTCAGCTCTTGCATACCACAATCTCCCACTTTTACAAAGATTGAATATTAAAGTTCTCTACTGACTGATTGACATTCAAATATAACATGGAATGGAATGGCATGCATGGAGAACATCAAGAATATTAACGTTATTAATATTTCACCCAAATGTAGGTATGACTGTTATGCTTATTTGTAGACTATTACATTCTGTATGACTTCTGGAAAAAATGGACTCTAAACTCCTTTAATAACAAAGCACACTGCCAGTGTGCATTCTATTTTATTACAATAAAGCCCAAAGTGAGCAAAAATCAATCGATTCTTCCTGAACATTATGTTTTCTTCGAGTGACTAAAGGTGCCATTCTTTCACCTCTTGATATTTAACTGCTTTTATTAGGTGCAACCTGAGAACTCTGGACTTTTGCTCTACCCTTCTCACTATACATCACAAGCTCTGATTTGTTTTCCTCACTGCATATGATTTCATCAAGATCCTTAGATATTTATATTCCCATTGTCTATTTACCAAACCGAATTAAACTGCCTTGTATTTGCCCTGTGCCATTATCAGTAAGGTCCATTGGTGCTTTTGTGCCTAGTTTGCCTATTGTTTGAGGCTCCCCAAACTGTTGTCAAATACACATAAACTGAAATCCTCTTTTGATATGTGAATATTAGCACCGTTCCATACAAGCCACCTGTGGGTGCAAGACCTCACTTGTCTCCTTCCCCTATCACCTAAGGTGAATAGCCTGCCAGTATGCCATTTGTCTCTTTGACCTAGAACACAAGAATACAAGGAATAGGAGCAGGAGTAGACCATAAGGTTCATCAAGTGAGCTTCGTCATTCAATATGATAATGGCTGATCTTAGGTTTCAACTCTACTTGCCTGCAATCCCCATGTCCCTTAATTCCCTGAGAAACCAACCAATCTGTCTATCCCAGCCTACAATGTATTCAATTATGAAACATACACAAGCCTCTGCGGTAGATCTCCAAAGATTCACAAAAAGACATTTCTCCCCATCTCAGTCCAAATGATCGATCCATTATCCTGAAACTGTGCCTATGTTTTCGATTCTTCAGCCAGGGGAAACAACCTCTCAGGGTCTACTCTGATGAGTCCCTTCAGAATTTTTTTAAAAATTTCATTTTTGCAGGATGTGGGCTTCACTGGCTAGGCCAGCATTTGTTGCCCATCCTTAATTGCCCCATAGAAGGTGGTGGTGAGCTGCCTTCTTGAACCGTTGCAGTCCATGTGGTGTAGGTACACCCACTCTACTATGAGGGAGGGAGTTCCAGGATTTTGATCCAACAACAATGAAGGAACGGTGATATATTTCCAGGTCAGGGTGGTGAGTGACTTGGAGAGGAACCGCAAGGTAATGGCATTCCCATGTATCTGCTGTCCTTTTCCTTCTAGATGGTAGTGGTCATGTGTTTGGAAGGTGTTGCCAAAGGAGTCTTGGTGAGTTCCTGCAATGCATCTTGTAGATGGTAGGCACTGCTGTCACTGTGCGTCGGTGGTGAAGAGAGTGAATATTTGAGGAAGGGGAGAAATCAAACGGGTTGCTTGGTCCTGGATTATGTCGCACTTCTTGAGCGTTGTTGGAGCTGCACTCATCCAGGCAAGAGGAGAGTATTCCATTACACTCCTAACTTATGCTTTGTAGGTGGTGGACAGGCTTTGTGGAGTCAGGAGGTTAGTTACTCACTGCAGGATTCCTAGCCTCTGACTTACCCTTGTAGCCACAGTATTTATATGGCTAATCCAGTTCAGTTTCTGGTCAATTGTAACTTTTAGGATGTTGATAGTGGGGATTGAGTGATGGAAATGCCATTGGATGTCAAGGGTGATGGTTTGGTTCTCTCTTATTGGAGATGGTCATTGCCTGGCACTTGTGTGGCATGAATTTGCTAGCCACTTGTCAGCACAAGCCTGGATATTGTCCAGGTCTCACTGCATTTGCATGTGGGCAGCTTCAGTGTCTGAGGAGTCGTGAATGTTTGCTGAACATTGTGCAATCATCAGCAAACCTCCTCACATCTGACATTATGATGGAAGGAAGGTCACTGCTGACGATGGTTGGGCCTAGGACACTACCCTCAGGTTCTCCTGAAATGACCACCATTGAGATGATTGACCACCAACAATCACAATCATCTTTCTTTGTCCCAGGTATGACTCCAACCATTGGAGAGTTTTCCCCCGATTCCCATTGACTCCAATCGAGCTAGGGCTCCTTGATGCCATACTCAGTCAAATGCTTCCTTGATGTCAAGGGCAGTCACTCTCACCTCTGAAGTTCAGCTCTTTTATCTATATTTGAACCAAGGCTGTAATGATGTCAGGAGTTGGAGTTGAAATCAGCCATGATTGAATGGTGGAGTGGACTCGATGGGCTGAATGGCCTTACTTCCACTCCTATGTCTTATGGTCTTATGGACACTAGCAGTACCCAAACTGAGCATCAGAGACCAGGCTGTTGCTAAGCAAGTGCCGCTTGATAGCACTGTTGATGACATCTTCCACTACTTTACTGATGATTGAGAGTAGATTTATAGGGTGGGTAATTGGCCAGGTTAGATTTATTCTGTTTTTGTGTGTAGGACACACCTGGGCAATTTTCCGCATTGTCAGGAGATGCCAGTAGTGTCGCTGTACTGGAACAGCTTGTCTTGTGGCACAGCATGTTCTGGAGCACAAATATGATTTGATTTGATTTATTGCCATCTGTACTGAAGTACAGTGAAAGGTATTTTTCTGCGGCCGAGGGAACGTATACAGTACGTACATAGTAGGCAAAAGAATAATCAACAGTGAATATTGACAAATGTGGCACATCGTCAAACAGTGATTGGTTACAGTGCAGAACAAGGGGCCAAACAAAGCAAATATATGAGCAAGAGCAGCATAGGGCGACATGAATAGTGTTCTTACAGGGAACAGATCAGTCTGAGGGGGAGTCATTGAGGAGTCTTGTAGCTGTGGGGAAGAAGCTGTCCCTATGTCTGGATGTGAGCGTCTTCAGACTTCTGTACCTTCTGCCTGATGGAAGGGTCTGGAAGAAGCCAAAGCCTGGGTGGGAGGGGTCTCTGATAATGCTGTCTGCCTTCCTGAGGTAGCGGGAGGTGTATACAGAATCAATGTGGGGGTGGCAAGCTTGTGTGATGCGTTAGGCTGAGTTCACCACACTCTGCAGTTTCTTGCGATCTTGGACCGTGCAGTTGCTATAGCAGGCTGTGATGCAGCCGGATAGGATGCTCTCTATCGCACAGCTGTAGAAGTTTGGGAGAGTCGATGCAGACATGCCAAATTTTTTTGGCTTCTGTAGGAAGTAGAGACGTTGTTGGGTTTTCTTGACTGTTGCATCGACGTGAATGGACCAGGAAAGACTGTTGGTGATGGTGACCCCCAGGAAATTAACGCTATCGACCATCTCCACTTCGGAGCCATTGATGCAGACGGGAGTGTATGTCGTGCAATGCTTCCTGAAGTCGATGATCAGTTCCTTGGTCTTTCCAACATTTAGAGAGAGGTTGTTTTCGGTGCACCATGCAACCAAGTGATTTATCTCCCTGCTGTAGTCTGATTCGTCGTTGTTTGAGATACGGCCCACCACAGTCGTATCATCCGCAAACTTATAGATTGAGTTGCAGTTCAATCTTTCAACACAGTGATGTGGGTAGAGGGAGTACAGTAGAGGACGGAGCAGACATCCTTGTGGGGCTCCGGTGTTGAGCACTATTGTGGAGGAGGTGCTGTTGCCTATCCTGGCAGATTGCGGTCGGTTGGTGAGGAAGTCGAGGATCCAGCTGCACAGGGTGTCATGTTATGTACTCTGGGATAACACAGGCTGCAACAGGATGCAACCTTAACCAAAATATACTCCAGACCTTGAAGTTAGTTCAATCTGATTGATTGAACCAGTAGCACAGTTAGACAGTTCTCTAGGAGTTCGACTCTCTGCTAACCTAATTGTGGTTACTCTGTCTGACTGAACCAGACTAGCTCTTAGCCACGTGCTGGAGGTGTGATACTGTAAATACACCCTGACTCACTCTGTAGATGCTCATCAGTGGAACGAGGTGGAGTGTGAGTGCCTCGTGCCTTTTATAGTGAGATACCACCCCTAAGTGTCCTGCCTGCTCATTGGCATTGTCCTGTTCTCTGTGTTCATTAGCTGCCTACATATGCCTGTCTGTATATCATTATCTGAATGTCTGCATAACATGACATCTCCCCTTTTTTAAATGTTTTGTTGGCATATGGGAACGTACTTACATGTGGTGGCATATATCAACATATTTACAAGCAGTGGCATATGTGAACGTATTTACATGTGAAGACAGCTGTCTAATGTGAGAAAACAGAACATAGCAAACAAAACAAATGTTCATAAGTCCAGTCTCTGAGGCTTGCGCCTGATCCTTGTCGACCGCAGGAGAGTTGGTGGTGGGGGCGACGGCGCCTTAACAGGCGGGATGGAAGCCTGACTGGTGGCCTCGTAGTTCGAGGTATCAGGAGGTGGCAAAATAACGGACGGAAACGGAGAAAGAAGCAACTTTGCGCAGTGCCCGGCTGTTTCGTCGCACAACAGAACCATCAGCCATACATACAACATACGAGCGGGCCGCAGCCTGTCGAACAACGACAGCTGGAGCAAACTAGCCACCATCCGGTTTCTTGATCCTGACAGTGTCTGCTGGGGATATAATGGGCAAATCGGTGGCATGAGCACCATAGCACTGCTTTTGCTGGTTTTGGAGCTGCTGCACCATCTGCAGCACCGGGAGGTGATCCAGGTTGGGCAAGTGTATGGCTGGAAGTGTCGTCCACATGTCCCTGTTCATCAGGAGTTGAGCTGGCAACATGCCAGTGGACAGTGGTCGCCCTGTACGCAAGTAGCGCGAGGTGGATGTCAGAAGCAGAATCCGCGGCCTTGCAGATGAGCTGTTTCACAATGCGCACCCCTTTTTCAACCTTCCCATTGGACTGCGGATAGTGTGGGCCGGAAGTGACATATTTGAAATGGTGTGACTTGGCAAACATAGACCACTCGTGGCTGTTGAAGCACGGGACATTGTCACTCATGACAGTGAGTGGGATACCATGGCTGGAGAACGCCTCCTTACAGGCCTTGATGACGGTCTGAGATGTGAGGTCTGAGAGCTTCACGACTTTAGGGTAATTGGGGAAATAGTCAATAATCAACACGTAGTCACGTCAATTCGCATGAGAGAGGTCGAAGCCAACCTTGGACCATGGGGAGGTCTCGATTTCATGCTGCTGGAGCGTCTCCTTGCTCTGCGCTGGCTGGAAGCGTTGACAGGTCGCACAGTTGAGGACCACGTTCGAGATGTCCTGGCTAATACCAGGCCAGTAAACAGCCTGCCTGGCTCTGCGTCTGCACTTCCCGACGCCCAGGTGTCCCTCATGGATTTGGCGGAGCACCAAGCTCTGGAGACTGAATGGAATGACAATCCGGTCCAGCTTGGAGGGGATACCATCAATCACCGTCAGGTCGTCCTTTATATTGTAAAATTGAGGGCACTGCCCTTTCTGCCAGCCAGTTGCGAGGTGATGCATGACACGCTGCAAGAGGGGGTCTTTGGCTGTCTCCTCGCGGATACGAACCACCTTCTCATCAGACGCCGGGATGGTGCTAACACGCAGCTGCACCTGTGATTCAATCTGCCGGATGATTTCCAGCAGTTCCCTAGGCAATGTGATGCAGCGGGACAATGCATCAGCGATGATGAGCTCCTTCCCAGGCGTGTATACTAAGTCAAAGTCGTACCTTCTGAGTTTGAGGAGGATGCGCTGCAACTGAGGCATCATGTTGTTCAGGTCCTTGTGGACCAGAGGCCTATGATCCGTTTCGACAGTGAATGTCGGCAGGCCGTAGACATAGTCGTGAAACTTGAGAATGCCAGTGAGAAGACCCAGGCATTCCTTCTCTATTTGCGCATACCTTGTTTCGGTGGGCGTCATGGCCCTCAATGCGGAGGGTACCGATGCCCAGGATGAAGTGTCATCGCGTTGAAGCAGCACCGCACCGCTGCCATCTTGGCTCATATCTGTCGAGATCTTCATCTCCCTGTCTGGGTTGAAAAATGTCAAGACGGGTGCAGTGGTGAGCTTGCTTTCAGCTCTAACCACTCTGCCTGATGTGCTGCTGTGATGAACGGTTACTGCCTTATCATCATGTCAGGTGATGTCCCCTTTAAGACCGGGCTTGGAACCCTGGGGACTCCGCCTCTGGCTCCGCCCATCTGTGAGCCATATATAAAGGGCTGCCTCATGGGCTGTGCAGCAGTCAGCACATGTCTCAGCTCTAGCATAGTTCTTAGTCTAATAAAGCCTTCTTTACCGTTTACACTCTAAGCGTCGTTATTGAGGGTACCTCAGCTGCCTTCCACTCAACGGCAGTGGACTTTTTCCACCAAGTTTCGTAGGTCCGTGGTGTGTGAGGCCAGGTTTGGGATGAACTTGCCCAGAAAATTGACCATGCCCAGGAAACGCAACACCGCCTTCTTGTCTTCAGGTACTTTCAGGGCTTCGATGGCCTTGACCTTGTCTGTGCCCGGGCGCACGCCCTGCTGAGAGATCTGGTCATCTAGGAACTTTAGTGTCGACATGCCAAAGCAACATTTGGCCATGTTCAGCTTCAGGCCATTGGCATGGACACGGCGGAATACCTGCTGGAGACGGGAAACATGCTCTTCAGGGGCCGTGGACCATATGATGATGTCGTCCACATACACACAAACCTCTTCCATGCCCTCCATCATCTGCTCCATGATGCGATGGAAGATCTCCGATGCTGAGACAGTGCCAAACGGCATGGGATTATAGCAGTATCTGCCAAACGGTGTGTTGAAGGTGCAGAGCCTTCTGCTGGACACATCCAGCTGGATTTGCCAAAATCCATGCGACGCATCTAACTTGGTGAAAAAACGTGCGTGTGCCATCTCACTGGTGAGTTCCTCCCGCTTCTGGATGGGGTAGTGTTCACGCATTATATTCTTATTGATATCCTTGGGATTAATGCAGATGCGCAGGTCTCCTGAAGGCTTTCTAACACATTCCATCGAGCTGACCCAATCAGTCTGTTTGGTTACCTTGGAAATGATGCCCTGTTGCTGAAGATCCTTGAGCTGTGCCTTCAGGCGCTCCCTCAGCGGAGCCGGGACCCGGCCTGGTGCGTGGACCACTGGCTTGGCATCAGGTCGTAGCAGAATCTTGTATCGATTTGGCAGCGTGCCCATCACGTCGAACACATCCGGATACTGAGCGAGGATGTTGTCAATGCCGGCCTGAAGATCCACATTGGAGGATGTCGTTGTGTAAACCTGCTGCTTGCAGGCATGCGCGCCAAGTAGGGATGCCCTGTCTGGCTTGGCAATTTCAATACATAACCGTGCATGGGTGCTCTGGTTGGAGACGAGTAGATGGCAGGATCCCAGTGCCGTGATGGCATTTCTGTTGTAGTCCAGGAGCCTGCAGGCTGCTGGAAGGACCTTGGGGGGCTTCTTGATGCATTTGAAATCTGCCTGTGAGAGGAGGTTGGCAGAAGCACCCGTGGCCAGCTTAAACTGGATGGAGCAGTGGTTGACCTGCATCACCGCACGCCATTCACCCGCAGAATCCACAGCGAGGATGGATTGAATTTGAGATGAGTTGGATGTGGCATATTCACATTTGGTAATGATGCCCACATAGTAGGTGGAGTCCAGGCATTCTTCCTCTGGATCCATTGTGCTGCCAGGATCAGAATCCTGCAATCGTTGTTGCACACTCTGAATGCGCCGTCGTCGGAATTGGGAGCGCTGGCTCCTGACTGGTGGTGTAGACCTGCACAAGGCTGCATAGTGTCCAGGCTTCCTGCAGCTTAAACATCGCCTGCCTCTTGCAGGGCAGTGTTTCTTTCAGTGGGTGTTGCCGCAGTTTGAGCACGTCATGATGTCGGCGTCCTGACGCTCCGCGCATCATCGCACATGCGTAGTGTGGGTGTCGGCCGCTTCGTTATCCTGTTCACATCGCGCATGCGTGGGGCCCCGGAAAAAGCGCGCGAAATGGCCGCTTTCATCAATGCTGAGGTGCTGCATCCGGGAGATGGCCTGCACACTCTGCTTCGTGGGAGGCATGTTTCTCATTTTCAGCCGATTTGTACTGGGCATAGCGATTTTTGGCATGTTCATGCACTGTGCATGTTTCAATTGTGACTGGCAGGGACATATGCTTGATTTTCAGTAGCTGCTCTCTCAGAGGATCAGAGTGAACTCCAAAACGATTTGGTCTCTGATCATGGAGTCAGCAATATCACCAAAGTTGCAGGACAGCGCCAACAGGCAGAGGTTAGTTAAGAAGGAGTTGAAAGATTCATCTTTACCTTGTAGACACTGTTTGAATATGTCGGGCTCGAATATTTCATTGGTGTCCACTTCACAGTGACTGTCAAACTTGTCCAGGATGGTCTGAAACTTTGTCTTGTCTTGGCCTTCAGTGAAGTGAAAAGAATTGAATAGTTCGATGGCTTGATCACCCACTGATGAGAGGAGAAGCGCGATCTTCCTTGCATCAGACACACCCATGAGGTCTGAAGCTTCGATGTATAGCAGAAATGTTTGCTTCAATGTCCGGCAGTTGGTACGGAGATTGCCGGAGGTCCTGAGCTGGTGAGGAGCCTGAATCTTCTCCATGGTGCAGGGATACATTCGCTGGTCGTCATGGAACAGACTGACGTAAACCACCTAGATCAAGCCGTCACCTGGTAGCATGTCGTGTTATGTACTCTGGGATAACACAGGCTGCAACTGGATGCAGCTTTAACCAAAAGATACTCCAGGCCTTGAAGTTAGTTCAATCTGATTTATTGAACCAGCAGCACAGTTAGCACAGTTCTCTCTGGGTTTGACTCTCTGCTAACCAAAGTGTGGTTGCTCTGTCTGACTGAACCAGACTAGCTCTTAGCCATGTGCTGGAGGTGTGATACTGTAAGTACACCCTGACTCACTCTGTAGATCTTCATCAGTGGAAATAGGTGGAGTGTGAGTGCCTCGTGCCTTTTATAGTGAGATACCACCCCTGAGTGTCCTGCCTGCTCATTGGTCATGTCCTCTTCTCTGTGGTCATTAGCTGCCTGTCTGTGCCTGTCTGTATATCATTATTTGCATGTCTGCATATCATGACACAGGGAGGGGTCAAGTCCAAGATTGCGGAATTTGGCTATTAGTCTTGTTGGGATAATGGTGTTGAAGGCGGAGCTGTAGTCTATGAACAGCAGTCTTACATAGGTGTCTTTGTTGTTGAAGTGTTTGAGTGTTGATTACAGAGCCAGTGAAATAGCATCTGCTGTGGACTGGTTACGGTAATAGGCAAACTGCAGTGGATCGAGACCGTCTGGGTGGCTGGCAGTGATCCGTCTCATGACTAGCCGCTCGAAGCATTTCATGATAACAGACATTAGGACCACCGGTCGGTAGTCGTTGGGGCAGGCTACCTTGTTCTTCTTTGGTACTGGTATTATGGTGGTCTTCTTGAAGGAGGTGGGGACCTCAGAGCGGAGGAGCGAGGTGGTCTGCACAAGCTCTGAGTGCTCGCCCAGGGACTCAGTTGGGGCCCGTCACTTTCCGCGGATTCACTTTCAAGAAGACAGCTCTCACCTTTTGGGGCTGTAATAGTGGGTATGGGTGTGTCCAGGGCTGTTGGGGCGGGTGGCACTGATACATTCGCTGACTGCTCAAAGCGGGCATAGAATTTGTTCAGATCATCGGGTAGGGATGCTCCAGCTCAGATATTCCGCCTGGCCTTGCTTTATCGGGGTGATCTGTTTCTTGGTTGTTGATGGTGGAATGAATCTTCAGTACTAATGCTGGAATATTGTCAGGGCCCATAGCCTTTGCAGTATCCAATGCCTTCTGCCATTTCTTAATATCGTGGGTTGAATTAAATTGGCTGAAGACTGACATCTGTGATGCTGAGGACAGATACGGTCATGGACAGATGCATTTTCTGCAGGCAGGTTGGTGAGGATGAGGTCTAGTATATTTTCCCCTCTTTTTGGTTCCTTCACTTTCTGTCGCAGGCCCAGTCTAGCACCAATGTCCTTTAGAACTCTGCCAGCTCGGTCATTATGGGTGCTACTGAACCAATCATGATGATGGACATTGAAGTCCATTCTGAGTACATTCTGGGTCTTTGTCACCCTCAAGTGCTTCACCAGAGAGTGCTGATTCATCATCTGACAGTGGATGGTAACATGGTAATCAGCAGGAGGTTTCCTTTCCTATGTTTGACCTGAAGTCCTGAGATTTCATGGGGTCCAGAGTCGATGTTGTAGATCCCAGGGCTGCTCCCTCCTGACTGAATACCACTGTGCCGCCATCACTGCAGGACATACCCTGGGATGGTGATAGTGGTGTCTGGGACGTTATCTGTAAGGTATGATTCCTTGAGTATGACTATAAGGCTGTTGCTTGTAAGGAGGACTTTGTAGGGTCAACAGCGCTGGTTTGCTGTTGTCGCCTAGGGCGATGCTAGGTGATCCGCCTGGTTTCTTTCCTTTTTATTGACTTATTACAGTGGTTTAATACAACTAAGTTGATCTGAAATCACATGTCGGCCAGACCAGGTGAGGACCGTAGATTTCCTTTCGTAAAAAAGCAAGGGGCAGCTTGCATGCTGTACATATTGCAAATTGCAATTGAATGTAGCCTCACATTCGGGGCTGGAAGACTTTGGGAGCAGACTTTGGGAGCAGAGGGAGGTGCTTCATGTCCTCTGCCCAATAAAAAGACAGTAAAGACTGCCATCAAATGTATGCCTTGAGACAGCCCTGGCACACCACTGTGACAGTTTTAGGTACTGTGTAGCCCTTTGCTGAAATGTTATTTCCCTGTGTGAGCTAGCCCACTGACTGCATGCTCTCAGTTAAACCAACATATATTATATTTTTTTAAATAAATTTAGAATATCCAATTAATTTTTTCCAATTAAGGGGCAATTTAGCGTGGCCAATCCACCTACCCTGCACATCTTTCAGTTGTGGGGGCGAAACCCACGCAAACATGGGGAGAATGTGCAAACTCCACACGGACAATGACCCAGAGCCGGGATCGAACCTGGGACCTCGGCGCCTTGAGGCAGCAGGGCTAACCCACTGCGCCACCATGCTGCCCTAAACCAACATATATTGATGTGTTCAGTGGTCTCAGACAAAAGCTACCACTCTGTTCTAGGTTAGTCTTTTAAGAGGAAAGACACAGAGTTTTTTGGTGTGATCAGCAAAGTTTTGTTGGTCACCCCAAAACCTCGAGGGCGCTTCTGCTTGGCCTTCATCCTCTCCTTGGAATTATTTCTTCTCCTCCTGCTGGTACTCATCTGAGGAGAGGCTCTCTTCTTTGGCCTTCTCTGGTCTCAGTACCAAACCCCTCCTCACTACTACATTGTGGAGAATGCGGACAGCAATAGTTCTGTATACTCTGTGCTATGTGAGATGAACACCCCACCCCCAGCTGCCCTAGTTCACCTAAGTGGTCAAGGCACCCTGATCTTCAACTTCAGTAGACCTGCTCAGTTAGGATCCTTGTGTGATGGTGGCCCGTGTTCTGCACATTTTCTGTGGTTGGGTTTGTGGTTAGCGTAGAGATGTGAGAAGCTACATTTTCATAGGGAGCTCTTTCCCCAAACATCCATCCATGCAGCTGTGGGGGTCAGTCAGAATATTTTTCCTAGCCCAGATTCCTTTAGGCTGAAGAAATTGTGGGAACTGCTCAGGTAGCAGGTACATACATGTATATGCAGTGGTCACAGCTAAGGGAGTTTTAAAGGAACATTTAAAGAACCACCCTTTTCGGTTAATGCAGCTCTCTGAGTTCTGCATGGGCACCCTCACCAGCACATGGGAGCAGTTGACCACACCCTGCAATTTGGCGAGGCCTGCACCTGAAGCAAATCTTGTCCTTGTGTATCTGTGATGCAGCAGCTGTCAAACGCGATCAATTACCCCAGCCTGACAAAAATGCCAGATGTGATTTGATGGATCAACGTGTTATCGCTAGCTGCGAAATTTCGCAGCGGTCGGCTTCGTGAACATTCTAAACTATCCTTCCTCATCCTCTTGAACTGTTTGCTGGCTTTGGCATAGTTTAACATATCATTTTGATCCAATGCCTCTTCTCTGTCATCTAGTTGCACACGGCTGCCCTCAGTTCATCCACTTTCATTATTACCTACCCAGTCATAGCCAGAGAATCACCTACAATGGCTTCTGTTCTTGCTCTCACAGAGGTGAGGGCATAGACCTCAATGTTAGTTTGTTCAGCATTGAGCACTCATGTAGAAATGGTAGTTCAGGCGGTGCAGTCTACTTGCTCTATATATGTCTCCTTACAGGGTAGTTTTGTAATATGTCAGCTGACCATATACTCGAGTAAATGCAGGAAAATTTATAGTGATCATCTTTAAACTATAAACTCTAAAATTCAGTCGGTGTAGGAGATTGGAACAATTCCCATGGAAATTCAGCACCAATGTCATCTTTATATTGTGAATTTATGTTATGATTTAAATGAGGTTCACAATGCTGACTGGCATAAAGATGGGAAAATAAAAACCGTTCTGCTGTCTGTGACCATAGTCAGAGTTCTATTCTGAACCTCACTGATGGAATATTTTAAAACACTGTCTATTCCATTGGGGATATATATGCCATGAAGAGGAGTGCAGCAACAGCTGACATCTGGTAATATTTAAATGTATCCAAATAATTAGTTCAAGGTTGCCTACATTCATTGCAAGGCCAGCAGAGTAGGGACAAAGTGAAGAAAC
This sequence comes from Scyliorhinus torazame, assembly GCF_047496885.1. Taxonomy (NCBI): domain Eukaryota; kingdom Metazoa; phylum Chordata; class Chondrichthyes; order Carcharhiniformes; family Scyliorhinidae; genus Scyliorhinus; species Scyliorhinus torazame. The sequence continues at coordinate 140,098,101 of NC_092712.1, read as the reverse complement.
ACTGGGGAATGAGAATGGTAATATTATATGTTCAGAAGCAGTCTGCAAAATATTTTGCTCTGAAGAGACTGGAAGATGAAACCAGCCCAACACAGTGATGGCTGGAGCCATATAATAGAAGTAATAACAACAAGAGGTAGCTTTTGTTCTAAAAGAAACAAGATAAAGAGGTGGAGACATGTAGTGAGGGAATTATAGAGCTTGCCACCAAGGCAGCTGCAGGCATGAGCATCAGTGGTGGAGTGATTAAAATCAGGGATATCAACAGCCCAGTATTTGATGAGTGTGGATACCTTAGAGGGTTGAGGGCTGAAGGAGATTACAGAGATAGGGAAGGGCTAAGACATGGAGGGATTTGAAAAGGATGATGAGTATTTTAAAATCAAAACATTGTTTGACCGGGAGCCAATGTAGGTCAGCAAGCACAGGGATGTTATGTGAACGGGACTCGGGCAGTAAGACCTGGGCAGTGGGGCATGGATAACCTCATGTTTAAGGAGTGTAGAATGTGGTGGACCAGCCAAGAATGCACTGGAGTAGTCGAGTCGAGAGGTAATAAAGGCATGAATGAGTGGTCCAGCAGAGGGGAGCTGAGATAGGACCAAGATGGAGGTAAAAGTATGAATATGTGGTAGGAAGCTCATCTCAGGGTCAAACATGACACCAACGTCGCTAACAGACTGGATCAGACTGCTGCCCAGGAGAAGGATAGAGTCAGTAGCTAGGAAACAGAGTTTGGAGTGGGGGTTGAAAATAATAGCATCAGTTATTGAATAGCATAACAGAGGATATGGGCAGTTATGCTTTGGCGACCTTTGATCCCCTGCCACACCTTCTTTGATCTTTTTTTTAAAATTTAGAGTGCCAAATTCATTTTTTCCAATTAAGGGGTGTGGTAAACCACTGTAGTATAGAATATGTGTATTGTGGTAAACTGCTACTGTATTACATGTAATGTGGTAAACCACTGCCTGATGGCTCCGCCTCCCCTTGGGCTCGGTATAAAGGTGGCTGGTCTCCGCCTCTGATCCAGTTCGGGATCAGAGGCCAGGAGGCTTTCTGTTTAGTTTATTAAAGCCTCAGTTACGTTCACTACTCGTCTTGTGTTCATTGATGGCACATCAATTTAATAAACTAAACTTCTAAGATGAATTCATCGCTCAAGCCTGATCGCCTGGAGCTGGACCCACAGGCAGCCGACGCCACTGCAACATTCGAGCACTGGCTAAGCTGCATTGACGCGTACCTCGGATCCTCCACCGAAGACTTCACCAACCTCCAAAAGCAGCAGATACTCAACGCACGGGTGAGCCCGCAAGTTTTCTTTCTCATCAGGGACGCCCCCTTGTATACGGAGGCGATAATGCTGCTGAAGGGACAATATGTAAACGAGGTGTATGCTAGGCACCTTCTTGCCACGAGGCGACAACGCCCTGGGGAATCACAAGCCGAATTCCTGAGTGCCTTGCGGGTACTAGGCCGGAACTGTGCTTGCCAGGCGTTATCGGCTACCCAACACATGGAGCTGTTGATCAGGGATGCCTATGTCACAGGCATTAAATCGAACTACATCCATCAGTGATTGCTAGAAGGAGGTACACTCGGCCTCCCTGAGACGGTGCAGCTCTCAAACTCGCTGGAGGTGGCCTTCCAGAACATGGAGGCCTACACCTCCGACCACGCAACACCCTCATGGACCTCATGTGCGCCGCCATCATCCGACTCGAGTGCGGCGCAAGCCTGTGCCACGCAGCAGCCTGCCAACGCCGGAAGCCCAAATTGCTAGTTTTGCGGCCAGGGTTAGCATCCCAGACAACGCTGCCCTGCACGGAACGCGACTTGCAACGAGTGTGGGAGGAAGGGCCACTTTGCGAAAGCCTGCCAGACCCGATCTCTCCCTAAAACTCCTAGGCCCAGCAGCGCCGCCTGCTGCTTGTCGGGGCCGTCCCCAAATGCCGCGCCACCCGCCATGTGCGACCCATGGGTGCCACCATCTTTGCCGCCATCTTCGATTTTGCCCGCCATGCGTGACCCATGTGGGCCACCATCTTTGATGCCATCTCCGATGCCGGCCTCCATCTTGGGACAACTCCACAGCCTCCCGGGAGCCCTGCTCACTCGGTCGTACGCCGGCCACCGCTACCTCCGACCGGCCTACCCATCACCTTCCGAAGCTCACCTCCATCACGCTCGACCAGTCCCGCTCTCATCACCTCACAAAATCTACGATGACCATCCGGATTATCGGGCACGAGGCGGCCTGCCTTTTCGACTCCGGGAGCTCAGACAGCTTCATACACCCATATATGGTAAGGCGCTGCTCCCTCCCAATTTTACCTGCGACCCAGAAAATCTCCCTGGCTTCCGGATCACATTCAGTAGAAAACTGGGGGTACTGTGTCGTGACCCTTACAGTACAAGGCGTAGAGTACACTAACTTTAAGCTCTACGTCCTTCCCCATCTCTGCGCTGCCCTATTACTGGGGCTCGACTTCCAGTGACACCTCCAAAGCCTTACTTTAAAGTTCAGTGGACCCCTGCCCCCCCTCACAGTCTGTAGCCTTGCGACCCTTAAGGTCGCCCCACCCTCGCTCTTCGCTAACCTCACCCCGGTCTGTAAGCCCGTTGCTACAAGGAGCAGACGATACAATGCCCAGGACAGGACCTTTATCAAGTCGGAGGTCCAGCGACTCCTACAAGAGGGGATCATTAAGGCTAGTACCAGCCCCTGGAGAGCTCAAGTGGTGGTCATCAAGACTGGGGAGAAGCACCGGATGGTCATTGACTACAGTCAGACCATCAACCGGTACACAGCAGCTCAATGCGTACTCCCTCCCCCGCATATCTGTCATGGTCAATCAGATTGCGCAGTATCGAGTCTTCTCTACAGTCAAATTTGAAGTCCACATACCACCAGCTCCCTATCCGGCCGGTGGACCGCCAATATACTGCCTTCGAGGCAGATGGCCATCTCTACCACTTCCTCCGGGTTCCCTTCGGCGTCACCAATGGGGTCTCGGTCTTCCAACGGGAAATGGACTGAATGGTTGACGAGTACGGGCTGCGGGCCACGTTCCCGTACTTAGATAATGTCACCATCTGTGGCCATGACCAGCAGGACCATGACGAAAACCTCCGGCACTTCCTCCACATCGCTAAACTCCTGAACCTCACCTACAATAAGGAAAAATATGTTTTCCGCACAACCCACCTCGCCATCCTTGGCTACATTATGGAAAACGGAGTCCTGGGGCCCGACCCCGACCGCATGCACCCCCTCCTGGAACTCCCCCTCCCCCACTGCCCCAAGTCCATGAAGAGATGCCTGGGGTTCTTCTCTTACTATGCCCAATTATGCGGACAAGGCCCGCCCACTCATTAAATCTACCATTTTTCCCCTGATGGCTGAGGCCCGCCTGGCCTCCAACCGCATCATATTGCCAAAGCCACGATACACGCTGTGGACGTGTCCATTCCATTCCAGGTGGAGAGCGATGCATCAGACGTGGCTCTGGCCGCTACCCTCAACCAGGCGGGCAGACTCGTGGCTTTCTTCTCCCGTACCCTCCATGCCTCCGAAATTCGACAGTCCTCCTTCGAAAAGGAAGCCCAAGCCATTGTAGAAGCTGTGCGACATTGGAGGCATTACCTGGCCGGCAGGCGATTCACTCTCCTCACTGACCAATGGTCCGTTGCCTTCATGGTTAACAATATACAGCGGGGCAAAATCAAGAACGACAAGATTCTGAGGTGGAGGATCAAGCTCTCCACCTACAACTATGATATCTTGTATCGACCTGGGGAGCCCAATGAGCCCCCAGAGGCCCCTCGCCTCTTTGAACGCCTTAGCATCGACTTCAAAGGGCCCCTCCCCTCCACTGACCGTAACGTGTAATTCCTCAAAATTGTTGAGAAATACACAAGATTCCCTTTTGCCATCCCATGCCTTGACATGACCTCTGCCACCATCACCATCATCACGGCCCTGCACAGTCTTTTCGCCTTGTTCGGGTTCCCCACCTACATCCATAGCGATCGGGGTTCCTCCTTCATGAGCGACGAGTTGCGTCAGTTCCTGCTTAGTGTAGCACCATCGATCACACAGGAGGCGAGACGTAAAGAACTTCAATCGAGGCTTTATTGAGCAGACTTGTTCAGACACGTTCCCCAGCAGCTCAGTCACAGAATGCAGCTGCGGGGATTAAACCCAGGTTCTTATACCCCGCCTATCTGGGTGGAGCCCAGTAGGCGGCGGATCCAATCGGGATCCAGGATCCGTCCTCCAATGGCTCCTCGGCATTCATGGTGTACCGTATTATCCTTAATACATACCACCACATTCTCCCCTTGTTAAAAAAGAACCCGGCGGGATGGTGGGTGGTATGGTGGTGGGGGTTTACAGGGTCGGTACCTTAACCATTGAACTATATACAATCATGCCGCTTTTACTGGGTCACCGAATTATTCACATTTTACCCGATTTGCAGCGTTAACTATTTACAACAATGCCGCTTTACTGGGCCACTGAATTATATACATCTTAAGTCGATTTGATGAGTCGAGATGGTACTCTGGTCGCCCTTTCCGATCGTCTCAGCCCGGGTGGTGGTGGTGGTGCTGGCTCAGGTCCGGTTGACTCTGGGAGCATCGCGCTGTCCCCTTCTGTTTCCTTACTCCTGGACGGGCCTGGGAGGAGAACCGATCCCCCCCGGGAAGGGGGTGGCTGTGGGGTGCACCGGTGGGAGTGAGGGGGAGGTGATTTGTGTTGGGGGGGGTGGGGAGCTCCGGCGGGTGCCAGGTCCCGCAGAGAGACCGTGTCCTGTCAGCCATCTGGGTACACCACGTAGGCGTACTGCGGGTTTGCGTGGAGTAGATGTACCTTTTCCACCAGCGGGTCTGATTTGTGCGCCCGCACATGTTTCCGGAGCAGGATGGGTCCCGGGGCTGCCAGCCAGGTCGGAAGTGAAGTTCCAGAAGCGGACCTCCTAGAGAAGACAAGGGGGCGCTCGTGAGGTGTTTGGTTAGTGGTGGTACACAGCAGGGACCGGATAGAAGGGCATCCGGGAGGACTTCCTGCCAGCGGGAAGACTCCTAGACCGTAGGGCCAGTAGGACGGTCTTCCAGACCGTTCCGTTCTCCCTCTCTACTTGCCCATTCCCCCGGGGGTTGTAGCTGGTCGTCCTGCTTGAGGCTATGCCCTTGCTGAGCAGGAATTGACGCAGCTCGTCACTCATGAAGGAGGACCCCCTGTCGCTATGGATGTAGGCGGGGAAACCGAACAGGGTAAAGATGGTGCTGAGGGCTTTAATGACCTTAACGTCAACGACGTTAAGAAAGTACGTGTTGCGATCGGTGGAGCGGAGGGGGCCTTTGAAGTCCAAACTGAGGCGTTCAAAGGGACGGGAAGCCTTTATCAGATGCGCTCTATCTGGCCTGAAAAAATGCGGTTTGCATTCTGCGCAGATTTGGCAGTTCCTGGTGACTGTTCGGACGTCCTCGACGGAGTAAGGGAGGTTGCGGGCCTTTATGAAGTGGTAGAAACGAGTGACTCCCGGGTGGCAGAGGTCCTCGTGGAGGGCTTGGAGACAGTCCACTTGTGCGTTGGCACAAGTGCCGCGAGATAGGGCATTGGACGGCTCGTTCAGCTTTCCGGGACGGTACAAGATCTCATAATTGTAGGTGGAGAGCTCGATCCTGCACCGCAGGATCTTGTCGTTCTTTATCTTGCCCCGCTGTGCACTATTGAACAGGAAGACTACCGACCGTTGGTCAGTGAGGAGAGTGAATCTCCTACCGGCCAGGTAATGCCTCCAATGTCGCACAGCTTCCACTATGGCTTGGGCCTCCTTTTCTACTGAGGAGTGGCGAATTTCTGAAGCGTGTAGGGTCCAGGAGAAAAAGGCCACGGGTCTGCCTGCTTGGTTGAGCGTGGCCACCAGAGCTACATCGGACGCGTCGCTCTCGACTTGGAAGGGGAGGGACTCGTCGATGGCGCGCATTGTGGCCTTTGCGATATCCGTTTTGATGCAGCTGAAGGCCTGGCGGGCCTCTGTCGACAGGGGAAAAGTGGTGGACTGAATTAGTGGGCGGGCCTTGTCTGCGTACTGGGGGACCCACTGGGCGTAATAAGAAAAGAAGCCCAGGCAGCATTTCAGGGCTCTGGTACAGTGGGGGAGAGGGAACTCCATGAGGGGGCGCATGCGTTCGGGGTCGGGGCCTATCACTCCATTACACACTACGTAGCCAAGGATGGCTAGACGGTCGGTGCTAAACACGCATTTTTCCTCGTTGTAGGTGAGGTTGAGGGCATTAGCGGTCTGGAGGAATTTGCGGAGGTTGGCGTCGTGGTCCTGCTGGTCGTGGCCGCAGATGGTGACATTGTCGAGGTACGGGAACGTGGCCCGTAAACCGTGCTGGTCGACCATTCGGTCCATCTCTCGTTGGAAGACCGAGACTCCATTCGTGACGCCGAATGGAATCCTTAAGAAGTGGTATAGCCGTCCGTCTGCTTCGAAGGCAGTGTACTTGCGGTCACTGGGGCGAATGGGGAGCTGGTGGTAGGCGGACTTAAGGTCCACGGTGGAGAAGACCTTGTACTGTGCAATCCGATTGACCATGTCGGATATGCGGGGAAGAGGGTACGCATCTAGCTGCGTGTACCTGTTGATGGTCTGACTGTAGTCTACGACCATCCTTTGCTTCTCCCCTGTCTTCACTACTACCACCTGGGCTCTCCAGGGACTATTGCTGGCCTGGATTATGCCTTCCTGCAGCAGCCGCTGGACTTCGGACCTGATAAACGTCAGGTCCTGGGTGCTGTACCATCTGCTCCTAGTGGTGACGGGTTTGCAATCAGGGGTGAGGTTCGCAAACAGGGAGGGCGGTTCGACCTTGAGTGTCGCGAGGCCGCAGATAGTCAGTGGGGGTATAGGGCCGCCAAATTTAAATGTTAAGCTCTGGAGGTTGCATTGGAAGTCCAACCCCAGGAGGGTGGGAGCGCAGAGGTGGGGAAGGACGTACAGCCGGTAATTCTTGAACTCTCTCCCCTGCACCGTTAGGTTTGTGATGCAGAACCCTTTGATTTCAACGGAGTGGGACCCCGCCGCCAGGAAAATGTTTTGGGTGCTTGGCCGAATTACAAGGGAACAGCGTCTTACCGTGTCCGGGTGAATAAAACTCTCCGTGCTCCCCGAGTCGATCAAACACGGCGTCTCGTGCCCGTTCACCAGCACCTTTGTCATTGTCGTCTGGAGCGTCCGGGGCCGTGACTGGTCGAGGGTCACCGATGCCAAACGTGGTTGGTGTATCAGATCGTTGTCTTCAGGCAGTGTGGAGCCGTCCAAGCTGGGGTCCTTGCCTGTCAGCCAAGATGGCGGCGTCCATGGATAGCACGCGGTCAGGGGTGGACAAAATGGCCGCTCCCATGAGTCGCACGTGGCCGGGGGTGGACAAAATGGCTGCTCCCATGGATCGCACGCGGCCCGTGGGTAGGAAGATGGCGGCGCCCGTCCCCCCCTCGTGGTGTCCGGGGTCCAAAATGGCGGCGCCCATTGACCGCCCGTGGGTCACTGGGGGGGTTTGAGCCCGTGGTCCCATTTGTTCCCCGGAGATAGCGGCGACCCCACGGGACTGGCACACCGCTGCGTAGTGCCCCTTTTTACCGCAGCTTTTGCAGGTGGCCGAGCGGGCCGGGCAGCGCTGGCGGGGGTGTTTTGGCTGCCCGCAAAAGTAGCAGCGGGGCTCCCCCCGGGTGGTCTGGGATTCTGGCTGCGCACGCTTGTGGAAGGGTTGGGGTTGCCGGGGGGTCGGTCGCGGCGGGGGTCCACGGAGCCCAAGGGGCTGCAGCGCGGTCGGGGGCATAGGCGCGGGCGTTTTGGGAGGCCACGTTGAGGGAGGCTGCGAGGGCCCGTACCTCTGTGAGTCCGAGAGAGTCTTTGTCTAAAAGTCTCTGGCGAATTTGCGACGATGCCAAACCTGCTATGTAAGCGTCTCTGATCAGGAGGTCCGTATGTTCGTTCGCCGTAACCGCTGGGCAGTTGCAGTTTCGTCCCAGGATCGTTAGAGCATTGAAGAAATCGTCTAGCGATTCCCCGGGGATTTGTCGTCTCGTCGCGAGCTGGTAGCGTGCGTAGACCTGGTTGACGGGCTTAATGTAGATCTCCTTCAGCAAGTTGAGCGCCGCTGGGAATTCTTCCGCGTCCTCGATGAGTGAGTAGATTTCGGGACTCACCCTGGAATGCAGGACCTGCATCTTCTGGTCTTCTGTTGGTCTGCCGGGGGCCGTTCGGAGTTATCCCTCAAAGCACACCAGCCAGTGTTTAAACGCGGATGTTGCGTTTGCTGCATGGGGGCCGATTCACAGGCACTCAGGGGTGATCCGGAGCTCCATATTCCTTTTTAAGTCTGCTCAATAAATTGTAGCACACATCGATCACACACAAGGCGAGACGTAAAGAACTTCAATCGAGGCTTTATTGAGCAGACTTGTTCAGACTCGTTCCCCAGCAGCTCAGTCACAGAATGCAGCTGCGGGGATTAAACCCAGGTTCTTATACCCCGCCTATCTGGGTGGAGCCCAGTAGGCGGCGGATCCAATCGGGATCCAGCATCTGTCCTCCAATGGCTTCTCGGCATTCATGGTGTACCGTATTACCCTTAATACATACCACCACACTTAGCAAGGGCATCGTCTCCAGCAGGACGACCAGCTACAACCCCCAGGGTAAGGGACAGGTGGAGAGGGAGAACGCGACGGTCTGGAAGGTCGTCCTCCTGGCCCTACAGTCTAGAAGTCTCCCAGTCTCCCGCTGGGAGGAGGTCCTCCCCGATGCGCTCCACTCCATCCGGTCACTCCTGTGCACTGCCACCAACGAGACCCCTTACGAACGTATGTTTGCCTTCCCCAGGAAGTCTAGCTCCGGGGTCTCACTCCCGTCCTGACTGACAGTCCCAGGGCCCGTCCTCCTCCGGAAGCATGCGAGGAGTCATAAGTCAGATCCCCTCGTCGAGAAGTTCATGCTCCTCCATGCCAATCCACAATATGCCTACTTGGTACATGACGGGCGACAGGACACAGTATCCCTCCGGGATTTGGCACCTGCAGGTTCTCCAGCGACCATCGCCACCACCCCCGACCCTACACCGTCTCCCTCCACCACTACCCAGCTACTTCAAGATCTGGTACCCGCAGGCCCATCGGCGACCAACCCCGCCCACACGCTGCCCCCCCTCCACCGACTCAGCTACTGGGTGAGGAAGAGGACAACACACTCCCGGACGCACAGGTCTCGACACCGGTGCCCACACCACAGCCGGGACTGAGTCGATCACGGCGGAAGGTCAAGGCCACTGACAGACTTGATCTTTAAGTCCACTTCACCCCCGCTGGACTCTTTTTTTTTTAAACAGGGGGTGAATGTGGTTAACCGCTGTAGTATATAATATGTGTATTGTGGTAAACTGCTACTGTATTACATGTAATGTGGTCAACCATTGCCTGATGGCTTCGCCTCCCCTCGGGCTCGGTATAAAGATGGCTGGTCTCCGCTTCTGACCCAGTTCGGGATCAGAGGCCAGGAGGCTTTCTGTTTAGTTTATTAAGGCCTCAGTTACGTTTACTACTCGTCTTGTGTTCATTGATGGCACATCAAGGGGCAATTTAGCATGGCCAATCCATCTACCCTGCACATCTTTAGGTTGTGGGGAGGAAACCCATGCAAACCTGGGGAGAATGTGCAAACTCCGCACAGACAGTGACCCAGAGCCGGGATCAATCCTGTGACCTCAGTGCCGTGAGGCAGCAATGCTAACCACTGCACCACCACGCTGCCTAGATGCACCTTCTTTGATCCCCTGCTGCACCATTTTTGATCTTGTATAATTTCTACTCGAAAATACAATATTTGGAGCAACATGAAAACCATCTCCAGCTTTAATTTAACATTGACTCATCATCAGAAATAGGAGCATAGTGGTAATGTTCCTGGGTAGGTAACCCTGGGTTGATGCTCTGGTGACAGGAGTTCAAAATCCCACCACAGCTCCTGGGAAAATGTTAATTCAATTAAACAAATTTGGAATAAAAAGCTAATGTCTGTAACGGAGAGCATGAAATTGGGTTACTAATCTCCTTTAGGTGAAGAGAAACTGCTGTCCGTATCTAGTCTGGATGGCTCCAAGCCTTCAGTAATGTGCTTGACTCTTAACTGTCCTCAGAAATGGCCAGGCAAGTTACTTACTCATGTCAAAAATGCTACAGAGAAGTTAATTAAGAATAGAACAGGATAGGACACATGGCATCAACCTATTGACATCAGATATGACAAAGACACACACTGCTTGCAAAGTCCTCCTCACTAAAATCCGGGGACTTGTGCCAAAATTGGGAGAGCTGCTCCACTGACGAGTCAAGCAGCAGTCTGATATAGTCACACTCGAGAATTATACATTGGAGCCAAAATCCTAGATTAATCCATCAGCATCCCAGTTCCACTGGCAGGACAGACCCATGTGGCAGCACAGTTGCATGAAGTTGGAAGGAGCTGCCCTGAGATTCCTTAACATTGACTCTGGATCCCTGGAGGTTTCATGGCATCAGGTTGAACATGGGCCAGGAAACCGCCTACTGATTATTGCATAATATCATACCTCAGCTGCTGAATCAGTGCTCCTCCATCCATGTCAAAGATCACTTGGAAGAAGCACTGAGGGTTGCAAGGGCACAGAATGTACTCTGGGTTGGGGACCTCAATGTTCATCACCTAGGGTAAAAGAGGAAAATGACCTTGGGAGGGGATATGTTCAATTCTAGGGAATATAGGCATAGGGCTGGATTCTTCCGTCTCGCCCACCGTAAGTTTGCCACGGGCGGGACGTGGACCATGTAAAGGTCCATTGACCTTGGGACGGGAATTTCCGGTGGCCGGGTGGGCGTGGCCAGAGAATCCCACCCATAATCTACACAATCTCTCCTCTTAAGACAATCCATCTCAGGAATCTGTTTAATCAACCATTGCTGCACTTGCTCTAAGACAAGTATGTTCTTCCTTAGGTTTGGAAACAAAAGTGGGAGTGCGGCACTGTGGCGCAGTGGTTAACACTGCAGCTGGCCGGATCTCAAATAGCGACGAGTCCGAATACAGGCGGGAGATAGAGAACTTAGTGGAGTGGTATAGCGACAACAATCTCTCCCTCCATGTCAGCAAAACTAAAGAGCTGGTCATTGTCTTCAGGAAGCAAAGTACTGTACACACCCCTGTCAGCATCAACGGGGCCGAGGTGGAGATGGTTAGCAGTTTCAAATTCCTAGGGGTGCACATCTCCAAAAATCTGTCCTGGTCCACCCACGTCGACGCTAACGACCAAGAAAGCACAACAGCGCCTATACTTCCTCAGGAAACTAAGGAAATTCAGCATGTCCATATTAACCCTTACCAACTTTTACAGATGCACCGTAGAAAGCATCCTATCGGGCTGCATCACAGCCTGGTATGGCAACTACTCGGTCCAGGACCGCAAGAAACTTCAGAGAGTCGTGAACACCGCCCAGTCCATCACACGAACCTGCCTCCCATCCACTGACTCCATCTACACCTCCAGCTGCCTGGGGAAAGCGGGCAGTATAATCAAAAATCCCTCCCACCCGGCTTACTTACTTTTCCAACTTCTTCCATCTGGCAGGAGATACAGAAGTCTGAGAACACGCACAAACAGACTCAAAAACAGCTTCTTCCCCACTGTCACCAGACTCCTAAATGACCCTCTTATGGACTGACCTCATTAACACTACACCCTGTATGCTTCATCCGATGCCAGTGCTTATGTAGTTACATTGTATATGTTGTGTTGCCCTATTATATATTTTCTTTTATTCCCTTTTCTTCCCATGTACTTAATGATCTGTTGAGGTGCTCGCAGATAAATACTTTTGACTGTACCTCGGTACACGTGACAATAAACAAATCCAATCCAATCCAATCCAATCGAGGACTCGGGTTCGATCCCGACTCCGGGCCACTGTCTGTGTGGAGTTTGCACATTTTCCCTGTCTGCGTGGGTCTCACCCCCACAACCCAAAAGATGTGCCAAGTAGGTGGATTGACCATATCTTTTCATTAAAACAGCAAAAAATATATACTAAGCCAAACGGTACAAACACTCATTTTGTGTTGGAGAAACAGGGTACCCTCCCCTCAGTACCAATGTACAGGGAGGGGGGGTGGGTACTCTGATTATTAAAACAGTTCACAACACATTTCTACAAAAGACAAACGGTACAAGCACTAAACTTTGTGCTGGAGAGACCAGATACCCTCGCCTCTGTACCAACAGAAGGGAAAGGAAGGGGGGATTGACCACGCTAAATTGCTCCTTAATTGGAAAAAAAAGAATTGGGTACTCTTAAAATTTTTTTTTAAAGGAAACAACAGAGGGGATAAACACAGCTCCTTGCAGCCAAGAGCATGGGTTGAGGAGGATCTGGTGCCTGCCAGAGTTTGGGACATCTGCTCGGGCCTTAAGAGGAACCTGCAATGGGAGGGAGAGGATCCAGTTGTTGTGGTCCATATGGGTACCAACATAGATAGGACTAGGACAAATGCTCTACTTAGGGATTATGAACAGATAGGGGATAAAATATAAAGTAGAAAAACAAAGGTAATAATTTCTGGATTACTTACCCGAGCCACAAGCAAATTGGCAGAAGATAAATAAAATTATAAACCTGAATGTGTGGCTCAAAGACTGGTGTGGGAGAAATGGGTTTCAATTAAATTCATTAACTCTTCGCCAGTTGAGCATTTTTACCTTTGATATTTTCTGGACTTATTCCATAATTATGTTCAACTAAACGATGTTGTGACCACTGTTGATTCTTGCAACACACCACTTGCCCTATTTCTTTTCCCAGAACCGAATCTAACACTGCTTCTTCCTTGTCGGACCAGAGACAATTAAAGCTCTCCTATCACACATCTGTAATTCCTCTTCTTCTCTACCCTTCGCACTAGTTTTTTTTTCTCTTTAGCATAGTTAGTCACTTAATATTATCATTGTATTTTTCTTACGCACCTAAAATTTGATCATCTATTTCCTCCTCACTGTTTAGACCTCCATAAAAACAATCTCCCAACAATGGTCTGGATTCTCCACCAAATCAGGAACTCCGCTGCCGGCTGCGGGGAGCAAAGAATGCAATGTTGGGCAAAAATGGGATTGGCGCTCAGCGCTCCCTTGCTTCGGTCCCCCGCTGGCGTCGGGATCAAGGTTCACCCCAATTATTCCCTATTACCAGGCACCATATTCTCCAGGCCTGCATGATTCTCTGGTTCTCTCAGCCGGGAATCATGAGGGCGAGAATTGGTGCAGGTCTTGACACGCGTGGCAGTGATGCAGGGGACCTCTCGATGGGCAAAAGGGGTCTCTCTTTAACAGAGTTGCCTAAAATGTCCAAAGGGCCACCCTCCCCCCAACAATGCAAGACCTGCCTACCCACCAGGCCCCACTATTGCCCTCCTCAGAGATCTCCTAATTAAAGAGTATCCCAGCAGAGAACCACTTATTAAAGAGACCCCCCCATCAGAGACGTTTGTCTGGAAGCCCCCAAAAGAGAGACCCTTTTGAGCCTCAGGTGAATTTTAAAGCAATTAATTTTTTCACTGCCTCTGCCTGGACTGCACTCTATCTTCCAGGCAGGGATCTCTATTATGAGGGTCTCTTTAATTAGGGGGTCTCTTCAATGAGGGGGTCGGGTTGCCAGTGGTGGTCTGCTTAATTAGGGGGTCTCTAGTGTGTGGGAGGGTTGGGTCACCCCTGTACTGTGGGGAGGAGGGGTGGGAGGTAACCCAGAAAATCCTTGGGGTAGGGCTTGTGTTGCAGGGGGAAGGCGCAGGACCTCGCTATCGGGCAGCCTGCTCAAAATGCCAGCTCGATAGCGGAATGCCCCAGGGAATCCCTCGCAATCCTCACTGTGCATAAATTTGCATGGCTGAGGATTGGGAATCGCTTCCTGATTTGCGCTCCCAGCCTGAGCACAAATCAGGTGCAATTCAGTTCTGGCGGGGGAGCGTAGTCTCCCAAATGGAGAATCCTGGCCAATGTAATAGCTTTTCCCCTGTTCCTCAGTTCAATTCTGGAACAATCTCATATATCCTTTCTATTTAAGAGTGTAACATTGGCCGGAATTCTCTGTCCATTCGCTGGTGACAGGACTCTCTGGTTCCTTTGGTGGCACACCGCCGCCCGCGGGTTTCCCGGCAATGTGGGGTGGTATCAATGGGAATTCCCATTGACAGCCGCAGGAGCATAGAATCCTGCTGCCGAGAAACACACAGCTGGGTGGTCAGAGAATCCCATCTTTAATCAACAATGCCATGCTCCTTCCTCTTTTTCCTTCTTGAGATACCCTCAATTACGACTCGAGAGAGAAGATTGATAATTCAAAGGCTTTAATTAGCATTCAACTCTCGTCTTTGTGCAACTGATCGTGCATCAATTTATTACACTAAAGTTTTCAGAAGTTGGGACCTCCACATCAAGCCGGATCGCCTGCAGCTGGATCCGCAATGAAGCAACGCCAAAAAGGACTTTGAAATAAACGTTGCGGTTGGTGGACGGGAGGGGCCCTTTGAAGTCCACGCTTAGTCACTCAAAGGGCCCAGTGACCTTTACCAGGTGAGCCTTTGTCATGGTCTTGACCTCCTTGGTGGAGTAAGGTACGTTTCGGGACTTGATGAAGTGAGCAAGCCGGGTGACCCCCGGGTGACAGAGATCATCGTGGATGGCCCTCAGGCTTTCTGCGCATTGGCGCACGTGCCGCGGGACATATTATGATATGTAATATCGTACATATAGGTGGAGAGTTCTATCCTCCACCTCAGAATTTTATCATTCTTTATTTTGCCCTGTTGTGCGTTATTGAACATAAAGGTGACCGACCGTTGGTTGGTGACGAGGGCGAACCTCCTACCAGCTAGGCAGTGCCTCATGTGCCGCATGGCCTCCACTATGGCTTGTGCCTCCTTCTAGACTTCAGAGTGCCGGATTTCCGAGATGGTGAGGGTTCGGGAGAAAAACGCTACTGGTCTGCCCGCCTGGTTGAGGGTAGCAGCCAGGGCAACGTCTGATGCATCGCTTTCTACTTGGAAGGGGATAGTTTCGTCCACCGCGTGCATGGCGGCTTTGATGATATCGGCCTTGATACGACTGAAGGCCGACTGAGCCTCAACCGTCAGGGGAAAAACCGTGGTTTTAATGAGTGGTTGGGCTTTGTCCGCATATCTGGGGACCCACTGGGCGTAATAGGAAAAGAGCCCAAAAACCGTTTGAGTGCCTTGAGGCTACGGGGGAGGGGAAGTTCCTTAAGGAGGCGCATGCGGCCGGGGTCTGGGCCGAGGACCCCATTTTCCACGGCGTAGCCGAGGATGGCTAGTCGGGTTGTGTGGAACACACATTTCTCTTTGTTGTATGTCAGATTGAGGGCCCGGGCGGTCTGGAGGAACTTCCTCAGGTTTGCATCGTGGTCCTGCTGGTCATGGCCGCAGATGGTGATGTTTTCCAAGTACGGGTATGTAGCCCATAAGCTGTACTGGTCCACCATTTGATCCATCGCCCTTTGAAAAACGGAGACTCTGTTTGTGACGCCAAAAGGAACCCTGAGGAAGTGAAAAAGCTGACCGGCAGCTTTGAAGGCTGTGTAGGGACAGTCCTCCGGGCGGATAGGGAGCTGATAATAGGTGGATTTTAGATCGACCGTGGAGAATACCCGATACTGGGCGATTTGGTTCACCATTTCTGCTATGCGGAGAAGTGGGTACGCATCGAGTTGCGTAAAATGGTTTATGGTCTGACTATAGTCCACCACCATTCGTTGCTTTTCCCCAAACCGGACTACCATATTGTGCTCTCCAAGGGCTGTTGCTAGCCTCTATGACCCCTTCTTTTAGTAGTCGCTGAACCTCTGACTTGATGAAAGTCATGTCTTGGGCACTGTACCGCCGACTCCTGGTGGCGACGGGCTTACAGTCGGGAGTGAAGTTCGCGAAGAGTGGGGGTGGTGCAACTTTAAGTGTTGCCAGGCTACATACCGTGAGTGGGGCAGGGGTCCGCCGAACTTCAGTGCCAGGCTTCGATGGCTGCACTGAAAGTCCAGACCGAGCAGCAGGGGGGGCGCAGAGGTGAGGGAGGATATAAAGTTTAAAACGGGTGTATTCGGCACCTTGAATAGCGAGGTTCACGACACAATACCCCGTGATTTGGACCGAATGAGACCCAGATGCGGGGGCGATACTTTGGGAGGCGGGATAGGTGCACAAGGAGCAGCGTCTTACCGTGTCTGGGTGAACAAAGCTCTCCGTTCTCCCGGAGTCAAATAGGCAGGAGGTGTCGCGACCGTTGATTTGGACCTGAATCATTGCGTTCTGCAGGTGCTTCGGCCGTGATTGATCGAAAGTGATCGCTCCCAGTTGCGGGTAGTCAGAGTCACAAAATGGCCGCCGGGCGTCACAAAATGGCCGCCGCCATCGGTCACACGTGTCGGATTTTGAAGATGGCCACCGCCAAGATGGCCGCCCCCATGACTCGCACGAGGCCGATGACGCGTCAGAAGTAGGCGTGTCCAGCCGGCACGCAGCCGCATTGCGGGGCCTGTGGGCCTGGTAGTTCGATTTCTGGGCCCGAGGAGACTTTTGTTTCTGGCCTTTGGGCCCAGCCAGGCAGACCTTTGTGAAGTGCCCCTTCTTTCCGCAGTCGTTGCAGATAGCAGAGTGGGCTGGGCAACGCAGGCGTGGGTGTTGGCCTTGCCCACAGAAATAGCATGGTGTGCCCTCGGTGTGAGCGGGTCACCGCACGCGCAGGCCTGTAGCGTGGCCGAGTCTGGAGGGGATCGAGAGGGGTTTGCAAGGTCCACGGAGTATGTGCGGAGATTATAGTGGGCCGCTTCCAGAGAAGAGGTGAGCGTTACCGTGCCTTGGAGATCCTTTGCCCCGTCTTCTAGGAGCCGCTGCCTGATGTACGTGGATCGGATACCGGACACGAATGCATCACAAATATGTAAGTTCATATGGACTTCTGCCGTCACATCTTTATGATCGCAATTCCTGGCGAGTGCGGTGAGTCTCTCCAAGTATTTGTCCAACGTTTCCCCGGAATGCTGGCGGCAGGCCGAGAGCAAATGTCGGGCGTGTACCTAGTTTATCGGCTTAACAAAGCGCTTCTGTAGGATTTCGACTGCTGTTTCGTACGTCGTAGCCTTCTCGATCACGCAGGAGAGTCTGTGGCCCACCTGAGCATGTAGTAAGCTCAGCTTGCGAGGTCACTCTACTGCAGTCTCTGAGGAGTTCAGATAGGCCTCAAAACACCGGAGCCAATATTTAAAAATTTCAGTGGCGTCCGGCGACCGAGCGTCCAGATTGAGCATCTCCGGCTTTAGTCCGCTGTCCACCTCGAAGTATTCTGCTAATTAAATTGAGATACCCTCAATTACGACTCGAGAGAGAAGATTGATAATTCGAAGGCTTTAATTAGTAGAGAACCAGACAGCTGCCAAGAAGTGTGCTCACTGCACGCTGCCCACTGAACATTACCTTACATACAGTTCCCTGGGGGGGGGGGGGCGGGGGGGGAGGCGGAGCCGGACGCAGAGTCCCCCAATTACCTTACATACAGTTCCCTGGGGGGGGGCGGAGCCTGAGGCGGAGTCCCCCAGGGTTCCAAACCCGGTCTTAAAGGGATCAACACATTAAAGGGACA
Organism: Scyliorhinus torazame; assembly: GCF_047496885.1. Lineage (NCBI taxonomy): Eukaryota > Metazoa > Chordata > Chondrichthyes > Carcharhiniformes > Scyliorhinidae > Scyliorhinus > Scyliorhinus torazame. The sequence continues at coordinate 140,080,356 of NC_092712.1, read as the reverse complement.
GTTATACAGTTATCATTCATCACACTTCTCTATTGTTCCTGAAGAATTTGTAAGAGAAAATACTAAGAACCCAATCTTGGCTTTGTTTTGAGTATTGTCTTTGTTAATGCAAATATGTCATAATCTGATGTAACGATTTGTGCTGAAACTCACCAACCTTACTTTTTAAAATAAATATTTTTATTAGCTTTTTCAATTTTTAAAAATTTTAATTAATTTTTAATTGAGGCCCCCAATTTACATTACACATATTTAATATATTTAACAAACATTTAACAATCCCTCCGTTAACCTGAAAACAATTCATCAACTACCCCCCTTTTTAGCTGCTGACTGAGGCTCATTTCTTAAACTGAGGCATGAACAGACACCATCTCTTGTGAAACCCCTCCTCCATCACCTCTTAAGCTAAATTGAATCTTCACTAGGCTTAGAAATTCAATTAAGTTTCCCAGCCATGACATCCGGTGACGGCGGGCGGGAGGCAGCCGCACATTGGAGGGCTCCCATTCGGGAACGGCATTTTTGGGGCTTAACGCCCGGTCCCAGGGGCAGCGGACGCAGCAAAAGCAGGGAGAAGGCACAGTGAAGGGAAATGTCGAAAATAAGTTTAAAAAACGGCTGTGAAAATAGTGGTTGAAAGTCCGTCGGGGAATGGAAAGGTCACTGCGGGGACGGCAAGAAAAGTGGGGGCTGGGGCACCAGGGGAGGCCGCATTGCCCAGGGCTGAAGAAATTACTACGGTGATGGCCGTGGAACTCGAAAGGCAGTTGAAAAACCACCTAGAGGTGATGAAGAAGGAGATGGGGGCGGTATTGAAAGCGCTGGTGGAGGAGGCGATTGCCCCGGTGAAGGCGGCGGTATTGAGCGCAGTGGCGGAGGTGCGGGAGCAAGGCGAGGCGCTAAAGTAAGTGGAAGAGACATTATTGCAGCACAGTGATCAATTTACCTCGATGGGGAAGGAGATGCGGAAGGTGATAGAGATCAACAAGGGTCTGTGAGCCAAAATGGACAACTTGGAAAACAGATCCAGGCGACAGAATCTCAGGATTGTGGGTCTGCCCGAAGGAGTGGTGTACACATATATCAGGACTTTACGGTGGAGCTGGCGAGGAGGCGGGCTGCCTTCAGCCGGGTGAAGAAGGCACTGTACATCAGTAAGGTGCAGTGCGGCATAGTATCCCCAGCTAAGTTGAGGGTGACCTACAAATCCAAGGACTTTTATTTTGGGACGGTGGAAGCTGCGGAGGAGTTTGCAAAGGCAGAAGGACTGTGGCTGAATTGAGAAATGGTCATGTACCGATGTAGCCTCATGTAGCTGTATTTTTTTCACTGCGTGCAGGTGTATGTGCTAAATGAGCCAACGTTGTATATATTTGGACAAGGGAAGAGGTGGACTTTCATTTGCCTAATGGTTCTTTGGGGCTTGGATGTGTATGTGGGGTTTGTGCGCTAAAGGGGATGTAGCGCACAAAGACTCCGTGAGACGAAGAGAGTGAAGTCGATGAGGCTTTATTAAGCGTGTCTGTTCCCCCGCAGTTCGATAGTAGAATGGCCTGCGGGGGAGGACTCCGGCTTCTTATACTCCGCCTTCAGGGCGGAGCTAGAGGTCAATGACCAACCAGGACCCGGGATCTGTCAGCCAATGACATTAGGGCTTCCAGTCCCGCATGACCCCCAATACATACTACCACATTCACCCCTTGTCAAAAATGAACCCGGCGGGGTGATGCTTCGTATGGTGGTAAGGGTTTACAGGGCTGGTCCTGGGAGGAAAACATTCGCATGGCAATACAGTATTGTACAATTTTGTCCTGTTTCAACTATTTACAGAAGGTATCGGGAGAAAAGCAAAATGTTCTTGTGAAAAGTCCATATATTGATTTAGATCGATGCCACGAGTCGGTCGGGCAGTCTGGTCGTCCGTGTCGATCGCCTCGGCCCCGGTGGTGGTGGTGGTGCTTGTACCGGTGTTGTCGTCTCCGGGAGCCTTACGGTTTCAGCTTGGGCTTTATTCTTGGTCGGGCCTGAGGGGAGGGGAACCGATCCTCCTGGGAAGGGGGCGGTCGCGGGGTACGGCGGTGGCAGGAAGGGGGGGGGTTGGGTGAATGGTGTCGGGGGGGTGTGTGTGTTGCCGGCGGGCGCCAGATCCCGCAGGGAGACCGTGTCCTGTCGGCCGTCGGGGTACTCCACGTAAGCGTACTGCGGGTTCGCGTGGAGGATGTGAACCCTTTCGACCAACGGGTCCGCCTTATGTGCCCGCACATGCTTTCGGAGCAAGATGGGTCCTGGGGCCGCCAGCCAGGTCGGCAGCGACGTTCCAGAGGAGGACCTCCTAGGGAAGACAAGGAGACGCTCATGAGGCATTTGATTAGTGCTCGTACATAATAGCGACCGGATGGAGTGGAGAGCATCCGGGAGGACCTCCTGCCACAGTGAAACTGGGATGTCCCTGGACCATAGGGCCAGTAGGACGGTCTTCCAGACCGTGCCATTCTCCCTCTCTACTTGCCCGTTCCCCCGGGGGTTGTAGCTGGTCGTCCTGCTTGAGGCTATGCCCTTGCTGAGCAGGAACTGGCGCAGCTCGTCACTCATGAAAGAGGACCCCCTGTCGCTGTGGACGTATGCGGGGCAACCGAACAGTGTGAAGATGGTGTTCAGGGCTTTAATGACTGTGGACGCGGTCATGTCAGAGCAGGGAATGGCGAATGGGAAGCGGGAGTATTCGTCCACCACATTAAGAAAGTATGTGTTGCGGTCGGTGGAGGGGAGGGGCCCTTTGAAATCGAGACTAAGGCGTTCAAAGGGGCGGGAAGCCTTAATCAGGTGCGCACCATCCGGCCTGAAAAAATGCGGTTTGCATTCCGCGCAGATGTGGCAGTCCCTTGTGACTGTACGGACCTCCTCTAAAGAGTATGGGAGATTGCGGGACTTGATAAAGTGGAAAAACCGAGTAACCCCCGGGTGGCAGAGGTCCTTGTGGAGGGTTTGGAGGCGGTTAATTTGTGCATTGGCACATGTGCCGCGGGATAGGGCATCGGACGGCTCGTTCAGCTTTCCGGGACGATACAAAATCTCGTAGTTGAAGGTGGAGAGCTCGATCCTCCACCTTAAGATCTTGTCGTTTTTAATTTTGCCCCGCAGTGCATTATCGAACATGAAGGCTACCGACCGTTGGTCAGTGAGGAGAGTGAATCTCCTGCCGGCCAGGTAATGCCTCCAATGTCGCACAGCTTCCACTATGGCTTGGGCTTCCTTTTCCACTGAGGAGTGGCGGATTTCTGAGGCGTGGAGGGTCCGGGAGAAAAAGGCCACGGGTCTGCCCGCTTGGTTAAGGGTGGCCGCTAGAGCTACGTCGGAGGCGTCGCTCTCGACCTGGAAGGGGAGGGACTCGTCGATGGCGCGCATCGTGGCCTTTGCGATATCCGCTTTGATGCGGCTGAAGGCCTGGCAAGCCTCTGTCGACAGAGGGAAGGTCGTGGTCTGTATTAGGGGGTGGGCCTTGTCTGCGTACTGGGGGACCCACTGGGCGTAGTATGAAAAAAACCCCAGGCAGCGTTTCAGGGCTTTTGGGCAGTGCGGGAGGGGGAATTCCATGAGGGCGCGCATACGTTCGGGGTCGGGGCCTATTATCCCATTGCGCACTACGTAGCCCAGAATGGCTAGCCGATTGGTGCTAAAAACGCACTTGTCCTCGTTGTACGTGAGGTTCAAGGCTTTGGCGGTCTGGAGGAATTTTTGGAGGTTGGCGTCGTGGTCCTGCTGGTCGTGGCCGCAGATGGTTACATTGTCGAGATACGGGAACGTGGCCCGCAACCCATGTTGATCAACCATTCGGTCCATCTCCCGTTGGAAGACCGAGACCCCGTTTGTGACGCCAAATGGGACCCTTAGGAAATGGTATAATCGCCCGTCTGCCTCGAAGGCTGTGTACTTGCGGTCACTTGGGCGGATGGGGAGCTGATGGTAGGCGGACTTGAGGTCCACGGTGGAGAAGACTTCATATTGGGCAATCCGATTGACCATGTCGGATATGCGGGGGAGAGGGTACGCGTCTAGTTGTGTGTACCTGGTGATGGTCTGGCTATAGTCTATGACCATCCTTTGTTTCTCCCCTGTCTTCACTACTACCAACTGCGCTCTCCAGGGACTATTGCTGGCCTGGATTATGCCTTCCTTTAGTAGCCGCTGGACTTCGGACCGAATGAAGGTCCGGTCCTGGGCGCTGTACCGTCTGCTCCTAGTGGCGACGGGTTTGCAATCCGGGGTGAGGTTCGCAAACAAGGACGGGGGTTGCACCTTGAGGGTTGCGAGGCCGCAGATAGTGAGTGGGGGTATTGGGCCGCCGAATTTGAACGTAAGGCTCTGTAGATTGCATTGGAAATCTAATCCCAGTAAGGTGGGGGCGCAGAGTTGGGGAAGGACGTTTAGTTTGTAGTTTTTGAACTCCCTCCCCTGCACCGTTAGGGTAACTATGCAGAATCCTTGGATCTGTACGGAGTGGGATCCTGCAGCTAGGGAAATCTTTTGTGCGCTGGGATAGGTGGTCAAGGAACAGCGTCTTACCGTGTCGGGGTGGATAAAGCTCTCCGTGCTCCCGGAGTCGACTAGGCATGGTGTCTCGTGGCCGTTTATTAGCACCGTTGTCGTCGTCGTCTGGAGTGTCCGGGGCCAAGCTTGATCGAGCGTAATTGAAGCGAGACGTGGTTGTAGTAGTGGAGTGGGGTCCGTTGTTGCCGTCCAAGATGGCGTCGGGGATGAACAAAATGGCTGCCCCCATACATCGCACATGGCTGGGGGGTCACAAGATGGCGGCGGGTGTGGACAAAATGGCCGCCCCCACGCGTCGTACAGGTCTGGGGTGGTCCAAGATGGCGGCGCCCTTCCTCCCCTCGTGGTGGCCGGGACCCAAAATGGCGGCGCCTGCGGGTCGCACATGGGGCGCTGGGGGTTTGGGGAGCGTTAGGACCGCGCGGGGCTCCCTCATCTCTGGGGACAGCGGTGGTCGGGACCCAAGTTGGTAGCGCCGGCGGGTCAGACATGGGGCGCGGGGGGGGGGGGGGTTTGGGGGGCGTTAGAGACGCGCAGAACTCCCTCTTCTCCGGGGAGAGTGGTGGTCGGGACCCAAAGTGGAAGCGCCGGCGGGTCATACGTGGGGACGGGGGGGGGGGGGGTTGGGGAGCGTAAGTGGCGTGCAGGGCTCCCTGTTCTCCTGGGACCGCGGTGGTCGGGACCCAGAGCGGCTGCGCCTGCGGGTCGTACATGGGGCGCTGGGGGGGTTGGGGAGCGTAAACGGCTTGCAGGGCTCCCTGTTCTCCCGGGACAGCGGGACCGGCACACAACCGCGAAATGGCCCTTTTTCCCGCAGCTCTTGCAGATTGCTGCGCGGGCCGGGCAGCGCTGCCGGGGGTGTTTCGCTTGGCTGCAGAAATAGCAGCGGGCGCCCCCGGTGCGACTTGGCGTTTGGACCGCGCAAGCCTGTGGGGTGTCCGGGGGGGGGGGTGGGTTTGTCGCGACGGGTACGTACAGGGCCCAATGGGCTGCCACGCGGTCGGGGCCGTAGGCGCGGGTATTACGCGCGGCCTCGTCTAGGGAGGCTGCTAGGGTCCGGGCCTCTGAGAGTCCTAGCGACTCTCTTTCTAGAAGTCTTTGGCGGATTTGGGAGGAATTCATACCTGCCACAAAAGCATCGCGCATTAACATGTCCGTGTGTTCATTTGCGTCCACCGAAGGCCAGCTGCAGGCTCGTCCCAAAATCAGCAGCGCGGCGTAGAATTCGTCCATCGATTCTCCGGGACCTTGCCGTCTTGTCCCGAGCTGGTAGCGAGCGTAGATTTGGTTAACTGGGCGGACATAGAGACTTTTCAGTGCTGCGAACGCCGTCTGGAAATCCTCCGCGTCTTCGATGAGGGAGAAAATCTCCGTGCTCACCCTCGAGTGCAGGACCTGTAGTTTTTGGTCTTCTGTGACCCGGCCGGTGGCCGTTCTGAGGTAGGCCTCGAAACAAGTCTGCCATTGCTTGAAGGCTGCTGCCGTGTTCACTGCGTGGGGGCTGATCCTCAGGCATTCCGGAATGATCCTGAGCTCCATAGTCCTTTTTAGACACGCTTAATAAATTGTAGCGCACAAAGACTCCGTGAGACGAAGAGAGTGAAGTCGATGAGGCTTTATTAAGCGTGTCTGTTCCCCCGCAGCTCGATAGTAGAATGGCCTGCGGGGGAGGACTCCGGCTTCTTATACTCCGCCTTCAGGGCGGAGCTAGAGGTCAATGGCCAACGAGGACCCGGGATCTGTCAGCCAATGACATTAGGGCTTCCAGTCCCACATGACCCCCAATACATACTACCACAGGGGATTTCTTGGTTTTCCTGGGACTGGGCAAGGGGGAAAGGGACCCGGGCGGGGGCCTCCACGCTGGCCGGTTTAAGCCGGCCAATGAACGGGAGTGAGGTGGGGGGAGGGGCTGCAGCCATCGGAGTCTGGCAGAACAGGTTCCGATGAGTCTAGCCGGGGTGGAAAGTTGGGGGGAAGGAACAGAGGTTGGGGGAGGAGTTTTATAAGAGGAAGTGGAGGGGAGGAGTCAGGGCGGGGGGGGTTACAATTCATGGGTGTCATTTACGGTACTCTTTCAGGGATTGGATGGCATTGAATGTTAGGGGGAGGGGGTGATGGACTTTATCGGTCAATGGTGACCATAGGCGTTTCCGGATTCCTTTTTCTTTTTTTTTCCTTTGTTTTTCCCACCGTGGGATGGTTTGTTTTATTTGATGCTTATATTGTCAGGCGGGCCGTTGTTTGGGGTGGTGGAAGGATGGGATCATTGTTGTTGATAATGAAATTGACGTTGTATTTGTTACCGTTTACTGCTTGTTGGTGGGGTGTAAATTCTGAAGAAAATGTGAAAATGGAGAATAAAAATATTCTACAAAAAAACAAATGTCTCCCAGCCATACTGATGCATAGGGTTCAGTAACTGACCTCCAACCCAATAGGATCCGCCTCCATGCCAGCAGTGAGACAAACGCCAAGACATCTGCCCCCACCCCGTCTGGAGCTTCGGCAAGTCCAATATCCCCGAATATGGCCCCTCGAGCAGTCATTTTCAAACCCAGGGTCGGGATCTACAGATGTGTCACGGGCAGGTGTCGTGAGGGACACAGCGCCATGTGCCGCGGTGTTCCCGATCACGGGATGAAGTGCCCAATGACCGCAACCAGCTTTTAAAACTGCCGGCATGACTGGCTTTTAGAATGTCAGCCGTTCCGCACATGAATGCCCCTTCAGCAATGTGCAGGCCTAGAGCCCAGAGGGGCAGAATGCCTCCATTTGTCGTCAGCGTTCTGACCCAGCAGCAAGTTTAAAAAAAAAAAAATTGCTGGAGTCTTCCTGCCTGAAGTGGCAGTAGACAGCAGGTCACATGCCCCATGTGGTGATCACCACTGTTGTATATATTAGGAGATGTGTGGTAAGGCCCTGTACTACAGGTACAGGGGTAGTCCCTACCTGCTGGCACTGCCCAGTAGGCGGAGTATAAATGTGTGCTCCCCATACAGCAGCCATTTCACCAGCTGCTGTAGGAGGCCACACATCTTAGCCTCAGTTGTATTCAACTCTCGCCTTTGTGCAATTGATCGTGCATCAATTTATTACACTAAAGTTTTCAGAAGTTGGGACCTCCGCATAAAGCCGGATCGCCTGCATCTGGATCCGCAATGAAGCGACGCCAAAAAGGACTTTGAACGTTGGCTAGCTTGTTTCGAAGCTTACATCAGGTCTGCACCATACCTAATTCCGGAAGCTCAGAATATCCAGGTCCTCTACTCGTGGCTGAGCTCCAACGTTTTTCTGCTTATCCAGCACGCGCCGACCTATGATGAAGCCATGGCGCTACTGAAAGAGAACTACGCCCAGCGGATGAACATGCTCTTCGCCAGACAAATACTCTCGACTCGTAGTCAGCTCCCTGGTGAGTCCATAGAAGAATTCTGGCTTGCTTTAATTCCCCTGGTCAGAGACTGTCAGGCAGTCACAGCCACGGAACATTTGAACCTCCTCATGCGGGACACTTTCATCACGGGGATAAGGTCAGACCACATCCGCCAACAACTTTTAGAGGGGGCCACGCTCGACCTCGCGGAAGCCAAAAAGCTGGCGCTATTGATGACAATCGCCTCGCGCAATATCCAGGCCTACAACCCCGGCCGCGCGGCCCACTCCTCCTACGCATCGTGGACTCCGCAGGCGGCCGCCCCACCGGGGACCTCACTCAGCCAATCCTATGCCTGTACCACGTGCCAGCCAGCCAACCCCGGGGGCCCCAGATGTTACTTCTGTGGGCAGCAAAAACACCACCGCCAATGCTGCCCGGCCCGCAGCGCCCTTTGCAAGGCCTGCGGCAAGAAGGTGCACTTTGCTGCGGTGTGCCAGGCCCGCTCAGTTGCCGCGATCGCCCCGACCGCCCCCGCCCCGCGTACGGACAGTGGGCGCCGCCATCTTCCCCTCCTTGGACCACGTGCGGCCCATGGGCGCCGCCATCTTGTCCACCTCAGGATTTCCAGGCGCCGCCATCTTGTCTCCCCCACGGCACATGGGTGCCACCATCGTACCAAGACCCGTGCCCCCTGGGCACCCCATCGTCCGACACCATCGACGACCAGCCGCGACTTGCCTCAGTCACGATTGACCAGTCTCGCCCGCACGATCTAGCCACTGCCTCGACAAGCGTGAAGATTGATGGGCACGAGATCTCCTGTCTGCTGGACTCCGGGAGCACCGAAAGCTTCATCCATCCCAATACGGTAAGGCGCTGCTCCCTCGCGGTACACCCCGCCAATCAGAGAATCTCCCTGGCCTCCGGATCCCACTCCGTGGCGATCCGGGGGTACTGTATAGCCACACTAACGATCCAGGGCGTAGAATTCAGTGGCTTCCGCCTCTACGTCCTCCCCAACCTCTGCGCTGCCCTGCTACTCGGCCTGGAATTCCAGTGTAACCTCCAGAGCTTAACATTGAAATTTGGCGGGCCTCTACCACCCCTGACTGTGTGCGACCTCGCGACGCTAAAGGTCGACTCCCCTTCCCTATTCGCAAACCTAACCCCGGATTTCAAACCTGTCGCCACCAGGAGCAGACGGTACAGCACCCAGGACAGGACCTTCATCAGGTCCAAGGTCCAGCGGCTGCTTGGGGAAGGCATCATCGAGGCAGCAACAGCCCCTGGAGAGCCCAAGTGTTGTGGTGAAAACTGGGGAGAAACACCGAATGGTTGTGGACTACAGCCAGACCATCAATCGGTACATGCAGCTCGACGCGTATCCCCTCCCACGCATATCTGATATGGTCAATCAGATTGGACAGTACCAGGTCTTCTCAACTGTAGACCTAAATTCCGCCTACCACCAGCTCCCCATCTGTAAGGCGGACCGCCCATACACTGCCTTCGATGAAGATGGCCGCCTCTACCATTTTCTTAGGGTTCCCTTTGGCATCACCAACGGGGTCTTGGCCTTCCAAAGGGAGATGGACCGAATGGTCGACCGGTACGGGCTGTGGGCCACTTTCCCGTACCTAGACAATGTCACCATCTGCGGCCACGATCAGTCGGACAATGATGCCAACCTTGCCAGATTTCTCCACACCGCCACTCTCCTAAACCTCACCTATAACAATAAGAAGTACGTATTCAGCATGAACCGCTTAGCCACCCTTGGCTATGTTGTCCAGAAAGGAGTTCTGGGGCCCGGCCCCGACCGCATGCGCCCCCTCATGGAACGCCCCTTCCCCACTGCCCCAAGGCCCTCAAAAGCTGCCTTGGGTTCTTTTCTTACTACGCCCAGTGGGTCCCAAACTATGCGGACAAGGCCCGCCCACTCATCCAGTCCACTCCTTTCCCCCTGACGGCCGAGGCTCAACAAGCCTTCAACCTAAATCGCCAAGGCCGTGATGCACGCAGTCGACAAGACGTTACCCTTTCAAGTGAAGAGCGACGCATCAGACGTCTCTCTAGCTGCCACCCTCAACCAGGCAGGCAGGCCCGTGGCATTCTTTTCACGAGCCCTTTATGCCTCCAAAATTCGACACTCCTCCGTCGAAAGAGAGACCCAGGCTATCGTTGAAGCTGTGCGGCATTGGAGGCATTACCTGGCCGGCAGGAGATTCACTCTCCGCACTGACCAACAGTCGGTAGCCTTCATGTTCAACAACACACAGCGGGGCAAGATCAACAACGATAAAATATTGTGGTGGAGGATCGAGTCTCGACCTACAACTACGAGATTTTGTATCGCCCCGGTAAGCTCAACGAGCCCCCCGATGCTCTATTATGAGGTACATGGGTCAGCGCACAGGGGGACCGTCTCCGGACCCTGCACGACAACCTTTGTCACCCGGGAGTCACACGGTTGTACCACTTCATCAAGGCCCACAATCTGCCCTACTCCGTCGAGGAAGTCAGGGCAATCACCAGAGACTGCCAGGTCTGTGCGGAGTGCAAACCGCACTTCTACCAGCCGGACCGCGCGTGCCTGGTGAAGGCCCCCTGCCCCTTTGAATTGCTCAGCGTGGATTTCAAAAGGCCCCTCCCCTCCACCGACCGTAACACGGGTTTCCTCAGTGTGGTCGATGAGTACTCCAGATTCCACTTCGCCATGCCATGCCCCGACATGACGTCTGCCACCGTCATCAAAGCCCTCAACACCATCTTCACTCTGTTCGGCTTCCCCGCCTACATCCACAGCGACAGGGGATCCTCATTCATGAGTGATGAGCTGCGTCAGTTCCTGCTCAGCAGGGGTATCGCCTCCAGCAGGACAACCAGCTATAACCCCCGGGGAAACGGGCAGTTGGAGAGGGAGAACGGAACGATCTGGAGGGTCGTCCAGCTGCCCCTACAGTCCAGAAATCCCCCGGCCTCCCGCTGGCAGGAGGTCCTCCCCGATGCACTGCACTCCATTCGGTCGCTCCTATGCACTGCGACTAACGACATATCCCATGAACGTCTCTTTGCCTTCCCCAGGAAGTCCACATCTGGGGTGTTGCTCCCGACTTGGCTCGCAGCTCCAGGACCTCCTCCGTAAGCACGTACGACTCCACAAGGCGGAACCGTTGGTTGAAAGGGTGCAGTTACTCCACGCTAACCCCCAGTTTGCCTACGTAGTGTACCCCGACAGCCGCCAGGATACTGTCTCCCTCAGGGACCTGGCACCAGCAGGTTCCCCACACACCCCTCCGGCCCGGCGCCACCCACCCTTCCCCCGGCGCACCCAGCAGCAACCTCCCCCAGGACCATCAATCCTCGTCCTGCCCACTCCCGAGGATGAGGAGGATTTTGGCACGCTCCCGGAGTCACCGAGGACCAGACCGGCACTGGAATCGTCGCCACTGCTGCGTCGCTCCCAACGTCATATCAAGGCCCCGGTCCGGCTAAACCTGTCATTGGTTCGGGACTGTTAAAGCACCATGTACTGGACTCCAAAATTTTTTTTGCCTCTGTATATTAAAACTTGTTCTGTATATAGTTCTCCGCACCCCTGCCGGACTCAATTTTAACAAGGGGTGAATGTGGTAATCACCACTGTTGTATATATTAGGAGATGTGTGGTAAGGCCCTGTACTACAGGTACGGGGGTAGTCCCTGCCTGCTAGCACCGCCCAGTAGGCGGAGTTTAAATATGTGTGCTCCCCATACAGCAGCCATTTCATCAGCTGCTGTAGGAGGCCACACATCTGAGTGTAATAAAGCCTCAGTTGTATTCAACTCTCGTCTTTGTGCAATTGATCGTGCATCACCTCATATGTTGACGCACATGTTCAGGAGGCAAGAAAGATCCCTCCATTCTGCAGTTGCCAGCAGTGCTCGTGTGAACACCAGGGCCTCTGGTGAACAACCCATGAAGAAGGTGAAAACAGGAACAAGGCAGCATGAAGATGATTACTTGAGGTGTGAGTTTATTAATTGTGCCACTGCAAATCAGGGTACCAAGTCCATGTATTGCTATATGCAGTGTAACACTGGCAAATGAAAGGTTAAAACCTTCAAAACTTCAAAGACACTTGGAGACTAAGTATGGTGAGTTCGAGGGCAAACTTCTTGACTTTTTTTAATGGGTGCAGTGAGAGCTTGAATCATCAGCTGAAGTCATTATCAGAAATGTAACATTGAATAACAAAGCAGGCTCACCTGTCACATTAAAATTAAGTGAAAATGGTGGGTCATAAAGTTCAGGCGGCATGAGTTGTGAAGGTCGGCTGCCGTAGGTTGCGAAGGTTGGCCAGCATGGGTCACGAGGTTCACCCGGGATGGGTCGTGACGTTTGGTCTCCGTGGGTCCCGAAGGACGGCCGGTTGGTAAAAATGGGTCCTGGGCAAAAATGTTTGAAAAACACTGCCCTCGGGGACTGGGTTTGAAGTCCAACTGTAACACTGTCGACACGGTGTTAAAGAAGGTGCTCCAGAACGTCCTCAATTTTAGCCACATCCAAAACATGTGCACATGATTCGCTGGCCCCCTCCCACACCTTTCACAGGTGACACATTCTCGACCTCGTCAAATGTATTCTGTGAACTCACCAACCTTATTAACTACATCAATGGACAATGAAAACTTTGGTCCCAATTTTGGTCAGGTGCACCTGATCTCTTTTGTACAGGTTCCCATTTTTGTGCACAGTTCTCCGAGAGCTATGTGGTGCACCATCCCAATATCTTTCTCACACTATTTATTTCAGCACAAAAAACAGAAGCAAGGTCAGAGTCAACATGCTCAATTCAATGATTTTCATAACGACCAATTACATCTACAGAGTGCCTTTGATGTAATAAAAATGCCAATGCACTTCACAGGTGTGTCATTAAACAAATTTGGGCCACTTAAGCAGTAATTAGAGCAGGTGATCCAAAGCTTGATCAAAGAGGTAGGTTTTAAGGAGCATCTTAAAGGAGGCGAGAGAGAGGGAAAGGTTCAGGACAATGTATTCTAGAGCTTAGGGTCATGGCAGCTGAAGGCATAGCCTTCAATGGTGATGTGATCAAAATCAGTGATGCACAAGAGGCTAAAGTATGAGTCACGAGTGCTAGACTGAGGTTTTGATGTAAAGCTGCTGATGAAGAAAAGCAGGAAAAATTCTCTTTGTCTTTAAGGCCTCCTAAGAAGGCAACTTTGGATTTGGATGGAGCAGTGCAATCTGCTGTCAAAATTATATTTATTTGGCAAGATTCCATGTTATGATGAGAAGTGGTGGAGCAGGCAAACATAAATGTGGTTGCTTGTTTTCAGCACTTATGGTTGGGAGGTTGTCAGGCAGTTTGCAAAGGTGTGGCTGGCTGCTCTTAACTGCTAATATTGTGGAGGCTAATCTAATTCAAAACTAATTGTTTGTGTATGTATGTGCGTGTGCGTGTGTGGTTGTTGGAACAAGTGCCAAAGCAAACAAGTGTGTTAGTTTTCACATTGTATATGGATGTTTGGTGGTGCAATATGTTATAGTACCTTGCAACACATACTGGTAGATCCAAATTTAAATCCTAGCCTCGGCTTGCTCGAGACTTGTTGAGCACAGTTGGATTATTCAATGCAGCCTGAAGCAGAAGTGAGGTGCCTAACCAATCAATGGACAAGGTAACCAGCCACAAAACAATAATGAAGTGTTGGAAGGAATCATCAACAGTGAAATCAAGCAGCAATTATGCACCAATATCCTGCATACTGATGCACAGTTTGGGTTCCAACAGGAACACTTGGCTTGCAGAACACATTACAATATTGAGCTAAATATCGAGATAAACAGCTGGATTCTCCGCTTCACATCACCGGAAGTGAGAGTTGCGTCCGGGCGGAGAATCGTGCAAAATGAAGATATCTGTTTTGCCCCAGGTGCCAATTCTGACGCCATGCCCCTCGTTGGTGGCAATATTGATGTTTGTGCCCCATGCCGGTGGATCCATGCAAAACCGTCATTTGTATGGATTTTAATATCATTAGTGGCTTGGACACTTCATGTTCTGCCCCTCTTAGGTGGAGGTCTCACTGGCATGAATTAGTGTGTGGTGGTATGTATTAGGGGTAGTGATGCCGAGAGGCTATTGGTGGACAGACACTGAGTCCTGATTTGATCTGCCGCCTGCTGGCTCCACCCAGTAAGGCGGAGTATTAGAAACCGGGTTCTCCCAGCAGCCACATTCTGTAACCGAGCTGCTGGGGAACAAGTCTGCGTAATAAAGCCATCGATTGACTTCATCTCTTCTCGCCTCGTGAGTGATTGATTGTGCTACATAGTGCAAGTGTTTTCAAGCAGGGCCTGGGTGCCATGGCTGCAGAGGGAGGCTAAGAGAGGCTAGCAGGGGAGCTGGAGGCTAAGGAAACTCTGAAAAAAACTCAAAATTGTCAGACTTGTTTGGGGGGTGGCTGTCCGGCTGGGGGGTCAGTAGCAGGGGACAATTTGGTACCAAATCCGTGGACTCAGGATGGCCTGGCTCAGACTGTCATTGCTGCAGTATGTGTTTTAAATGCACCTGTGGGAGGGAAGAAATGCTCAGAGTCCGTTTGCAACCGTGTGGTGTTGGTAAAACATTTGTTTATTCTGTGTGCACAACAGGAGAATCAGAAGAGCTGCTGCCTTCAGCTAGCACGAGTCTGTTCTGATTTTTACAGGGATTTCACGCATTATATATTGTAAGTTCACTCACAGTTACAGGTAAGCATTGACGTCATCGATCAATTTCATACAATACAATCTGATCAGTAGGTATCTGTCGAGATGTTTCCTGAGCACCTTAATGGAAAACCGATTTTACTCATATATAATTGGTTTTACAAGTTACCACATCATGCTTAGAATGTTCCCCATAACCTGAAATAATGCCATTAGTCCTTGATGAGGTGTTAATGGGTTTGTATTCCCTGCTCTGGGTAGAACAATGAATCTCCTGAAGACAAAATTGTGACGTGGGTTCCCCGTTATTATTATAATGTCCTGTAAAATGATTAAATTATCCTGAGTGCAGGTTTTCTTTGATCCAACAATTTAACCCTTTACCTACCGGTTTTCCACTCCCCATGTGCAGCTTTTAACCGAGAACATCTTTTGATTAATATATATATATTATTTTCTCACTAACAGGACCCCATTGGTGCTACTTACAGGACCCTGGCTGCTCACACTGCTGAGTGCTGCCTGTGTCCTGTGAGTGCTCTGAGCATCTGGTCATTTGGGAGCCCATCTCTCTGGACCCCCTTGTTTCCCAGCTGTATCATCAAGGCATGGGCGTGGCCAAGCTCAATCAGGGGCCACCAGGAGTTGCCATTCCTCTGTTGCCGCAATGCAGAAGAACCAGGGGAATTGCAGAGCTCACCTCAACCAAAGGACACTTGCACCGTGGCCCTTGCGACCCTTCCTGGTTCTCTGACCCTCTCATGGTTGAGGCCCTACCAGTGACCCCACCCCTCAGGATCACCAAATGTCGTCCCCTGGTGAGGCTGGCAGTGCTGACTGCCTCTGCCACCACATCCCAGGCACTGTTCAGGAGGGCAGGCTTGAGTCAGCAGCCCACCCTGGGGAAGAGGGTGTCCCTTCTCTCTTCTTTGGTATGGAGCTGTGGGTCTACCTCATACTCCTGAACTGAAGTGGAGGGGAGGGGGGCAGGTCTTCTGTGAGCCATCTTGGTGGCTGTAGTGAGTGTTTTGTAAGTGAAGCAGTTAAAAGCAGCTCCAGCTGTTCGACTCTTTGTGCAAATTCCTGCCCTAGCAGTTACAATGTTTGCTGGGCCGTGAATTGCTCTCCATTCACGCCAGCAGAGTGCTGGTCCATTGCATGTCCTGATTCATTTACCGAATAGCACCCCCAACGCTAACACGAATTGCATGCCATTCAGTCCCGGTGGGAACACTTACTATGAGATTCTCCAATCCCTTTCATTGCTGCTCCACTGCAAATGAGAACAGAGAACTCCATTCACTTTCAGCGGGACTGGAAAATCCCAGCCTTGAACGACGTCGGAGAATCCCAACCTCGGTCTCCCAGACATAAGGGGTGGAATTCTCCTCCGGCGGGATTCTCCGTTTTACCGGCAGCCTGGGCATTTCCCAATGGGGTGGGGCTGCCCCACAATGGGAAACCCCATTGACTGGCCTGCGTAACGGAGCATCCCACTGGCAGGGTGAGGCAGAAATGTGGTGTAGCAGGATAAAGCATCCCGCCGAAAAATTCTGGCCAAGAGCTGAAATCCAGAGGTGTGGGGCTGGATTCACCATTTTTGGGACTGTGTCCTCATGCCGTCATAAAACTGTGGCCTTTCACGACAGAAAAACTGGCGTGAAAGGGCCATACTCATAGCCCTGCAGGGGGCTAGCAGTGAACTGTTGGGAAGCTCGCAGCCTTTGCTGCAGATACGGACCCCCACTCTTCCGTGACGGAGGCCGCGCATGCGCATGGCGGCGGCCTCCAGCAGCCGCGCCGTGCTCCATGGTGGACTCAGACCGCGGAGCTGGACCCTCCAAATAGTGCCCCCGATCGATCGCGTGTCTGACCCACACCGCCCGCCAAAAATTAGCACGGAGCAATATAAGGCCCCTGCGCTCCGATCAGCCCGACCATAGTATCCTGACCAGCAGGACCACATTAGATCCACGCCGTCTGCACTTCGGCCGGTCAGGGGTGGAGAATGGCGGGCGGGCCTCCAGCAATGGCCGCAGGTAGGCGATACACGGGGCCCGGAGAATCGGGAAACCGGAGCCGGTCCCGATTTTGTGCGCCAAAATGGATTCTCCTTCCCAGCGCTGGCAGCGATTTCGGCATTGGGGTGCGGAGAATCCAGCCCGTGATGAGAGCATCTGCCTCGAACATCCAGACAAGCATTTGACTGTGTGAGGTACCAAGGAGAACTAGTGACACACAAGTCATTGTGAATTAAGGAGTTAGCATGCAGGTACAGCAAGTTATTAGGAAGACAAATGGAATGTTGGTGTTGTGTTGGGTGTTCTGGTGTACAAACGATCCAACACGGCTGGAGATGGTGTAACTCAATTTTATTTGCTACTTAACTATAACAGCACACTGCTAACTTGGGTACATGCATTACTAGCTAATCTGTGGACCCTGTCCTATCACTATCTGGGTGAGGCACTCAGCACATGGTGAATGTCTGAGTGGCAGGCTCTGAGCTCGGTGCTCTGAGCTGGCTGCTGCTGGAATGAGCGGGAACTGTAGTGTCCCCTGTTTTTATAGTGCGTGTGCTCTCACTGGTGATTGGCTGCGATGTTGTGTGTGTTGGTTGGTCCTACTGCATGTCCATCAGTGTGTGTGTGATTGCACCATGATATGATGATCTAAATATCATGACATCCCCCCTTTTCGCAAAGAATATGTGCCTACATGATAATAAATAAAGAAGTGTGGTGAGTGCAATATTTACAACAATATGTACATGTGGCTATACTATATACACAGGAAGATTCCAGGTGCAGAAACTAACTATGTTCCACCAAGAACGAAACCAATGTCATTAACAAACAATAACAAAATCTTAAACAGTATGGCAAAAAAGTCAAAAACAGTATGTCAGAACAAGTCTGTGAGTCCAATATGAAAAGGTTCATAAATTAAGTCTCTCAGGTGGGCGATGAATTCGGGTTGACTGCCTCAAGGGTGGGTCAGGATCCACCGGCTGAGGAACGGGCCGGGCGACGGTCGAGTGAGGAGGATGCAGGGTGTCTGGAAGGTCAACAAAGTCCATTACAGGGACAACAGGAGGGTGTGTCACCGGTGCAGGATCACGTAGCGAGCGCGGAACCAGACGAAGGGCACGCCGATTGTGGCGGCGAACAGAGCCATCAGGCAGACGAACCAGGAACGAGCGGGGAGCTACCTGTTGGAGAACCTCAGCGGTTGTCAACCAGCTGCCCTCCGGAAGGTGTATGCGTACATTATCTCCAGGCGCCAGGGCAGGAAGATCAGTCACCCGAGCATCACGTGTCGCCTTTTGTTGCTCATGCTGTTGCTGCATCCGCCGAAGTCCCGGAGCATGGTCAAGGTCTGGGACGTGAATGGATGGCACAGTGGTCCTGAGGGTGCAACCTATAAGCAGCTGGGCCGGCAATGGGCCAGTGGACAGTGGGGCCGATCGATAGGCCAGCAAGGTGAGGCAGAAGTCAGATCCTGCATCAGCAGCCTTGCAGAGGAGCCTTTTAACGATATGGACGCCCTTTTCTGCTGAGCACAGTGTAAGCAATTCCTGGCCAGTACACAGCCTCTTGGGTCCTCCGCCGGCACTTCTGAATGCCGAAATGGCCTTCGTGCAGTTGTTCGAAAACAAGCCGGTGCATGCTGTGTGGGATCACGATGCAGTCCAGCTTCAGGAGGACACCATCAACGACTGCCAAGTCGTACCGAACGTTGTTAAACTGTGGTCATTGCCCCTTGAGCCACCCGTCCGTCATGTGGCACATCACACGTTGCAGAAGGGGGTCGGCCGCAGTCCCACGTCGAATGTGGGCCAGGCGTGCATCAGTGGCCGGCAGATTGGCAGAAGTGAAGGCTACATTTGCGTCGACTTGGCAAACCAACCCCTCGGGGTCAGACGGTGTGTTGACTGCCCTGGACAGAGCATCTGCTATGATGAGGTCCTTACCCGGGGTGTAGAGAAGTTGAAAGTCGTACCTCCGGAGTTTGAGCAGAATGCGCTGGAGGCGAGGGGTCATATCATTGAGGTCCTTTTGAATGATGCCAATCAGCGGGCGATGGTCAGTCTCCACGGTGAACTGGGGAAGGCCATACACATAGTCGTGGAACTTGTCAACGCCAGTCAACAGGCCTAGGCACTCCTTTTCAATCTGCGCATAGCGCTGCTCTGTGGGGGTCATGGCCCGTGACGCAAAGGCGACTGGGGCCCATGATGAGGCGTCATCCTGTTGCAGGTGGACTGCCCCAGTGCCGGACTGGCTGGCGTCAGTCGAGATTTTCGTCTCCCTTGCAGGATCGAAAAACGCCAGTACCGGGGTGGTGGTAAGCTTGACCTTGAGCTCCTCCCATTCACGCTGGTGGGTGGGAAGCCACTGGAATTCAGTTGTCTTCCTGACAAGGTGCCGGAGAGCTGTAGTGTGGGAAGCAAGGTTGGGAATGAACTTCCCTAGGAAGTTGACCATTCTGAGAAAGCGTAGCACTGCCTTCTTGTCTGTGGGCTTCTCCATGGCCGTGATGGCTGCCACCTTGTCGGCATCCGCCGCACCCCCAACTGGGAGATGTGGTCCCCCAGGAACTTCAGCTCGGTTTGTCCAAAAAAGCATTTGGCTTGGTTAAGGCGCAGGCCCTGGTCCCGTATCCGTTTAAAGATGCGCTGGAGGCGACTGATGTGCTCCTGCGGTGTGGTGGACCAAATAATGACGTCGTCTACATAAATGCGCACCCCTTCAATGCCCTCCATCATCTTTCCATAATGCAATGGAACACTTCAGAGGCCGATATGATGCCAAATGGCATCCTGGTGTCGCAGTATCTGCCAAATGGAGTGTTGAAAGTGCACAGCTTCCTGCTGGACTGATCCAATTGAATCTGCCAGAAGCCCTTTGAGGCATCAAGCTTGGTGAATATTTTTGCCCGAGCCTTCTCGCACGTGATCTCCTCACGTTAGGCTATAGGGTAATGTTCCCTCATTACGTTGCGATTTAAGTATTTCGGGTCTGTACAGATCCGGAGCTCACCGGAAGGCTTCTTGACACACACTATGGAGCTGACCCATGGAGCCGGCTCCGTTACCCAGGAAAGCACTCCTTGGTCCTGAAGGTCCTGCAGCTGCTGCTTGTTCTTGTTGATGACAGCAACGCGGAAGGGCTCCCTGTCCTCAGTATCATTGGTCTGTGTGACGTCGGGTTCGGACTCGGTGAACATGGGTTGAATTGCCCGAACGTATCTGTGAGGCTGGTTAAACGGGTACGAGTTGGCAGGCTGAGCTGTTCGACAGCAGGTAGCGTAGTGGCCCAGCCTGCCACAGCGTATGCATTGTCGCGCTTTGGCAGGACATTGCCGCTTTATATGGGCGGAGCCACAGTTGCCGCACGTCGTGACGTCAGTGCGTCCGTTGCGCCACCGCACATGCGCGGTGCGGTCTTATGTAGTGTGCGCCTGCGCATCGTGTTTCTCTGCATCAGCGTCCCCACTTTTGGTGCGTACAAGTGCGGGAGGCCTCGGAAAGCGCGCAAAATGGCCGGCCTCCTCCAGGCTGCGGCCCGGGAGGTACCCGATCATCTGGACTTGCTCTGCCTCGTGGGGCCCGTGCCGCGCCGTTTCGGCCGCCTGGATGTGTGAGTACCGGCTGGTGGTGTTCTCATGGAGGATGCGGGTCTCTATGGCAGTCGCCAGGGTGAGTTGCTTGACCCGAAGGAGCTGCTGGCGCAGGGTGTCCGACATGACTCCAAAAACTATCTGGTCACGTATCATGGAGTCAGAGGTGGTCCCATAGCCGCAGGACTGCGCGAGGATGCGGAGGTGTGTTCAGTAAGACTGGAAAGGTTTGTCCTTACCTTGCAGGCGCTGCTGGAACAGGAACCTCTCGAAGCTCTCGTTTACTTCAACGCTGAAGTGTTCGTCGAACTTCAGGAGCACTATCTTGTATTTGGTTTTGTCCACGCCGTCCGTAAATGTAAAGGAGTTAAAGATGTGGATGGCGTGTTGCCCCGCCGCGGAGAGAAGAAGGGCAATCTTCCTGATGTCTGATGCATTCTCCCTGTCTGTGGCCTCGAGGAAGAGTTGGAAGCGCTGTTTGAACAGTTTCCAATTGACCCTGAGATTGCCAGCGATTCGGAGCGGCGGCGGCGAGTTGATGTTCTCCATGGTGCAGGACGGCGGATTGCTGATGCGTTGCAGGTAGGTCTCACAGGCGTTGGCTTGCGTCCACTCCTGGTATCATGTCGTGTTGGGTGTTCTGGTGTACAAACGATCCAACATGGCTGGAGATGGTGTCACTCAATTTTATTTACTACTTAACTATAACAGCACACTGCTAACTTGGGTACGTGCATTACCAGCTAATCTGTGGACCCTGTCCTATCACTATCTGGGTGAGGCACTCAGCACATGGTGAATGTCTGAGTGGCAGGCTCTGAGCTCGGTGCTCTGAGCTGGCTGCTGCTGGAATGAGCGGGAACTGTAGTGTCCCCTGTTTTTATAGTGCGTGTGCTCTCACTGGTGATTGGCTGCGATGGTGTGTGTGTGTTGGTTGGTCCTACTGCATGTCCATCAGTGTGTGTTTGATTGCAGCATGATATGCTGATCTAAATATCATGACAGTTGGTATTAATTGCAAGGGGAAAGGAAAGTAAAAGTGAGGTTTTACTGCAGCTGTCAGGCTCCTTGTTGGCGCCTTCATCTAGAATACTGTGTACTGTTTTGGTCTCCGTATTTGAGAAAAGGTACAATTGTATTAGCAGCAGTTCAGAGAAGGTTTACTTAACTGATGCTTGGGATGAGGTGATGCCTGGGATGAGGTGCTTATCTTAAGAAGAGAGATTGGGCCTATACCCATCGGCATTTAGAAGAAAGAAACATAGGGCAGGAGTTCATGGGAAAAAAAATCAGAGTCCATTTTGGGTGCATTTTGCAGGATGTGTCTTGGCTCCTGCAGTGTCGAGGACAACCCTGGTATTAAACAGGACTCTGGGTTTTTGGGGCCTTGGTGAGGAAAGCCCCACTGAGGCTGCACTTATCTTCATTTTCTGCATGGACGAGCTCAGCTGGTCATTACAGGAAGAGATCGGCTCTATTTTAAAACGCTGCCCGGATCTCATTTTCTTACCCCCCCCCCCCCCCCCCCCATGCCCAACTTGCCCAATTTAGGGGTCCTCAAGCCCCTCTCACCACACCTCCATAAGGGCAGGGCACCCCGGTGCCTGATCACTGGCATCGGCAGTGCCCCTTCAGCCTGACAGTGCAAACCCAGTGGAATGACCAGAGTGCCTGGATGGCACTGCTAGGCTGGCAGTGCAAAGGTACTGAGGTGTCATCAGGAGTGCCAGGGTGCCACACTGCCCAGAGCCCAACCACCCCGGCGTTTCCGATCCCCTGAGATACCCCCAGGTGCTGCTACACCTAGTCCACGTTTGTGCAGGCCAGTGCTAAACGGCACCATGGCGAGGTCTCCAAGGCACGGCCGTTCGATTCTGGGCCCCTTGGAGACTTTGTCATGAATATATTTAAATGGGCTAAACTGCACACTTAAAATATGGAAGTATAGATCCTGCCCATTGAGGGTGAGATTCAGATCGCTAGTTCTTGTGAGGCGTCCTGAGTGTTGTAATTCTTCCGAGTGGCCTCTCGTGAGACATACCGGCCTCTTGGTGATCATAGTCGGGTGTAATGAGGCCGTATGATCACAGCCATAATCTTTATGAAATATATAAAATCCTGAGAGGATTTGAGAGAGTAGATGTATCCACTTATGTGAAAGACTGGAACCATTTTAAGGATAAGTCATCTACCATTCAGATGGAGATGATTAGATTTTTTTTTCTCTCAAAGGGTCATTTGTCTGTGGAATTCTCTGTCCCAGAAAGCAATGGGGGCTGGTCATTATATTTATTCAAGGCAAGGTTTGACTGATGTTTGCTTGACAAGGGAGTTAAGTGTTATGGGGGACAGGCAGCAAAGTGGAATTGAAACCACAACCAGATCAGCCATGATCTTATTGAATGGCGGAACAGACTCGAGGGGCTGAATGACATACTCCTGCTCATAAGTCCGATGTTCCTACAAGGAGGAAACTTTACAGTGGCTTGAGTCATATCTAATGCAGAAAAAGACGGTTATGTTGGAGACCATTAAACTCACAGCTATGACATCTCTGCAGGAGTTCCTCAGTGCAGATTTTTCACTGCGGGAAGCATGGTCGCACAGTGGTTAGCACAGTTGCTTACAGCTCCAGGGTTCCAGGTTCGATTCCCGGCTTGGGTCACTGTCTGTGTGGCGTCTGCATGGTCTTCCCGTGTCTGCGTGGGTTTCCTCCAGATGCTTCAGATGGTGGCACGGTAGCATAGTGGGTAGCACTGTTGCTTCACAGCTCCAGGGTCCCAGGTTCAATTCCCGCTTGGACCACTGTCTGTGTGGAGTCTGCACGTTTTCCCCGTGTCTGTGTGAGTTTCCTCCAGGTGCTCTAATTTCCTCCCACAAGTCCTGAAAGACGTGCTGTTAGGTAATTTAGACATTCTGAATTCTCCCTCAATGTACTTGAACAGGCGCCGGAATGTAACGACTCGGGGCTTTTCACAGTAACTTCATTGCAGTGTTAATGTTATGCTACTTGTGACAATAAAGATTATTTTTTTAAAGTTAGGTGGATTGGCTATGCTAAATTGCCCTTGGTGTTCAAAAACAGTTAGGTGGGGTTACCGGGGAGGTGTAGGGATAGGGTGGAGGTGTAAGCTTAGGTAGGGTGCTTTTTCCAAGGGCCGGTGCAGACTCAGTGGGCCGAATGATCTAAGCTACGTTCAGCTGTTTGATCCTCAATTATTTTTTTAAAATAAATTTAGAGTACCTAATTTTTTTTTTTCCAGTTAAGGAGCAATTTAGCGTGTCCAATCCACCTAACCTGCACATTCACCCCCACAACCCAGACAAGGGGAGAATGTGCAAACTCCACACGGACAGTGACCCAGGGCCGGGATTCGAACCCGGGTCCTCAGCGCCGCAGTCCCAGTGCTAAACCCTGCACCACATGCTGCCCTACTGTGGTGTTGGGTGCTCTGGTGCACAGATGAGCCAACACAGTTGTATGTGGTACAACTCTATTTTATTTTAACTCTTATAATACAGTTCGTTCTGGATACTCTGCACGTGCTGTCTCCCTGAGTGTGTTTGGTAGCAGATGTGTCCTGGTCCTCCTCTGCAGCTAATACTGACCACCGGGGGTCGTGTCTGTGCTTTTATATCTTTCTGTCATTGGTTGTGGTGTTGTGTGTTCTGATTTGTCTGTTGGTGTGTCTATCATGATGTATGTGTTTGAATATCATGACATCCCCCCTTTTTACAAAGATATGTGCCTACGTGGTGATAAATATAATTGTGTCGTGAGTGCATCTAAGAGTGTGTGTGTGTGTTGTGTACAGCGTGTGTATATGACGTAACTATTTACATGGGGCGATGTCGGGTGCGTCACACTAACAAGGTTGTACCATAACAAAACTTGGATGCGAGAGAAAAAAAAAAACTTGAACATTGGTCCGGTCAGACGATATCTGGAACAATAAACAACAACAGGTTATAATACAGAAGTGTTTGACTTTTTGAACGTATGAACAGCGTTATAAGTCCAGCCTAATGGGTGACCGCCTCAAGAATGGGCTGGTCCTCAAGCCGGTTCAGCTGTGGAGATTTGGGGTCACACTGGTTCACCTTGGACTGTTGGAGGTGATGCTGTTGCCGAAGTCTCTACTTTACCATTTGTTGTACTTCGTGCAGTGCTTGGTTTTTTCATTCGTGCAAATATAACATTCAACATCTTTGTTAGTGGTGCCTTGGCTGTGGTTTGGTTCTGGTGGCGATGGAAGGGGCATGATCCGTGGCATCTCCACGAAGTCATCCTTGGGAACCAGTGGAGGATCCGGCGTGTGCGCACGGTTCAGTTGCGAGCGTGGAAGGCGGCGCAAAGCTCGCTGATTGCGCCTACGCACCAATCCATCCGCCCTGCATGCCAGGAACAAGGTGGAGTCTTTTTTCTTTTTATGTTTGTGGTGGACGGCATCTTGTAGCCGATGGGTCGTTGCCATCGAAGTAGCACCATCACTAATATCATGCAAGGCGATGACTGTGCCAGATGTGGAAGTTGGCCGAGACCGTGCACGCTGGTTCCGGCCACCTGCTGTGCCGGAAGGGCGACTCCACAGAGAAACATCGAAGCATGTCGCCTTGGAGAGAGAATTGTTGCTCGCATCAACGTCTGGCGATGGCGCAAATTTGTGTGTCCATCTTGGACCGCCGGTGCTGGTTGCCACTGCCGACCCAGTGGGACTGCCACGCGATCCATTCCCTGTCGCCGTGGCATCCGCCGTCACCCTGAGCGTGCCATCACCGAGGCCGCGACACCGCCCGTCCGGAGCAAGGTCTGGCGTGCGCAAATCAGAGTCGGCGCTTGGCTGCTCCCCATCTGGAGTCCGGTCTGCCTTCCGTCGATGCCCCCCGTCCGGAGTCCCAACAGGTTCACTGGAGGCAGCCGAGATTCCCTGAAGCTGCACTTCTGGAGTCGGAACATGCAGGAATGCACCAACCAGTGGAGAGGCTCGAGCCATCGAGGGTGGAAGCGGTGCGCCGCCACCGCAGTCGTCAGTGGTCCCACCGTGATCGTCGAGTGCCTCGGTACGCACTAGGCGAGGTCTGTCACCTTGCACCTTTTGCATGGGAAGTGGGATGCTGTCGTCACTCGTCTCACATCCCGTGGATAGATCCTCATTAGCAGCTTGCTGTTCACTAGGGTTGGGTAAATTGTCAGAGTTTTCATCTGGTGGTGCACACCATGTCGGTGGACTGTCATTGTCTTGCCGTTGTCCTTCATTTGGGCTTTTCTTCTTTGGAATTTTAAATCTTCCCCCAGACATTGCAGAACCTTGTTTATTACCCCCAAATTCTCCCATATGTATGGTCTCGAATATAGGATCCAATGTTTCTATCGACATTGTACTATTTTCCAAAGAACATTCCGTTTCACTTTTCTTCTCAGGTACCTCATATGTATCTTTGTCTAATGTACATGCCTTCATGGTCTCTGGGTCTGATTTTGCTGGGACTGGCATGGTCACAGTCTCTCTTTTACTGTTCTCAATTGCCCACATTATACTCCCCATACATAACTGCTTAATCACTGGGGTTAGTGTGGTACAATGGATAATCGGGTCGACCTTATCTGCATCTTCACCATTAGTGGAAAGCACACTTGGTTCACTTGAAACTGCTGCGGGTTTTAAATTCGTTATCTGGCTACTCGATGTCGGTGTCCTCAGGATTCTTGCTCCAATGTTCTGCTCATTTATCAGTGGAGTGTGTATAGGTTCAATGCAATTAATGTTCCCCTCAAGGTTTGAAGAGTCATTACTGACTAACTGCTGGTCTCCGAAGTTGGGATTTTGCGGCGTTGTGTTGAAGGGAGACATTTGTCCCTGCTGTAGATATGATTCAGGTTGTGTTATTTCCATTACCTGAGGATCAATGTCTTGTCCATTTTTTCGATCCGTACTAAAACACTGGCAATTCTCAGTCTGCTTCTTGCAAGTTAAACATTCAATTAATTTCGTTAGCAAATCCTCAGCATCCTTCTGTGGCCGTGCAGCATTATTAATCTCTGTTCGGCTATAATGATCCTGAAGGTCAGCGCATAAACCTTTTTTCTTCGGGCTTGGACGAGGCGATTCCTGTGGCTTGTCTTCAGTTGGGCTTGAACAGTCTTCAGCGCTGTGCCCTTCATTGTAGCATGAGAGACCGTCATGGTCATGCTGCTGTGTAGTGGAGCATGGTAGGCTGTTATAGCCTTCTTGCTGTTCACGTGAGCATGGCAGACTTGCATCGTCTGCCGCTGGTTGGTCAGGAGAGGTTGCTAGACCCTCATGGTCTTGTTCCTGCAAGGACTGCACATTGGAGTCTTGCGTTGCTTCTATCGTGGAGGCTGTCCATGAGCTCTCTGTGGAGGCTTGTGACACTGGAGTCACTTCTTGTTCGTGCAAGGACTGCGCTCTGGAGTCTTGCGTTGCTTCTATCGTGGAGGCTGTCCACGAGCTCTCTGTGGAGGCTTGTGACACTGGAGTCACTTCTTGTTCGTGCAAGGACTGCGCTCTGGAGTCTTGCGTTGCTTCTATCGTGGAGGCTGTCCACGAGCTCTCTGTAGAGGCTTGTGACACTGGAGTCACTTCTTGTCCGTGCAAGGACTGCGCTCTGGAGTCTTGCATTTCTGCAATTGTGGAGTCTGTCCACGAGCTTGCTGTGGAGGCTTGTGACACTGGAGTCACTTCTGGTTCATGCGAGGACTGCGCTCTGGAGTCTTGCATGTCTTCTTTCATAGAGTCGGGAACGTTGAGCGGGACGTGGACCACGCTCTGTGTGGCAGCAGGGCGCTCTCCGTGTGCTTGCACCGCTCCCTGTCTGTTAATGTCAGGCTGCAGCATCATCCGGTACTGATAAGTTGGAACGTCATATCTGCTGGATTGAAGATCCTCAAATCCGAAAAATGAATCCGCATCTGCGTCGGATTCAATGTGGGGGCCGCCACTGTGCAACACGAAAGGTTCGTCCGAGTCATAGTCGTATAGGACCACGGAGCTATCATTGGGCTCGCGAGGTCCGGAAACACTGTAAAGATCGTCATCGAAGTATTCGAGGTCGGAATCATCGGCTTGTGCGTAGGTAACTGCTTGTCGGAGGGTTCTTCGGAGGTCAAATTCATCTCCTGGGTCAATTTGCGGCACTGTGCTGTCATTCCAGGTGAGGGAAGGTTGTTTTACAGCTTTAACAGATTTTTGTTTTTTTGATTTGGGACGTTTCCCTTTTAAATTGGATTTGGGACATTTCCCCTTTAAATTGGTGCAGTCTGGGGCCTCTGACATCCTGACGCTCGGTATGTAGCACGTAGGAAGCGACTGCGCATGCTCAAATCGCTGTTCCTTTACCGATGGCCGTTTTCTTGACTGCGCATGCGCAGCATCTCGCGCATGCGCAAACGATACTTCCGGTTCTGCGCACTGCTCGCGCAACTGTGCTAGCGTGATACCTTTAGCAAGATGGCCGCCGACCTCGACCCAGCCCTCTCTCAGGCCCGGGATTTCGGCCTCTGGGAATTCGGGCTCCGGGATCCCAGCCACGAGGTGAGTACTGCAGCTTTTCTTACCTTTACTTGCCGATTGGATTGCGTTTTCTTCACAGTACTTGGAGAATTTGTCCAGGACTGCCTGGTAATCGTACCTTTGCTGCCTCCTGAAGAACCTGAACCTTGTGAATATTTCTCTTGCCCTTGCACCGGCGATGGTGAGGAGAAATTCAATTTTTTCGCTATCATCCAGGTCTTGGAGTTCAGCTGCCACCAGGAACAATTCGAACCATTGCCGGAATCGCCGCCAGTTTTCGCGGAGGTCGCCGTGGCACTGGAGCGGCTGCGGAACCGGGAGCTCTATCATTTTGCCTGGGCACTGCTGGTTGTCTGTGTACACTGAGGTATGCCGGCAGGTATCGATCCACTCCTGTACCATGTGGTGTTGGGTGCTCTGGTGCACAGATGAGTCTACACAGTTGTATGTGGTACAACTCTATTTTATTTTAACTCTTATAATACAGTTCGTTCTGGATACTCTGCACGTGCTGTCTCCCTGAGTGTGTTTGGTAGCAGATGTGTCCTGGTCCTCCTCTGCAGCTAATACTGACCACCGGGGGTCGTGTCTGTGCTTTTATATCTTTCTGTCATTGGTTGTGGTGTTGTGTGTTCTGATTTGTCTGTTGATGTGTCTATCATGATGTATGTGTTTGAATATCATGACACCTACGTGATCCTCAATTATAATGTAACACTGCAGAAGTCCACAGATGATTTCAGTGTCCCACTAAATTCCACATGAGGTAAGGCTGTTAGGCTTGGATTAACAAGTAACATGCATTGCACACGTGTCAGGCATTGACTATTTCAAAGAGAAAAGCTAACCACCTCCACTAACGTTTAACAAAATTGGTTTCCTCCATCTCAAATTTAGCCCCTCTGCTGCTTAAACCTTTATCGATCATTTACCTCCTTTAGGCTAATTCCCACCCTCAAATAGTTTTCAAAAACCCATATACTGTGCTGTAATAGGTCCAGTTCCCGATCACACTATCTTCAACTCGAGTGACATTAAATCCTCCCAATGTGCTGTATTAAAATCACTGGATCCTCTATGGACTTACCCTAACATAAGCACTCAAACTTTTTCTACTATTATGTCGCTTTCCTTACCCTTACTCCAAATATAACCACTCCTCCCTCGTGACTTTCTCTTCACCTTTAAAACTTGCAGAGACTCATTAAATATGACCACACTATCAAGTCAGTGCAGGTGTTTTTCTCCACATGAGACACATAGTCTAATATCATTCCTCTTTCTCAGGTAAGCATTTAATTCTGTTTTAAAATAATTTATGGACTGTGCTTCAGATGATTTGTGACAGAGAATTCTGGACTCAGTTCATGCTTTGTATGAAGCAATTATTAACGTGAAATGTATTCTCTTTGTACTCTTAAACATGTACCCTGTCATTACCAAGTCACTGACCAGTGAAAACAATTCACCAAAATTTACTTTACTTTAACCCCTCAGATGACCCGTTAACCTCCTCTCTTAATTCTGGTGAATGCTGACCTAATAGGCAGGTTCTCTGATCCTGAGGCTAAGTATTGACGCCGTCGGAAACACCATTGCGTTTCTCGACGGCGTCAACATGGCCTCAGGATCAGCAATTCTGGTCCCTACAGGGGGCTACCATGGCACTGATTCCGGTGTCAACTGGGCGCTGCAGTGGCACCAGCGCCAACGTGCTCGTGCGCAGTGGCTCCCTTCTCCGCGCCGGCCCCGACGCAACATGGTGCAAGGCTAAAGGGGCCGGCGCGGAAGAAAGGAGGCCCCCAGCCCGAGAGGCCGGCCTGCCGATGGGTGGGCCCCGATCGCGGTCCAGCCACAACAGGAGCCCCCCCCCCCTCCGTGGTCGAATCCCCCCCCGCCCCCACCACAGGCCGTCCCCGGACCCTTCCACGCCAAGGTTCCGCCGGTAGAGAGCAGGTTAGAACGGCGCCAGCTGGACTTGGGCTTTTTGTAACGGCCCGGCCCATCCCTGGCTGAGAATTGGCGGGGAGGCTGCGTAGAGCGGCCCCTGACTGGCGCCACGCCGGCGCCAATCAGGGCGGTGTAGCGTGATTCGCGCTGGTCGTGGGGATTCTCCGGCCTGGCCCCGAGCTGAGAGAATCCCGCCCAATATCTCCAGGCTCTCTTCAGAACTGTGGGTGGGACAGTAGCACAGTGGGTAGCACTGTTGCTTCACAGCGCCAGGGACCCGGGTTCGATTCCCAGCTGGCTCACTGTTTGAGCGGATTCTGCACGTTCTCCCTGTGTCTGTGTTGGTTTCCCCCAGGTGCTCCGGTGTCCTCCACAAGTCTGGAAAGACATGCTGTTAGGTGATTCGGACATTCTGAATTCTCCTCTGACAAGGAGCCGTAGTGTGGTGACTTGAGGATTTTCACAGTAACTTCATTGCAGTGTTAATGTAAGCCTACTTGTGACACTTGAAAATATTATGAAATACAATTACTTATCCCTGCTGATATACTAGTTAATAAACAATTATTTTATTATCCATTAAAAATTGGGTGTCCAAAAGTTGACTTCTGGCATAACTGGTTCTAGCATCGAATTAAGAGTAGTTAAGGGCCTCATTCCACTGCCGCTGGAATTAACCCAGCTGCCAGCAGGCTTGTTGCCATGCAGCATGGGTGACAGCTGCTACCCTGTTGGTGGTTTGTCACATCCAGGTGTGCGGGGTGGGGTGGGGTGGGGGGGGATCCCTTGGGACTCGCTTTTCACCTCAATTTCTGGATTCCCACTCCATGAATAAAATTCAGTCAACTCTTGCGTCTGATGGTCAATTCCAGATTAAGACAACATAATCTTACAAATAGAATACTCTCCATGAGTGAAAACATTCTCATGTGTAGGCAGTTATAACTTACCTTTGAGAGTGACAAAATTCGAAGAAATATTTAATGTAAATAACACTCAAATATACAACACAACTTGGCAATCCCTGAATGAAAGCTACAGTGTGTTTGAGATATTTATTGAACAAATGAACCTTGGGTGATATAGGGGGTAAAACACCGTCAGCCAGTCCTACAACAAGTGTTTCTAATCCTGATCTTCACTTCAATATAACAGCACAGTAGCACAGTGTGTAGCATTGTTGCTTCACAGCTCCAGGGTCCAAGGTTTGATTCCCGGCTTGGGTCACTGTCTGTGCAGAGTCAATACGTTAAGGACAAAGGTTCGGCACAACATCGTGGGCCGAAGGGCCTGTTCTGTACTGTATTTTCTATGTTCTATGCTCTATGTCTGCGTGGGTTTCCTCCGGGTGCTCTGGTTTCCTCCCACAAGTCCCGAAAGACGTGCTGTTAGGTAATTTGGATATTCTGAATTCTCCCTCAGTGTACCCGAACAGGTTCCGGAATGTGGCAACAAGGGGCTTTTCACAGTGTTAATGTAAGCCTATTTGTGACAATAAAGATTAATATAAAACATAAAGACAGTGAAAGGCGAAAAAATTAAATTGCCTAATGCAATAGCAGATGACATTGGTGGTGAAATCCAGTTTCGAGGCAGTTATAAATTTGGAGCAAACCTTCCTGCTGTTGAATATGTAACTGAATGAGGTGATAATATCACTTTAGCACTGAAAGAAATGCAGAAAGATTCTCTAAATTTTGAACAAAAGGTTAAACAAAATATCTTTGCACAAAGTATTAAACATAAGAGACAGTGAGCATGAGAAAGAATTCCAAAACATGCAGTGGGCGTTATATTATCCACCGATACGTAATGATTTATTCGGTCTTTAAGCCTAGGCTTTTTTGCTCTTTCAAGTTCTTTATCTCTTTCAAAAAAAGCTTAGCTTCAGCCAAAATCTGCCTCATAACAAGTCTCGCCGATTAACTAACATCCTTGGAGGCGAAGGCTAAAAATAATTCTTCAAAACTTAGGCCACATTGTTATCACACTATTACGCTTCATTTAGTGCTTCTATTTTGTTTTGCTATGTTGAATTTGTTTCCAAATTCTTAAAATCTGTGCAATTTGAATTGCTCTCATGTTTTGCTGCAATGCACAAAAGATAGTTCAGCAAGTAAAAAGGAAGTCACTCAATTGCTGGAAAGAGTTCATTATAAAGTTAATTGGATTTTTTCCTTGGAGGAGAATAAGTACTTCTAATGAAACACATGGCAACAGTGAATAGGAGTGGGTGGTACAAAAGATCAACTCTGTTAGTTCAGGTGGAATAACAGATTATAGATTGTGTTTCTTTTTCTGAGAAATGCTGCTCAAGCCAATGTGAAATTCATAATTTTCTGTCTTGGTTTCTACACCCCCCTTAAACTAATCAAACAAGCAAACCTTAGACTTAACGATTTAGTGGATCATTTCTTGTATTAACAAACGTAAACTACTCTTATGACATGCTCCAATTAACCCAACATTTCAATAATTTGAAACAAGTGCTTAAGTAAAGGCATCTGTAGAGTATGACAAGTGACAGCCACATTTTTAACATAGCCTTCAACTCAGACTCCATGAAAGAAACACTGTTTTGTTGAAACAGTTACTTCAACTAATGCATTGAGCCCTTTGTGAATGCCAAGACTCAGACTTTGACAATTTTGTTTATCAATAGCTGGAAATGTACTGTCCCATTACCTAGATAAAAAAATGAATAAAGAGTCATTCACGCACCCTCTACGTGATTGTAGGCACATGTTGTAAAACAGAACCTTCACAGTCCTTTCTCATTGTACATTGTTTTTAGATAAGCCGTTGCTATTCTGTTAGATGAAGCAAATGTACAATAGCTGGACCATGAAATCACTCACAATGAGTTGTAGCCTGGTTATCACAAATGGATTCAATTAATCTGGCAGTAAATTTTACATCGTACATCAAGACATTGGCTTTTATAATGAGCCTTGCAAAGTATTGTAGATTCATTGCAATTAATGAAGTGCAAAGAGCAAGCAAAGCATTCCGTTTTACAGATTTTGAATCATAGAATGTCTACAGCACAAAAGGAGGCCATTCAGTCCGCTGGCTCTCTGAAGGAACTATCTATCAAGTGCCATTCCTCGATCTTCTCTCCATTGCCCTGCACATTTTCCTTTTCAGATAACTGTTCAATTCCCCCTTGAATTCCTCAATTGAATTTGCCTCCACCACACTCTCGGGCAACGTATTGCAGATCCCAACCACTCACTGTGTGAAAACATTTTTCATGACTCAATTGCTTCTTTTTGATTTGCACATTAAATTTGGGTTCTCTATATCGATCTTTCCATCAAGTGGGAGCAGCGTTTCCCTATCTTCTCTATTCAGACCCCTCGTGCTTTTGAATACCTCCAACAAATCTCTTCTAAACCTCCTTCTCTTCAAGGAAAACAGACTCAACCTCTCAATCTACTTGTGTAACTCGGGTTCCTCACCCCTGGAACAAGTTTCATGAATTTAATGTCCTGTGAGGCACCCAGAATTGGACCCAATACTCCAGTTGAGGCTGGACTCTTTCAACATAACCTCCCTGCTTTTGAATATGACATTTCAATTTAGATCAGAATTAGTTCAATCACATTGGTGCATCACAAAATATTGAATTATTGAGATAGAATCACATATTGAATGGCACAAAAAGCTGCTGATTTAACAGTAGCAGTAATCATGGGCAGATAATCATGGGTGAAAATATAAAATGTGGACAAGTCTAAGTACAGTGCAGATTTATATTCGACTTCTGTCAGTTTGGATCAGTGTTAGTGAACTTCATAACTTTTTCACTTAGGTTGGGTTTTCTGTACAAGAATAACCACTGGCCATTAACCTGGCTAGTAATATATCTTAATTTGTCTGCAGCAGTTGTAAAGGTATTTTTTTATTCCATTTTATTTACATGATGATAGTTCCCTATTAGTTCCTTCACATCAGTGTGTAGCCTTGGTTCAGTTGTAGAATTTTTACCTCGGAGTTAAGAGATTCGAGTTCAGGCGCCCTCCAGAGAGTTGAGCACAAACCCAAAGGTAACATTTTCGTGTAGCTTTGAAGGTATGCTGTATCTTTGGATGCAATGTTGTCCCAAGGCCCTGCACTATTGGGCAGTATACAAAGAATTGTTCTGCCAACATTTACCTGAATGTGGGACTTTACCATGGACAATTCTTTGCATTTCCTGTCATTATAATTGTAACAATCCCCAAAAGTACTTACAATTTCGACCAAGGACACAATGAATCTGAATATGAAAAGTGAAGAAGTCTTACTGATCAGTTATGACAATAGTGCTGATGATGTTGATACCATCGAAGACAGATGAACAATTCCAGTGATGCTGAATGTCACAATGATAAAATGCAAGCTCGACACAGGAACGAGGGCCAATCTCCTCAGCTTGTCCGATTTGAACGGGCTGCGAGTTAAACCAAAAGTCGTCAATCAAACGAGACGACTGAAAGACTACAATGGAAATGAGATTGTGATGCTGGGGGCATGTGAACGCGAAGCATGGGTATACAACAGAAGTCACATCATATCATTTTCCATTGTGGACACGGAACGTGAGTCCATCATAGGAGCGGACGCATATGAGGCCCTGAACCTAGTTGAGCGGCTGTACGTTCCAGACAGTGCTGCGATGGAGGATCATTGCGACTGGCAACGAGATATAATGGCGCAGCTATCCGATGATATACAAGCGAAAGTTGAAGTGGAGGACGACCTACCAGATGAAGAGATGGAGGAGCCAAAGGGAATTCCAGAATTCTGGTTAACAGTCTTCAAGAATGTGAATTTGCTCAGTGGCATGATACAGGAGCATGGTGAGCTCATATTAAAGCATCGACAAGATGTTCAATGTTAAATGTTCAGAGCTTGAACAGCCAATGAGCTTCACTCTGGAGTTTAAGTTTGAGCCAAATGAATATTTCACAAATGAGGTAGTCACAAAAGCGTACCAGATGGAGTCATGGCCTAACGAGTTAGACTTTTTATTCTTTGATGAACCAGAAATCACGGGATGCACAGGGTGCCAGATCGACTGGAAGAAAGGAAAAAACGTCACACCATTAAAACAAAGCCGAGGCATTAGTGTCGGAGCACTGGTAAAACAGAAATGGAAACTGTACCAAATGACTCTTTTTCTTCATTTTTTTCTGTCCTACTGAAGTTCCAAACCATTTACTGTTGGACAAAAGTTCTGCAGCAAGACTCGCTGCTAACTTTGAAATTGGTCACTTCTTGTGTGAACACATAATTCCAAGTGCAATGTCAAAGTTTATAGGAGAAGCTATTCCAGATGATGTTGACTCCCATGATGATTACGACAATAATAATTACGATGACCATGATTATGATGAGGAAAGTTGGGACTTAGATAATGAACCAGAAGAGGATGACTATGAAACGCTATTCAGGTAGTTTACCGGGAGTGACAAAGTGAACACAAGGGGTGCCCAGTCTGCGCAGGACAACGATAAGTGTGAAAGCTCAAAGTTGGCGTGTGCAGTGGCTGAAAGTGAGATTGCAGTAACAGATGCATCAGATGAGAGCAACTCAACTGCGAACAGACTAGTAATGGAAGAAATCCCCATTCTGGAGAAACTGGCTCCAGAGGAGTACGGTGAATCATCTCATGCCCACGAAATGCTTCCTGCAGCAGACTCACTGGTAACGGAAGAAATAATCCTCATTCTGGAGAAACTGGCCCCAGAGGAGTAAGGTGAATTATCTCATGCCCACGAAATGCTTCTTGCAGCCGACTCCCCAATACTCGAGGCCACTCCACCAAAAGATGTGCTGGAATAGCAGATGGATACGTCTGCGTGCAGTTCTACAACAAAAGATGAAGCGTATATCGTCATGTCGGATGATGAGCCAATAATCGGCTCTCCAGCAAAAGACGAGCCACATATCATCATATCAAGTGAGGATGAGCCATCAATTGGCGTAAAACGCGAAATGAAGAAGCAATGCCTAACATTGGGGACATTGATCGAGCCAAGACACCAGAGTGTGAGGGTTTGCAGATTGTTCCTGAAGTTACAGACTTGACTGCAACAGCGCAATCATCCAAAGATTTGCCGGCACTGGATGTTTCACCAGGAGATGGGCATTCAGCTCAGCGTGTGGACGCAACCATGGATCAACCAAAACTCCTCGATCCAGCTAAGGCTCCAAAATCAGCTATGGTGGCAGAAGAGCCAGAGTTAGCCTGCACAGCAGACGATCCAAAAACAGTTACTATGACAAAAGCACCACAAGCAACTAGTCCCATGGTGGAGTCCAGCAGCAAGAAGGATGCCCCTAAATACAAAAAGAAAAGGAGATGCAATCAATGGATCACTCGAATGAGAAGGAAGGGAAGGAGAAGAAGAGGTGAGGACACAATTGGTCGACCGGATAGCACCTGCGACAGTGAGGAGGAAGGCATCAGCAATACGGGCGATATGCAAGAAAGCACACGGAGGCAGAATAGGTTAGAAAGTTTAAAAAGTTGGTGGCACAAAAAAGGCCAACCAGAAAATCTTCCGAAAGTTAATGCGACGTTGAGTATCCTGTCAAAGTTCGAAAGACCAACAGGACAATGTCATCTTGAATGTCAATAGGCTGCTCACAAGGGACATGTTTAAAATAATCAGCCATATCACGCTGTGTAAAGCACAGTTGCATTTGTACATATAACCTGTTTAAAATTATGATGCAAATCATGTTTTGTAAAAAACATCCATATGTAAATGTTAATCGTTCCAGAGAAAGGGGGATGTGGTGATATGCCTGTGCACAATCTTGTATATGGTTGCCGATCAAGGTATTGAGTTATTGGTACGACCACTGACCAGCAGGTGGCGATAGAGATCTACCATGCGACTTGAGATACTCTCCAGTTGGCAGCAAGTCACTTGGAGTATCTCCAAGAGAATTCACTGAATTCATTTATTGGCCATCGTTTGTATTACAGCATAGTAGCACAGGGGTTAGCACTGTTGTTTCACAGCGCCCGGGACCCGGGTTCGATTCCCGGTATGGGTCACTGTCCATGTGCAGTCTACAGGTTCTCCCCGTGTCTGCGTGGGTTTCCTCCTGGTGCTCCGATTTCCTCCCACAAGTCCAAAAAGACGCGGGGCTCGATTCTCCGATCGCCAATGCCAATATTGCTGTTTTTGCAATGCCCCCCCCTTGACAAACGGCGCACGCCTTATGGGCGGCCTCAGGCCGTCACCTGAGGCCCTCTCCCAATGCTCCGAGTCCCCAACGGCGTCGCTTGCGTGTGCTCGCATCATTCAGGGATCTCACATAGCGGCTGCGGACTAAGTCCAATGCCACCACAGTCGGGTGGGGAGCCGTTCCGCTGGCAGGGGGGCTTCGGAGGGGGCTGCGGGGACGGCAAGGCTGGTTACAGGGGTGCAGTTTCTGGCAGGCCGTGTCTGTATGTGCCCGGCGCCATGTTGCACGGTGCGCCCGCCGGGGGCTTTACATTGAGCGTCCCTCAGTATATCCGAACAGGCGCTGGAGTGTGGCAACTAGGGGATTTTCACAGTAACTTCATGGCAGTGTTAATGTAAGCCTACTTGTGACAATAAAGAACAACACCAGCCTCGAGTCCCAGGATCACGGAGCAACCTTGTAATAAAGAAAGTGCTGTTGTGGGGGTGGGAAGGGGGGGTTCTCGCAGGATGGGGGTCACAGCGAGAGGGGACCATCACGGTCGGTAGCAATGGAAGGAGTGTGGCTCAAGCACAAATCTGTGCAGATCAAAGGACCACCCCACCTCCAGCTGAAATGCAGTCTGCACAGTTTTACCAGTTGTGCAGGAATATAAAATAAAATATAAATGTAATTACACCCATTGTATATAGCTGAGCTAGTTTAAACAGCTGCAACACTTCCATTTACTAGAAATGTGGAAAATTGCCCAGGTATGCCTTGTTCACAAAAAACGTGACAAAATCAAACCCACCCACGTGCACCCCCATCAGTCTAGTCTCAATCACCACCAAAGTCATAGGTGTCAATGGCAATACTATCATGTGGTACCTTCTCAACAATAACCTGTTCACTGATGCTCAGTTTGAGTTCCACCATTCATGGCCTCATTACAACTTTGATCCAAACATAGACACAAAGAACTGAACTGAAGTGGTGAGGTGAGAGTGACTGCCTTTGACATCAAGAAAGCATTTGACCCAGTGTGTCATCAAAGAGCTCTAGCAAAACTAGAGCCAATGGGAATCAGGGGGACAGCTCTCTGCTGGTTGGAGTCATACCTGGTACAAAGGAAGATAGGTGTGTTATAGGAGGTCAATCATCTCAGCTCCAGGACATCACTGCAGGAGTCTTCGGCCCAACCATCTTCACCTGTTCCATCAATGACCTTCCTTCCATTACAAGGTCGGAAGTGGGAATGTTTGCCAATGACTGTACAATGTTCAGCATAATTTGTGACTCCTCAGATACTGAAGCAGTCTGTGCGGTATGCAGCGAGACCTGGACAACATGCAAGCTTTATCTGATAAGGGGCAAGTAACATTCACACCAAACAAGTGCCAGGGATGAACATCTCCAACAAGAGAGATTCAAACCATTTCCTCTTGACAAGCAATGACATGACCATCACTGAATCTTCCAATATAAACACTTTGGGGTTACCATTAGCCAGAACCGAGCTGGGCCAGCCATTTAAATACTGTGGCTAAAAGAACAGGTCATAGGGTGGGAATTCTTACAGAGAGTAACTTACTTCCTGATTTCTCAATGCTTTTCAACCAACCAAAAAGCACAAGTCAGGAGTTTTATAGAATGCTCTCCACTTGCACTGGATGAGTGCAATTTCAACACAACACAAGAAATTCAACATCATCAGGACAAAGCAGCACGCTTGGCTGGCACCCCAGTCACCACCTTCAATATTCACTCTCTCCACCACCGCCGCACAGTGACAGGAGTGGGTACCATCTGCAAGATGCATAGCAGCAACTCACCAAGGCTCCTTTGACAGCACCTTCCAAACCCAAACCCCCTACCACCTAGAAGGACAAGACAGCAGATACATGGGAACACCACCACTGGACATTTCCCCTCCAAGCCACACACCATCCTAACTTGGAATTATATTGCCATTTCTTCAATGTCCCTGGTTCAAAACCATGGAACTCCCTCACTAACAGCACTGTGGGTGTTCCTACATCACATGGACCGCAGCGGTTCAAGAAAGCAGCTCACCACCACCTTCTCAAGTGAAATTAGGGATTTGCAAGAAATGCTGGCCTAGCTAACGGATGCCCAAATTCTATAGGCGAATATGATAAATCAATACAAAAGGTTGGGATGTTTTACTGCAGCAGGACAGGGTCTTGTTGAGCCACACCTGGACAGTTTTGGTCTCCTTGTTTGAAAAATTATATAATTGCTTTAGAAGCAGTTGAGAGAAAATTCACGAGACACATTGATGGGCTGAAGGATTGTCTTATGAAGAAATATTAGACCTACACCCATTTGAATTGAGAAGAGGTGATCTTATTGAAGCATACAAGATCCTGAGGGAACTTGATTGGATAGATATCAGCAGGATGTGGGAGAGCCGAGAGGAACTAGGAAACACAGTTTAAGAATAAGAAGGTCCATTTTAAGTCAGTCGAGGAGAAATATTTTCTCAGAGGGGTTGTTAATCTGTGGAATTCTCTACCCCAGAGTGTAGTGGAGGCTGGGTCATTGAATTTATTCTCATGAATACTTTCTGCACTCTCTAATGCCAACATATCCTTCCTAAAGTCTTTTGTGTTTCAGAACTGGTTGCAATTCTCCAGTTGAGATAGAACCAGTGTTTGATACAGGTTTACCTTCCTTGTTTTTGTAATCAATGCTCCTATTTTAAAAAGTCCCAAGATCCTGGGTGAAATTCTCCATTTGGGTGACTAAGTATTGATGTCGGGATTCATTGCAGCCTCTGGCTCAGAGAAGACCGGCCACTTAGAGGTTGGGTGCCCGAGGTGGACCCACAGCTCCATGCCAGTGAGGAGCAGAGGAATATTTTCTTCCCCAGCATGTGCAGCATGCCTGCCCTCCTGAACACTGCCTGGGATGTGGTGACAGAAACAGTCAGCGCTGCCAGTCTCACCAGGAGGAGGCAGCTGGAGATCCGAAGGGGTGGGGGTCACTGGTTATTCCTCAATTCTGAGAATCAGGGAGGGTTCCACAGGCTATTGTGCAGGTGTCTTCCGGTTGGGGTGAGCTCTGCTGATCCCCTGCTTCCTCTGCGAAGGGGCAGTGCTTCTGAGGAGTGCCAACATCTGGTGAACTCCTGATTGAGCTTGGCCCTTTATGATACAGCTGGAGCATGAGGGTGTCGCGAGGGACAGCCTGGGTGGGATTCCAGATGGCCGGAGACCTTCTGAGCATTTGAAGGATACATGCAGCATTCAGCAGTCAGGAGCCTGTGTTTAAAAGACAGACTGCGGTAATGGCGGTCTGAGTGAGGCCATCCTGATCCAGAGGGAGAAACCCCAAGACCATGGACTTGGCATCAAGTCACTACTTACTATAGCCCCCAGCAGCTACCCCCGAGGAAGCCAGAGAGTTTTCAATGTTTTTTTCAGCCTCCCACTCCTCCTCCACAGCCATGGTGCCCAGCGCACGTTTGTAAATACTTGGAATAATTCGGGCACGCGGGATGTCCATCTGAGAGGAGCGGAATATCGCAGAAGGACGGATCACACGGTCTCCAACCCGCTAATCACATTTAAATGAATGCAAATGCCAATTTTGCATGCCGCCTTGGCGTGGGGTGCAAGCCTCATTATCGTCACCAGCAAAGGATCCGAGTATGGCATCCGAATCGGCGCCGGAGAATTTTGCCTCCTGTATTCTTCATTAACAGCGCTCTTGGGCAGCATGCTGGTGCAGTGGTTAGCACTATTGCCTCACAGTGCCAAAGACCTGGGTTCGATCCAGGCCCGGGTCACTGTCCGTGTGGAGTTTGCACATTCTCCCCATGTCTGCGTGGGT
The DNA here is from genome assembly GCF_047496885.1 of Scyliorhinus torazame. Taxonomy (NCBI): domain Eukaryota; kingdom Metazoa; phylum Chordata; class Chondrichthyes; order Carcharhiniformes; family Scyliorhinidae; genus Scyliorhinus; species Scyliorhinus torazame. The sequence goes on along the minus strand of NC_092712.1, from coordinate 140,039,579 downwards.
TTCACCCCCACAACCCAAAGATGTGCAGGGTAGGTGGATTGGCCATGCTAAATTGCCCCTTTAATTGGAAAAGAAATGAATTGGGCACTCCAAATTTATCAAAAAAACATTTTTTTTAATTAACCGCGCTCTCAAACAGCCACCTTCACTTATTTGTGCATGTCAGGTTCCTTTGCTCCTGCACAACCTTTAGAATTGTACACTTTTTTTAACATTGTCACTTCCCGTTCTTTCTACCAAAATGAATCACATCACAAGTCTCTATTAAATTTCATTTGCCACTTGCCTTCCCATTCCACCAGCCTGTATAAGTCCTTTTGAAGTATAAAACCATCTTCCACTCACTTAACAATAAGTCCAAATGTCGTGTCATCCAGAAATGTTGAAATCTGCCTTGTACAGCAAAGTCTAGGTCATTAGATTATTTCAAGAAAACCCTAGGGAACACCACCCTAGAACAAAGAAAAGTACAGCACAGGAACAGGCCCTTCGGCCCTTCGGCCCTCCAAGCCTGTGCCGACCATGCTGCCCACCTAAGCTAAAATGTTCTACACTTCCTGCGTCCGTATCCCTCTATTCCCATCCTTTTCATGTATTTGTCAAGATGCCCCTTAAATGTCACTATCGTCTCTGCTTCCACCACCTCCTCCGGCAGCAAGTTCCAGGTACCCACTACCCTCTGTGTAAAAAAAACTTGTCTCGTACATCTCCTCTAAACCTTGCCCCTCGCACCTTAAAGCTGTGCCCCCTAGTAATTGACCCCTCTACCCTGGGGAAAAGTCTCTGACTATCCACTCTGTCTATGCCCCTCACGGTTTTGTAGACCTCTATCAGATCACCCCTCAACCTCCGTCGTTCCAGTGAGAACAAACCGAGTTTATTCAACCGCTCTCATAGCTAATGCCCTCCATACCAGGCAACATTCTGGTAAATCTCTTCTGCACCCTCTCTAAAGCCTCCACATCCTTCTGGTAGTGTGGCAACCAGAATTGAACACTATACTGAAAGTGTGGCCTAACTAAGTCAGCTGCAACATGACTTGCCAATTCTTATACTCAATGACCCGGCCAATGAAGGCAAGCATGCCGTATGCCTTCTTGACTACCTTCTCCACCTGTGTTGCCCCTTTCAATGACCTGTGGACCTGTACACCTAGATCTCTCTGACTGTCAATACTCTTGAGGGTTCTACCCTTCACTGTATATTCCCTACCTGCATTAGACTTTCCAAAATGCATTACCTCACATTTCTAACCTTCCTCCAATCTGAAAAGCAACCATTCAGAGCTACTCTCTGGGCGAGATTCTCCACTCCCGCGCCGGTTGGGAGAATCATCTGGGCCGGCAAAATTTCCCGGGACGCCGGTCCGATGCCCTCCCGCGATTCTCCCAAGCGGTGGGAACGGCCTGGTCGAGTTCCGCGGGCCGCAGGCCGGAGAGTCGCCGGAGACACCCAAAATGGCGATTCTCCGGCACCCCCGCTATTCTCAGGCCCGGATGGGCCGAGCGGCCAGGCCAAAACGGCGGGTTCCCCCCGGCGCCGTCCACACCTGGTCGCTGCCGTCGTGAACGGTGCGTGAACGCTGGGGGGGCGGACTGCGGGGGGCGAGGGGGGATCCTGCACCGGGGGGTACCTGAAATGTGGGGTGGCCCACGATCGGTGCCCACCGATCGTCGGGCCGTCCTCTCAGAAGGAGGACCTCCTTCCTTCCGCGGCCCCGCAAGATCCGTCCTTCATCTTCTTGCGGGGCAGACTTAGAGAGGATGGCAACCACGCATGCGCGGATGACGCCAGTAATGCGGCGCCGCCCGCGTCATCTATGCGGCGCCACATTTACGCGGGCGACAAGGCCTGGCGCGTGTAGATGACGCGGCCCCGATCCTAGCCCATTGTCAGAGCCTGAATCAGTAGGGATCGGGGCCGTTTCGCGCCGTTGTGAACCTCGAAGGCGTTCACGATGGCGCGGCCACTTCGGCGCGGGAGTGGAGAATCCCGCCCTCTGTTTCCTGTCACCATATTGCTCCTGGCCCTTTTATTCCTTCAGGTCCAATTTTGCTCACAAGTTTCTTGTGTCGCACTTTATCATATGCAACTTGGCAGTCATGTACACCACATCAACATTTTCACCCTTATCCATACTCTTGGTTATGTTATCAAGAAACTCCAGCAAGTTAGTCCTTAACAAATCTGTGCTGGTTTTCCTTTTGACTTGGAAAGAGTGCTACAAACTGAGCCGCAGCTGACCCTAAAGCATCAGAAGCATTGAGGGGCAAGCATGCAGTGTGAATTCTCTAATCTGCACCGCTGTTAAGTAGAGCTCCGACCTAGGAGTGAAGGATCCCTCAGTAACCCAACAACAATGCCGATTCGGGTGCCATAGTCCGATCCCTCGCTGATGACAATAATGGGCGGCACGGTAGCACAATGGGTAGCACTGTTGCTTCACAGCTCCAGGGTCCCAGGTTCGATTCCCACTTGGGTCACTGTCTGTGTGGAATCTGCACGTTCTTCCTATGTCTGCGTGGGTTTCCTCTGGGTGCTCCAGTTTCCTCCCACATGTCCCGAAAGACATGCTGTTAGGTAATTTGTACATTCTGAATTCTCCCTCTGTGTACCCGAACAGGCGCCGGAATGTGCAATACGGAAGATCAACTCTGGAGCTTTGAAGTTTATCATGGTAAGATTGTGACTTGACAATCAGCTGTTTTATGCAATTTCTTCAGAAAGACAAGCTGATGAGCACCAGCTGAATAAGCAATTATCTGATTGAACAGAAATGTAAGTTGAATTGACAGCAATCATGCTGTGGGCATGTTCTATTAACTAACATGCTTGAACTCATAGCACTGAAGTAGATGGATGCAGAAAAGATGAAAATGTGAAGGTTGAGTGTAATCATGCAAATTGTCTGCATTTTTTTTGACATTAATTGAGATTAATAATGACTAATAAATTAGATCTACTTTAAAAAGTTTTCATCATATAATATCTTTTGTGGTACTGTTACCAATAGTCTTATCAGCTAAGAACAATATCACTCGGGCGAACATTATAGATGGCGGACAGTCGTTCATCAAGTTAATTTAAGCAAAAAGCAAACAAATGGTAGGGTTGCACAGTCACCATCTGAACGATAAGGACAGGTTAATGCTTCAAGCTGTTTCATCAGAATTTGCAATATTAACAAGAGAGCATCTTAAGAGGGTTACTGTGTTGTCAGACTTTCAGGGTATTTGTAGACAGTGGGCAATAAAAATCAGCCTACGTTTTTCACTTCAGCTGCAATTATAGAGTTCATAGAGTTCATAGAATTTACAGTGCAGAAGGAGGCCATTCGGCCCATCAGGTCTGCACCGGCTCTTGGAAAGAGCACCCTACCCAAGCCCACACCTCCATCCTATCCCCATAACCCAGTAACCCCACCCAACACTCAGGGCAACTTTGGACACTCAAGGCAATTTAGCATGGCCAATCCACCTGACCTGTGTAATGATACGCAGACATGTAACCAATGGGTAATCAGAACAAGACACTACCAATGGGTAATCAGAACACCCAGCAGTGGCATCACCACAAGAGGGCATCACACGACCACTACAAAAGACAAGACACCCAGGCCCTCTCCCCCTTCCACTGGCAGAAACCTAGAGACGTGTGCAGTAAGCACCACCGTCACACCACCACAAGTGGTCTAGAGTAAGTTCATACAGTTAGTAGAGTGTACTGTGTTACTAGAGTCCGATCAGTAGAGTGTAGAACACATTTAGGAGCTTCGTTAATTGCTCAATAAATACAACTTACCTCGAGGTCTGGAGTATTCTTCAACAGTGCCTACACAAAGTAGCGGCTTATGTTACTCAAAGTAACATAACAACACAACCTGCACATCTTTGGACTGTGGGAGTAAACCAGAGCACCTGGAGGAAACCCACGCACACACAGGGAGAACGTGCAGACTTCGCACAGACAGTGACCCAAGCCGGGAATCGAACCTGGGACCCTGAAGCTGTGAAGCAATTGTGCTAACCACTATGCTACCGTGCCGCCGCTTCCATATTGGTGCTAAATGGTTTAAGGTGCTCATCAACATAGCGACAATGTAATTCAAGAGATGATCCCGAAACACAAGACTTAAGGCTCTTTGCCCAGGAGGTCATATTACAGCAGTTTGGTGTATTTAAGTCCAACCCAATAAAATGTTCCAGAGCTTATTGGGTTAAATTAGACAAGTTCAACATAACATCTTTGCTCTTGTGTTCAATGTCCGTAGGATTCCATTCACTCAACCTATCCTGTCACCTTCAATGTCTTACGTACATATACACCAGATCCCTCTGATCCGGCATCCACTTTAGAGATGTATTTATTTTATACTATCTTCCCACGTTCTTCCTACTAAAATGCATCGCCCCACAATTTCCACATTAAACTTCATCTGCCATCTGTCCGCCCATTCTATGTCCTTTTGAAGTTCTACTCAGGGGTCTGATGACCAAATTCTGGAAAGTAAAATTTCGGCACAACAGTAAACATTAATTTTTAAAAAACTAAGGTATGAAAAGAAACAACTTGCTGAGCGAAAAACAGATGAGTAATACCTAAAGATGAGTACTAAAGTTTGACACGGTGAGCATGTATATGTTTGGGTCTTGGGTGCAATCAAAGCACAACCCAACCTCACTTCAGTTTAAAGCTCAGTGAACAAGCATGCCTGTATAGTTACGTAAGTGTAGCGATAATGTTATTTCTGCATGTACACAGTATGGTGCTGAACTGCAAAGAAAAGCAGAGTATTCAGTAATTACAGGTTGTTTAACCCAGCATCCACATTGAAATTAAAATCATAACATAATTATATATTATCATGTAGTATTGCCATAGTATAATAAAGTAACATAATAAAGTAAGTTGTAGGTAAAGCGTGTATGCTGTACTATGTCTTGATATCAACAATACCTATTAATTTCTCGGTTATCATACTGGTTTCAACTGTTAAACTGCAGCCAACTCAGCAATACTCAGATCTCATATTACTTACTGAAGTAGATCTTGCTGATAATAGACTAGGTGTGTCGGTTTTAATTCAATAGGGTCATGCCACAAACCTGGTGTACAACTGTCGATGACATCAGTGTGAATTTTACCCCAGAATTTATAGAATGAGGTTAATTTCTGAATCACCGTTTCAGGTTGAGCTATGACCTGTAGTTGAACTTGATCATACTGCTTTTTCTATGTTATCAAGCTATTCTTCAATAACAATAAGTGTACTAGCTCCTGATAAAATGATACTTCTGACATGTCTTATTCTATTGTGGCAAAGAGAGAAAAAAAATTCCTGGCCCAGAATTTTCAGATTGCACCCAAACAGACATCATGGCAAAGTTTACATCAGTTTCTATATGTGGGTCTCGGTGATAGGAATTTAACTGAAATTTCCTGTGTCAAAAGAAAAAAGAAAACTGACACAAAACTAACACAAATGCAGCTCCATACTTACAGAGTAAGTATTATGGACACTTGCATGGGTCGAGCTGAGAAACAGCAAGGGGCAAAAAATGTTAGTGGGCATTGTATATAGATCCCCAAACTGTAGTGGTGATGTTGGGAATGACATTAGACAAGAAATTAGAGATGCATGCGATAAAGGAACATCTGTAATTATGGGTGATTTTAATCTGCATATAGATTGGGCAAATCAAATTAGTCAGAATACTGTAGAGGAGGAATTCATGGCGTGTATATGGAATAGATTTCTGGACCAATAGGTTGAGGAACCTACTAGAGAGCAGGCCATCCTGGACTGGGTACTGTATAATGAGAATGGAATCATTGGCAATCTAGTTGTGCGAGACCCCTCGGGGATAAGCGACCATAATGTGATAGAATTTTTCATCAAGCTGGAGAGTGACATTGTTGATTCTGGGACTAGGGTCCTGAATCTTAATAAAGGGAACTATAATGATATGAGGTGTGAATTGACTATGATCAATTGGCAGACATTACTTAAAGGGATGACTGTGGATGGGCAATGGCAAACGTTCAAGGACCATATTGGGAAGTTGCAACAATAGTTTATTCCTGTCTGGCAAAGAGTCAAACAGTCAAGAAAGGGAAATTAGAGATACTATTTGATCTAAGGAAGAAACATACAAATTGGCCAAGACAAACAACAGGTCTGATGATTGGAAGCAGTTTAAAATTCATCAAAAAAGGAACAAGCGGAACAGGCTTGATGGGCCGAGTGGCCTATTTCTGCTCTTATGTCTTATGGTCTTATGGTTTAAGAAGGGGAAAATAGAGTATAAGATTGACTTGCAGAGAACATACAAACTGACTGTAAAAGTTTCTATTGGTAAGTGAAGAGAAAAAGATTGGTGAAGAAAAATGTGAGTCCCTTACATTCAGGGACAGGGTAATTTATAATGGGGAGAAAGAAATGGCTGAGCAACTAAATACATACTTTGGTTCTGTCTTCACAAATGAGGACACAAACCAGATACCAGAAATGGTGGGGGACACAGGGTTTAGTGAGAGGGAGGAACTGAAGGAGATCAATACTAGTAGAGAAATGGTATTGGGGAAATCAGTGGGACTGAAGGCAGGTAAATCCCTCGGGCCTGGTGATCTACATCACAAAGTATAAATGGAAGTGGCTCTAGAAATAGTGGATGCACTGATGATCATCTTCCGAGATTCTATAGACTCTGGAAAAGTTCCTGCAGATTGGAGGGTAGCTAATATAACCCCAAGGTAGATTGAAAGCAGGGAATCATAGTCCAATAAGCCTGACATTGGTAGTGGAAAAAATTCTAGGATACATTCTCAATCATTTAATAGCAGAGCACTGAAAAAACAATGGTAGGATCGGACAGTTAGCATGAATTTATGAAGAAGAAATCATGTCTGACAAATGTATTGGAATTCTTCCAGTATGTAACGAGTAGAGTTGATGAAGGGGAGCCAGTGGATATGATTTATTTGGACTTTCAGAAAGCTTTCGACAACGTCCCACATAAGAGAATCGTGTGCAAAATTAAAGCACATGGGATTACGGATAGTTTATTGAGATAGATAGAAAACTGGTTGGCAGACAGGAAAGAAAGAGAAGGAATTAACAGGTCTTTTTCTAAATGGTAGGCAGTAACTAGTGGGGTAACGCAGGGATTGGTGCTGCAGCCCCACCTGATGCATGGAGGATGTTCCCGATGGTGGGTGTGCCCAGAACCAGGGGTCCCAGTCTGAGGATACGGGGTAAACCATTTAAGACAGAGATGAGGAGAAATTTCTTCACCCAGAGAGTGGTCAGTCTGTGGAATTCATTGCCACAGAATGTAATAGAGGCCAAAACATTGTGGGCGGGATTCTCCATCGACCGACGCTGAAATTGGGAAAGGAGAATAGCTTCCGACGCCAAAATCGTGGCAGGCAGCGATTTGACGTCAAATCGCGATTCTCTGTCACCTCGAAAATGACGTAAATATGACGCGCACTGCGTGTAGTTTAAACAACGTTCGCATCTCATTAGTGGGCCGACCTGCGATTCTCTGCCTCCGATGGTCGGAGTTCCCTATGGCGCAGTCTATGTGTGTTTTAAAAAACGTGAACGTGCCATGGTGGCTGCTGAGAGAGAGAGAGGAGGTAGGACACGGAGGGAACGACTGCAGTCTACCGCCCCGGACACTGACCAAGCTGGCTGTGGGGGAGGGGGGCGGACAGGCTGAGTGGTGGGGGTGACCCCCGCCCCCCCCTCCCCCACCCCGCTCCACGGGACTGGGGGCGGTGCCCAGGCACGGACAGCCATTAAGGTGGCCATCTTGCTGCGCACCCAGTGAGCATCCACCTTGGCCCCTGGTTCACCATTGTGACACTGGCCCTATGGGTGCCCCCCTATCCCTGCACCTCAACCCCCGCCACAACGCTCCCCACGCCCAACCAACCACCACCCACCAGCGAACCACCCAAGGCAACACGCGTGGCAGTCCCCAGTGAAAGCAGGGACGGGCGCCAGAGCCAAAGGTCCCCACAGGGGGCATCGGCAGGGCAGGGTGAGGGGATGGGGGGGGGGGGGGGAGGGAGAAGAGGAAGATGTGGGTGCCAAATCCCGCAGTGGCAACCGGGGCCTACCTGTAGCCCGTTGAGCTTGGTTGGCATGAGAGTATGCACCATGCTAACATGTTGGCCTTTTACCCCTGCAGACAATCGATATTGGAGTTCGACCAGCTGTGGTGGCCGCTGTCATAAAATACACCAGTATATCATGGTGCAGACACACACACTGATGGACACACAGCAAGACCAATCAACACACATAACACCGCAGCCAATCACCAGTTAGAGCACACTCACTATAAAGACAGAGGGCATCAGTTATCCTGCTCATTCGAGATGCAGCCTCTCAGAAGGACAGAGCTTACAGCTTACAGCACAGATCTTCACCATGTGCAGAGTGCATAGACTGGTTAGGATAGGCATAGGTCTTTAGTTTAATCTAACATCGTGTTAACTCACAGTGAAAGTATGTTCAACAGTTTTTCATTTCATTTCATTTCATTTCATTTTCATTTCATTTCATTTCTAGCTTAATAAAATAGAGTTGTTCTATTTTAAGCGTTGGTAGCCTGTATGTGTTCCACGGATCCAAAGCACCCAACACATCATGGTACCAGCAGTTGAGGGATGTTAGAACTTCTTAGACCTACCTGCAAGTGATCTGCCTTCCACCAGCATACAGCCATCCAGCAAAATGGACAGCGTCCGCCCGCCGCCGCTGCTCCGCATCACCGGTAACCTAGGGGCCAACTGGAAGATATTCAAACAATGCTTCCAGCTCTACCTTGGAGCCACAGACCGGGAGGCTGCATCAGACGCCAGGAAGATCGCTCTCTTCCTATCCACGGCCGGGGAACATGCCATCCACATTTTCAATTCTCTCACCTTTGCTGATGGTGAAGATAAATCAAAATTCAAGACGTTCCTCCTTAAGTTTGACAGTCACTGCGACATTGAGGTGAATGAAAGTTTTGAGCGCTATGTATTCCAACAGCGTTTGCAGGGTAAGGATGAACCTTTCCAGTCCTTTCTCACCCACCTCTGCATCCTTATGCAGTCCTGTAATTACGGTCCCACCTCCGACTCCATGATACGCGACCAGATCGTTTTTGGTGTTCAGTCGGACCCCCGACGCCAGCAGCTCCTCAAGGTAAAGCAGCTCACCCTAACGATTGCCATCGAGACCTGCGTGGTACATGAACACGCCACTAGTCGGTATTCCCACATCCAAGCGGCTGAAACGGCACGGCAAGGTCCTCACGAGGCAGAACGGGTCCAAGCAATCAAGCAACTCCAGGGCCTCAGCCTGGATGAGGGCGGCCATTTCACCCGCTTTTCGCAGACTCCTGCGCTTGTGCGCACCGAACGAGGGGATGGCGATGTTGCCGAATGTACGCGCACCATGTACGACTGCACCACGCATGTGCGGTGGTGCAGCGAACGTACTGACGCTACAACATACAGCAACTGTGGCTCCGCCCACTTAAAGCGGCAATGTCCTGCCAAATCCCGACGACGCCTGCGATGTGGCAAACTTGGCCACTATGCTGCTTTATGCAGATTAGCTCAGCCTGCCAACTCTCGTCACTCCAGCCAGCCTCGCAGGAATGTCCGGGCCATTCAACCCACGGTCACCGAGCCCGATTCGGACCTGCTACCCAATATTGACACCAAGGACCCGAAGGCGCCTTTTCCACTCGGTATCATTACAAAAAACAGGGTGTCCCCGGAGCAAAGAATCCAGCCTCTATCGGTATGCAGCATCGATCCGGACGATAAGTGGTGTGCCACCCTTACGGTCAACCGGTCCCAAATACGATTCCACCTGGACACCGGTGCCTCCGTGTGGTGGTCTGTGTTAGGGGTATTAAGGTATCCTGTGATGCCGAGAGGCTATTGGTGGATAGACACTGTGTCCCGATTGGATCAGCCGCCTGCTGGCTCCACCCAGTGAGGCGGAGTATAAGAACCCAGGTTCTCCCAGCAGCCGCATTCTGTAACTGTGCTGCTGGAGAACAAGTCTGCATGATGAAGCCATCGTTCGACTCCTTCCCACCTCGTCTCGTGAGGGATTGATTGTGCGACAATTTATTACGCAGACTTTAAAGGTCATGGAGCTCCGAATCATTCCGGAGTGTCTGCGAATCAGCCCCCACGCGGCAAACTCAGCGGCCACTTTTAAACATTGGTTAGCGTGTTTTCATGGATACCTCCGAACGGCCCCCGGCATACCTACAGAAGACCAGAAAATGCAGGTCCTGCATTCCAGGGTGAGCCCTGAAATCTACATTCTCATAGAGGATGCGGACGATTACCAGGCGGCGCTCGCCATGCTGATAGGAAACTACGCTCGGCCGGTCAACCAGGTCTACGCACGCCACCAGCTCGCGACGAGACGGCAAATCCCCGGGGAATCGCTGGACGAATTCTACAGTGCGCTGTTAATACTGGGGAGAAACTGCAACTGCCCATCGGTTTCGGCTAACGAACACACAGAGCTACTGGTCCAAGTTGCGTTCGTGGCAGGTATGCTTTCATCCCAAATTTTCCAGCGATTGCTGGAAAGAAACGCACTAGGCCTCAAAGAGGCACGGGCCCTTGCGGCCTCGTTCAATGTGGCATCGCAGAACGCCCGTGCCTATGCCCCGACTGCGCGGCAGCCCCTTGGGCACTGTGGACCCCCGCCGTGACTGAACCCCCGGGACCACCCGTCCCCCCGCAGGCCTGCACTGCCAGAGCGGCAGATGACCTGGGGAGGCCCCGCTGCTACTTTTGTAGGCAGGGGAAACACCCCCGAATGCGCTGCCCGGCCCACTCGGCCCTCTGTAAAGGGTGTGGCAAAAAGGGTCACTTTTTAGCAGTGTGCCAGACCGGGGGGGTAGCCGCAATCTCCGGGGGAGAACCCCAAACTCAACCCCGCCCCCCCAGCGATCCATGTGCGGCCAACGGGCGCCGCCATCTTGGGTCCCGGACTCCATGCGGGAGGGATGGTCGCCGCCATTTTGTGCTCCTCCGGCAACGTGCGATCCATGGGCGGCGCCATTTTGTCCACCCCCAGCCGTGTGCGACCCATGGATGCCGCCATCTTGGCTGACGGCTAAGGACCCCGGGTTGGACGGCACCACGGGGCCTGAAGAAAACGCCCCGATGCAGCAACTACGACTGGCTTCTGTGAACCTGGACCGGTCGCGGCCCCGAACGATCCAAACAGCAACAACGACAGTATTTAGAAACGGGTACGAGAAGCCCTGCCTAATCGACTCTGGGAGCAAGGAGAGTTTTATACATCCCGATACGGTAAGATGCTGTTCCCTTCCGATCCACCCGAGTAATCAAAAAATGTTTCTGGCGGCAGGGTCCCATTCTGTAGAGATAAAAGGGTTCTGCATCGCGAACCTTACGATGCAGGGGAGGGAGTTCAAGAACTACCGGCTTTACGTCCTTCCCCACCTCTGCGCTGCCACGCTCCTGGGATTGGATTTTCAGTGTAACCTCCAGAGTTTAATGTTTAAATTCGGCGGCCCTATACCCCCACTCACTATCTGCAGCCTCGCGACCCTCAAGGTCGATCCGCCTTCCCTGTTTGCAAACCTCACCCCGGATTGCAAACCAGTCGCCACTAGGAGCAGACGGTACAGCGCCCAGGACTGATCTTTTATCCGGTCAGAAGTCAAGCGGCTGCTGAGGGAAGGCATAATCCAGGCCAGCAATAGTCCCTGGAGAGCTCAGGTGGTAGTTGTAAAGACCGGGGAGAAGCAGACGATGGTCGTAGACTATAGTCAAACCATCAACAGGTACACGCAGCTGGATGCGTACCCTCTCCCCCTCATATCCGACATGGTCAATCGGATTGCACAGTACAAGGCCTTTTCCACGGTGGACGTTAAGTCTGCCTATCACCAGCTCCCCATCCGCCCAAGCGACCACAAATACACAGCTTTTGAAGCAGATGGGCGGCTCTACCACTTTTTAAGGGTTCCATTCGGCATCACTAACGGGGTCTCGGTCTTCCAATGGGAGATGGACCGAATGGTTGCCCGGTACGGTTTGCGGGTCATGTTCCCGTACCTCGACAACGTCACCATCTGCGGCCACGACCAGCAGGATCATGACGCCAACCTCCGCAAATTCTTCCAGACCGCGAACGCCCTGAATCTCACATACAACAGGGAGAAATGCGTGTTTACCACCGACCGCCTAGCCATCCTCAGCTACGTAGTGCGTAATGGAGTGATAGGCCCAGACCCCGAACGCATGCGCCCCCTCATGGAGTTCCCCCTCTCCCACTGCTCCAAGGCCCTGAAACGCTGCCTGGGCTTTTTCTCTTATTACGCCCAGTCCACGGTTCTCCCCCTGTCGACAGAGGCCCGCCAGGCCTTCAGCCGCATCAAAGCGGATATCGGAAAGGCCACGATGCACGCGATCGACGAGTCCCTCCCCTTCCAAGTCGAGAGCGACGCGTCCGACGTAGCTCTGGCGGCAACCCTCAACCAAGCGGGCAGACACGTGACCTTTTTTTCACGCACCCTCCATGCTTCAGAAATCCGCCACTCCTCAGTAGAAAAGGAGACCCAGGCCATAATGGAAGCTGTGTGGCACTGGAGGCATTACCTGGCCGGTAGGAGATTCACTCTCCTCACTGACCAATGGTCGGTTGCCTTCATGTTCGGTAATGCACAGTGGGACAAGATCAAGAATGACAAGATCTTGCGGTGGAGGATCGAACTCTCCACCTATAACTATGAGATCTTGTATCGTCCCGGAAAGCTGAACGAATCTTCCGATGCCCTTTCCCGCGGCACATGTGCCAAGGCACAAGTGGACCGTCTCCGAACCCTCCACGAGGACCTCTGCCAACTGGGGATTGTCATGATATCCAGATCAACATATCATGGTGCAATCACACACACACTGATTGACAGGCATTTGGACCAACCAGCACACACACATCGCAGCCAATCACAAGTATAAGCACACGCACTATAAAAGGGGGAACACGAGCGTTCCCGCTCATTCTGGTTGGAGACAGCTCGGGACACAGAGCTTGCAGCGTGACACTCAGACATGGACAATGTGCTGAGTGCCTCACCAACATTAATGATAGGGCTAGGTCCATAGGTTAGCTGGTAGCGAACGTGCATCTGTTGGTTAACATAATAAAATCAAGTTGTACCATCTACAGCCGTGTTGGCTCATTTGTGTATCAGGACACCCAACACGACAGGGGTCACTCGGTTCTATCACTTCGTAAAGACCCGCAACTTGCCCTACTCCATTGAGGAGGTCAGGACCGCCACCAGGAACTGCCAGATCTGCGCAGAGTGCAAGCCGCATTTCTACCGGCCAGATAAAGCGCATCTGATAAAGGCCTCAGTCTGGACTTCAAAGGCCCCCTCCCCTCCACCGATCGCAACACGTACTTCCTGAACGTGATTGATGAATACTCCCGGTTCCCTTTCGCTATCCCGTGTCCCGACATGACCGTGGCCACGGTAATTAGAGCCCTCGGCACCATCTTTACACTTTTCGGTTTCCCCGCCTACATACATAGCGATAGGGGATCCCCCTTCATGAGCGACGAACTGCGTCAATTCCTGCTCAGCAAGGGCATCGCCTCGAGCAGGATGACCAGTTACAACCCCCGGGGGAACGGTCAGGTTGAGAGGGAGAATGGAACGGTCTGGAAGACCGTCCTGCTGGCCCTATGGTCCATAAGTCTCCCAGTTTCCCGCTGGCAGGAAGTCCTCCCGGACACCCTCCACTCCATCCGGTCGCTGCTGTGTGCAACAACGAATCAAACACCTCACGAACGCCTCCTTGTCTTCCCTAGTAAGTCCTGCTCCGGAACGTCACTTCCGACCTGGCTGGCAGCCCCGGGACCCAACCTGCTCTGAAAGCATGTGCGAATGCACAAATCGGACCCGTTGGTCGAGACGGTTCATCTCCTCCACGCGAACCCTCAATACGCCTACGTGGCGTACCCCGACGGCCGTCAGGACACGGTCTCCCTGCGGGACCTGGCACCCGCTGGAGCTCCACACACCCCCCCCCCCAACACCAGTCACCCCCTCTGGAGCTCCACACACCCCCCCAACACCAATCACCCCCTCCATCCCACCGGCGCACCCCACAGCCGCCCCCTGCCTGGGTGGATCGGTCCTTCCCCCGGCCCCGAATAGGAGTATTTGAGCGGGAAGAGGCATCGCGACGCTCCCAGAGACGACGGGGCCCGAACCAGCGCCTGCATCACCACCAGGGCTAAGACGATCGGCAAAGACGACCAGGGCACCCATTCGACTCATCGAATCAGTATAGTAAAGCAAGAAATGCCTCTGTAAATAATTTTTTTGGGGGTTGCCCAGTAAAAGCGGCATTGTAAGTAGTACTCGTAGTTGATATCGGAGCATAGCCGCCGTGTTAGCTGCATCCTATGCACCGACTCTGTAAACCCCTAACACCATAGGGCCCACTACCCCGCCGGGTTCCTTTTTAACAAGGGGTGAATGTGGTGGTATGTATTAGGGGTATTAAGGTACCCTGTGATGCCAAGAGGCTATTGGTGGATAGACACTGGGTCCCGATTGGATCAGCCGCCTGCTGGCTCCACCCAGTAAGTCGGAGTATCAGAGCCCGGGTTCTCCCAGCAGCCGTATTCTGTAACTGTGCTGCTGGGGAACAAGTCTACGTAATAAAGCAATCGTTCGACTCCTTCTCATCTCGTCTCGTGAGTGATTGATTGTGAGACACTCCGCCAATCTCATTGCGAGGTCTGACCTCCAAAGCCTTTGTGTCAAACCAGCCATCCTACCATCAGCCTGCTAGCTATTAGATTATAATGGCAATGCCATTGCTGCCAGCGGCTCATGCCAACTTGAAATGATGCACAGGTCACGCAAAGCCATCCTTCCCTTTGAAATCGTGGGCTCCTCGAAAGCCTCTCTGCTTGGCGCGCAGACATGCAAGCTGTTGAACCTAGTTCAGAGAGTTCACTCTCTCTCTCCTGCTGATGCGTCTGCCTTTCAGGACACTGACTTCAGGGCACAGCTCGACGCCAATATCAACCAGTACCACGACGTCTTCGAGGGCATGGGCACGCTCCCGTACACCTACAAGATTTTATTAAAACCGAATGCCACGCCTGTGGTGCATGCACCTCGCAGGGTCCCAGCACCCCTTAAGGACCGCCTCAAGCAGCAGCTGCAGGACCTCCAGGACCAAGGAGTGATTTCCAAAGTCACAGAACCGTTCGACTGGGTTAGTTCCATGGTATGTATAAAAAAGCCTTCCGTCGAATTGAGAATTTGCATTGATCCAAAGGATCTAAATTGCAATATAATGAGAGAGCATTATCTAATTCCCAAGCGCAAAGGGCTCACATGTGAGATGGCTCGCGCCAAGCTCTTTACCAAACTCGACGCCTCGAAAGGATTCTGGCAAATCCAGCTCGATAAATCCAGCAGGAAACTCTGCACATTTAACACCCCCCTTTGGACGATGTTGTTACAACAGGATGCCGTTTGGGATCATCTCTGCATCAGAAGTGTTCCATAGGATTATGGAACAAATGATGGAAGGTATTGAAGGTGCTCGCGTCTATGTTGATGACATAATCATCTGGTCCACCACCCCGCAGGAGCATGTTAGTCGCCTCCAGCGCGTATTCAGACGTATACATGAGCATTGCCTCCGCCTCAACAGGGCCAAATGCTCTTTTGGTCAGACATAACTTAAGTTCCTCAGGGACCACATCTCCCAATTGGGTGTGCAGCCGGATGCGGATAAGGTAGCTGCCATCACAGCTATGAAAACACCAGAGGACAAGATGGCGGTCCTCCGATTTCTGGGCATGGTCAATTTTTTAGGGAAATTCATCCCTAACCTCGCCTCTCCTACCACGGCTCTCAGGAACCTGGTCAGCAAGACGGCAGACTTCCAATCGCTCCCTGCCCACGAGCGCGAATGGAGGGAACTCAAGGCAAAACTGACCACGACCCCGGTCTTAGCCTTCTTTGATCCAGCAAAGGAGACCAAAATTTCGACCGTTGCCATTCATTCCGACATTGGGGCAGTGCTCCTTCAACATGATGAGGCCTCATCATGGGTCCCCGTTGCATATGCGTCACGTGCGATGACCCCCATGGAGCAGCGGTACGCGCAGATAGAAAAGGAGTGCCTGGGCCTTCTGACCGGTGTTGTTAAATTTCACGATTATGTCTACGGACTTCCTCAATTCACCGTTGAGACCGACCATCGCCCGCTGGTCAATGTAATACAGAAAGACTTGAACGACATGACGCCTCGCCTCCAGCATATTCTTCTCAAGCTCCGGCGATACGACTTCCAGCTGGTATACACCCCAGGCAAGGACCTCATCATTGCTGATGCTCTCTCCAGGGCAGTCAACACTCCATGTGACCCAGCGGGATTTGACTGCCAGGTTGGCGCCCATGTGGCATTCGCGGCCTCTAATCTACCTGCCTCGGATGAACGCCTCGTCCAAATTTGCCGCGAGACGGCGGCTGGCCCCTTGCTACACGTGTCATGCGCCACCTAACGGACGGGTGGCTCAAGGGTCAATGCCCTCAATTCTATAATGTCAGCGATGATCTGGCGGTAGTAGACGGGGTTCTTCTAAAACTGGACCGCATTGTCATCCCGCGTAGCATGCGCCAGCTTGTCCTGGAACAACTACACGAGGGCCACCTTGACGTGGAAAAGTGCCGCCGACGGCCCGTGAGGCAGTGTACTGGCCCGGCATTAATGAGGACATAGCCAACATAGTGCTCAACTGCCCCACTTGTCAGCGCTTCCAGCCGGCCCAACCACGTGAGACCCTGCAGCCCCATGAGTTGGTCACATCACCATGGACCAAGGTGGGCATCGACCTGTTCCACGCGCTGGGTAGAGACTATGTCCTGATCGTGGACTACTTTTCTAATTATCCGGAGGTGATACGGTTGCACGACCTCACCTCGTCTGCAGTCATTCGTGCATGTAAAGAAACCTTTGCTCGACACGGCATCCCGCTCACGGTTATGTCGGACAATGGCCCCTGCTTCGCCAGCCAAGAATGGTCCAACTTTGCCAGGCGGTACAATTTTGCCCATGTGTTGTCCAGTCCCCTGTACCCCCAATCCAACGGCAAAGCAGAGAAGGGAGTACATATCGTCAAACGGCTCCGATGCAAGGCTGCCGATGCTCGGTCTGATTTCTACCTTGCCTTGCTGGCCTATCGCTCCTCTGGCCTGACGCCACCCCAATTACTCCAGAGTCGCACCCTGAGGACGACGGTGCCGTCCATCCATGTCCCAGAACTCGACCACGTTCCGGTCCTTTGCCGGATGCAGCTGTCTCGTGCACAGCACAAGGCGGCTCATGACTCCCGTGCAGCTGATCTCCCTGCTCTGGCTCCAGATGACAACGTCCGCGTCCATCTTCCGGATGGTGGCTGGTCTGCAACCGCTGTTGTCCTTCGGCAGGTGGCCCCCAGCTCATTCCTGCTTCGTTTACCGGATGGCTCTGTTCTGCGCCGCAATCGACGCGCCCTTCGTCTTGTGCCACGCTCGCCACGTGATCCTCCAGTGTCGCCTCGCCCTGCTGACCCGGCCACGGATTATGCAGAGCTGCTGTCACTCTGCCTCTCCCTAACTTTGAACGCAGTCCAGCCCGCTCCTGAACCGGCGGCTCTCGACCCACCCTTGAGGTGGTCAACCAGAATTCGTCGCCCACCTCCGAAACTAAATTTATGAACTTTACGAATTCATGGACTTGCTGAATTGTTTTGTTGCTTTGTTTGATCGTTTCCCTGGTTTGTATATCGTGTTGATCTCGTTACTCTTGTTGCATACTGCTTCTCTGCACCAGGCACCTTCCCATGTAAATAGCTTAGTTCTCATCTACATAGTCCTGTAAATATGTCTTCGCACCCCACATGTAGTTAGGAACATTATCACCACACATTATTTATTGCCACACACATACTTTTTTTTATGAAAGGGGGATGTCATAATATACACCAGTATATCATGGTGCAGACACGCACACTGATGGACACACAGCAAGACCAATCAACACACACAACACCGCAGCCAATCACCAGTTACAGCACAGTCACTGTAAAGACAGAGGGCATCAGTTTTCCCGCTCATTCGGGACGCAGTCTCTCAGAAGGACAGAGCTTACAGCTTACATCACAGATCTTCATCATGTGCTGAGTGCATAGACTGGTTAGGATAGGCATAGGTCTTTAGTTTAATCTAACATCGTGTTAACCCATAGTGAAAGTATGTTCAACAGTTTCTAGCTTAATAAAATAGTGTTGTACTATTTTAAGTGTTGGTGGCCTGTATGTGTTCCACGGATCCAACGCCCCCAACACTACAGCCGCCATGCTGCTCGCCGCAGCTCTGAGAGATGCCCTGCGGCCATATGGGCAGGAGCTGCTCGAAGAGGAGATGGAAGCTGCAGGGGCAGAGCTTGCCGCAGAGGGGCAGGTGCCAGCCACCCATGTTGGAGAGCCAGCCGCCCAGGAGGCCGCGAAGGAGGAGTTGCCAAGAAGGCACCGCATGAGGGCTCATGTGTACCGGCACCGCCTGACATTTGAGGACCTGCCAGACCGGGCTTGCCATCAAAGACTCCAGCTACGCAAAGAGACAGTGCAACATATCTGCCAGATGATGGCACATCTGGCACCGTGGGGGTACTGGGGAAGACACCTGCTCCAAGTAGCTGTCAAGGTGACGGTCATGTTCAAATTTTACGCGGTGGGTCCTTCCAGGAGCCGAGTGGGGACCTGTCCGGAATCTCACAGACGTCGGTGCACAGGTGCATCTGCATTGTCACGGAGGCCCTATGTGACCAGGCGGATCAATACATCCATTTTGATGTGGACAGAGCCCTCCAGGGCACCCGGGCAATGGGGGCGGGGGAGGGGGGGGGGGAACACATACAACAACACCGTTAGACGGCCTGACGCATGCAGCCCAGGATTTGGGTAGATGGTGGCCTTGGTGGCCAGGGCACCCGGCCATGGCGGCTGCCAGCGGTGCTGGCATGTGGAGCAGGATGGGGGTTCGGCCATTCCCCGGGGGAAGGGACCAGGTTTCAGGTGTGTTGGGGATGGGGTTAGTATCAGGGGCATGGAGCAGCCGACTCACCTGGCCACCCTCAATAGGTCGTGGCATTGCCGCCTCTGCCACCTGCGCCCAGGCATAGTGGGCGGCGACACCTGATGGCCTTCCTCCCGATCGGGGTAGAGGGTCATCCATCTCGCCTCCACGGCATCCCGGAGGGGGTCCGGCTCCGTGTCCCTGGACCGTGGCATGGCTCTCCTTCCAGCCATCTTGTTGGCTGGGATGGTGTGTGTGGGGGGGTGGATCGGTTAAGTGCAGCTGTGGCGTGTGAGCCTCATGTGCACCAATCACGGACTCGGCGAATCCAGCACCGTTTTCCATGGAATTTATTGTGTTCCACGTGGCGATGGTGCTAGCCTATTTAGAGTAGCTGAATCAGTGCAGCTGTTGCACCATTTTTCTGTCGTAAAACCCCCATTAGTCCCTCCAGCCCTCGCCAAAGCCACCCCCAGCCAGCAGCACGGCTCTCTCACGACTGCGGCGGCGCTGGACACAGTCCGCAGCTGCCACGCCGGGTTCACAAAAACTGAGAGCAGACGTGTCCCACGCTGTCAGGAACTCGTCCCATTGGGGGCAGAGCATCGGGAGAGAGCCTTCCGGTAACATCCTGAGGCCGTCCCAGCGGTGTGCGGCGGACTCCTCGATGATGCCATTTTGGAGGGGACGGAGCATCCGAAAACAGACGCCGTCCCCGATTTGGTCGTAAACAGGGATTCTCCGCCTGATAACTGATTACAATATCGGCAACGGAGAATCCCGCCCTAAGTGTTCCCGCTGGATTAGAATCGCTCCTGGTGTCCGCCCGCTGGCACGAAGAGCGGTGTTCAAGAATGATTCACTCCCCTTCTCCATGCACATTTATGCATGGAGAACAGCTTGCAGGCTGCCATGTTGAGCATGCGGCCCACTAGCGAAGTTCAGAGGCTAGCCCACCTCCCCTCTATAATGCAAAACATGCCCCTCACATCCGGCTGACAAGTAGGAGCTTCGTGCACTCACCGCCACAGGAAATATGAGCCCCCCCCCATCAGAACCCCATAACAGAGAACCCCAACAGACTTCACAATCACAAACCTTCAACTAGAGCACCCCATTTCTCCCATCAGTATCCTCCCAGCCCTCCCCATCAGACTTCCCTTCAGACCCTCACATCACCCTGATCGGACCCACCATTCGGTCCCCCAACAAAGACACCAATCAGAATCCCCCCAGCAGACCCCCCCAACAGAGATCTGCATAAGAACCCCACCAGACCCCAACATCGAACTCTCATCAGATCCCCAATAGAGATCCCCCTCATGGGACCCCCAACAGAGATTACGTCAGATCTCTCCCCCCCCCCCTCCCCCCCCCCCCCTCTCCACCCCTCAACCTCCTCCCGAAAGCTGAAAAGCAGCCCAGGCCCCAGAGTGAAAAATCATTGCATTTTCACTTTCCTCTGCTAACATCTGTTGTCTCAGACAGAAGTATTCAAAGCAGCAGCTTTTGCATGAGTATGGGGCTTTCTCGATCTTCCATTCAATTTCACACAGCAATACATTGCATTCACCAGCGATTGAACATTTTATTACACAGAGAGCTGCTTGGTGGATTGTTTATTCATATTTCCCTTCACACTTGAATGCATCTTTAATACCCTGCTTTGATGCTAACCACAATGTTTACAAACACTCTTGCTATGATTATCAGCTCTTCACCACATCAAAAGCAGCGAAGTGCATTGGCTTCCTCTTTTTCACAGCAGGGATCTGATGGGGGAACTGGGGGGGGGGGCAGGATTTGCATGGTAGGGGGACCTCTTATGGACTTTAACAGGCACTGACATTATACAGCTAAGCCCTTGACCCATTGTCGTGTCCACTGCATCAGGACCACGCCTAAAGAGTACCTGCACCAATCCACGCCCTGGTGAACGGGGGCTGAGAGGCCTGGAGCATCATGGGGGGTAGGCCTGGAGAATCAGGCTTCCAACCCGTTAATCGGATGCAAATGGGTTAAATGACCCATTTATGTCCTCCTGCCGTGTGGCACAATCCCGTATTTAGCCGATGCTCGACTCTCCACTGTATCAGGAACCCACTCCTGGTGACAGACAGAAAGCATGTGGGTTATTGTAATCTTTTGTTGTGTTTTGATATTTTGAGCTTTTGCTTTTAAAGCAGCATCAAAGTCCCTCAGTATAACTTAAAAAATAATTTCCAATTTCAACTCTAATGATTGTAGTTTCACCTTCCCCGACTCTAAATGGTTAAAATTATTCTAAACCAGCATGTGAAGGTTTTTGAATAGTCACATTAGTTTACCTTGTGTAATTTATGTGACCGAGCATGTAGCAGTTTCAAGATGACATCATTGGAAAGTACGGCTTTGTGTTATTTATTATGGATAGACATGTTGATGTTTTATTTTCTTGATGTTGGCAGTGATATGGGAATGCACTGAGATCATAGAGCATGTTCTGGGAATGAGGGTAGTGATTTGTGAAACGTACGATATGGGTGAAGGTTAATGAGTTACCTTATAGCCAAAAGGTAAAAAAAAAGTGTTGGTTTTGTTTAATCTAAACCTTTGATGGCCGACAAGGCACATTTTTGCAAAATGGCTAGCTTTCCTGTAAATGCTTAAAGGAAACCTCAGTTACAGAGTCGCATAATGAATGTAAGAGCACAGAAACATACAATTCAATCCATCACGTTTGTCCTGGTATTTTGGGCTGGATTCTCCATTATTGGGACTATGCCCACAAGCCGGCATCAAAACGGTCGCGTTTTACGCAAGAAAACGTGGTTCAAAGGGACAAAAATTCATAGCCCTGCAGGGGGCTAGCAGGGACCCTGGAGTAGATCTCACAGCTTTTGTGGCACTTACGGGCATCCGCACTTCCGTGTCGGAGGCCGCGCATGCCCATGGCGGCGGCATCCAGCGGCCGCGCTGTGCTCCATAGCGGACTCGGACCGCGGAGCTAGGCCCACAAAAGAGACCCCCGATCTGCCGCGCGCCCGACCCTCAACCACAGCACAACACTCCCCAGCCACCTATAAGGCCCCCCTGGCCTCCGATCGGCCCACCCCCGACCAGGGCAGCCGCGGACTGAGTCCGCAGCCACCACGCGATTATGCCGACCAGCTGGAGCACATTAGTTCCACGCAGTCGGGACTTCGGTGGGTTGGGGGCAGAGAATGGCTGAGTGGGCCTCTGTAAATGGTCCCAGGCGGTGTGGCGTACTCCCCGCGTACGCTGCTTTTCAGGGCCCGCAGAATCGGTGAACCGGCGCCGCTCCGATTTCTTGCTGGAACATCAATTCTCCGCCCCCGTGCCGGCTGTGATTTTGGCGCGAGGATGCGGAGAATCCAGCTATTTGGCTTTCACATGAGCTGATAAACCCTGAGTAGAGGCAGCACGGTAGCACAATGGTTAGCATTGTTGCTTCACAGCGCCGGGGTCCCAGGTTCGATTCCTGTCTTGGGTCACTGTCTGCTTGGAGTCTGCGCGTTCTCCCTTTGTCTGCATGGATTACCTCCAGGTGTTCCGGTTTCCTCCCGCAAGTCCCAAAAGACGTGCTGTTAGGTAATTTGGACACTCTGAGTTCTCCCTCTCTGTGCCCGAACAGGTGCTGGGATGTGGCGACTGTGGGCTTTTCACAGTAAATTCATTGTAGTGTTAATGTAAGCCTACTTGTGACAATAAAGATTATTATTATTATTCTTTGTCAAGTTACTATCCAATTCTCTTTTCAGCGAATTTAAGGTTTCAACTTCCACAACAATTTGGAGCAGAAAATTTTGCATTCAACATTTGCTGCATGTAAACGAAATTTCCTAACCCGCAGTTAATTCATTTTTATGTTAATTTTAATCTCTGGGGCTGGATTCTCCGTGACATCACGCCAAAATCACGGAACACGATCGGCTGGAGAATTGGCTCCGACGCCGAAATCAGGCTTGACGTGGTTTTGCGCTGATTCGGAATTCTCTGGACCCCTAACTCGACAAAATCACGGCGCCCGCTGCGTGGCCCAGAAGTACAGTATGCATCTCATTATCTGCCCTGACGACCGATTCTCTGGGGCCTCAGCGATTCTGCATCCCTGATGGGCCGATTTTCCGACGGCGCGTTTACAATGTGCTATAAAAAAATCGTGAAGCTGCCGTGCTCGCTGAGGCGGCTGCGAGAGGAGGTAGGATCTGGCATGGAGGGACTGCAGGCTACCATATAGGACGCCGGCTGTGCTTTCTGCGGGGGGAGGGAGGGGAGGGCGGCCTGCCAGTGCTGGAGGAGGGGAAGGAAAAGGGGGGGGGGGAACAGGCCAAGCAGCCGTGGAGTCCCCAACAGGATAGGGGTGGTGCCCATGCACAAAGCGTCATTATGGTGGCCATCTTGCTGGCCACCCACCCCTCCCCGACCCAGCCTCACCACTCAACCAGTGACACTCACTGGGGGACCACCCAGGGCCACACCAACGGCAGCCCCCAGGAGCATCAACGGTGCAGGGGTGGGGGGCATGTGTGGCTGGGGTTAACGGTGATAACCAGGGCCACCATGCAGCCCATGGTACTTGGTTGGGCACGGGTGTATGCGCCATGGTAACATGTTTTCCTCCCACCCCTTGCAGATATTTATGTTCGGTCATCAACTAGCAATGTTCCAGGAGTCTGGGACCCGTCTGGGCGGCAGCTGGTTCCTGGGACCGACTGCCCTCCGACCATTTGGCCCCTCGGCTGCTCCTACCTCCACCTGCTGTACCGGAATGACTGTTTGATGCGCAGCAGATAGTGTTCCAGAGGCATCTTCACTAATTTGTCCAACCAAGGTGATAGTCTCTGAGATGGTGGACAGTGTTCGAGACAACTGTGATGTAAAGTCTGTGTCCTCCACTGACCCGAACTCTGTGGTGTCCTGGGTCGTCTCGGGCAGAGGGCTGGTGTTCCGGCTGCTCTCCCTTTCGGTGCTCGGCTCTCTGGGTGCACCGGCTCTGGCACTGGCTGGGGGTGAGGAGCCCCGGTTGGGCCGACCCATCCCCGGCTGATCCTGTAAGACACAAGGCGGCATGTATGGTTAGATAGCAGGACGGGGGTGAGGCGTGAAGTGGTGAGAGCTGGGGGACGGGGGGGTTGGCCTGTGAGTGAGGGGGGTTGGGGTGTGGGGTGAGGGAGGGGTTGGCCTGTGAGTGAGGGGGGTTGGGGTGTGGGGTGAGGGGTGTTGGCCTGTGGGGTGAGGAGGGTTGGGGTGTGGGATGAGGGGGGTTGGGCTGTGGGGTTTGGGATGAGCACACATTTGTCGTGACAACCCGTAACCAGGCAGGGGGTCTCGCTTGCTCGCCCTCCGCCAACCTCCGCGTCAGTGACCTCCCTCTCCTCCGGATCGCCAACAATGTCTAGTGCCCTCTGCTTGGTCACAGTGATGGGACTCAGGTCTGGTGGTACCCTTCTGGTCTTCTCCCGCTACCGGCGGTTGTGCGCAGCCTTGTCCTGGAGGGGCAAACACAAACGGCAACAGTTGTTAGACGGTCCGACGCATGCAGCCCAGCAGTTCAGTATCTGATGGCATCAGTGGCCGTGGCACCCAGCCATTGCGGCTGGCATGGGTGCAGCCATGTTGGTCAGGGTGGGGGTCCAGCATTCCCCCTGCGGGGGGTGGGGGGTTCCAGCTCACATGTGTATGGGGGCCAGGGGCACACCACCGTGTACTCACCCTGGCCACCCTGAGTAGGTTGTGCAATATTTTCCTGCACTGGTCTCCAGTCCGGACCACCACCCCGACGGCGGCTTCCACCTCTGCCCAGGCACAGCGAACGATGGCGCCTGCTATCCTCTGTCCCGGCCTGGGGTAGAGCACCAGCTTCCTCTCCTCCACGGCGTCCAGGAGGGTCTCCAGATCGGCGTCCCGGAAGAGCGTCACTGCTATCCTTGTGGCCATGTTGGCTGCGATGCTTGTGTGTGAGGGGGAGAATGGATTATGTGCAGCCGCGGCAGGGCGTCAATCACGGAACCGGCAAATCGGCCGCCAGTCCATTAACAGCGTGTTGAGTTTCCTGATACGCCCGTGCTAGCCCCTTGGGAGCGGTTGAATTGCTGCAGCTGTGGACCCGATGACACCGTCGTGAGACTCCACCATTTTCACGATGGCGTCAACACTTCGTCTCCAGAATGGAGAATTCAGCCCACTGTCTCTCATTAGCATCCCAAAGCAATGAAAGAATTTGGCACTATTTACTTTCTCCTCAACCATCAATGTTATGTAAATTCTGTTGAGTAGAAAGGGATTTAAAGTCTTCAATTTATAATTTTTTTGTGAGCAAATGTTCAGGATTTGGCTTGATGTGCGCAGGAGGAATTCCAACCTCAGCTTTATTAAGGGAAGAATTAGAGAATCCCAGAAGTTTCTGGAAGGTAAGATGTACCCCTTGCTACTAAACTCAAAATTGCACCAAAAGTTAATACAGCAACTGTTATTGAAAAGGCTAAAGGGGAAATATCTAAAACTTGAAAAGATAAATACCAATAAAAGTGACAATAAATCTATGAGATGGTCATAAAGATCCATTGGGTTAGCTGAAGTTACTTTCGGGAAAGCGACTTGCTGTTGTTACTCAGTCAGCCTGTGACTACTCTTTCACATCAAAGTTAATTCTTAACTGCCCTCAGAAGTGGCTTAAGAAGTCTCAGTTGCGACAAAAACTATTAGAAAGAATGATGGTTAGGGTTAAGTTTGGGTTAGTTGCAGTTCAAGAACAGACATATTCACTGCCTTCCCAGGAAAATTAGAGATGGGCAATAAATGCCAGCTTTGTCATGGGTGCTCACAACCCAAGAATTAATATTTTAGAAACAATGGACTGGATTTCGTTATTGTGGCAGAGGTCATGCCAACAGGCCTGAAAGTGATGGGTGACCCCACTTGTTGCAGTCTGTCCGCCCCTTAGCCATATGTTGTCAGCAGCAGTCAGCTACTGGATAAAAGCAAATTACTGCGGATGCTGGAATCTAAATCGAAAGAGAAAATGCTGGAAAATCTCAGCAGTTCTAGCAGCTTCTGAGGGAGAGAAAAGAGCTAAAGTTTCGAGTCCAATGACTCTTTGTCATAGCTTGCCAGTGGTGGCACCGACAGTGCCAGGCTACCACCCTGCCCAGAGGGAAAGCACCTCGGATCTCTGAAATCCTGGGAGACTCCCACGAGTGCCCGTCCATCTGTTCTCCGTTTGGGAAGATCAGCACTGAATGGCGCTCAGCTGAGGTCTCCCAGGCTAGGGAGTTAGATTCCACGCTTTACTAAGATCTCGGGAATGCTGTCTCACTCTAATATGCAGATTTTCCAGAAAGTGATCCCGCCCACAATGGGTGGGATTCACATTGCAAGATTGCGTTAGATCACGTGAGGTGTGGCGAGCCGGGTAAATCCCGGAAGCGGGGTCTCCCTGCATCTACCAGTCATCCCGCGTTGCTTTTTGGGCACAACAAGGCCGGTAAATCTCGTCCACCATGCCTCCACCTCTGCACCGTCTGTGGTAATTGTTGGTATTACTGAATTTTGATGTCTAAAAATATGATAGCTTCATTTTCATTTACACTATTACTTTTAATACTCGAATTAAAAGTTCCAGCATGACAAGCTCTAAATTATATTCTCTCTTAAAATGTGAAGAATATATGTTTTACAAGTAGGAACGTTTGCAACCTTTAGATGTAACAATGTTAATTATGGTTTGATATACTCAGGGAAAACCACAGACAGGCAGAAGGGTTGTCTTCTGGTAACTGTATGCTGCCACTGTCAATGGTTGATTGCCTGTTCTTTGTCACACCATCAGTTGCAACTACCTCATCCTTCAGTGCATGATAAAGCATGTCTTGTGACTGGGAGCATTTCCAAGTGATCGGTAGTTTTCAGTTTAATCCTATAGAGATAATAGCAATGATTACTATTTCCAAAATTATGTCAAAAGCAACAAATAACAGAGCATGAGTTTTCATCACTGAGACAAATAGACTTTTGTTCGATCAGGGCTATGGAGCAAAGGCAGCCAAAGGAATCTGAGGCTCAGATCAACCAAGATCTAATTGAACAGTGGAACAGATCCAAGGGGCCGAATGGTCCAGTTCGGTTCCTTGCATTACTATGTTAATGTTAGATTTTCTAATGTTGCAATTTGGAAACTATTCATGAAATAATAAAATATTTAAATTCCCTAAGAATTAAGTGTAGAGGACAGCTACTATTATAGCTAGAATTATCCCCCAAATAACTTGAAATAATTGACTAAAGTTTGAACTAAGCTCTACCGCAGCTAAACCCACAATGTTTTTCTTTTAACTGCAAAAGTCACAGTTCATTCTTTGGAGAAAATTAAGCAGTGATATCACTAAATTCTTTACCACATTTTGGGAATTTAAAACAAAGCTGAACAGTCAAGCTTGAAAATTGTGCATAATTTCTAAATTGAAAAGTGAATTTTGTGAGCAGTTGTATAGAGGTCTCTACAAAACTATTACCATTAATATTACTACTTTAAAAAATAAATATCTGATAAAATCCAGTGAGACTTAGCAATATTGCAATGTGATGGAAATACTTGAGGTGGACGTTGCATATTCCTGCCAAGAACTGATGCAAGAAAGAAAACAACGGGCATAGTTCTCCGTTTGAGAGGCTGGGACTGAATAGCAAGTGGTTCACATTCCTGTTGGGGGTGCCAGTTCCGGACCAATTCAGAACATGCAAATGGGCCACCACTCTGCCCACCTGAATCCAGAGCAATTCTCATTCCCGCTGGTGTTGGATGCGCTGGGGTTGGAATTGGCGCTGGAGAGCTGGACGAGCTGTAGCTGCTTATAAGCACTCCACTCACCACACACTCTCATTCCAGCCAAGAAGATGGCTCCTTGAAGACCTATCCCGAGATTCATGGAGGGTGAGCTGGACAGAATGCTAGACGCAGTGGAGGAGAGTTGGGACCCCCTCTTTCCCCCAGGTTGGGCAAGACGCTACCGCCCGCAGATGGGCGGAGGTGGCTGAGGCGGAGGTGCTGTGGGCCTCACCAGGCAGACTGTCCTGCAATGTCGCAAAAAGATGAATGACCTCCTCAGGTCAGCTCAGGTGAGTCACTACCTCTGTGCCCCTGGCATCACTCCTGCTCTTTCCCACCACCGCTCCTCTCCCCACAAGGCCAATCCAAACTCATCTATCTGTATCTTCCTCACATCCCACCCCACACAAAACTCCAACATTTGTATTGTTGTCTTTGGCTAGGTGCCTTACACACATATGCTACCATCTACAGACCCCCCAAGTAACTCACCTCCATGCACCTCACCATGTCCTTTATGTGTCCCCTAAGAAAAGAGGACCCATAATCACTGGGAGCAGGAGAAGACCAGAGGGGACGAGCCGAACCTCAGGGCTCTCACCCCTGCCGAACTGAGGGTGTTGGAGCTAGCTGGGAAGGTGGAGGAGAGGGCTATCTCCCAGGCGGAGGTCGGAACGGGACAACGAAGTGAGCACCTAATGCAAAGTGATGTCCCTGTAGCAAGTGAGTAACCTATGTCCCCCAGACCACTACTTCCCAAGATTGCACCATGTGTCTTGTCGTTTGTCTTGCAGGATCGCCAACAGATGAAGCCGGCCCATCTGGGCTTCATCGCCCCCAGCCTCGACCCAGCACACCCTGCAGGACCAGTCCGGGGACGACACTGACTTCGTGGCACTGCATTCACCTGCACCTTCCACCAACCCACCTGGACGGTCATATTTGTGAAGTGGCTCCTGGGTTACCATCTGGTGCGCATGTCACACATGCTGCGGCACATCAGGTGAAGGTAGGGACCCAAGGGGGCGAGCAGTCGGAGGGCTGCCCGATCCCAGGAAATAGCTGTAGTCCGGAAAGGTGAATGGCTTCTGTAAAAGATGTTCCCATCACTAGAGGAGATGCAGACGCAGAGCCAGGATTTACAGGAGGGTGTGTCAGCAACCTTCCAGCGTGTGGAAGGAGGAGTCCAACGATATGTGGTATCCATGCAAACACTGAACAAGTGGCAACTACGGTAGAAGCCTTGGGTGAAAAAGTCACGCCCATGGGTCTAGGTGTCCAAGGCTTGGGGCACACTGTGTGGCCGATGGCTGAGACTCAGGAAAGGGGAGCTAATCAAGGAAGCCCTATACCGGGCCCACTTGGACATTGCTGTGGCGGCCCAGGGCTTGGCCCAGTCATAAAGGGTCAAGGCTGAGGTTGTTGGGAGCATTGGCTGGGCGCTGACTGACCTCGGCCAGGCATAGAGGAACCTGGCACAGTGCCAACAGAACATGACCGAGGCAGTGAGAGGCATGGTTACTCGCTCAGATGAGAGCAAGGCTCCAGAACTGGCAGCACGAGGTGACGGTGGAGCTTCCTGTCTCACCCCTGGCCCATGGAGTAGCACTGGGGCCCTCGAGCATCCCGGGGGGGTGACCCATGCCGGTAACTATCACAGAGGTGGTGCTGGAACATCTCAGCGATTCTGAATCTCCCGCAGCTGACACTGGTGCATCTGATGGTCATCGGGCAGAACAAGGTGGCATCTTGTCACCATTGGCACCCAAAAGTCAGCCGGGCCAATCCAGATCCAGGCCTTCCAGAGGACAGCAGCGAAAGGCACCTCGGATCATAGGGCGAGATACGCAGCAGGCCGACTTCATGTCTGATGTGCATTTGGGCTCATACGTAGAAAGAGTAGTAGGCCATGTAAGACAAGACATTTGGACACCAGATAAGTTGGCATGGGTGCAGCACATAGGTTAGAGGTATGGGTCAGGGCACAATGCTGTAAATAGTCAGATTAAACACCCTTGCAACAAAACTGCGACCTGCCTCGATCTTCTGTCTGAACATAGAATTTACAGTGCAGAAGGAGGCCGTTCAACCCATCAAGTCTGCACCAGCCCTTGTAAAGAGCACCCCACTTAAGCCCCACACCTCCACCCTCTCCCCATAACCCAGTAACCCCACCTAAACTTTTTGGACACTAACGGCAATTGAACATGGCTAATCCACCTAACCTGCACATCTTTGGACTGTATGAGGAAACCGGTGCACTGGGAGGAAACCAACACAGACATGGGGAGAGCGTCTGAAGGATGTGAGGGATACTGTGCTGGCTGTAAAGGGTGTGCCAGGTTGTTGGCAGAGGGTGCGGTTGGTGGTGTGGAGTGTGGGTGTTGGAAAATGGCATGGGGCAGAGCCCCCAAGACAATTGGACAGTCCACCTGGGTCACCCTCAGAAGTGGCAGGGAACAGTGTCAGAAGTGTGGGGCAGCCTTGAAGGACAGCTTACTCAGTGTAGCGCACAATGACTTACGAGAGACGAATAGAGATGAAGTCGATGAGGCTTTATTAAGCGTGACTTGTTCCCCGCAGTTCAGCAAGAGACTGGAGCTGCGGGGAGAACTCCTGGTTCTTCTACTCCGCCTTCAGGGCGGAGCTAGAGATCAACAGCCAACCAGGACCCGGGATCTGTCAGCCAATGGTATCACGGCTTCACAGTCCCACATGACCCCTAATGCATACTACCACATTCACCCCTTGTTAAAAATGAACCCGACGGGGTGGTGCTTCGCATGGTGGTAGGGGTTTACAAGGCTGGTCCTGGGAGGAAAAAAAACTTTTTGCATGTCATTACAGTGCCCTACACTTTGCCCTACACTGGGCTATGTACAGGGTTTGTGAACTATTTACAATATCCGTAAGAAGAAAAAATTCTCGTTAAAGTCCGCAACATTCTTGTGTTACACCGATGCCACGAGTCGAGCGGGAAGGTCTGGTCTTCCTTGTCGATCGCCTCAGCCCCGGTGGTGGTGCAGGTGCTTGTTCCAGCGTTGTCGTCTCCGGGAGCTTTACGGTGTCTGCTTCTGCTTCACTCCTGGTCAGACATGGGAGGAGGACCGATCCTCCCGGGAAGGGGGCGGTCGCGGGGTGCGCCGGTGGCAGGGAGGGGGTGATTGGTGTCGGGGGGGTGTGCGTGTTGCCGGCGGGCGCCAGGTCTCGCAGGGAGACCGTGTCCTGTCGGCCGTCGGGGTACGCCACGTAGGCGTACTGCGGGTTCGCGTGGAGGAGGTGAACCCTCTTGACCAACGGGTCCGACTTGTGCGCCCACACATGTTTCCGGAGCAAGATGGGTCCTGGGGCCGCCAGCCAGGTCGGCAGCGACGTTCCAGAGGAGGACTTCCTGGGGAAGACAAGGAGGCGCTCATGAGGCGTTTGATTAGTGGTTGTACACAGCAGCGACCGGATGGAGTGGAGAGCGTCCGGGAGGACCTCCTGCCACCGTGAAACTGGGAGATCCCTGGACCGTAGGGCCAGTAGGACGGTCTTCCAGACCGTGCCATTCTCCCTCTCTACTTGCCCGTTCCCCCGGGGGTTGTAGCTGGTCGTCCTGCACGAGGCTATACCCTTGCTGAGCAGGAACTGGCGCAGCTCGTCACTCATGAAGGAGGACCCCCTGTCGCTATGGATATATGCGGGGCAACCGAACAGTGTGAATATGGTGTTAAGGGCTTTAATAACTGTGGCCGCTGTCATGTTGGGGCAGGGGATGGCGAAAGGGAAACGAGAGTACTCGTCCACCACGTTCAGGAAGTATGTGTTGCGGTCGGTGGAGGGGAGGGTCCCTTTGAAATCCAGACTGAGGCGTTCAAAGGGACGGGAAGCCTTGATCAGGTGCGCTTTATCCGGCCTGAAAAAGTACGGTTTGCACTCTGCGCAGATGTGGCAGTTCCTGGTGACTGTACGGACCTCCTCCATGGAGTAGGGGAGGTTGCGGGACTTTATAAAATGGTAGAACCGAGTGACCCCCGGGTGGCAGAGGTCCTCGTGGAGGGTTTGGAGACGGTTTATTTGTGCGTTGGCACATGTGCCGCGGGATAGGGCATTGGACGGCTCGTTCAGCTTTCCGGGACGGTACAAGATCTCGTAGTTGAAGGTGGAGAGCTCGATCCTCCACCTTAAGATCTTGTCATTTTTAATTTTGCCCCGCTGTGCGTTATCGAACATGAAAGCAACCGACCGTTGGTCAGTGAGGACAGTGAACCTCCTGCCGGCCAGGTAATGCCTCCAATGTCGCACAGCTTCCACTATGGCTTGGGCTTCCTTTTCCACTGAGGAGTGGCGGATTTCTGAGGCGTGGAGGGTTCAGGAGAAAAAGGCCACGGGTCTGCCCGCTTGGTTAAGGGTGGCCGCTAGAGCTACATCGGAGGCGTCGCTCTCGACCTGGAAGGGGAGGGACTCGTCGATGGCGCGCATCGTGGCCTTTGCGATATCCGCTTTGATGCGGCTGAAGGCCTGGCGAGCCTCTGTCGACAGGGGAAAGTAGTGGTCTGTATTAGGGGGCGGGCCTTGTCTGCATACTGGGGGACCCACTGGGCGTAATATGAAAAAAAACCCAGGCAGCGTTTCAGGGCTTTGGAGCAGTGGGGGAGGGGAAATTCCATGAGGGGGCGCATGCATTCGGGGTCGGGGCCTATTATCCCATTGCGCACTACATATCCCAAGATGGCTAGCCGATTTGTGCTAAACACGCATTTGTCCTCGTTGTATGTGAGGTTCAAGGCTTTAGCGGTCTGGAGGAATTTTTGGAGGTTGGCGTCGTGGTCCTGCTGATCGTGGCCGCAGATGGTTACGTTGTCGAGCTACGGGAACGTGGCCTGCAATCCGTGTTGATCAACCATTCGGTCCATCTCCCGTTGGAAGACCGAGACCCCGTTTGTGACACCAAATGGGACCCTTAGGAATTGGTATAGTCGCCCGTCTGCCTCGAAGGCTGTGTACTTGCGGTCACTTGGGCGGATGGGGAGCTGGTGGTAGGCGGACTTGAGGTCCACGGTGGAGAAGACCTTATATTGGGCAATCCGATTGACCATGTCGGATATGTGGGGGAGAGGGTACGCATCTAGCTGTGTGTACCTGTTGATGGTCTGGCTATAGTCTATGACCATCCTTTGCTTCTCCCCTGTCTTTACTACTACCACCTGTGCTCTCCAGGGACTATTGCTGGCCTGGATTATGCCTTCCTTCAGCAACCGCTGGACTTCGGACCGAATAAATGTCCGATCCTGGGCGCTGTACCGTCTGCTCCTAGTGGCGACGGGTTTGCAATCCGGGGTGAGGTTTGCAAACAAGGATGGGGGTTCAACTTTGAGGGTTGCGAGGCCGCAGATAGTGAGTGGAGGTATTGGGCCGCCGAATTGGAATGTTAGGCTCTGCAGGTTGCACTGGAAGTCTAATCCCAGTAATGTGGGCGCGCAGAGTTGGGGAAGGACATAGAGCCTGTAGTTTTTAAACTCCCTCCCTTGCACCGTTAGGGTCACTGTGCGGAACCCTTTGATCTGTACGGAGTGGGATCCTGCAGCTAGGGAAATCTTTTGCGTACTGGGACGGATGGTCAAAAAACTGCGTCTTACCGTGTCGGGGTGGATGAAGCTTTCTATGCTCCCGGAGTCGATCAGGCATGGTGTCTCGTGTCCGTTGATCAGCACCGTTGTTGTCGTCGTCTGGAGCATCCGGGGCCGTGCTTGATCCAGCGTCACCGAGGCCAGATGTGGTCGCAGTGTCTCAGCGTCTTCTTCGAACCCCGTGGAGCCGTCGATGCTGGGGTCCATTGTTGTCGTCCAAGATGGCGGTGGGGGTGAACAAAATGGCCGCCCCATGCATCGCACATGGCTGGGGGGTCCCAAGATGGCAGCGGGGGTGGACAAAATGGCCGCCCCCATGCATCGCACATGGCTGGGGGGTCACAAGATGGCGGCACCCATCCTCCCCTCGTGGTGGCCGGGACCCAAAATGGCGGCGCCTGCGGGTCGCACATGGGGCGCTGGGGGGGTTGGGGAGCATTTGGGATGCGCTGGACTCTTTCTTCTCCGGGGACAGCGGCGACCCCCCGGGACCGGCACACAGCTGCGAAATGGCCCTTTTTGCCGCAGCTCTTGCAAATCGCTGCGCGGGCCGGGCAGCGATGCCGGGGGTGTTTCGCCTGGCCGCAGAAATAGCAGCGGGCCCCCCCCGGGATGATTGGCACTTTAACCGCGCAAGCCTGTGAGGGGGAGGGGTTTGTCGCGACGGGGGTCCACAGAGCCCAAGGGGCTGCCGCGCGGTCGGGGCCGTCCGCGCGGGCATTTTGCGCGGCCACATCTAGGGAAGCTGCAAGGGCCCGTGCCTCTGAGAGTCCTAGCGACTCTTTTTCTAACAGTCTTTGGCGAATTTGGGGAGAGTTCATACCTGCCACAAACGCATCGCGAATTAACATGTCCGTGTGTTCAGCCGTGTTTACCGGCGGGCAGCTGCAAGCCCGTCCCAAAATTAGCAGCGCGGCGTAGAATTCGTCTAGCGATTCTCCAGGACTTTGCCGTCTCGTTGCGAGTTGGTAGCGTGCGTAGACCTGGTTCACTGGGCGAACGTAGACACTCTTTAGCGCTGCGAACGCTGTCTGGAAATCCTCTGCGTCTTCTATGAGAGGGAAAATTTCCGGGCTTACCCTCGAATGCAGGACCTGCAGTTTCTGGTCTTCTGTGATCCGGCCGGGGGCCGTTCGGAGATAGCCTTCGAAACAAGTCTGCCAGTGTTTAAAAATTGCTGCTGAGTTCACTGCGTGGGGGCTGATCCTCAGGCATTCCGGGACGATCCTGAGGTCCATAGTCCTTTGAGCACGCTTAATAAATTGTAGCGCACAATGACTTACGAGAGATGAATAGAGATGAAGTCGATGAGGCTTTATTAAGCGTGACTTGTTCCCCGCAGTTCAGCAACAGACTGGAGCTGCGGGTAGAACTCCTGGTTCTTATACTCCACCTTCAGGGTGGAGCTAGAGATCAACAGCCAACCAGGACCCGGGATCTGTCAGCCAATGGCATCACGGCTTCACAGTCCCACATGGCCCCTAATGCATACTACCACACTCAGTGAGTATCAATGCTCACCACCTCCACAACTGTCCCCCGCCAAACGGATATAAGGGCCCGTGAGATGTAATGGCCGACACGCATGCAGGGAGCACCCAGGTGGACAGTGGAATGTGATCCTAAAGGCAGGAGCCAGACTTTGTCAAACAATGAGGGGCACCAGAGCTCAACTCACAGCAAGTTGTCATCATCCTCTGACCTGTGCACAAGTCCCACAGATACTACTAACTAAGGGCCAGCACTCTACGGTGATGCTAGTCTGACCCTTGCAGGGGGGAAGGGGAGGGGGAGCTGGGGTGGCAGGATGGAGTTAAAGGAAGAGGGACTGGGAAGGATGTCAGCAGCTATTGGAATGGAGGCACCAGTTGGAAGGGGTGCAAGGGGCTATTGGAAGGTGACGGAGCAGCTTGTGGTCAGGTCTCTTGTGTGAAAATCGGGATGTGATTACGTTTTCCCGTATGCGGCGGCCCTGGATGACACGTGGGCGGTCTGCTGTGCCAGCTCAGGTTCCATGCCTGGACCGTCCTGGACACCCTCCTCATCAGAAGAGGCCCGATGTTCTTCGTTTTCCTCCAGCATGTCACCCCTCAGCTGTGCAATGTTATGAAGGACACAGCAGGCTGCTACGATATTGGAGACCCTCCTAGGGCTTTACTGGAGAGCCCCACCGAAACGGTCCAGGCTCTGAAACCGCATCTTTTGGATGCCAATGCACCACTCAATGGCTCTCCTGGTCACGGCAAGGGGGTCATAGTAGCAGTTCTCCACTTCGCTCTGGGGCCTCCGGGCAGATGTTATTAGCCACGGCCTTAGCGGGAATCCTTTTCACCCAGCAACCAACCCCCCACCTGAGCGAGCGCCTCAAAGGTGGTTGGAACCAACGAGTGCGCCAGGATGTATGAGCAGCTGGCGCTGCCTGTATACAGATCTAGATGCATTATGTGCAGAAGGTGGTCGCACCCCACTGCACATTCAAGGAATGGAACCCCTTCCTATTTATGAACGGCAGCTCCTCATGAGCCGGTGCTCTTGGCATGTGTCCCGTCTATCATTCCCTAGATCTGGAGCACGCCAATGATGGTGGGGAATCCCATCCTGGTGGGCTTGATCCATATTGAATGTGATATAGTCTGCAGCCTGGGAAAATAGGGCATTCATGACAGCACGGATGCACCTGTGAACGGACATCTGCGAAATACCAGACAAGTCCCCGCTCGACACCTGGAAAGACCCAGAGGCATAGATGTTATGGGCGACAATCACCTTGATGGCCACTGGGAGCAGGTGTCCTCCTCCAACGCCCCATGGCGCCAGGTGCACCACCATCTGGCACATATAGCACATGGTCTCCTTGGATAAGCAGAGTCTCTGGTGGTACACGCAGTCCAGCAGTGGTTTCTGCAACCAGTGGCCACGATGGCCTCTGCGGCCCTTGTGCTGTCTCCCCAGTGGGATCTACCGTGGGTGTCCTCATTGGGTGGGCTGATATGTTTCCTTCCACGCTGCAACACAGTCCCCTTTGGTGAGTGACCCCGGAGAGTCTCTATCCTCACCAAACGTCCCTGCGGTGGTTATGGAGGGTTGTTTTTCAAACTGGAGGTCTGTAACCAACCGAGTGCCTCAGGGATCGGTGCTGGATCCACTGTTACGTGTTATTTATATTCATGATTTGGGTGAGAAGTTAGGAGGCATGGGTAATAAATTCGCAGATGACATCAAGATTGGTGGCATAGTGGACAGTGAAGATGGTTATCTAGGATTGCAACGGGATCTTGATCAATTGGGCTAGTGGGCCGATGAATGGCAGATGGAGTTTAATTTAGGTAAATGTGAGATGATGCATTTTGGTAGATCGAATCGGAGCAGGACCTAATCAGTTAATGGTAGGGTATTGGGGAGAAATATAGAATAAAGAGATCTAAGAGTACAGGTTCATAGCTCCTTGAAAGTGGAGTCACAGGTGGACAGGGTGGTGAAGAAGGCATTTGGCATGCTTGGTTTCATTGGTCAGAACATTGAATACAGGGGGCAGCATGTTGCGCAGTGGTTAGGACTGAGACTGCGGCACTGAGGACCCGGATTCAAATCCCGGCCCTGGGTCACTGTCCGTGTGGAGTTTGCACATTCTCCCCATGGATGCTTGGGTTTCACCCCCACAACACAAAGATGTGCAGATTAGGTTGTAGCCATATAAGATGGCCACCTGCAAAGGACCATGGGAATTATGGCCAAACCAGGACTCAGACAGATACAGAGCCTATGTGTATCTAAAACACAGGTAACCAGACCTGATCGAAACCCTCGCTCATTTGCATTTTCATGGCCCATTTCCCAGGACAATAGAACTCCAATCAAGCAACCGGTACAGCCACAGACTGATCGGCGCCAATCCCCTTACTCAGAAAGCACAACTGCCAAGGTCAATGACCGCTAAGGAACCGTCCAGCCACCAAGGCACCCGCCCCTTTATTGGCCGAAATCGAAGGCAGTGATCAGACCCTTGTTGAACTATTGGGTCCAAGGTTAAGGACCGGCCCAAAGAGCGCAAAATCCCAGAGGGATAAAAGAGGACACAGCCATGTGTTCTGTCTCTTTTGGATCCGGCCTGTGTCAGCCCAATTGCAGCAGGAACAGCCAGCTAAGTTCAAGACCAACGGTCGCTACCTGACATATGAGCCCAGCAGAGACAGAGCCACTTTCTTCGAACCAGCCAAGTGAAATCCAGATAAAGGCCTTATCCATTGTCACAGTGCCGGTCGCCTTGAAGGTAAGTATAGGTTATTGTAGCTGATAGGTGTGGTTTAACTCGTAGTAGATATTGTGTTGGCATGTTGAGATAACTCTTATGTATGTAAATAAGCTATCTTTTGAACTAACTAACTGGTTGTGAGGTCATTTGATCGATATAAGGGATGGCTTGTGGTTCACTAAGATAAATAGAAATACCCACAGTATTGGCGACACTGTTGGGACCTAAACAGAGCAACAAGGTGGATTGGCCACGCTAGATTGCCACTTAATTGGAAAAAAAAGAATTGGGTATTCTAAATTTATAGAAAAAGAAAGAACATTGAATACAAGTCATTAGTAAGGCCACACTTGGAATACTGTGTGTAGTTCTGGTAACCCTATTATAGAAAGGATATTATTAAACTATAAAAAAGTGCATAAAAGATTTACTAGATAGCTACAGGGACTTGATGGTTTGAGTTATAAGGACAGGCTGGATAGACTGAGACTTTTTTCCCTGGAGCGTAGGAGGCTTAGGGGTGACCATTTCGAGGTCTATAAAATAATGAGGTGCATAGATAAGGTAGATAGTCAACATCTTTTCCCAAAGGTAGGGAAGTCTCAAACTTATACAGTGAATGGTAGAACCCTCAAGAGTATTTACAGTCAGAGATCTAGGTGTACAGGTCCACAGGCCACTGAAAGGGGCGACAGGTGGAGAAGGTAGTCAAGAAGGCATACGGCATGTTTGCCTTCATTGGTTGGGGCATTGAGTATAAAAATTGGCAAGTCATGTTGCAGCTGTATAGAACCTTAGTTAGGCCACACTTGGGAGTATAGTGCTCAATTCTGGTTGCCACACTACCAGAAGGATGCGGAGGCTTTAGAGAGGGTGAAGAAGAGATTTACCAGGATGCTGCCTGGTATGGAGGGCATTAGCTATGAGGAGAGGTTGAATAAACTTGGTTTGATCTCACTGGAACGAAGGGGGTTGAGGGGCGACCTGATAGAGGTCTACAATATTATTAGGGGCATAGACAGAGTGGATAGTCAGAGACTTTTTCCCAGGGTAGAGGGGTCAATTACTAGGAGGTTAATAGATTTAAGGTGCGAGGGGCAAGGTTTAGAGGAGATGTACGAGGCAAGCTCTTTACGCAGAGGGTAGTGGGTGCCTGGAACTTGCTGCCAGAGGAGGTGGTGGAAGCAGGGACGAAACTGACATTTAAGGGGCATCTTGACAAATACATGAATCGGATGGGAATAGAGGGATACGGACCCCGGAAGTGTAGAAGATTTTAGTTTAGACGAGCAGCATGGTCGGCGCAGGCTTGGAGGGCCGAAGGGCCTGTTCCTGTGCTGTACTTTTCTTTGTTCTTTGTTCTTAGTGAGCATAGGTTTAAGGTGAGAGGGGAGAGATACAAAAGGGTCCAGAGGAGCAATGTTTTCACACAGAGAGTGGTGAGTTTTCGGAACGAGCTGTCAGAGGAAGTAGTAGAGATGGGCACAATTTTGTGTTTTAAAAAGCATTTAGACTGTTATATAGGAAAGATGGGTATAGAGTGATATGGGCCAAATGCGAGCAATTGGGACTTGCACTCCCCCGGCCCGGGGAGCCATCTCCCAGCAAACGGTACAATTTTAAAATGTTTTGAGAACTTTGCTTATCTTCTCTTCCTCCCTCAGCAGCCATGGCACCCAGTCCCTGCTCGTAATTACCTGTGGTACCCCACCCCAACTTCCGTCTCAGAGGGGCAGAGAATCACAAAGACCAGAAGAATACTGGATCCAAACCGTTAATGAAATGCAAGTGAATTAGTGGTAATAGTGAGAATTCTGAATTTTCCCTATTTGCACCCGAACAGGCGCCCGAAAGTGTTGAATCGGGGCTTTTCACAGTAACTTCATTGCAGTGTTAATGTAAGCCTACTTGTGACAATAAAGATTATTTATTTACTGGGCGTGGACATGTTGGGCAGAAGGACCTGTTTTCATGCTATAAACCTCTATGACTCTGTGACTATGGTTCCTGGGTGTGACACGCAGTTTGAGACAACCTGGCTGGGACAGAGTGAATGGGAGCAGGGTTACGGAGACAGCTGGTTGTCCTGCGGAAAAGGATAGCTGATAGAGTCACTGGTGCGGCCTCTGCCATGACAGGGGCAGTGGGCCAATAGGATGGCAAAGGCCAAGGTGCATGTATCCTTTGTTTGGGGTGAGCTCTGTTTTCCCCTTGCATTGGGGTTGCTCTTCTGAGGAGTGCCAACATCTGGCGTGCCACTGATTGAGTTTGGCCACGCCCATCTCGTTGATGGGTCAGCTGGGGTCTGAGGGTTTCCAGAGGGGCTGCCTGAGATGGCTCCCAAATGACCAGATGCTCTGTGTACATTTACAGAACACAGTGAGCAGTCAGCAGAGTGAGGAGCCAGGGGGCTGGAACTTGTACCAAATGGGTGGATTTAAAACAAATACTGCAGCAATGGCAGTCTGAGCCAGGTTGCCCCGATCCTGAGGGGGTCACCCCGAATCCACGGTGCTGTGTCCAAATCACTCCCCGGCCCTCACCCCAGCCTTGGCAGCCACCTCCCAGCAAACGGTACAATTTCAAAATGTTTTGAGAACTTTGCTTACCTTTTTCTCCCTCAGCAGCCATGGCGCCCAGTCCCTGCTCTTAAATATTTGTGGTACCCCACCACAACTTCTGACTCAGAGAGGTGGAGAATCGCGAAGGCCAGGAGAATACTGGGCTGAATCTGCTAATGAAATGCAAGTGAATTTAAATGCCGGTTTGTATGTTGCCGCTGGTGTAGGGCGCTATCGCCACCAGCAAGGGCCTGGAGCGTGGTGTTCAGTTTGGCCTTCAGCACACACCTCAATTTTGGCAGGATGCCGGATTCTCCGCCCGATCGCAATTCTGTCGTCGAGGGACGGAGAATTGAGCCTAACATCTTTGCTGTCATGTACATCCCTTTCCGAGATTTCAGTTCTTGCAGGATCAGATGGATTGACAGTACTTTAGTTTTATTGACTTATTTTTAAATGAATGAGCAAAATATTACATAAATATATATATACACAGAATTTGACTTTGGTACGTGACAAGAGTTTTAGGTTTTGTTGTCACAAGGGAACTTAAAGGCTCATACCTGTTGTCACTAATGTTGAATCAACTGCATTAAAGTAGAATTGAATGATTTCTCACAAAATGTTCCGTTTCATTTCACTCTGTTTTTCTAAAGCATCTGTTTCTTTTGTCTCACCAAAGTTTGTTATTGTGTTCTCTTGGGCATCATTCCAGCACTAAATAGTGAAACGGCCAAGCATTATCAGTGCTCAGCTTTGCCCCGGTGATGAAAATAGCTGTGATTTGTGGTCTCATTTTGCTAGCAATGTACCCTGACTGCAGCATAAAAAGCAACTCATAAGATATCTGCCAAAAAGAGGTCTTAAAGTTAATAAAACAAACCCCAGCAGCCTGCTCTGTCATCACTCACATTTTACTGATTAAAAAGAGCTGACGATCCTGTGAGCTGCATTTTAATCATTTTAAATCTTCTAGAGGTCTACCAAAGTGGGCTAGTTGATAAAGATCTTGCTCAATGCGAAACGGAGTGATAAGGAACAGGAACATACCCCAATTTGATTCCCGGTCTGCTCGGAGTTAGTTATTTCAGTTGGGTGATGGTGGGATCTTTATAATTAATGCTATTGTGTTTGGGCTGTCAAGATGCAAGATCAGCCATGGATTATGAATCTAATTATTTTTCGGTGACCCCTGCTTGAAAAAACATGTCTGTATTCCAAGTAAGGACGACATTGGGCTTCTTTGTAATGCCCTACTTCGTAGAACAGCTTGCCAACACTCCCTTGGCTAGGCTCATGCTGAAAAAGAAACTGGTTGGGAAAGTATCTCAGGTAACGACAAAGAGTCAATCCGCACCTTCAAGAAGAGAGAAGAATGCCGGTGAAAGGACAGAAAACAACTTTAGGAAGATTTTCCTCCAGCAGCCAACAGGCAGTGCGCTGAATATATGACCAAACCTATTAGAGGAACTGCACCTTTTTCAACTTAATAGCAATACAAGCAAGCACTGCAAACAGAGCTGCCTCATTGTTGCTGAAAACGGAATTAATACCAAGACCCCTATGCAAAATGAAAGGGACAATCTAACATGAAGAATAGGTTTACGCACTGTTTTAAAATAATTAATGGGAGAGAGGTTGCCTATCTTCCTGGAGTACCTTTCTTTCCTCCATTTTGTGATATT
Organism: Scyliorhinus torazame; assembly: GCF_047496885.1. Classification (NCBI taxonomy): domain Eukaryota; kingdom Metazoa; phylum Chordata; class Chondrichthyes; order Carcharhiniformes; family Scyliorhinidae; genus Scyliorhinus; species Scyliorhinus torazame. The sequence goes on along the minus strand of NC_092712.1, from coordinate 139,997,482 downwards.
CCTCAAAGTTCTTGCGAGAACCTAATTTAAGGACTTTCTGAGATTATTTAAGTTTATGTTATTGATATTGTGAATCTTTTAGCAGCAGGAATTGACACTTTCAAATTCGATCATGTCATTTTTTTTTAATGAATGGTGACCCCTTGGATAGAACTAAAGTTAATACAGGGGTAGAAAGTGTAGTGGTATGTATATAGGCACGCCAGTGAAAGGTTAATTATTACATATCAGTGTAATTCAAACACTAGAGGGCACTACCGGTTCCCAGTATAAATATCAGACCTCAGGGAATTTTGGGTAGCAGGTTAGTGAGTGTTAGCAGAGAGAAGTATTGATCACAGCTCAGGGAGTAGTTTAGGTTAGAGAGAAGTAAGAAGTATCGTGAGCAGTATTAGCATCTAATAGTTAATATTAGATTATAGATTACTTTATTAATAGTTATAGCTCTGTCGTGTGTGCAAACTCGATTTAATTTAATCGTGATTCAATAAATTCAATTTACTCCAATCTCAAGATTGGTGGTTTCTTTATCATCAACTCATCCGACCATTCTGGATCACAAGGCAAAGAATAACGATATATTACCACAAAGTGTAATATAGCAGAAAGTAATCACTATTTTGCTCATTTACCAGATAGAAAATGGGAGCAAAAATGACCGATTTCACAGTGTTTCGCTATGCACCACCAATGCTTGAAAAATATCGGTTGCTGTTTGATAACAGTACTTTTAATATTTCTTTTTACAATAAAACCTGGTTGCAGCAATTGGATGTCATGAGTTCTGTTCCATTAGATATTAAAAAATTATATTGAAATTATGAAATATACGCCATAAAGTCTGAATCACATTGTGACAGATAAGGACTTTTCAGAAATGTAAATGCTGGATTGTATAATTGTGTTCTCTCTGAGTATTTCTAACATTGTTCCTAGGTGGAGGGTTTGGTTGTTGGTATTGTTGCTGGTTCGGGGGGTTTTGTCGGCAATCGAGGGCGTAATGTCCCATGTGGCCACAATTGTAACATCCTCGTGGTGCCTGTGCTCTGGGATGCTGTCCCTCGTGTCTACCCTCGTTTATCCATGCTGGGTCCTGGATAATCCTAACTGGGTGCATGTTTGCTTCTATCTCATCCTGATCTGTCTGTCAGTGTAGAGTTTGTTCCCATGCTCTAGAAAGTCGTTTCTATACCCAAACTTCATTGTGTGTGTGGTCTGCGGGGTCGTAGTTTACACAAACCTTTTGACCTGCATCTGTGGCATGCGAGACTAAGGTGCGGGACCATTTAGTGGTGTCCTCCTCATTTAGGTGTGCGCGGTTCAATTGTCCGTACACTGCCATGAAATGAATCCATAGGCGACCAGCAAATGCGATCAGATGCTCTCCCTTCTTTTGCCTGCAGCGATTTAAACCCTCGACTGGATCTCCTTTGTTATACCCGACGGCATCTAATATGGCTGTTTTCATTTCCTGTATGGTTCCTCCTGCTACATTTTGGGGTTCTGGCAAAGCTGATCTTACGGACTGGCTAAGGCTCACAACTATTAGCTTTAGTTCCTCTCTCTCATCTAGGCCGTACATAACATTTTGTTGGCACACCGCCTCAAAGAAGCTGTGCGGGTCTGCGGTGGGCTGGAATGGACTAATTTTCGTGCAAGTCTCCCTTAATTGGGTTATGGACAGTGGGGTGGTGTAAACGAAATCTGGCTCATCCTGATCCGATGACTTGCGTTGTGTGGTAGCTGGAGTCATGGGGGTCGAATTGTGAGTGGGGGTGTGCTGCCTGTGCTGTTGGTGCTGCGGGTACTTTGCTTTTTGGGGAGTGGGGGGCTCGATTTTGATTTCCCGTGTCCCCAACGTATCTTTGGACGCTTTTGTTTAACTCTTGCTAATCGGGAGCATCTTCCTCATCTAAATCCTGCCCGAAAGTGTACCTGAAGCCATTCTGTACTGAGAGGAGCGACTGCAACTTTTCTATCTTCTGTCGGCATTTAGCATGGTCAATGGTACTCTGCCTCTGTTTGTTAGTGGAGCTGTGGAGCGCTCGCAAAGCTGCTTTTAAAACTGCGCATTTGCTTGTTAGCTGGGCGACCTGTTGTTCTGTTTCCTCTCTTACCACGACTGCGCGCTGTGTATCTTGGTGGGCTTTATCGTACTGGGTCTGGAAGCTATTAAGGTGAACTAAACAAGATTGATGTGCACGTTTTACATCGGCCATTTCCTTATCCTGAGCTGCTAACTAGTCCCGGAGTTGCTCAATTATCTTCTCGCTTTCGTTACTGTTTCCCTCATTCTTTTCTTCCTTCTCAATTAACTGCCTACAGAGCGTCTTCACAGCCTCCTCTGTGCCTCGAAACTGCCAAACAGGACACTATTGCCATCGACTTTCTGACTTTCCCAACATTTTTCTTGTGGACCTCGCTTAGATTCTCCCACCAAGTCTGTCCTATCTTTCCTGGACCTGACTCACCATTAGCGCAAAAATTTGACCAAAGGGGCCATCCTTTCCTCTTTAAGTATTTCCTTAACTCTTCCTCCCATATGGGGCATTGCTCTGCTCTGTTCTCGCTGCGACCTCGGGTTCCTGTGGATTCATCAATCTTTCCGTTGCTTTAGTGGCCATTACTTCTCTAATCTCTTTCTCTTACTTTTAATTTGGGACAGGGGAATAAGGCGGCGATTTGAACAGCGGGTATGGATATTTTCCGGCTCACAATCCCTCAATAGTTGTACACAATTCTAACAAGTTTATCTTACTCTTCCTGTTAGGTACGCATGCAGGTTAGTACACATGGATATGGAACTTGCACTTGTGGTTCTTTCTCTTTTTGGCAATTGGATTCAAAGTTTGTGGGTTCTCTCGGCGTGTCAAAGTCACTTCTAATCGAGTCCCATCAGAGTCGCCAATAATGTTGCTCTATTAATAATGTTGGTGAACCACAAGCCTTCCCTTATATCGATCAAATGACCACACAACCAGTTAGTTAGTTCAAAAGATGGTTTATGTACATACACAAGAGTTATGTTGACATGCAAACACAATATCTACTACGAGTTAAACTCCACCTATCAGCTACAATAACCTATACTTAACTTCAGGGCAACCGGCACTCTGCAAATGGAGCTGGATTTCACTTGGCTGGTTCGAAGAAAGTGGCTCTGTCTCTCCTGGGCTTATCCGTCAGGTAGCGATCGTTGGTTTTGAACTTGGCTGGGATGTTCCTGCTGCAATTGGGTTGGCACAGGTCGGATCCAAAAGAGACAGAACACATGGCTGTGCCCTCTTTTATCCATCTGGGATTTCGCACTCTTTGGGGCGGTCCTTAACCTTGGACCCAATAGTTCGACAGGGTTCTGATCACTGTCTTTGATTTTGTTCAATAAAGGGGTGGTGCCTTGCTGGCTGGGCGGGTTCTTAGCGGTCATTGACCTTGGCAGTTGTGCTTTCTGAGTAAGGGGACTGGCGCCGATCAGTCTGTGGCTGTACCGGTTGCTTGATTGGAGTTCTCTTGTCCTGGGAAAATGGGCCATTAAAATGCAAACGAGCGGGGGTTTCGATCAGGCCTGGTTACTGTTTCAGATACACAAAGGCTCTGTATCTGTCTGAGCCCTGGGTTGGCCATAATTCCCATGGTCCTTTGCAGGTGGCCATCTTAGATGGCTACAAGCGGTTAGCATAATTGCTTCACAGCTCCAAGGTCCCAGGTTCGATTTCTGACTTGGGTCACTGTCTGTGCGGAGTCTACACATTCTCCCCGTGTATGCGTGGGTTTCCTCCGGGTACTCTGGTTTCCTCCCACAGTACAAAGGTGTGCAGGTTGAGTGGCTTAGCCATGATAAATTGCCCTTGATGTCCAAAATTGCCCTTCGTGTTGGGCGGGGTTACTGGGTTATGGGGAAAAGGGTGGAGGTGTGGGCTTGGGTAGGGTGCTCTTTCCAGGAGCCAGTGAGACTCGATGGGCCGAATGGTCTCCTTTTGCACTGTAAATTCTATGAAATCTATCCAACTGCTGGCTTGGACACAGGAAGTGCCACATGTCCATTCCTGGAAAGAGAAAGCAGTGACCTGTATTTAAACCCCTCAGATCTTTAGCTGCAAGATGGCTGAAGGCCACCTTCCCCCCTCCCCCCCACAATGCATGACTTGCCGACACGCCCCCTACCAGACCACCCCCCACCCCAAAACCCCTCTAGAACGGGAGGCACTCGTGTTGTAACCACAATGTTTACAAATGTCAACCACTTCAAATAGAATTAAATGCTGTCCATTTCTAGCTCACCACTTCAAAATCATTCCAGCATGAAAGGGGTGACTGGAACATGGTTGATGTTTGTAAAGATTTGCAGCAATTTGAGTTACTCATCCATGAAGGAAGATGAATGAAACAAGGTTAACAGCTGTGTTTGAGAAAGCTGTCAATCACAGCCCACTAAGAGAAATGAATGAATAGCTTGCAGCTAAAGATCTGAGGAGTTTACATGCAGGTATCTACTTTTCTCCAGGAATGGACATGTGGCGCTTCCTCTGTCTAAGGCAGCAGGTCGATACCCAGGTGAATGTGACAACAGTAGTTTGTTTCACTGCCCCTGTCTGGACTGCTCTATATCTTCCAGACATAGGTCTCTTTTGTGGGTGATCATGAGGGTGGGGTTCCTTTAGTTAGGGGGTCTCTGCAGAGGGTTCTTTTCGAACAATAGAAGTATAAAATCCCTACAGTGCAGAACAAGGCCATTCTGCCCATTGAGTCTGCACTGCCCCTGTGAAAGAACACCCTACCCCACTCCCCCACCCTATCTCCATAACCCTACCTAACGTACACATCCCTGAACACTAAGGGGCAATTTAGCATGGCCAATCCACCTAACATGACATCTTTGGACTTTGGCGGGAAACCGGAGAACCCGGAGGAAACCCATGCAGACACAGGGAGAATGTACAAACTCCACGCCTTCTTTATGCAAGGTCAGAATTGAACTTGGGGTCCCTGGCGCCCTGAGGCAGCAGTGCTAACCACTGTGCCAACCTGCTGTCACCATTAGAGAGTCGCAGTGAGGGTGTCCCTTTAGTTAGGAGGTCTTGACATGGTTCCATATTCAGGGGATCTTGAGGGGGTCTCCCTTTCTAGGGGGTCTCTGGGTGGATTTCCCTTTCTAGATGGCCTCTGGATGGATCTTCCTATTCAAGGGGTCTCGGGGGTTTCCCTACCTAGGGGTCGCTATTTAGGGTCTCGCTGTCTAGGGGATCTCTATGGGGGTCTCACTACTTAAGTGGTCTCAGGGGTTATCTCCCTATTTTCTGTTTTTTATTTTTATTTATAGGACATTGTCAAAAACTGCCATATAAATCATCAATCCTACATATAGATACAAATGCATGGGCTGGATTTTGCTGTAGAAATAATGTTGAGACTAACAGCACAATTATGAAGTGTAAAATAGGCAGCAGCTTCCAGTGACCAAAGATTCATAGTTGAACATGGAAATCTGTAAATTGCATGTTCCTTTAGAAACAGAACTATTCTGGTATCTTACTGAAAACTTGACATTTCGAGACGGCCGGGCTGGGATTCTCCCCTACCCGGCGGGGCGGGTGGTCCCGGCGGGATGGAGTGGCAGGATCCACTCCGGCGTCGGGCCGAATCCGCACCTTTAGGGGACAAGCCCTCACCTTGAGGGGTTAGGCCCGCGCCGGAGTGGTTTCCGCTCCACCGGCTGGCGTGGAAGGCTTTTGGCGCCACGCCAGCCAGGGCCGAAAGTACTTCGCCAGTCGGCGGAAGTCCACGCATGTGCGGGAGCGTCAGCGGCTGCTGACATCATCTCCGCGCATGCGCAGGAGGGGGTATCTCTTACGCTTCGGCCATGGTGAAGTCTGTGGCTGAGGCGGAGGGAAAAGAGTGCCCCCACGGCACAGGCCCACCCACGGATCGGTGGGCCCCGATCATGGGTCAGGCCACCGTGGGGGCACCCCACAGGACCCCGTAACTCGCCTGCGCCGCCTAGTCCCGCTGGTAAGACAGGTGGTTTGATTCTCGCCGGTGGGACAGGCATTCCAGCAGCGGGATGACGGCCCATCGCGGGCCGGAGAATCGCCAGGGGGGGGGTCCGCCGACCGGTGGGGCGCGATTCCCGCCCCCGCTGAATACCGGTGCTGGAGAATTCGGCAACCAGCGGGGGTGGGATTCACGCTGGCCCCCGGCGGGGGGGGTCGGAGAATCCCGCCCATGGAGCACATGAGCCTGTTGTACTTATCTGGTAGACACTCATTAAACTCATCAAAAATAGTTAATGCTTGTCCTTTCCAGTGTAAGTAAATGATTAACTGTGCAAGTCAAATTGCCAAACACCCACTCTGGCACTGAACAATTACTTTTAGAGGTATGGGGCTGGATTCTCCGCCCCCAACGGCAAAATCGCAATCGGCGATGGGGCGGAGAATCCGTTTAGACGCCGAAATCAGGAGCAATACCGGTTTTGGATTCTCCGCCCACTGATTCTAGGAGTACGCTGCGTTGATTGTCCACGGCCTCAGGCCATTACCTGAAGCCCGCCCTGCGATGCTTCATCCCCGACCGGCCGAGTTCCCAATGGCATGGGTTACGTTCGGGAATCTCACTGCGGACACAGTCCGGGGCCACCACAGTCGAGGGAAGGCCGATCCGCGGGCAGAGGGGGCTTAATTCGGGGCTGGTAGCACTGTGGGTGAGTGGTCTGGTGCATTTGAGCAGCTGAAGGGGGGCACTACTTTTGCGGTCCGGGTCCGCGGGCTGAGTCCGTCATGAAGCACCACATGGCCGCTGCAGGCCACCGCCTTGCGCATGCACGGACACGGAACCGGAAATGCTCAGGGCCGTATCGGCAGCTAGAGCTGCGAGCTCTACACTGCCTCCCTTCTAGCCCCCAGCAAAACGGGGAATCGGTGGCCGTTTTGCGCCAGTTTTCCTGGCGTAAAAGACGCCAAACAGAGAATCCAGCCCATGGAGTCTTATTCCTTAGATTTTAATCATGCTTGTAGATTTAAGAAAATAAAAACATGTAACTACATTGATTTTTTACTTTCTTCTTTTTGTCTGCATTGTCTCTCTGCCTTTTAATCCCACCTTTCTTTCTTTCCTGTTATTTTGCTCTCTGTGACTGATATGTGTTCACACCGGCGTCAAAACCGACGTGAGCGATGCCGGCGTCAACGGGCCTCCAGGCCCAGGCATTCACCCTTTCCGAGGGGGCTAGAACGGTGCCGGAGTGCTGTGCGGTACTCCGCCGACGAAAACCGGCCCGCCATGGCCGGCGCGGGTCCGCGCATGCGCGCACCATAGCCGTCTCCGCGCCAGCCCGCGGGCAACATGGCCGAGCCCGACAAGGGCTCGGCGCAGAGGAACATAGGCTGCCCCCGGAATGTGCCTGCCTGCCGATCGGTTACCCCTGATCGCGGGCCTGGCCAGCGTGGAGGGCCCTGCTGGAATCGGCTCCCCTCGCTCCCCCACCAGGGTGGCCCCCGCAGCCAGAACGCAGAGGTCCCGCCGGGTAGGACCATGCGTAGACGATGCCGGCGGAACTCAGCGGACATTCAGCCCATCGAGCACGGAGAATCGCCGGGGAACCGGCGCCACGGCAACCGCGCCAGCGCAGAGTATCGGCAGCCCGGTGTCGGAGAAGCGTGGCGCAATTCGCGCGCCACCCCCCCCCCCCCCCCCCCCCACCATGCCGATTCTCCGACCCGGCGTGGAATCGGCGAATCCCGGCCCTGATTCAATTCAATCAACTGTTCTAATTATTGTGCAATCTTTCACTATGATTGGTTTTAAACAAATACACAGTTGGCTGTTCTGCTCACAAAGATCTCAGGACCCATGCCAAAGCTACTTAGACAAATACATTATGCGTTATATTTATTATCCCACGTCATTACTTCAGAAAATCATTTTAGAGACAATTATGCTGACTGGACATGGCAGTAATGTAAAAAAGGGAAAATGAAAAATGCACATTGAAATAGTACTTTCCTTCTCAGGATGTCCCAAAGCACTTAACAGTAAGTGAATGACTTTTGAAATGTATCCACTAATAGTATAGACAAATCTGGTAGTCAGTTTGAGCATGGAAATATACTGAATGAATATTCATCTGTTTGGTGATGTTGATTGAGAGAGGAATGTTCCTGATTGGAAAATATCCCTACACTTCTTCAAAACAAGTGGTATGCGATCTTTGATCTGAACAGAGTGATGATGCTTCATTTGAACATCTCAGCACCTCAGGAAGTGCTACTATGATGGTACCTGTGTCCGTTTAAGGTGGGTGAGTGCCAGGAGTGTCATATGACCATATCAGCCAATGGGACCAGAGTGTGCGAACCCGGAGGCCAGAGCTCCCTTTTCCCAGTCACTTAGGAATTTGGAATCTTGGAACATGGTAACCTTTTATCTCACTCTCCATATATAATTATTAATTTAATAAACCAATATTCGTTAATCAACTTGGTAGTCACCTGTCTGTCAGGATATTGCAACACCGGATTTTCCATCCACTCTATCTGCCAAAAGACTCCTGGTAGAGTGTAAAATTCCAACCTTCTTTTTCCTGTCTCCTCTAGGACATTATAAGTGATTGAGGAAGGTGGTGTATAAAATTGCAGAGTCCAATTGATGATCATTAATTAACTACCTTTGTGAATATTCATATAACATACATCTTACACATTTAATTCATACTGTTGCGTGCATTTTCTATTGTTCTAATTTTACCAAGTCAATTATTTCTGGCTTCAATTCATTATTTGGTTATAGATATTAAAATTGTTCAATAAAAGGTATGCTTTGCAAAGATTGCTTTTTATTTACTCTAAATATAATTGGTATTGAATAGATGTTATTGAATGCATCATCTCCACTTTCTCTCTTAAATCAGTTTTCTTGGTTTGATTGCGACAGCCTCAGCTTGTACTATCATGCACTTGATATGGTTGGCTGCTATCGTCAGGAATATAAGTGCAGTGTGTAATGTGCAATTATCTTTCAAATGTTGAGACAAGAACTGACTATAACTATATCAGGGTAATTGGATTTTGTAGATCATAAAAAGAGATGTCTGTTTGGACAGAGTAATAATACCATCACAACGGCTGAACCTTAATGTGGAAGACTGCACAAGTTTGAGTGTAAGCGGGGAAATTAAACCAACGACAACTGACAGTGAATAAAGAAGTTGGTTCTAACGCACCAACTTGATTCCAGCATGTTAGGCAATCTTGCAAGACCCTTTTGGAAGAGTAGAGTTGTTGATATCCCCATCTGAATTACTCAAATGTTTTCAATTTAATGTTGTGTTCATGGGTTCACTGGGTTTTCCGAAATTCACCATTTGAACGAAGGAAAGCCCAATGACAATTGAGGAGCTAACCAATCTCAGAGAAATATGGCTCCATTCTCACTTGCGAGTGGGGGATGGTTTGTTCACAAACTTTATACAATTTAGGTGTTACTTTCTACATTTTGGTGGTTTGCTCGTTCACATCAGGACATGTGTCACTTCTGTTGTCTGAGATTGGTGTTATGGGCGAGGCATTTTCAGAACCCCAAAATGTATCATGGAGTTCAACGAACCTCTCCCTTTAATGGATTTGTTGCTTTTCCTAGCACATGGCTTGTTCCCTAGGTGTGGGATTACAATTATGGACACGTGGGTTTTTAAACACAAAACACTGTTTATTCCATGAACTCAACTTAACATCTTAAATGAACATTGGATCTCTTAACACCCCTTACTTCAAAGATAATTCAGAAAATATTGCAACAGTAAATAATTCCTCAAAATATTCCTTCAAACTTCCAAGAGACTTAACACCTTTAAACAGAATCACATCAGGTTAAAGGCTTTACTATTCTGAGTTTAAATCACCCAAATGATCCAGAGATAGTTTTTCGTGGCAGAGATCTAGCTCACTGCAAATACAGACACTCCCAAGCTCATTTCAAACTGCCAAACTAAACTGCAAAACTAAACTGCAAAATGGCTGACCTGACCTCAGCTCCACCCACTCTCTGACATCACTGTTTTCTTAAAGGTACATTGCTTAAACATCCATGTCTTAAAGGTACTCTCACATGACATTGAACATCAGCTGAGGATCATGATGACAAGAACCAGAACCAGCAAAGCACTTGCAACAGTCTCCTGCTTACAAAACTTACAGCTGTACAGCATGGAGGAGAGCAGCAGATAATGGATGAGCAGAGAGAGGCAACTTGCAGGAGATGAGCCAGGTCAGGTTTCAGAACTCCAATGTCTCAGGCGGCTCAAGATGTTAAGTAAGGCAGTGGCAAATATCTGCAGCCTCCTCAAAAATACCTGCCATACCTGGTGCCCGTGCATTGACAGCTTCTCACAAAGTCCCCACTGCCCTGACCCTTATGCATCTCGATTCTGCTAGGGCTCTGCTGCAAACATATCCAGGATCTCCAGTCAGCCAAATGTACATAAAAAATTACTGCTGGATTGTTTGCCAAGGCCGGTAATTGTGTCAACATTGTCTGCAAATATGCAGTCTGGATTTTTGTGCGAAGGCTGGCTTCCCATTGCTCCATGGTTTTGCAAGCACCTATTCAAGACATAGAAGTATCCCATTGAACTCCTTCTCCTCTTCCATCTCTCCTGCTCTCTCCAGGAGAGCCAACACAACTTATCTCCACTTCCCCCTCAGAAGACTTTCAGAGATAATCCGGAGTTCTATACTTTCAATATTCCCTCTAAGCTGCATAACCATGCGACTGTGCAATAACCTGGAAGTTTCCATGCAGGTTGCATACAAATTGGCACCTTTAAGTTACTGAAGTCACTGCATGTGTGTGGCAGTGCAAAAAAATTAAAGGAGCCATGTGCTTCAATAAATCATCTGTACATTTCAAAAGAATAGTAAGAGAGTATGTTGCCTATATTTATATTCTGAGGTATTCTACAAATAAATTGAGCCATTTGCTATGAGTGAACCTGACTCTTGATCTTATGTACCTTGACACAAAGAAAAAAGTCAACACATAGGCATACAAATTGGTTTTGCTTCTTCTGTAGCCTTCAAACAATAGAAACCCTTAAAGGGTAGATAATGGTTAATGGACATCCAGTGAATGCACCTCAGAGGAGACATGTGCCCACATTTTCCTTCCCCCGACTATTTGCATAGCCCAAGGAAATCCAGTTGCAGTCAAGCTTCACAGTTGGGCTGTGTGTTTGTACATCAGTAATAAACAAGTTTGCAGGGCCGAATAACCAACAGCTACAAATGATTACCCTCATCAAGGCGGGCCTTCAATGGTTCTTCCTGAAGCAAGAATGTGGCAGGAAGTCAGGAAAAATCTTGACACATTGTGATGTGTCAAGGTGGAATGGTGATTCTCTCCATATAATCAAAAGACTCCATAATGAGTCAGCTGTGGCTGAATTGATAACTCTTATACCTCTGACTCATAAGATTATGGGTTTAGGTCAACAAAATCAAGATTGACCCTCCAGTGCAGTACTGAAGGAGTGCTGCACTGTCAGGTGCTGTCTTTCACATGATATGAATTGATGTCTGCCAGTGCACATGTTTTTCTTTATAGACGGCAAGTCAAAATTGCAAGCATGATGGGACAGCATCTATGGCTCTTCCTTTGAGTTTCTACAGGTCTTCCGCTGAAGTTAAAACTACAGCAATCTACTCTATAACCTGGAAATCATTTTTATTTCATAATGATTTGTCTGGAATTAAGGATATACCAATCAAAATGCAGCTGAAATGGTCTGTGCATATCTTGAGAATGAATAATAATCAAGATTGTCTTCTGTGTTCAGCTGAAAACGAGCAAACATTTTTATTGAGTACAGTTCAGATATCATAAGAGTACAATTAATAGGGGCCTAACACAGCCTATCACATTATGATGGCAGAATGCCATTTATTCAAATGGATGTAACTTCTGGTATAACTCATAAAAGCTCATCTTTTCTATTAGCACTTAATGGAAATCGCTTCAACAATTTCATTAATTTGAACAGAATGAAAATCAGATGAATTTATAAAGGTTAGCTAATGCGCACCACCAGCTTATCTCTAGGGCGCCAAAATTTATTCCAGTGTGTAGAAACACAGCAGCAGAAAAGAAAAAGACAGAAGCCTGCAGAAATCAGAATTATTTGGATAAAACTGGAGTTTCTCTTGCATATTGACTAACTTGATCAGCAATTTATCATCAACAGACAATGCAATAGTTAGCAAGACAGGGAGATATGGTAGGAGTCAGTCATTCAGCCCCTCAAATCTGTACAGCCATTCAACCTGCAACCCTCACGACCCTTGCCGGACAAAGTCGATGGGTGGGATTTTCCAGGCCCCTCCCCTGCAGCGTGTTTTCCGGCGATGGAGGTGGCTTGCCATTGACTGCAGGTGCGATCATCCAGTCCCGCCAAGTTTGATGGTGTTTTGTGTGGTTAGCCCGTCCTGCTGCTTGGAAACCTACCGTTGGGGGTTGACTTTGGCAGGAGCAGAATATCCCGCTGGCAGGAAGGGCTGGGAAACCTCGCATCAACAGCTTTTTGAGGTCAAGAATTCCAAATGTCCATTACCCTGCTATATGAATTTCCTATGTCTCAAGGCTTTGTTATTAGCTTGCATGTCAACAATAGAAAAAACCCAAAATATATACATACGTTGGCAATTTCCGGTCATTCATGCCGGCGGAATCTTCCGGTCCCGTCGACAACACACCCCTACTGCAGAATTCCAGATGGGTGGGTGGTGCATTCATTGGGAAACATCAGTGAGAACAATGGGACCAGGATATACCACTGCTGGTTAATGGCGAGCGCCTACACCACCACGAAAAACGTGCGGGTTGAGGGCTGTACGGTAGCACAAGTGGATAGCACTGTGGCTTCACAGCGTCAGGGTCCAGGTTCGATTCCCCATTGGGTCACTGTCTGTGCGGAGTCTGCATGTTCTCTCCATGTCTGCGTGGGTTTCCTCCGTGTGCTCCAGTTTCCTCCCACAGTCCAAAGACGTGCAGGTTAGGTGGATTGGCCATGATAAATTGCCCTTAGTGACCAGAAAAAGGTGAGGAGGGGTTATTGGATTATGGGGATAGGGTGGAAGTGAGGGCTTAAGTGGGTCGGTGCAGACCCGATGGGCCGAATGGCCTCCTTCTGCACTGTATGTTCTATGTTCTATGTTCTATGTTGCGGAGAAAATCCCACTCTTATCGACATATTTAAATATCTAGGGATGTTTACATGAGACACATTATATAAATTCTAACTGTTGTGACTTTCTGATGAAAGTCACAACAGGGGCAGCATGGTAGCATAGTGGTTAGCACAGTTGCTTCACAGATCCATTGTCCCAGGTTAGATTCCCGGCTTGGGTCACTGTCTGTGCGGAGACTGCACGTTCTCTCCATGTGTGCGTGGGTTTCCTCCGGGTGCTCCAGTTTTATCCCACAATCCAAAGATGTGCGGGTTTGGTGGATTGGCCATGCTAAATTGCCCTCAGTGTCCAAAAAGGTTAAGTGGGGTTACGGGGATAGGCTGGAGGTGTGGGCTTGGGTAGGGTGCTCTTTCTAAGGGCCGGTGCAGACTCGATGGGCCAAATGGCCTGCTTCAGCACTGTAAATTCTATGATTCTATGATTCTGTGATTCTATGAAAGTCAATTGGGAACTTTAATGTTTTTCTGAAATACGTACAGGACAAAGTGAGAGTTTCTTAGATCCCTTCAAAAATATCCAAATGCTACAGTTCCTGGAAGAACTCATCCACTGAAAAGTTGTAAATAAACTCACGAGGGTGTGAAGCCAATGTAAAGGTTTCCTGAAGGTCAGAAATATACTACACTTCATGTGTGATCTTGGCAGGAACAACCTTGAGTCTAGCACGTTTTTGATATGGCCAAGGGAAAGTATTCCTAGAAGTATAGAAAGTAAGTGAACTGCAGCATAAGCCTGCAAAAAAAGACTAAACAGCAGAAAGACAGGTTGACAAATATTGCAGTTCCTGAAGAGCTGTAGTGGGTCGTACCTGAAGACCATAAGATGTGCGAGGTGAAGTAGGCCACTCGGCCGATCGAGTCTGCTCCGTCATTCAATGAGATTATAGCTAGAACATAGAACATAGAACGATACAGCGCAGTACAGGCCCTTTGGCCCACGATGTTGCACCGACATGGGAAGTCAAAAAACAAAAGCCATCTAACCTACACTATGCCATTATCATCCATATCCTTATCCAATAAACTTTTAAATGCCCTCAATGTTGGCGAGTTCACTACTGTTGCAGGTAGGGCATTCCACGGCCTCACCACTCTTTGCGTAAAGAACCTACCTCTGACCTCTGTCCTATATCTATTATCCCTCAGTTTAAGGCTATGTCCCCTCGTGCTGGCCATTTCCATCCGCGGGAGAAGGCTCTCACTGTCCACCCTATCTAACCCTCTGATCATTTTTTATGCCTCTATTAAGTCTCCTCTTAACCTTCTTCTCTCTAACGAAAACAACCTCAAGTCCATCAGCCTTTCCTCATAAGATTTTCCCTCCATACCAGGCAACATCCTGGTAAATCTCTTCTGCACCCGTTCCAAAGCTTCCACATCCTTCATATAATGAGGTGACCAGAACTGTACGCAATACTCCAAATGCGGCCGTACCAGAGTTTTGTACAGCTGCAACATGACCTCATGACTCCGGAACTCAATCCCTCTACCAATAAAGGCCAACACACCATAGGCCTTCTTCACAACCCTATCTACCTGGGTGGCAACTTTCAGGGATCTATGTACATGGACACCGAGATCCCTCTGCTCATCCACACTTCCAAGAATTTTACCATTAGCCAAATATTCCGCATTCCTGTTATTCCTTCCAAAGTGAATCACCTCACACTTCTCTACATTAAACTCCATTTGCCACCTCTCAGCCCAGCTCTGCAGCTTATCTATGTCCCTCTGTAACCTGCAACATCCTTCCGCACTGTCGACAACACCACCGACTTTAGTGTCGTCTGCAAATTTACTCACCCACCCTTCTGCGCCCTCCTCTAGGTCATTTATAAAAATGACAAACAGCAACGGCCCCAGAACAGATCCTTGTGGTACGCCACTTGTAACTGAACTCCATTCTGAACAATTGATCAAGTTGACTTGATATAATCCTCAACTCCACTTTCCCACCTTATCCCAATAACCTTTGATTCCCTTACTAATTAAATATATGTCTATCTCAGCCTTGAACATACTTAATGACCTCTAACCTCTCTGCAGTAAATAATCCCTCAGATTTACTACCCTTTGAGTGAAGAAATTCCCCCTCATCTCTGTCTTAAATGGGATGACACCTTACTCTGAGATTATGCCCTCTGGTCCTAGACTCTCCTACAAGAAGAAACATCCTCTCAGCATCTATCCTGTCAAGTCCCCTGATGTTCCTATATGTCTCAATAAGGTCACTTTTTATTCTTCTCAATTCCAATGAGTACAGGCCACATCTACTCAACCTCCCCTCATTAAAAAATCCCTCCAGATGCACGATTAGCCTTGTGAACCTTCTCTGGACTGCCTCCAGTGCCAGTAAGTCTTTCCTTAGATAAGGGGACTAAAACTGTTCACAGTATTCCAGATGTTATCTAACTAGTGCCTTCTATAGTTTTAGCAGGACCTCCCTATGTTTGTACTCCATTCCCTTTGAAATAAAGATGAACATTCCATTTTCCTTCCCAATTACCTGCTGATCTTGCATGCTAGCTTTTTACGATTTATGCACGAGGATCCCCAAACCTGCCGTTTTCTGTAGTCTTTCTCCATTTAAATAATATTCAACTCCTTTATTCTTCCTACCAAAGTGCATAACTTCACATTTTCCGACATTATATTCCATCTGCCAATTTTTTGCCCACTCACCTAGCCTGTCTATATCCCTCTGTAGACTCTTTGTGTCATCTTCACCACTTGTCTTACCATCCATTTTTGTGTCATCTACAAACTTTGTAATAGTGCATTCATGTCCCTTGTCCAAGTCATTAATATGTATTGTAAATAATTGTGGCCCCAGAACAAATTCCTCTGGCACTCCAGGAGTTACTGGTTGCCATCCTAAAAAAGCTCCTCTTTATCCCAACTCTCTGTCTTCTATCAGTTATGCAATCCTTTATCCATGCTAATGTATTGCCCCCAACCACCATGGGTTCTTATCTTATTAAGTCTCCTTTTGTGTGGTACATTATCTTATGTTTTCGGAAATCCAAGTATATTACATCTAACGGTTTCCCTTTAGCTAGCCTGCTCATTATCACTTCAAAAAATTCTAACAACATTTTCAGGCATGATTTCCCCTTCATGAAGCCATGCTGACTCTGCTTGATTATACTATGCATTTCTAAATGCCCTGCTATTACGTCCTTTAAAATGGACTTTAACATTTCCCAATGACAGAAGTTAAGCTGGCTGGCCTATAGTTACTTGCTTTTTGCCTTTTTGCTTTTTTAAATAATACATTGGCAGTTTTCCAATTTCTGGGACTTTCCCAGAATTCAAGGGTACCTGGGAGGTTACTACCAGTGCATCCTCTAACTTTGCAGCTACTTCCTTCAACATCAAAGGCCAAATAACAAGAACAAAGACAAGTACAGCACAGGAACAGGCCCTTCAGCCCTCCAAGCATGTGCTGATCATGATGCCCTAACTAAAAAAAATACCCCTTTGCCCTTACTCGGTCCATATTAAGAATATCTTGGGATGCAACACATCAGGTCCAGGGGACTTATCGGTCTTCAGTCCCATTAGTTGCCCCAGCACTTATTCCTTATTTTATTTATTTTCTCCATTCTCCACCTCCCCCTGCTGTCCCTTGATTATTTACTATTTTTGGACTGTTATTAGTGTCATCCATCATGAAGACTTTGTTTAACTTCTCTGCCATTTCATGGTTCCCCATTATTATTTCCCCAGTTTCATTCTCTAAGGGGCCCACATTCACTTTGGTCTCTCTCGTTTGTTTTATATATTTAAAGAAGCTCTTGCTGTCCATTATGTATATTACTTGCTAGTTTGCCCTCATAGGTTATTTTCTCCCTCTTGATTATTTTTCGCTTTTCTTTTGTTGGTTTTTCAATCTTTCCCAATCCTCTGGTTTCCTCTAAACTTTGACAGATTATATGTTTTTTCTTTCAGTTTAATGCCATTCTTCAATTCCTTGATTAACCATGCTGGATTTATTCCCTTCCCATAAACCTTCTTTTTCCTTCCTGGGATATTTTTTGTTATGAGTCATGTAGTACTTTAATAAATGTCTGCCATTGGTAATCGACTATCTTTCCTGCTAAATTCCTCTCCCTATCAACAGAATAAAAGACATTTGGCTATTGTTAAATCATTCACATCTCTCATTTCTGATTGGTTGTTGAATCACTTATTTTTCTAATATGTTTCTCCTGCTTACAAATCATTGTCAAAATCTCACGGCCAAAACGTTGGTCTCTGGAGAATCTGAAGCCCTGAACTGAAAACAACATAAGCCAGAATGTTTCTGGCCATTTCCATGGTAGCCCTGACTGACAGGTGGCATTATCATGCATGCACTGGAAGCATGCTGAGTTGGCTGATTGTTACATTGAACAGCATTTACTATTCCATTTTGGCCTACACAAGTCCTGTTAACGCCCTTTCTTAAAACTCTCAGTGGAACATGTGTTCATGTGTACAAGAATGATGCCATTAGTGCTGTTTAAAAAAATTGCCATCCAAATTGCAGATGATGTGTTTTTGCCTTACTTTTAATGACCCAGTATCAGTGGAAAAACAATATTGTGCTTTTGAACGAGTTTTGCTAACTTATTGGAATTTTGATGAAGTGGTACTGGATCCTGCTAAGGTAGTTAGAAAAGTGAAAAGGTTTGGTAGGAGAGAATAAGGCCCAGGAGGCTTTGGCTGCAGAATCTCTGAGGCTGTAGCATGACTTGTAAGTGCAGCCCAGGCAGCAGAAGTTAGAGAGAGGAAGAGCAGAATGAGAGCATGAGAGAAAGCTGGCCAGTAATATAAAGACATCATCAGAGTTAGAACATAAGAACATAAGAACTAGGAGCAGGAGTAGGCCATCTGGCCCCTCGAGCCTGCTCCACCATTCAATGAGATCATGGCTGATCTTTTGTGTACTCAGCTCCACATTCCGGCCCGAACACCATAACCCTTAATCCCTTTATTCTTCAAAAAACTATCTATCTTTATCTTAAAAACATTTAATGAAGGAGCCTCTACTGCTTCACTGGGCAAGGAATTCCATCAATAGATTCACAAACCTTTGGGTGAAGAAGTTCCTCCTAAACTTAGTCCTAAATCTACTTCCCCTTATTTTAAGGCTATGCCCCCTAGTTCTGCTTTCACCCGCCAGTGGAAACAACCTGCCCGCATCTATCCTATCTATTCCCTTCATAATCTTATATGTTTCTATAAGATCCCCCCTCATCCTTCTAAATTCCAACGAGTACAGTCCCAGTCTACTCAACCGCTCCTCGTAATCCAACCCCTTCAGCTCTGGGATTAACCTAGTGAATCTCCTCTGCACACCCTCCAGTGCCAGTACGTCCTTTCTCAAGTAAGGAGACCAAAACTGAACACAATACTCCAGGTGTGGCCTCACTAACACCTTATACAATTGCAGCAGAACCTCCCTAGTCTTAAACTCCCTCTAGCAATGAAGGACAAAATTCCATTTGCCTTCTTAATCGCCTGTTGCACCTTTAAACCAACTATTTGCGACTCATGCACTAGCACACCCATGTCTCTCTGCACAGCAGCATGTTTTAATATTTCATCATTTAAATAATAATTCCTTTTGCTGTTATTCCTACCAAAATGGATAACCTCACATTTGTCAACATTGTATTCCATCTGCCAGATCCTAGCCCATTCACTTAGCCTATCCAAACCCCTCTGCAGACTCCCAGTATCTTCTGCACTTTTTGTTTTACCGCTTATCTTAGTGTCGTCTGCAAACTTGGACACATTGCTCTTGGTCCCCAACTCCAAATCATCTATGTAAATTGTGAACAGTTGTGGGCCCAACACTGATCCCTGAGGGACACCACTAGCTACTGATTGCCAACCAGAGAAACACCCATTAATCCCCACTCTTTACTTTCTATTAATTAACCAATCCTCTATCCATGCTACTACTTTCCCCTTAATGCATGCATCTTTATCTTATGCAACAACCTTTTGTGTGGCACCTTGTCAAAGGCTTTCTGGAAATCCAGATATACCATATCCATTGGCTCCCCGTTATCTACCGCACTGTTAATGTCCTCAAAAAATTCCACTAAATTAGTTAGGCACGACCTGCCCTTTATGAACCCATGCTGCGTCCGCCCAATGGGACAATTTCCATCCAGATGCCTCGCTATTTCTTCCTTGATGATAGATTCCAGCATCTTCTCTACTACCGAAGTTAAGCTCACTGGCCTATAATTACCCGCTTTCTGCCTACCTCCTTTTTTAAACAGTGGTGTCACGTTTGCTAATTTCCAATCCACCGGGACCATCCCAGAGTCTAGTGAATTTTGGTAAATTATCACTAGTGCATTTGCAATTTCCCTAGCCATCTCTTTTAGCACTCTGGGATGCATTCCATCAGGTCCAGGAGACTTGTCTACCTTTAGCCCCATTAGTTTGCCCATCACTATCTCCTTGGTGATAACAATCCTCTCAAGGTCCTCACCTGTCATAGCCTCATTTCCATCAGTCACTGGCATGTTATTTGTGTCGTCCACTGTGAAAACTGACCCAAAAAACCTGTTCAGTTCCTCAGCCATTTCCTCATCTCCTATTATTAAATCTCCCGTCTCATCCTCTAAAGGACCAATATTTACCTTAGCCACTCTTTTTTGTTTTATGTATTTGTAGAAACTTTTACTATCTGTTTTTATATTCTGAGCAAGTTTCCTCTCATAATCTATCTTACTCTTCTTTATAGCTTTTTTAGTAGCTTTCTGTTGCCCCCTAAAGATTTCCCAGTCCTCTAGTCTCCCACTGATCTTTGCTACTTTGTATGTTTTTTCCTTCAATTTGATACTCTCCCTTATTTCCTTAGATATCCACAGTCGATTTTCCCTCTTTTTACTTCCTTCCTTTTTGTTGGTATAAACCTTTGCTGAGCATTGTGAAAAATCACTTGGAAGGTTCTCCACTGTTCCTCAGCTGTTTCACTATAAAGTCTTTGCTCCCAGTCTACCTTAGCTAGTTCTTCTCTCATCCCATTGTAATCTCCTTTGTTTAAGCACAAATCACTAGTGCTTGATTTTCCCTTCTCACCCTCCATCTGTATTTTAAATTCCACCATATTGTGATCGCTCCTTCCGAGAGGATCCCTAACTATGAGATCCTGAATCAATCCTGTCTCATTACACAGGACCAAATCTAGGACTGCTTGTTCCCTCGTAGGTTCCATTACATACTGTTCTAGGAAACTATCGCGGATACATTCTATAAACTCCTCCTCAAGGCTGCCTTGACCGACTTGGTTAAACCAATCAACATGTAGATTAAAATCCCCCATGATAACTGCTGTACCATTTCTACATGCATCTGTTATTTCTTTGTTTATTGCCTGCCCCACCATAATGTTACTATTTGGTGGCCTATAGATTTTTCGCCTTACTATTCCTGATTTCCACCCAAATGGATTCAACCTTATCCTCCATAGCACCGATGTCATCCCTTACTGTTGCCCGGATGTCATCCTTAAATAACAGAGCTACACCACCTCCCTTACCATCCACTCTGTCCTTCCGAAAAGTGTGAAACCCTCGGATATTTAACTTCCAGTCGTGACCATCCTTTAACCATGTTTCAGTAATGGCCACTAAATCATAGTCATTCACGATGATTTGCACCATCAACTCATTTACCTTAGTCTGAATACTACGAGTATTCAGGTAAAGTACACTTGTGTTGGCTTTTTTACCTCTGTTCTGAATCTTAACACCTCGATCAGTAACCTCTCCTAAGTTATATTTCCTCTTAATCTTTCTCCTAATTTTCCTTGTTGTTGAACCCATATCTTCATGTAACAACCTGCCGCGTCGCTTACCATTCATGTTTTCACTTCCCGTTTTATTTCTTTTAGTATTCCTGGTCCTATTCACTGAGCTCCCCTCAGTCACTGTACCTTGTACTGTCGCCCTTTTTGATTTTTGACTATGGCTTCTCTGCCTTACACTTTCCCCCTTACTGCTTTTTATTTCTGTCCCTGTTTTACTACCTTCCAACTTCCTGCATCGGTTCCCACCCCCCTGCCACATTAATTTAAACTCTCCCCAACAACTCTAGCAAACACCCCCCCCAGGACATCGGTTCCAGTCCTGTCCAGGTGCAGACCGTCCGGTTTGTACTGGTCCCACCTCCCCCAGAACCGGTTTAAATGTCCCAGGAATTTGAATCGCTCCCTCTTGCACCATCTCACGAGCCGCGCATTCATCCTACCTATCCTGACATTCCAACCCTGACTAGCTCGTGGCACTGGTAGCAATCCTGAGATTACTACCTTTGAGGTCCTACTTTTTAGTTTAACTCCTAGCTCCCTAAATTCAGCTTGTAGGACCTCGTCCCGTTTTTTACCTATATCATTGGTGCCTATGTGCACCACGACAGCTGGCTGTTCACACTCCCCCCCCAGAATGTCCTGCAGCCGCTCCAAGACATCCTTGACCCTTGCACCAGGGAGGCAACATACCATCCTGGAGTCTCGATTGCATCCGCAGAACCGGCTGTCTATTCCCCTTACAATTGAGTCCCCTATCACTATAGCCCTGCCATTCTTCTTCCTGCCCAGCTGCACAGCAGAGCCAACCACGGTGCCATGAACCTGGCTGCTGCTGCCTTCCCCTGGTGAGCCATCTCCCTCAACAGTATCTAAAGCGGTATATCTGTTTTGCAGGGAGATGACCGCAGAGGACACCTGCACTGCCTTCCTACTCTTGCTCTGTCTTTTTGTCACCCATTTTCTATCTCCCTCAGTACCTTTGACCTGCAGTATGACCAACTCGCTAAACGTGCTGTCCACGACGCCCTCAGCATCGCGGATGCTCCAAAGTGAGTCCATCCGCAGCTCCAGAGCCGTCAAGCTGCAACTGGACACACTTCTTGCACGTGAAGGAGCCAAGGACAGTGGACGTGTCCCTGAGCTCCCACATCGCACACGAGGAGCATGACACGTGTCTGAGATCGCCTGCCATGTCTTAAACCTTCGGTTAACTTCAACAACTGCAATTTCAACAAAAAAACAACAAAGAAAAAATAAATAAATATACCAATGATGCCACAGATATTTAAGTAAGAAAAGAGTTAAGAAAGTGAGCATTGGTCCTATAGAAAGTGTATCTGGGGAATTAGTAATGGAAAGTAGGGCTATGGCAGATGTATTATACAGATATTTGGCATGGTTCTTCACTATAGACAACACAAGTAAAATCCCAGAAATAACTGTCAATCTGGAAATGGAAGGGAGAGAGGAACTCAGGAAATTACAATCACCAAGGAAATGGTATTGAGCGAATTGTTGGGTCTGTGGGCTGCTAAATCCCCTGCTCCTGTGGTCTAGAAAGAATTGGTTGAAGAGATAGTTAATGTTTTGGTTTTAATTTTCCAAAGTTCCCTAGGTTTGGGGAAGGTTCCCTTAGATTGGAAGGTAGCAAATGTAACTCCTTTATTCAAAAATGTCGGGAAACAGAAAGCAGGAAACTTTAGGCCAGTTAGCCTAACATCTGTTAGAGGGAATATTTTAGAAGCCATTATTAAAGATGTTGGGCTGGATTTTCCATGCAACCTGCAGCATATTTTGTGCCAGCCAAGGTGGCCTTCTGTTGACCAGTGGTGCTATTTTCTGACCCCACCATTGTCAATGGGGTTTCCCAGTGAATGCACCCCTCATCGTCATGAAACCCTTGCGGTGGGGGATGGGGGTGCGCTGTCCGCGGGACTGGAAGCTCCCACCAATGTGAATAACTGGAAGTTCCAGCCATTGTAGCAGGGCACTTGGAAATATTCAAGTCAATCAGATAGAACCAGGGTAGTTTTGTGAAAGGCAAATCATGTTCAGCAATTTATTGGAGTTCTTTGAAAGAATCACATGTGCTGTAGATAAATGTACTTAGATTTTCAGAAGGAATTTGATAAGATGCCACAACAAAGGTTGTTATAGAATATTAAAGCTCATGGATTAGGGGTAACATATTAATTAGCATGAATTGAAGAATGGCTAGCTGACAAAAACACAGAGTTGGTATAAATGGGTCTTTTCTGGTTGGCAGAATGTGATGAGTAGTGTGCCATGGGGATCAGTACTGGGACCTCAACATTACACAATTCATATAAATGACATGGATGAAGATACTGAAGGTATGGTTGTTAAACTTACTGATGACACAAAGATAGGCAGGAAAGTAAGTTGTGAAGAGGCCATAAGGAAGAAACAAAGAAACCAATAGATTAAGTGAGTGAGCAAAGATCTGACGAATGGAGTATAACATGGGAAAATGTGAAATTGTCCATTTCGGTGGGAAGAATAAAATAAAGCGAGAGCTATCAGGCACAAAGAGATCTGGGTGCCCGAGTACATGAGTCACAACAGGTGCATGTACAGGCACAGCAAGGAATTAGGAAAATGTAATAAGTCCACGGAGGCATAAGTCCACGGAGGCAGAAGTCCACGAAGGCAGAAGTCCCGTCAGCAGAATTCTTTTTATTTACAAAACCAGCAGCTGAACAACCAGGTGCATTCAGCTTGCTGTCTACACTGGGAGAGCAGAGAATCTGACACTCCCTGTTATATACAGAGAAAGGGGTTCCCTGATTGGGCCACTAATCAGGGAACTCCTATTCTATTTGGCCAATCTCAAAGGCCTGGCCTAAGTCATTCCAGAAAGCTAATACAATGTTGTCATTTATGCAAGGGGACTTACAAAAGTAGGGAAGTTTTTCTTCATTTGTAAAGGCATTGGTGAGACGACATCTGGAGTATTATGTACAGTATTGGTCATCTTATTTCGGGAAAGATGTGAATGTGTTAGAAGCAGTTCAGAAAAGGTTTACTTGAATAATACTAGAAATGGGCAAGTTATCTTATGAGGAAAGATTGGAGAGGTTGGATTTATATCCTCCAGAATTTAGAAGAGTAAGAGGCAACTTGATTGAAACCTTGAAGATCCTGAGGGATATTGATAGGGTAGATGTGGAGAGGATGTTTCCTCTTTTCGGAGGATCTAGAACTCAGGGCCACTGTTTAAAAATAAGGGGTCGCTCATTTAATACAGAGATGAGAAGAAATTATTTCTCTCAAAGGGTCATGAGTCTCTGGAACTCTCTTCCTCAAAAGGCAGTGGAAGCAGACTCTTTGAATATTTTTAAGGCAGACTGAGAAAGATTCTTGATAAACAAGGGGGTTTAGCGTTATTGGGGGTAGGCAGGAATTTGGAGTTGAAATTACAATCAGATCAGCCATGATTTAATTAAATGGCAGAGCAGGCTCAAGGGGCCAAGTGGCCAACTCCTGCTTCTAGTTTAAATGTTCGTATGTATGTAAAGATCTCAATAGAAGGGAGCAAATCAGAAGCAGTGAGTAAGGCACAGACCTTGTTGTCAGGAATTTGAAAGCTACTTTGGTAAGAGGAGTGTGTGAATGCAGGGAGAAGCCATTTGCGATCCCTTCACTCCAGATGGCTGTCCATGATGTGATGAATGTAGAGATTGACATATATTATATTTCATATTTGTGGCAGTAATGTTATCAAAAACCCTGGTTTAAAATACATGTAAGCAGTATATCTACTAAAGCTGCAATTAAATAGTTGTAAAAGGTGAGGTGATCATTCATTCCAAGCACTTCCTTGGTTACAAATAAGGGCTAATATTTTGATTGCTGGAGATTTCCTGAGTGTAGATAATTTATGAGGGATTGTATCTAGCCCTAGCTAAGCAGGTCATCAAACTTGGTGAGGTTTAAAAATGATGTAAATAATGGGAGGATTCAGGGGCGAAATTCTCCGTTATCGGCGGAAACTCCGCCGATCGGCGCAAAAAACGGCGCAAATCCCACTTGCGTCACGTCATAAAAATGGGCCGATAGTCTGCGGCCCGAAATGGGCTAGCAGCGACGTAACGGGATCCGCGCTTGCGCAGTGGTTCACGCCGTGCAGCGTCATACGCGCTGCACGGCGTGACGGCTCATAAGGCCGCGCAGCTCCCCCCCACCCGACCGGAACAGCCGACCGCAACACCCGACTTGATGGCTGGCCGTCGCTCAGCCCCGAGGTTCGAGTCACGCGATGTGGAGGCGCTCCTGGATGCGGTGGAGCAGAGGAGGGACGCCCTGTATCCCGGGCACGGCCGCAGAGTTGCCCCACGCCACAGCCGGCGTCTGTGGAGGGAGGTGGCAGAGGCCGTCACCGCTGTGGCCCTGACACCACGGACAGGCACCCAGTGCCACAAGAAGGTGAACGACCTCGTCAGAGCAGGCAGGGTGAGCGTCCCCCATATCCCCTCTCCCCCAAATCACCCCCTCCCCCATATCCCCCCTCCCCCATATCCCCCCTCCCCCATATCCCCCCCTCCCCCATATCCCCCATATCCCCCCTCCCCCATATCCCCCCCTCCCCCATATCCCCCTCCCCCATATCCCCCCTCCCCCATATCCCCCCTCCCCCATATCCCCCCTCCCCCATATCCCCCCCTCCCCCATATCCCCCCTCCCCCATATCCCCCCCTACCCCATATCCCCCCCTCCCCCATATCCCCCATATCCCCCCTCCCCCATATCCCCCATATCCCCCCTCCCCCATATCCCCCTCCCCATATCCCCCATATCCCCCCTCCCCCATATCCCCTCTCCCCCAAATCCCCCCTCCCCCATATCCCCCCCTCCCCCATATCCCCCCCTCCCCCATATCCCCCCTCCCCCATATCCCCCCCTCCCCCATATCCCCCCTCCCCCATATCCCCCCCTCCCCCATATCCCCCCTCCCCCATATCCCCCATATCCCCCCTCCCCCATATTCCCCATATCCCCCCTCCCCCATATCCCCCCTCCCACATATCCCCCCTCCCCCATATCCCCCATATCCCCCCTCCACCATATCCTCCATATTCCCCCCTCCCCCATATCCCCCATATCCCCCCTCCCCCATATTCCCCATATCCCCCCCTCCCCCATATCCCCCCTCCCCATATCCCCCCTCCCCATATCCCCCCTCCCCCATATCCCCCCTCCCCCATATCCCCCCTCCCCCATATCCCCCCTCCCCCATATCCCCCCTCCCACATATCCCCCATATTCCCCCCTCCCCCATATCCCCCATATCCCCCCTCCCCCATATCCCCCATATCCCCCCTCCCCCATATCCCCCCTCCCCCATATCCCCCATATCCCCCCTCCCCCATATCCCCCCTCCCCCATATCCCCAAGTGAATCCAGCCCTAACCTTAACCTCTGCAATGCACGCGCAACCGATGGCGTGCATTCATATACCTGCCTAACACTGTTGCCTTTTACCCCTGCCACCACCCCCCCCCCCAGGAGAAGCGCGCACACAACAATAGGGAGCATGTGAGGACTGGAGGAGGGCCCGCTGATGAGAGGCCACTGACCGTACACGAGGAAAGGGCCCTGGAACTGGCTGGCGGACCTGACGACCGGGAGGTTGCTGATGCAGAGGTCGGGGCCCCACGAGCAAGTGAGCCACCAACAGCCCGTCCCCATATCCCCCCTCCCCTATATCCCCCTCTCCCGTATCACCTGATCACTGCCTGATGTCTAACCATGCATGCTTCATTGTGTATCGCAGGACCAAACGTCCAGGCACCCATCCCCGCAGATGCAGACCGCCCGCAGGATGCCCCTCCGAGACCACGGGAGACGGAGAGACCCGCACCCTCCAGCATGCGACGCCCGCAGGATGCCCCTCCGAGACCACGGGAGACGGAGAGACCCGAACCCTCCAGCATGCGACGCCCGCAGGATGCCCCTCGGAGACCACGGGAGACGGAGAGACCCGCATCCTCCAGCATGCGACGCCCGCAGGATGCCCCTCGGAGACCACGGGAGACGGAGAGACCCGAACCCTCCAGCATGCGACGCCCGCAGGATGCCCCTCGGAGACCACGGGAGACGGAGAGACCTGGAGCAACAGGGAGACGACACCCCCGTCACGTGCGGGAGCGACCACCCAGCGATGAGGGTGGCAGCCACAGGCCCCCGTCACATCCGAGCCAGGACACCACTACCCAGGACACCACTATCCAGGACACCCCTACCCGGGACACCACTACCCAGGACACCCCTACCCGGGACAGCACTACCCGGGACAGCACTACCCAGGACACCCCTACCCGAGAAGACGAAATACCGGACAGTGACTCAGAGTGGATGGGTGGAGACGAACCCCCACCCCAAAGTGCCATGGACTCAGAGTGGGACGAAGAGCACGACACAACGCCACTGCTGTCACCAACACCCTCCACCATCGCAGAAACACTCACCACGGTTGGGCACTTTAGTGATGAGGCGTCTGGTACACTCACTGGTGCGCACAACACAGCCGTCCCGGTACAGCAGGTGGAGGTAGGAGCAGCAGAGGGACCGGGCGGTCGGAGGGCAGCCCAGGCCAAGCGAACATCTGCCGCCCAGATGGATCCCGGGTTCCTGCAGTTACCACACCCACACATAGATCCGATGCAACCACCGACACGGAGACGAGCGAATAGGGTGACGGGTGGCTTGCGGCGGCTGCGGTCGCAGGTGGAGGAGTCCACCCGCGTCCAGGAGCTGGGAGTGGTCCCGGTCATGCGTGCCACCCAGGCTGACACCGCACGGGTGGCGTCCGCGGTGGAGGCAATGGGTGCGACGGTGTCAGACATGGGGAACGGTTTGCGAGGCCTGGGGCCTTCCGTGCAGGCGGCGTCTGTGGCCCAGGAAATGGCTGCCCTCTCACAGGAGGCCATGAGCCAGTGCCAGCGCCAGATGGCAGAGGCGCTCAACGCCATAGCCCAGTCTCAGCAGGCCATGGCCCAGTCTCAGCAGGCCATAGCCCAGTCTCTGCAGGCCATGGCCCAGTCTCAGCATGCAATGGCCCAGTCTCTGCAGGCCATGGCCCAGTCTCAGCAGGCCATCGCTGAGGGCATCGGCGCCAGTGGCCATGTGCGAGCTGGCGTCGCACTGTCGCAGACAGGGTTCGACAACCCCCTGGGCTCCATGGCTGCAAACCTGCAGAACCCTGTCGATACCAGCACGGGCCTCCAGGACTGGCAGCGCCAGATGTCGGGGGCGCGTCGGATGGCCAGTCCGTTCGCATCCCCCACCCATGTAGAGGCCTGGGGGCCATCGGGCACCCCGAGGGAGGAGGAGGTGGTGTGGTCCGTCCCGGCTCCCTCTGTAGGGGAGGTCCCGGTACACCGCGACACCTCGGACTCCCCCCCTTCCGTCCCAGGTGCATCGGGTGGGCAACGGGCAGGACAGGCTGGCAGCTCGCCATCCCAGTCGCCCGGGCCGCAGCCTGGCCCATCTAGGCCAGGACGCCCCAGGAAACGGCCGCCAAAGGGATCCAGTGTCAGAGGGCAGGAATCACAGGAGTCCACCTCCAGTTCTGCTGTACCGTCTGGGGAACCACGTAGACGTAGTCAAAGGGCCCGTAAGGCCAAACAATTAGACACTGAGTAAGTTGGCACGGGTGCAGGGCACAGATGAGTTTTAGGCGCTAGGGCACGTGCATGAACTCCTTTGGTTATTAAAGTCAATGTTACACCTACCGAAGCTGCCTTTGTGCTCTGTCCAAAGTGTGCGGGGGTGTCATGTACGTTGAGCGCAAGTGTGTGTGTGAGGGGTGGTCTTACCTCAGCCCCAGGTGAGTCTGCCCCCTTCCCCCTGGGCCGCCATCAACATCCCCCGGGCAGAGGACGGGACCGTGCGCTGCAGTGTCACAGCCGCATGCAGGGATGGTCCGGGTGGATGGTGGTACTGTGGCCATGGGTCAGAAATAGTCCAACGATGTAGAGCCAGGAGCGCATCGGAGGCGGGCTGTCATCATTCTCCATGGCCTGCGATAGACACGCGTCCACCCGCAACTGGGTGAGCCCGGCCCGTTGTGCCGCCGGTGGATCGGCAATTGGGAGTGGGGGGGTGGTGTGCATGCGGGTGGGGTGTGTGGGGTTGGGGAGGGGGGTGATGGTGCTGGGTGGATGGATGGGTGGGGGGTGTGGGTGGTCGGCTGTTGTCATGGTGTGCGGTCTGTGGCCATACTACCCGATTCCCACGCCCATCTAGTCAGTGAAGCGGGCGTCAATCAGTCTGTCCCGTGCCCGCTGGGCCAGCCGGTAACGGTGGACAGCCACCCGTCTGTGTCTACCCCGTCTGCCCTGACCATTGCCCCCATCCCCCTCATCTGGGGAGGACTGGGCCTCTTCCTGCTGCTCCTCCACTCCGCCCTCCTCTGCCTGCGGCACATCGCCCCTCTGCTGGGCTATGTTGTGCAGGACGCAGCACACCACAATGATGCGGCCGACCCTATCTGACCGATACTGGAGGGCGCCCCCAGAGAGGTCCAGGTACCTGAAACGCATCTTCAGCACGCCAAAGCACCTCTCGATCACTCCCCTTGTCGCTACATGGGCATCATTGTAGCGGTTCTCCGCCTCATTGCGTGGCCTCCGTATAGGCGTCATCAGCCACGATCGCAATGGGTAGCCCCTGTCGCCCAGCAACCAGCCCCTCAGCCGGGGATGGCGTCCCTCGTACATGCCGGGGATGGATGACCGCGACAACACGAATGAGTCGTGTACACTGCCTGGGTAACGGGCGCAGACGTGCAGGATCATCATGCGGTGGTCGCAGACCACCTGTACGTTCATCGAATAGGTCCCCTTCCTATTAGTGAACATGGCCCTGTTATCTGCAGGTGGCCGCACGGCGACGTGCATCCCATCGATCGCGCCCTGGACCATGGGGAACCCGGCAATGGCAGAGAAGCCCACGGCCCGGGCATCTTGGCTGGCCCGGTCCACGGGGAAGCGGATGTAGCGGTGCGCCATGGCATAAAGGGCATCTGTCACTGCCCGGATGCACCGATGCACCGATGTCTGCGATATGCCGGACAGGTCCCCACCCGGTGCCTGGAATGACCCCGTTGCATAAAAGTTCAGGGCCACCGTAACCTTGACGGACACGGGGAGAGGGTGTCCCCCGCCAGTGCCACGCGGTGACAGGTGTGCCAGCAGGTGGCAGATGTGTGCCACGGTTTCCCGGCTCATCCGGAGTCTCCTCCTGCATTCCCGGTCCGTGAGGTCCTGGTATGACTGCCGGGGCCGGTACACACGGGGCGCCCTCGGGTGCCTCCGTTGCCGTGGGGCCGCGACGTCCTCCTCCCCCTCCTCGTCCTGTCGGTCAGGTGTCCCTCCAGCCTGGGCGGCTGCCGCCTGCCCCTCTGCGGCAGCCTGCGCCGCCTCTCTGGCACGCTCCTCCTCCTCCTCCTCCTCCTCATCCAGGGCAACATAGACATGAGCGGCTGCCACCACGGCGGCCAACATCGCTGGATGATCTGAAAACATGACGACCTGGTGGGGGGGAGGGGAACGACGACATGTCATCATTGCCCATATCCCCTCCTCCCCCCAGCCAGGTGGCATGGACCGCATGGGTCCAACTGTTGAAGGCTGGCACCTGGCCAGGTGGACCAACTCATTTGCCCTCCCATCACCCACCCCAGCACGGACCCCCCCCCCGCCCCAACCTCCGCCCCAGCACGGACCCCCCCCCAACCTCCACCCCGGCACGGACCCCCTCCACAACCCCCAACCTCCACCCCGGCACGGACCCCCTCCCCAACCCCCAACCTCCACCCCAGCACGGACCCCCCCCAACCTCCACCCCGGCACGGACCCCCTCCCCAACCCCCAAGCTCCACCCCGGCACGGACCCCCTCCCGAACCCCCAACCTCCACCCCAGCACGGACCCCCCCCAACCTCCACCCCGGCACGGACCCCCTCCCCAACCCCCAACCTCCACCCCGGCACGGACCCCCTCCCCAACCCCCAACCTCCACCCCGGCACGGACCCCCTCCCCAACCCCCAACCTCCACCCCAGCACGGACCCCCTCCCCAACCCCCAACCTCCACCCCGGCACGGACCCCCTCCCCAACCCCCAACCTCCACCCCAGCACGGACCCCCTCCCCAACCCTCAACCTCCACCCCAGCACTGACCCCCCCCCAACCTCCACCCCGGCACGGAACCCCTCCCCAACCCCCAACCTCCACCCCAGCACGGACCCCCCCCCCCAACCTCCACCCCGGCACGGACCCCCTCCCCAACCCCCAACCTCCACCCCGGCACGGACCCCCTCCCCAACCCCCAAACTCCACCCCAGCACGGACCCCCCCCCCCCCCCAACCTCCACCCCGGCACGGACCCCCTCCACAACCCCCAACCTCCACCCCGGCACGGACCCCCTCCCCAACCCCCAACCTCCACCCCAGCACGGACCCCCCCCCCCCAACCTCCACCCCGGCACGGACCCCCTCCACAACCCCCAACCTCCACCCCGGCACGGACCCCCCCCCAACCTCCACCCCGGCACGGACCCCCTCCCCAACCTCCACCCCGGCACGGACCCCCCCCCCAACCTCCACCCCGGCACGGACCCCCTCCCCAACCCCCAACCTCCACCCCGGCACGGACCCCCTCCCCAACCCCCAACCTCCACCCCGGCACGGACCCCCTCCCCAACCCCCAACCTCCACCCCAGCACGGACCCCCTCCCCAACCCCCAACCTCCACCCCAGCACTGACCCCCCCCCAACCTCCACCCCGGCACGGAACCCCTCCCCAACCCCCAACCTCCACCCCAGCACGGACCCCCCCCCCCAACCTCCACCCCGGCACGGAACCCCTCCCCAATCCCCAACCTCCACCCCAGCACGGACCCCCCCCCCCCAACCTCCACCCCGGCACGGACCCCCTCCACAACCCCCAACCTCCACCCCGGCATGGACCCCCTCCCCAACCTCCACCCCGGCACGGACCCCCCCCCAACCTCCACCCCGGCACGGACCCCCTCCCCAACCTCCACCCCGGCACGGACCCCCTCCCCAACCTCCACCCCGGCACGGACCCCCCCCCCAACCTCCACCCCGGCACGGACCCCGTCCCCAACCCCCAACCTCCACCCCGGCACGGACCCCCTCCCCAACCCCCAACCTCCACCCCAGCACGGACCCCCCCCCAACCTCCACCCCGGCACGGACCCCCTCCCCAACCCCCAACCTCCATCCCAGCACGGACCCCCCCCCCAACCTCCACCCCGGCACGGACCCCCTCCACAACCCCCAACCTCCACCCCGGCACGGACCCCCCCCCCAACCTCCACCCCGGCACGGACCCCCTCCCCAACCTCCACCCCGGCACGGACCCCCCCCCAACCTCCACCCCGGCACGGACCCCCTCCCCAACCCCCAACCTCCACCCCGGCACGGACCCCCTCCCCAACCCCCAACCTCCACCCCAGCACGGACCCCCCCCCAACCTCCACCCCGGCACGGACCCCCTCCCCAACCCCCAACCTCCACCCCGGCACGGACCCCCTCCCGGCACTCCCCCGGAGCCCAGCCTACTCTAACCACCCCCCCCCCCGCCGCACACACACACAAGCCGAGACACACCTCTCCTCAGGCAATCAGTCTGCGGCCACGCCATTTCCTGCCCAGAGCCAACCCCCCAGGCCGTCACTCACCTCCTCGCTGGTCGGCGTGAGCCTGGAGCACCGGGTCACGCCGATGAAAAGGAGGTTTGATTGACGTCGACGTGAACGGTCATCACGTCGACGGGACTTCGGCCCATCCGGAAGGGAGAATATCGGCAGGCCGAAAATCGGCTGCCTTGCGCAGACCCGTGACATTCTCCGCGGCAGCGGCGCCATTAACGCCCCACCGACTTTTCTCCCCTCGGATACTTCGGCGGGGGCGGGGGCGGGATTCACGGCGGCCAACGGCCATTCTCCGACCCGGCGGGGGGTCGGAGAATGACGCCCCTGATCTGTCTGTAGTTTTGCTGCCTGTTATAGTATTTTAAGTTGAACAGCAGTTTTGCCAAATGCTGTTAGATTGAACAGAAGTGTACTGGATCTGCTCTTGAAAAGGTCTCTCTTAAAGTATCTACACAGAAGACCGCAAGTAAACCTATTGTGTTAACCTTAATTAAAAGTGGTGTTTTAACTGTATTGGGTTACTTAATTGGAATTGGTAGCAGATGTAAATTCAAGTTTTTCCCTTTTATTTAAGAACAGGTTGACTAATAGCTGTCAAGCTATTTCTTTGATGTTAATGTGGTTAATTCTGTGTTTAAATTAAAGTTTGTTTTAACATAAAAGATACCTATTGGTCAGAATCATCACTCCTGGGGTGAAGCATCTTTTCCTCACAGTTTTACGAATTTAAAAAAATAATTTGGGGTTCTAGTCCAGTATTCTACTAAATGTTGGGATCTGGTCCAATGAGCAGACAATAAGAGGACTAAATTTGGTGGTGGAAGCAAAGGTCGGAGTGACTTCCATTGGCGAATGGGGCAGCTGAACACACAAGACCTTGTACTGTTCAACTAATTAATTATGCAACCGTGAGGAGAACATTGAATGTCATAGCGGGTTGGGCAGGAAGTTGCCTGACGCACCATTACCTCATAGGCTCAATATCCAGGTTGCCACGTGTAAGCGGTACCTGGCATTCACTCGCTGCAGGCCTGGACCAGATTCCATAAAAGAAAGGTCCAGAAGAACTCAGCAATTGTGGCTCCAGTGCTATGCTAGTGGTCTCAACGTGGCTGATGGAAGGCCATTGATGCTCTATGTGCAGAGGTACAAATGACCTTGCAAGATAACCTTGAGAAGTTCCGGGCCTTGAAGGTTCTGCGTCAGTCTGCTCCACCTTGCCATGTGTGGCAGCAGTCTGGTCTGACTTGCTCAAAGGTAACAGGACAAACATTTATGGAGTGGAAGGACAAAAATTGTCATCCGGCAAGAGGACAGAAGGAAATGCTGTCATGCAACTATCCACCACTTCCTGAAAGGATGGGCTCCAAACTCCAAATCTATCATAGGCAACCCGTGCCTCATATCATTGCGGTTTCTTTTATCAAGATTCAGGGCCCTAATTTCAGAATCAACTACATTACTCTCTATCTTGATGAAAAAAATCTAACATGTTATGGTCGCTCATCCCCAAAGGGTCTCGCACAACTAGATTGCCAAAGATTCCTTTCTCATTACACAATACAAAGTCTAGTGTGGCCTGTTCTCTAGTTGGTTCCTCCACATATTAGTTCAGAAAACCACCCTGCATACAACCGGGTCTTATGGTCTTAAGGTCTAAGAGGAGAATTGAGGTGGGGATGGAATTTAAGTTGCCTATGGTCACACAATGTGCAGCTTGTATTTCATGCCAGATAGCAGGATAAGGGTGAGCTAGGAGTTGATGAGAGACATAAGGTAGGAAAAGTTATCCTGAATGTTTATAAAAGTAATCTTTATCATAATCTTTATTGTCACAAGTAGGCTTACATTGCAATAAAGTTACTGCGAAAAGCCTCTCGTTGCCACATTATGGTGCCTGTTCAGGGACGCAGAGGGAGAATTCAAAATGTCCAAATGACCTTACAAAACGACTTTCGGGACTAGTGGGAGGAAACTGAAGCACCCGGAGGAAACCCATGCAGACACGGGGAGAACGCGCAGACGCTGCACAGACAGTGACCCAGCCGGGAATCAAACTTGGGACCCTAGTGATGCTATATGAAATTACTGCAGCCACTACTAGCCCCAGAAGATGAAGGCATGTCTGCCCCAGTTGGTTCTCTGGTGCTCCCTGCAGTTATGGGTCACCTTACCCTGCAAGAAAAAGAGAAGAATGTCAATGAACATTGTCATCACAATGTGTCGTGACAGTGTTACAAATCTTTGAAACTACATCTTAAAGGTTACATGTTCAAAAATGGATTTTAAAATCAAAGTGATCTTTGAGGTTACATGACTTCTCTCATTGGATTTCAACCATTTTTCTTTCAGCTCGCGATGAGGTAACAAGATGCATTCTCAGACACAACAAACATTTGTAATTTTATGAGTGCTTGACAAATGTAAATAAACACCAGCAGGTGGGAGGAGGATACAGACTGTAATTAAAAGTATCATAATGCCTTATTTGGAAGATGACTTGGTATTTGTTACAGGGCCAGATGGTACCGTGGCCATTTTATTCCCTGCTAAAAATGGAGCAAACTGCTACAAGCAGACAAAATTCCATTATATAAATTCAGCACACAGGAAGAGAGGGACCAACATGAGCAGCCAATGAACTGATGTAATCAAGCAGACTAAAAAAGGGCCACTTTGCCATTCCCTGAAAGAGAAATCAAGAGCTCTTCTCTCCCCCCCCCCCATCTTCAAACTTACCTGATAAAACTAAACTCCTTAAAATTGTTACGAGGATGTGTTTTTCTGAAAGAAAATATGCAATATCTGTGGCTTTTAATAAATTGTAAGCTTACTAATGCAATTCAGCTTACATTCCACTTAAGTTTGTTGTAAAGGAAAGAAACACTCAAACCCCTCTGAAAAGTGATAAAGACACCATTTTTCTTACTACCTTGAAATTCATTAAAATTTTCTGAGATGAGACATCAAAGATTTTCGACAGCACAAGCCTATAACAGACGTGATAATCAAATTCCTCTGGTATACACAGCCAGCAAGGCTTGTTTAACAAAATAATTTAATGGATGAGGGTGTCACTGGTTAGCCTAGTATTTATTGTCCATCACAAGTTGGTGTTGAGAAGTGATGGTGAGCTGCCTTCTTAAACCATTGCAGTCTCTGATGTGTAGGTTCACACACAGTACTGTTAAGGAGGGAGTTCCAGGATTTTGACCCAGCGACAGTGAAAGAACAGTTATAATGGGAGAGGTTCAAAGGCCCAGAAGGAAGGCAAACGATTATGTTGAATGGACCAACAAGTTCATGGAACTTGTTGCCAAGGTTGATGGAAGCAAGTGTGAGTGTGACAGGAAGAAGGTGGAGTGTACAGGAGTGGGTTTGGGAGGTCACATACACTATCTTTTCTGAGTTATTTCTAATGTATGTGATATGTCAAGATTACAGATTGAATTGGGAGGAGGACTGACTTTGGTGGGTGGAGTTAATGTTGCACACAACTGGTCAATTAATGCGACTCCCTAATAATTAGTTATCTAGATAAGCACGATGGACCAACAAGCTCTTATTTCTATGTCTGTCGGATTTACACAGTGCTATTACTGCAAACATCGTGCAGCTCATTCACCCAGTATTCCTGCAATCTCCGGAGCAGGAAGTGTGGATGCGAAGAAGGAGAGCCCTTGATGTCCAACAAAACAAGGACCCAAGGCCAACAGCAGGCAGTACCAGAGGGGAAGACTGGTCTGGATGCAACCATCCAAGGAAGGCATAGATGAAGATGGGCACAGGTGTATCAACACATCCTGAGGACAAGAACTAACTACCTCCAGATGGACTTATATTGCTTTGAGTGGTCTGCAGGGAGACATCAATAAACCGTGGGGCCGTTCGCTGTCTGCGCTCATACATTTGTCCACTTCATATCGGGTCACAGCAGTTGGAGAGGGAGTGGCAGCAGCTTCAGGGATCCGAGGGCAGTTGGAATATTTGAAGAGAAACAATGTCAGAAGAATGGCACTAAGTCACAATGCTGATTTGGAAATCCGGTGCAGACACATAGGATTGAATGGTTTCCTTCTGCACCATAACAATACTGTGATGGAGAGTTGATGCAGCAGTTCCAGGGATCTAAGGATGGCAGATATTGAGAAGGTGGCAACAGCTCCAAGGACCAACAGTTGGAGAGTGGTAGAAGCAGCTCCAGTGATTCTAGTGTAAAAGGTGAGAGGGAGTGACAGCAAGTCCAGGGACAAAAAGGTGAAAAGGGGTGGCACCAGTTGCATTTCCCAAAACCTTCTCTCAGATAATAAGAATTATGCTCCTGACTTTCAGGGAATGAAAACCATTTAAAAATAGCACCCGGACCTATGACCCATGAGGTCATGTCAGTGGCCTGACATCTTGTTCAACCCTTTCATATGATACTACTTGGCATAAATGCCTAATTGGCTGGCCACTGCATGATTGCCTGTGGCCAACTATCCTGCCTGTGAGCCCAAGTGTCATGCACCGCTGGTCCTGCTACCTATCATCCCGTCGCTACCAGATGATTCTGTCCATGAACTCAGCTGCCCAACATTGCTTACTAATGTCCTTCCCCCAATGTGGAGATCCAACATAGTTTCCAATGAGCGAGTGCCTTCTTTGGATGCCTAAGGACGAGAGTCTTTGATGACTGCAACATTCAAGCTGACATCAAGATCCTTGTGCACAAGGCAGTCATCCTCCCAACTCTTCTATATGGCCCAGAAATTTGGACTACTTACAGAAGCCACCTCAAGTCCCTGGAAAGGTACGATCAAGGCTGTCTGAGACGGATTCTCCATATCTGCTGGAAGGACAAGTGTACTGACATCAGCGTCCTTGAAGGAGCCAAAAGCACCAGCATTGAGGCCATGATCATCCAAAACCAACTCTGCTGGGCTGGTCATGTGCTTTGGATATCAGAGTCCCGACGGCCAAAGCAAATCTTCTTCGCCCATCTCAATGAAGGCATCCGAACAAGAGGAAGAGAAAGGAAACACTTCAAAGACACTCTGAAAGTTTACCTAGAGAAATGCAATGTAGGTGTCAACATCTGACAGACCTTTACTCAGAAGAGACCTACTTGGAGGAACCTCTGGATTGAAGGGACACAATTCTTTCAGAACACCCGACGGAAACAGGAGGTCCGGAAAAGGAGCCTGAGAAAGAAATGCCAAGCGATCCCGAGTCCAAGGATCGTCCCCACCTCCTGGAATCACTGCCAAGTGTGCGGTCGAAGATGAGGCTCTAGGATAAGGCTCATCAGCCACACAAGGGCCCACAAAACTCACAACCAGTAATGTGGAGTTTCTTAGGCGGACAATCACATTCGATAGCGATCGCCGAAGAAGACAGCCATGCAGGATAGTTCACTTACAGAGCAATCGAGACTCTATGATTTTGTGACTTGAAGTGGCATGTTGTGGGACATCTGCAAATGGAGCCTACGGGTAATACCTGAAGCACTTTTTTGTGATTCTCTCCTGTGTGACCGGGATGCTCAGAATTCTGCCTTAGAGATCAGAAATGCTCGATCTGGAATGGACTGGGACCAATTGCTATACAAGGACCAGAGGGCAATTCTTTGATCAAATTTGTATCATTAGATCTGCATTCCTGGAGATCAGTGGCTAATGGGAGTCAGGTCCTGGTGTCAGTGGTATGTAAGGAATGGACATATAAGAATGTTCTTGCAGAATGGCAACATATGTGGACCCTACTGCCAAGTCTGCAGAATGTAATCAGATGTGGCTGCTTTGGCTGCTCTTACAACAGTATGAAAGGGACAGCATGGCCTCAATTCTCATACTGTCTGAGGTTATTCATGAAGCCTCTGCCTTCTCAACCTTGCCCCTCGCCTGAGGTGTGGTGATCCTCAGGTTAATTCACAACCAGTCAGCTCTTTCTCAAAGGAGAAGATAGCCTATGGTCATCTGGGACTATGGCACTTTATAAGAGGGACAAATTGGAGGATCTCAAGATTGCAAAATACTGGATTGATATCCTGACAATAATATTTACCAAAAAAATCATAATACTCATCAAGGAATTGTCTTAGGTTTACCACCCAGCCTATGCTTAAGAGGTTAATAATGATTGAATTTGGCTTGCTGAATTGTTTTACATCAATCAGTATAGATGATGTTAACTATTAACTGGAGTGGGTGACATGATGGCACAGTGGTTAGCACTGCTGCCTACAGCGCTGAGGACCTGGGTTCATTCCCGGCCCTGGGTCACTGTCCGTGTGGAGTTTGCACATTCTACCTGTGTCTGGGTGGGTTTCACCCCCACAACCCAAAGATATGTAGGTTGGGTGGTTTGCCATGCTAAATTTCCCCTTAATTTGAAAAAAATAATTGGGTACTCTAAATTTATATGAAACAAAGCTATTAACTGGAGTTTAGAAGAATGAGAGGGGATCTAATTGAAACATATGTTCTGACAGGGCTGGGCTGACTGGATGCAGGCATGTTGTTTCCTCTGACTGGGAGACCTAGAATAAGGGGTCACAGTCTCAGGATATGGGGTAGGCCATTTTGGACTGAGATGAGGAGAACTTTCTTCACTCTGAGGATGGCGAATCAGTGGAATTCTCCACCACAGAAGGCTGTGGAGGCCAAATCACTGAATATATTTAAGAAGTAAATAGATAGATTTCTAGTCTTTTAGGCATCTAGGGGTATGGGAAGAGTGTGAGAGTGCAGTATTGAGAGAGAGGATGAACCATGATCATTAGGAATAGTGGGGTAGGCCCAAAGGACCAAATGGCCTAGGCCTGCTCCTATTTTCTATATTTTGAATTGCACTCTTAACTTCCCATCAGGATCAATGCAAGCTATGGAGTGAATGAATTAAGTCTTCCAGCCGGTTTTCAATTCAATGAGACAAAAAAACTCATGGTCTGGGTCAGATTTCAAGACAGGGCCATAATTTCTGAGGAACCCCCTCCTCCCCAGAGGTTCCCAGGAAAGGATTACAAATTTCCTCTGGCAATACTCTGCACTGGATTGACCTGGAATCAAATTTTAAGAATTGCAAACGTCAGATGGTTCAGACTGTCATACACTATCAGTTACACAGAAAAAGCTAGAAGAATTAAACTCATTTCTAGCTTCTGCGTAACTATTGTACAGTCTCACACTGACCCCTTACAGCACTCCTCCAATATCCTTAATCCTGAGGAAAGACCTGACTATCCCGCACCATGACACTTCCCCCTGCCCAACAGGGTTACGTCCAATCCCCGAAACCCAAGGAACTCATCACCGGGGACATCCCAACCCCTGACAAACCCTCTCAGACCACTCCAGGTACAACCCAACCCAACTTGATCTCCCAACCCCTTGCCAACTGACTGACCCTTCCCCCTCTCCCTGATTGTCTGTCCCCACTCCCAAGTATCTGATTCCACTCCCTCAGCCCTCCCAGTGGCTGTCCAACTCTCACCCCCAGCTGAAAGGCCCTCTGTCCCCACCAACTGTCTGCAGCCCACTCCCTCCCACTCCCACTGGCTGTTTGATCCCCCCTATCCTCAGCTAAGTGACCACCCTGCCACTTACTTGTCATCCTCCCTGAATTGAAGGCCTCTGGAATGTGCTGCACTGCACCATTCTCGCCGGCCTCAGTCGGAAGCTAGAGCTAGACAGAATTGAAAAGGTTACAAAGAAAAAAGTAGGAGGAGAGTGGCAATCCGACTTGGGTTGCCACTCCTCAGAGATTCAGAAATTCAGGCCCATATTATCACGACACCCTTGGCTAGTGCGTGATCAATTCCAGTCCCACTTGACCCAGAGTTGCAACACAGGTTAAATTATATTTTATTTAAAAACCCAAGGTCTTTGGTTGAACCCAATAAACTATAGTCACCAGGCTTGTAACTTCGCAACACAAGTAACTTTTTATTATGTACAGTATTATAATTAAACATAAAGAAAATTTAACTGACTAATACCTCTTTCCCAACCATCCCCCCTTCCTAACTCACCTCACTTTCTATACACACACACAAACACACAGCCAAACAACAGAGGGGAAAGGGTGGTGGAAAGGGAAAGAAAATATTGGCAAAAATAAAAGGATAAGGATCTTTGATGCACTGGGATGACTTCCAGTCATTGTCTTTCTGAAGTTCAGGCTTTCGTTTTGGTACTTTTTTGTTTTAGGCTTGAGGTGGTTTTCTTTGGCAAGGTTGTCTACCTTCTTGGAAGACTTACAAAAAAGGATCCCGGGCACTCACTGCTTTCAGAAAAATAGAGCAGTTCTTTCACTTCAGTAAGCAGGAGAAAGAGAGAGCATGTTCCTTTCACTTGCAAGGCCTAAACACTTCTGCTAAGTTCTCTCAAAAAACAACATGCAGGAACCAATCATTCACCGTTGTCAGGCAGAACACTGTCCATGGCTAACCCACTGGTTGTCAGTTAACCATTTGGACTGACTCCCTCCAACACCGATTTCTAAGATTCACCCAGTGCCGAAGAGTCTGGCTTCTCCTCTCCCAAACATGGAGCCTGGGAGGACAGTGTCCTGGCAAGCAGGCTGTTTCAACTTTGTGTCTTCTGCTTAAAGGCACATTCCGATTATGGATCCATGGACTAAAATAATATAATACAATAAATGGGAGCAAAGGAAATAAACAGGAAGTTCTCTTAAAATATATGTCATTGCCTCTTGCACATTCTCACAGAGGAAATGAGCTGTCACGAGGCTAAGGCCTCATATTGCTTGAGGGTAGGCAGAAAATGACACAAACCACAGGCAGTGTCATGTGGTGAACAGAGACACAATCAGTGGTTTTGGAAGGAGGTCTAATATAGTAGCAGAGTCCTCATTTCTTAATTTTAACAAGACAAACTGCCTCTGCTCAACTATCAGCATTATCTTTTTTTAAAAGGCTATTCCTTTCTCACAGTCACAATGCCAATGCGCAGAGTGGACAGGGCAAGCCCTTAATCCATCTCCTTGCTTGCTCCAAATCGAATTCAGATTCAAATTGGATCCAATTAATTGTCCCCATAAA
Organism: Scyliorhinus torazame; assembly: GCF_047496885.1. NCBI lineage: Eukaryota > Metazoa > Chordata > Chondrichthyes > Carcharhiniformes > Scyliorhinidae > Scyliorhinus > Scyliorhinus torazame. The sequence goes on along the minus strand of NC_092712.1, from coordinate 139,955,687 downwards.
AGAGAAATATACCAGATCCAAGGTGGCAAGAGCAGGCATTACACCTGATCTCAGGCTTGATCCTCTGCTTTATCTTAGCCAAAAGGCCGAGAAATGATTCTCAACATTATTATGTACCTGCAACATAGGGGGCAGCTTTTAAGTTGAGGGCTGAATGTGTATGATATTGGCAGTGTACCTGTGGGCCTCCTACCTAAATACTAAGGTGTTAACATTTTCCTGATGGGCTACATGCTTCGAATGAATGAGGAGGGTTTCACCCAGAGAGTGGTTGGAATGTGAAGCTTGCTATCATGTGGCAGAGTCAAAGTGAATCGAATAGATAGACTTAGAAGGAAACTAGATCAGAGGAAGAGAAGTTTATGTTGATAGGGTTTGATGAAGTAGGAGAGGAGGATTTCAAGTGGAGCACAGACATGGGCTGAATGGTCTCTCCTGGGCTGTACTTTCATGGAGTACTATCAAAATCAAAAGAGGAAAACGAAAGTAACGTCAAATATATTGTGTAATCTCGTGTTTTTTCTCCAACGATAATGATTTCTCCAATGATTTCTCCTCTTGATAAGAATATATGTTCTGTTAATAAATATCCCTATCCTCCTGGGACTGGAATGGCTTGCTATCTCTTCAGTGAAAGTGAAAAGATATGTTTGTAACTACGTGTGCCACTGTAGTGTCACTCTGGGTCAACTTGGCCACTGACTGCATGTGTATTTTGAGTTGGCTGGCTGGGAAATGTGATTGGTGAGTTGTGGCTCACCTGGGGTGAAATTCTTCGATATCGGCGCGATGTCCGCCGACCGGCGCCAAAAACGGCGCAAATCAGTTCGGCATCACGCCGCCCCCAAAGGTGCGGAATCCTCCGCATCTTGACCAGCTGAGCCCTAACCTTGAGGGGCTAGGCCTGCGCCAGACTGATTTCCGCCCCACCATCTGACGGGAAAGGCCTTTGGTGCCCCGCCAGCTAGCGCGGAAATGACATTGCCAGGCGGCGCATGCGCGGGAGCGTCAGCGGCCGCTCACGGCATCCCCGCGCATGCGCAATGGAGGGGATCTCTTCCGCCTCCGCCATGGTGGAGACCGTGGCGAAGGCGTAAGGAAAAGAGTGCCCCCACGGCACAGGCCCGCCCATGGATCGGTGGGCCCCGATCGCGGGCCAGGCCACCGTGGGGGCACCCCCCCATGGCCAGATCGCCCTGCCCCAGGGCCCCGGAGCCCGCCCGCGCCACCTTGTCCCGCGGGTAAGAGAGGTGGTTTAATCAACGCCAGCGGGACAGGCATTCTAGCAGCGGGACTTCGGCCCATCCGGGCTGGAGAATCGCGGGGAGGGGCCCGCCAACCGGTGCGGCGCAATTCCCCCCCCCTCCGAATCTCCAGTGCCGGAGAATTCAGCAACCGGCGGGGGCGGGATTCACGCCAACCCGCAGCGATTCTCCGACCCGGCGGGGGGGGGGTCGGAGAATCTCGCCCCGTTCTTTATAGCACCACTTCTTAATCCCCTCTTACATAACCTTTCCCCCTCATATACTCACCTAGTTTCCTTTTACGTCCACCTATGCTATTCTATAATAGATAGCAGGTTCCAAATTTGACCTTATCTTTGACTGTTCTGCATATTTGCAGGAAGATAGGGCAGAATTTTACGGTACCGCACTGGTAGGTTTACAGCTGAAGGGGCCTGGAAAATTCCATGGTCCTACCTCTTGCCCCCAAACTTCCTCAATTTTACATGTCCCATAAGTGGCCAATTATTGACTATCTGAAGGTCCCTTCCCATCCCGGTCTCAATTTTGAAGCTGGTGAGAGGCGTTCAGGGCAGGGGCACACCTGGCAGGTCGTGCTGCTCAGGACTCAGGCAGGAATGGAATGAGATTGGGGGGGGTGGGCACCTCCCTCAAAGGCTTTCTTTCCACATCAGCTGTTTCCTCCACCAAGATCTGTCCCCTTGTGGGTGCTCCCTCCCACTCTGGTCTCTCCATCAAGTCCCAAACACTCCTCCCCCACCTCCCCTCCCATCGTGAGTGTCCCCGTAGTATTTGGTACTGGTGACTGCTTGTAGTTCCAGTCTTGGTCAATGTTACCCTTGGACCTACTGTGACTGCAGAGCTGCCAGTCAATCTGATGGGCTAGCAGTTCTCAGAAGCAGGACCTCTGCTCGAGTGAGAGGCAGAATCTCTGTAGCGCACAAAGACTCCCGAGAGACGAATAGAGGTGAAGTCGATGAGGCTTTATTAAGCGTGACTCGTTCCCCGCAGTTCAGCAACAGACTGGAGCCGCGGGGAGAATTCCTGGTTCTTATACTCCGCCTTCAGGGCGGAGCTAGAGATCAACAGCAAACCAGGACCCGGGATCTGTCAGCCAATGACATCACGGCTTCACAATCCCACATGACCCCTAATGCATACTACCACAATCTCCAACCAATATTAAATAGTGTGGGGCTTCTGTGATTGGTGGCGAAGCGTTCCCTACTGACTCTTCAAAAAAATCCTGCCCATAATGGAAATGAGTAAATATTAATATTTTACGTTGCACTTACAACTTAATTTCAAAGTTCTTTTTACCCAATCTAAACCATCCCTGATCCTCACGAACAGCAGTAAATCAACACAACTCACTTCAAGGGGAAAAGTAGGAAATGCAAAGACCACCAGTTAAATTGAGCAGGAACAAAAGGTTTCCCAATTATAATCAGCAGCCACTTTTAGTCTCAAACAAGGGGCTGAATTCTCTGGTCGTCGACGCCGAAATTGCATTCGGTGACTGGGCGGAGAATCCGAGTTCCCCATCAAAGCGTGGACGTTGCCTGAGACCCTCCCCCCCCCGATGCTCCGCCCCCGACCGGCCGAGTTCCCAAAGGCATGAGACACATGTGATCTTACCCGTCGGGAACTCGGCATGAAAATGAAAATCGCTTATTGTCACAAGTAGGCTTCAAATGAAGTTACTGTGAAAAGCCCCTAGTCGCCACATTCCGGCGCCTGTTCGGGGAGGCTGGTACGACATGGCAGCTGCAGACTCAGTCCAGCGCCGCTACAGTTGGGGGAGGGCCGATCTGCTGGCAGGGGGGGACATTATTCAGGGTTGGGGACACTGTGGGGGTGGGGGGCTGGTCCGGGGCGTGTGAGCCAACCAAAGAGGCGGGACTATATCGCGGGCGGGTCCGCGAGTGGCCCGCACAATGTAGACTGGCGCGGCTGCTGCAGGTCACCGCCGTGTGCATGCGCAGCCACGGACCCGGCAATTCTGGAGCCGGGCGCTCTAAGCTGCCATCCTGCTAGCCCCCAGCAAAATGGAGAATCAGTGGCCGTTTTGCGCCAAATTTTCTGCCGTAAAATGCCACCGCTCCCAAGCCGGTGTGGGGACATAATCCCAGAATCGGAGAATCCAGCCCAAGATCTTCTGTGATTCTGAGAGAATATGAACTGAAACACCACACAAGTGTCTAGCAATGACCATCCCCAAAAAGACAGAATCAAACCATCGCCCCTTGACATTCAATGGAATTACCATCACTGGCTCCCCACTATCAATATCCTAGGGGTTAATATTGATCCGAAACTGAACTGGATTAATTATATAAATACTGTGGCTACAAGAACAGGTAAAAGGCTAGGAACTGTCAGGCAAGTAACTCGCCTCCTGTCTCCCCAATGCCTATCCACTGTCAACAAGACACAAGTCATAAGTGTGATGGAATACTCTCCATTTCTCTGGATCAGTGCAGCTCCAACAACACTCAAGAACACGATCCAGAACAAAGCAACCTGTTTGATTGAACATGAACATTCACTCCCTCAAACAAACTGTGGCAGCAGTGTGTGCCATCCACAATGTGCACTGCAGGAACTCATCAAGGCTTTGTAGACAGCATCTTCCAAAGCTCTAACCACTGCCATCTTGCAGAAGGGCAATAGGCACATGGGAAAGCCTGCAAGTTCCTGCAAGATCCCGTCCAAGTCACGCACCATCCTGATTTGGAAATATTTCACCATTCCTTCACTGCCATCAAGTAAAATCCTGGTACACCCCACCTAACAGCACCTATACCACATGGACTGCAGCCGTTCAAGAAGGCAGCTCACCACCACCTTCTCAAGGGCAGTTAAGGATGGGCAATAAATGCTGGTCTAGTCAGTGACACCTACACCCTGTAAATGAATTTTAAAAAATTAAAAGAGGAAAGGTTTTTGCACACATGCATCAATCAGTACTGCATCCAATTTGCTGGTTGGGCAGTAGGCTTATCTTTTTAAATAGCATTATTTTCTTAAGCTTTCTAACTGCTCTTTTGTCCTTGTTGTTGCAATTACCTCTTAATGCTTGTGTCCTCAAGCATATCTGCCTGGTGTGGAACATCCACCATTTAAAATATGGTTTCTACCTCCAGTGAAATTAAGTTCTATCTGGACATTTTAATCCTACGGGGGAGATTTATCTCAAAAGAAATGAAATCATCGGGAGGCAATCTTTAGGTTGTATGTGTTGGAATACACCTTTAAGGGATAACAGCATGACAACACTAAAAGGAACGTGTGTCATGGGATCGAATCTTATGCAGCGATTTTGTGGCCGCACTCACAGCGGCGATTTGGGTGCAAAATCTGACAAGACTCGGAAAACGAGTATCTTTCAGGCGAGATCTCATTTCCCGATTCTCCCCATCTATCGTCGGTTACATAACGAGATTCCCCCCCCCAGGAAGGCCGGGAACCTCATTTCAGTACATTTTTATGTAATTGTCGGGCTATATCATCCCCCCACATTTGGAACTGCCCCTCACTGATTTGTTGTTACGTGGCAAGGTTTTCAACTGCTTTTCAAAAATAGAAACCAGACAAATGGAACCCTTCGGGGACACAGAGGTACGTATAGCTGCCGGAGGAAAAGGGATGTGCCTGTGCAGTGTCATTGAGAGAACCTTTAAGAAATGGGTGTTTATCAAATAGCTGTAGTGGATGTACCTTTAAGAAATAGGTGTTTATCAAATAGCTGCTGCGATGTCAGAGTGTGGATGGAGCTGGGCTGTCTGTCTGCTTTACTTTCGTTTTTGAGCTGGCAGCTACAGTGTGTGTTTAGTTTTGTTTTCAGAGTTGGAGCTGCATTCAGTCAACCAAGGTGTAATTTTGATCTCTCTGCATGTAAAGAATATCTTCCGATCACTTGCTAATTTAAAAGTGATAACTGCCCTCAGTAGAGAATTTAAACCTGCTATCTTTGTTAAAGAGGGTATTTGTCTTATGGATGTTGCTAGGAAAGATTAAGGGTAACTTATAGAGTACTGTATTTTTTGGGGGGAGTATTTGAGTTGATAGTTGCTAAGATGTTTACTGTGTGTTTATAAAATGTTAACTGGATTCATAGAATAAACATTGTTTTGTTTTTAAAGTATTTTAGATCTCTGTTGCATCACACCTGTAGAGTGGGCCCTTGTGCTCCCCATACCCCAAATCTATTAGTCACACCTATAGAGTGGGCCCTTGGGCTCCCCATAACCAAAATCTATTAAAAGTTGTGAGTCAGGTGAACTCCATGATACACTTTGGTGTTCTCTAAACCCTGGCCCATTACAGCAGTACCACGGCATTGCCCCTGGTACTGCCCCTGACACTACCCCCTGGCACCCACGCACCTCCATTGGGGAGGGGGGGGTGCAATTCCTTTTGTGTGTGTGTGGGGGGTTCCTCTTATGTGTGTGTGGGAAGTGACTTTCCCTTGTGTGTGCAATAGGGAGGTCCCCTATGTCAATGGGTACGGTCTCCGTGTGCGTGCTGGGGGAAGGGGGGCGGGGGGGGGGGGGGGTGGATCCTATGTTTTATGTAAGAGATTGTGGTGCATTTTCTAAAGGTCACCCTGATCTTGGGATTTTTGGGTGCCGGTTTTCTTCGGCACCACACTGCCCTGCCAGTGTGGCAGCGTGGGCTATGCTTCCAGAATTCTTTTGCACATAGTGCTGAATTATCTGGAGAGAAAAGCTGGCTGTCCAGCCTGCAAGCCTGTTTTACCATCTCTGTCATCACTCTGCACAGAGAATGAAATATTACGCCCCTAGTTTCACTTTTGTTCCTGAGCAAAGCATACACATACACCTCTGCTGCTGATGTGTTCAAGCTTTCTATCTTTGTACAAGTGTTCCATCTTTTTATATATGTGCCTCAATATGAATATGTTAAATTTCATGTTGCTGCAGGGTTGGTATAATTATTATGATCCCAGACAAGACCTCAACAGTGGCTAGGATACTGGACACAAACCCCAATATTTTATTTTAACTTTGTAAGACTGTGAGGAAAGGATGCCTCGTTCCAGGATTGTTTGCACAAAGAAATAGTGATGTGAGGCGTGAGAATCGCCGGGGGCTGATGTGAATCCCGCCCCCGCCGTGTCCCGAATTCTCCGCCACCAGAGATTCGGTGGGCTGGGAATCGCGCCGCGCCGGTCGGCGGGCCCACCCCGGCGATTCTCCGGCCCGCGATGGGCCGAAGTCCTGCCGCTGTCGACCCTCTCCTGCCGGCGTGGATTAAACCACCTACCTTACCGATGGGACAAGGTGGCGCGGGCAGGCTCCAGGGTCCTGGGGGAGGCGCGGGGCGATCTGGGCCCATGGGGTGCCCCCACGGTGGCCTGGCCCGCGATCGGGGCCCACCGATCCGCGGGCGGGCCTGTGCTGTGGGGGCACTCTTTTCCTTCTGCCTTCGCCATGGTCTTCACTATGGCGGAGGTGGAAGAGACCCCCTCTCCCGCGCATGCGTCGCCCGGCGAAGACCTTTCGGCCCTGTCTGGCGTGGCGCTAAAGGCCTTTCCCGCCAGCCGGCGGAGCAGAAACCACTCCGGCACAGGCCTAGCTCCTCAAGGTGAGGGCTTGGCCCCTAAAGGTGCGGAGACTTCTGGCGTGGGTCGCTCCTGTGCCGTGCTGGCCCCCTGTAGGGGTCAGAATCACTGCTCCTGAGGGCATGTTGACGCCGTCATGAAACGCGACAGCGTTTACGACGGCGTCAACACTTAGCCTCAGGATCAGAGAATCCCGCCCCATGTTTGAGGTTTAATTATGGCAGATATATTTGCAAACTGAAGCATGGCTACATTCAATTATATCTCACTGTCAGTTAATGGTGCTAATTGAAACTTCTTCCACAACTGTTGAAAACTATTGTTGATGTTTTAAACCCACGTTGGAAAATACAATCCTTTTACCCACAGTGGACAGCTGCTTCTTAATGCATTACACTGAAGTAGTGAATCATCTGAAAAATTACCAGGCACACAAATCTATCAACAAAATAGTTAGATTCCTATAAAGAGAACAAAACAACTATGTCACTTACCTGAAACTGCTAGAAGCAGAATCAATAACAAAAAACTCTGAAACAAATTTTACATGTATGGAAATCTAAAACCTGAGACCCAGTATCTTGATGAGGCCCCAGGCACTCATGGAAGTAATTTGCTTTTGCCTTCGACAATTAAGCACTTGAAGCCCACAAGCATTTGCAGTCTGAGGAAACTCGTGATAAATGGATAAAATAACGCCATCAGCTTTTCCTTCACTTCAATTATTTTCTAATTGCACAGTCCATATAGAACCCATAGACTATCTTTCTTCAATGCGAAAAATGTGGTTAACACTGCTGCCTCATGGCGCCATTGACCCGGGTTTGATCCCGGCCCTGGGTCACTGTCCATGTGAAGTTTGCGCATTCTGCCTGTGTCTGTGTGGGTCTCACCCCAAAACCAAAAAAGATGTGCAGCGTAGGTGAATTGGCCATGCTAAATTTCCCCTTAATTGGAAAAAAGAATTGAGTACTCTCAATTTATTTTAAAAAAATCATTGTCAAGCCAATGGTTATTTTAACTCCCTCATGACTGTAGATTGTGTAGTTGATAACTGTGGTAATAGCTGTCCCCAAATATGATACTTCAAACATGTTGTGCTATTTTAACTTACTTCGATCATATTGTACACTTTCAGGTTTCATTTTGTTTTTTGAGATCTTCTGACTTTGTGTCCCTCAAGCACGGAAAGAGCCCGAGGTTTATGTACGTTAGCTTCACTTTCCAGAACTGATTTTGTCACACCTAGCAATCCCAGGCATCTGCCATCAGTTATGTTGCTCGTATTCATTGCAGGCACCAAATATAATTTTTCCTGATTTGTTTTACAACTATTCTAATTAAAGATCCACATTTCTGAGCTCACATTACAAACTGCAATCTTGAGAAGCTTCCATCCAACCACATCATCCTGATAGTGACAATTAGCTACAATGTCTGCTTCTGACTTGGCACTTTTTCTTTAACCAAGCCTTAAATCCTTCCTTTAAATTCAGACTGAGATCATAATCTCCATCACTATTGCTTTTATATTCTCTTTTATATTTTCCTCAGCTTCCCACAAAGAACATTTATTTTTCTCCAAAAACCAAACTTAGAGTGAAAGTTATCTGCACTAGATATTCCATACTCCATAGAAGTATTCCTAGTGCATTTTATTATAACTCTAGAATAACAATGCCACAGTGATACAAAAGAGAACTTAACAGAACAATAGTAACTTGAAACGGCCAAAGATGTTGTCATAAAGGACTTGGTGTTCAGGGTGGCTTGAGGGGCTTGAGGTAATATTTTCAATGCCCTTTTTTTCAGAGTTCTGCCACTTTCTTTTTCATGCAAGATCATCTTTAAACCCCTCAGAACTGGCATCACAGAGGTTAGTTGTCAACATGATTGCAGTTGATTTGCTAAAACCCTCGTAATGGATGACAACAAGACAAACAATTTACTTAGGAAATTTCTAAGTTTTATGTTTGCATGAATACTACATGTATGGCAGCATATTTTAACATTGCAGTATTTGTCACCCATTGACAGAATGGGTTGAGTTGTGCATGGTTTAATTTTAGCTTCTATTTTTAATTAGTTTCCTTGTTATTTATTAATTTTTCTTTACAGTTACCTCTACCCCTGTTCGTTAGTCTGTTCTGGTTGTATGTAAACAATTTAATGAAATTTGGTCAAAAAGTAGGATATCGCCAAGGAGACATTGATTACTTTTTGTCGAATATGCAGGTTTGAATTTAGATCCCCTTTTTTTAAGGATTTATTAACATTGGGAGATAGAGAAAATTGACATTTTTCAGAATGCTGTGGGTTGTTTTATTCAGAATATTGTTGTTTTAGAATGTTATGAATTGTCTCAGCTCCTCTAGTGGAATTTGTCACAACTGACAAAATGTGAGCAGTGTTTACAGAGCAGGTTGTTGGATGTGGACTGGCTTGAAGACTCATCAGTAAGATGGAAGCTCTGAATAAAAATATTTTTTAAGCTTTCTAGTTACAGAGCACCAACCAGGCAGAGAAAAACCTAAAGGAAGAGCTGTGTAATTATAAGAACATTGAGTTAAAACAGCATGGTGGAAGTATGTGCTCTGTTGAATGCCATTTTCACGTGTTTTATGTGAATTCTTATTTGTATTTGAATTCAGTTTCTACAAATAAAATTGGACTTAGTTTCCATTAAAAACAAAATTAGCATGAAAGAAGATTCATAATCAAAGGAACTGAGATAGGCACTGCATGAAACATTGCACTAAGCACACACCAACTAAATTACCAATGAATAATCAGGCCGCAATTCTCCGGCCATTCGCCTGCAGTGGGATTCTCTGGTCCCACCAGCTGCGCACCCCCGCCCATGGGTTTCCCGTCAGTGTGGGATGGCTGCAATGTAAATTTCCATTGACCAGCAGTGGGAGCAGATATTTCTGCTACCAGCAAACGGTGCACTGTCTCCCGCCGCTGAGAAACACGCAGCTGGGAGGCCAGAGAATCCTGCCCTCAGCCTCAAAAATACCTATCAATTAAACCAAGCTAATGACTGTACTATTTTTTCACTGACATAGGAACATAGGTAGGCCATTCAGCCTGTCAAGCCTGCTCTGCCATTCAATCCGATCATGGCTGATCGGACATTTCAATGCCTCTACGCCCACTTTCCCCATAACCCTTTACATTATAGTTAATCAGAAATTTATCAGTCTCTGCTTCAAACATACTGAATAAGTGAGCTTCCACAGCCCTCTCGGATATAGAATTCCAAAGATTCACAACCATTTGTGTAAAGAGATTTCTCCTTTTCTGGGTGTCCTTAGTGCAATTCCCCTTATGTTGAGCCTGAGTTCCCTGGTTCTAGACTCCCCAACCAAAGAAAATCTTACCTGCATCTACCCTGTTTATTCCTTTCACTATTTTGGTTTCTGTGGTATTATAGGTATTACAGTACCTGATAGGCTAAAGCACCATTGGTGGAAACTGTATGCTTCCTATTGGTTAGAATGTATGATAGCTCCGCCCTGCTAGGCGGGTTATAAGAACCCGTGCCGCCCCAGCAGCCTTCATTCTGTACCTGAGCTGCTGGGGGAAACATCTAGCTTATTAAAGCCTTCAGTTGGACTACAACCTCGCTTTAGTGGTCATTGATTGTGCATCAGCTTCAATGAGACCATCTCTCATTCTTTGAAACTCCAGAGAACCACAGGCCCATTTCCCCCCACTGTCTCTTCATAAGACAGTCCTGCCATCCCCGGAAAACAAGTCGGGTGAACCTTTATGCATTCTCTCTATAGCAATGATATCCTTTCTGAGGTAAGGGTACCAAAACTGCACAGTACTCCAGGTGAGGTCTAACCAAGCTCCTATATAATTAAGGCAAACACTAATCCTGTACTCAAATCCTCCTGCGATAAAGGCTAACATTCCATTAGCCTTCCTAATAGCTTGTTGCATGTGCATGCTAGCCTTCAGTGATTAACGGACAAAGACACCCAGGTCCCTTTGTACATTTACACTTTATTTTATTTTAGTTTAGAGCACCCAATTATTTTTTTCCAAATTAGGGTCAATTTAGCATGGCCAATCCACCTACTGCACGTCTTTGGGTTGTGGACGTGAGACCCATGTAGACACAGGAGAATGTACAAACTCCACATGGACAGTGACCGGGACCGGGTTTGAACTCAGTCCTCGGTGGCGCGAGGCAGCAGCACTAACCACTATGCCACCATGCCGCCAATCTACACTTTCTAAGTTCTTATCATTTAGGAAATACACATCAGTTCCTTCTATCAAAATGGATTACCTCGGGGCTTCCGGTGACGGCGGGCGGGAGGCAGCCGCAGAATGGAGGGCTACCGTTCGGGAACGGCATTTTCGGGGCTTTAAGCCCGGTCCCAGGGTCCACGGAGGTGGCAAAAGCAGGGAGAAGGCACAGAGGAGGCACAGTGAAGGCACAGTAAAGAAAAATGTCGAGGGTGAGCAAAAAACGGCCTTAAAAAAAACAGCTGAGGGTCTGTCGGGGAGTGGAAAGGTCACCACGGGGTCACCAAGGAAAATGGAGGCTGGAGAACCAAGGGAGGCCGCATTGCTTACAGCTGAAGAAATAACTAAGGTGATGGCTGCGGAATTCGAAAGCTAGTTTACAAAATACATGGAGACAATGAGGAAGGAGATGAGGGAGGTTTTGAGTCAATTGGTGGAGGAGGCGATTTCCCCGGTGACGGCGGCGGTGGCGAGCGCAGTCGTGGAGGTGTGGGAGCAAGGGGAGGTGCTGAAGGAAGTGGAGGAGACATTATTGCAGCACGGTGATCAACGTACCTCGATGGGGAAGGAGATGCGGAAGGTGATGGAGATTAACAAGGATCTGTGAGGAAAAATGGACGACCTGGAAAACAGATCCAGGCGACAGAATTTGAGGATTGTGGGGCTGCCCGAAGGAGTTGAAGGACCAAGGCCGACTGAGTATTTTGCCGTGATGCTGGCAAAACTATTGGGGGAGGGGGAGGATCCCTCCCGATATGAGCTGGATGGGGCTCACCAGTCGTGGAGGCCTGTACCAAAGGCGAGAGAGCCGCCAAGTGTAGTGACTCTGTGCTTCCGGAGGTACAGTGCGAAGGAGAAGGTCCTGTGCGGGGCCAAGCAGAAGCGGGTGGTGCAGTGGGCTGGAGCTGGTATCCGTGTATACCAGGACTTTACGGTGGAGCTGGCGAGGAGTCGGGCTGCCTTCAACCGGGTGAAGAGGGCACTGCATATTAGCAAGGTGCAGTGCGGCATTGTATATCCAGCGAAGCTGAGGGTGACTTACAAGCTCAAGGATTTTTATTTTGGAATGGCGGAAGCAGCAGAGGAGTTTGCGAAGGCAGAAGGACTGTGGCAGAACTGAGAAATTGAGAAATGGCCATGTGCCGATGTAACTTCAGGACTGGATTTTCTTCTTTTTTGTTTCACTGCATGTGGGTGTAGGGGCTAAAGGAGCCAATGTTGTATATATTTGGACAAGGGAAGTGATGGGACTTTCACTCGAGATGAGGGCTCTTTGGGGTGTAGGTGGATATGCGGGGTTTGTGTGCTGAAAGGGGATTTCTGGGCTTTCCTAGGGCCAGGCAAGGGGGAAAGGGACGCGGGCGGGGCCTCCACGCTGGCCGGTTTAAGCCGGCCAGTGAACGGGAGTGAGGTGGGGGGAGGGTCTGCGGCCATCGGAGCCTGGCAGAACAGGGTCCGAGTAGTCTAGCCGGGGTGGAAAGTTGGGGTGAAGGAACCGAGGTTGGGGGGAGGAGTTTTACAGGAGGCAGTGGACAGGAGGAGTTGGAGGGGGGGGGGGGGGGGGGGGGGGGGGGGGGGGGCGGTGTTTACAACTCTTGGGTATCATGGACGGTACTCTTTCAGAGGTTGGATGGCGTTGAGTGTAGGGGGAGGGGAGTGGACTCTATAGGTTAATGGTGACCATGGGCGGTCCCGGACTCCTTTTTCTTTTTCTCCTTTGTTTTTTGTTTCCACCGTGGGAGGGTTTGTTTTATTGGATGAATATATTGACAGATGGGCCGTTGTTTGGGGTGGTGGGAGAATGAGATTGTTGTTATTGTTAAGGGGATTGCTTTTGTATTTGTTACGATTTACTGTCTGTGGGTGGAGTGTAAATTTTGAAGGAAAATGTGAAAATGGAGAATAAAAGCATTTTTTAAAAATGGATTACCTCACATTTTCACACATTATATTCTATCTGCCATATTCTTACTTACTTACTCACTCAGTCTATCCAAATCCTCTTGTAGCCACTTTAAATCTTCCTTACAATGCACATTCCCGCCTAGCTTTGGGATATAGAATTCCAAAGATTCACAACCATCTGTGTAAAGAGATTTCTCCTCATCTCGGTCCTTAGTGGCATTCCCTTTATTTTGAGCCTGAGTTCCCATGAACTTGGAAATATTACATTTGGTCCCCACATCGTATTCATTGATGGATATTGTGAATTGCTGGGGCCCAAGTACTCTTCCTTGTGGCACTCCACGAGCCACAGCCTGCCAACACGTGAATGACATGTTTATTACAACTCTCTGTTTTCTGCCTGTTAGCCAATCCTCTAACCATGATAGTATATTGCCTCCAATCCCATGTGCTTTCAGTTTGTTAATTAACATCCTGACCACAGCAAACAACCAGCCTTCCTTTAATCACACCATATTACTTAAAACCTTTCAGTGTGCTTGCTGCATATGTTGAGGCAAACATCACTTGCACCCAAAAGCATTAGGCAATTTAAATTTAAACGTCTGCTTGTGAAGCATTGTTGTTTTCATTTTGTTCCGATTGTCATTAAAAATATTTCATTTCATTGGTGGCAAATTTATTTTAGTTTACTAAAATCACTCTGGTAACTAGTTCGTAAAGTAACTGCAACATCAGTACAATTATACTTTTCTCAATGTAAGAAAACATATTTCTGGGGTTTGATTGGTTAGTATTCACCAGCGTTTCTTGTTATATATAAAATGAAATTTCAAAATTGTTACTGATGTATTTCCTCATCTGTAACTTTTGTGAAGGTTTTATTTAAAAATTAGTTGCATTAGTAATGCATCATTGGAGTTCTAACCCAAGATGTCATGAGTTCAAATCTCAAACTCAATGAACTGACATTCGAACTTACCTGTTGTTGTTCAAATAGATTTGCCATTTCTTGTCTATGTCTCTAGATGGCAGTAGAGTGTTCCATCTCCGAATGGATTGAAAAAAAAATTGGCAGAATCTGTCCTGTCCCTCGAAGGTGTAATTCCTCTGTCGCAATCATGGAATGATTCATTGATGGATATTGTGAATTGCTGGGGCCCAAGTTAATTTGTTATTCAGATAGAATATAATGTGTGAAAATGTGAGGGTTGTTGACAATTCAGACCATGCCACACTCCTGACTAAAGAAAGAATACTGGTGAGGGGAAGGATTTCAACAAAAGTAGATGATGGAGATGAGTAAGGGGAAAAGTTACAAACATAAACTTTGCAGAAAACGTTTGCAATAAAGGTTTTTGCATTTGCATTTCTGCTTACTTTGATTGAACTAGGATTATTTATTTTTAACTTCAAAATGGATTTGTGCTGAATAACAAATTAATTCTGAATGTGCTACACTTACCCACACTAAGTCCCACATATGCATCACCTCTGCCTCCATGTTAAACAACATCTAGATTCAAAGTTCTTCTATTTTTTATCAAATCCCTTCATCTCTCCCTGTCTCTGTAATAACCTACACCACATATCCCTCCAAGATACCTAATTCTAGCAACTTGAACATCCCGATTTTAATTGTCCCGCCATTGGCAGCCATGCCTCCAGCTGCCTAGCCTTTAATCTCTGGAATTCCTTCCCTACAGCTCTTCATATGTCTACTTCACTTTCTTCTGTTAAGATTCTCCTTAAAACCTACCACTTTGACCAAACCTTTTTTCATCTGCTCCTATTTTTTTTCTTTATTCTTTCATGGGATGTGGGTATCGCAGGCAAGGGAAGCATTTGTTGGCCGTCACTAATTGGCATTTTTTTTAGGAGTCAACCACATTGCTGTGGACCTGGTGTCACATCTAGGACAGACCAGGTAAGAACAGCAGATTTCCTTTCCTAAAGGACATTAGCAATCCAGATGGGCTTTTACAACAATCATTTATTTAATCTTTATTATTGTCACAAGTAGGCTTACATTACCACTGCAATGAAGTTACTGTGAAACTCCCCTAGACGCCACACTCCGGCACCTGTTCGAGTACACAGAGGGAGAATTCAAAATGTCCATTTCACCTAACAGCACATCTTTCGGGACTTGTGGGAAGAAGCCAAAGCATCCGGAGGAAACCCACACAGACACGGGGAGAACGTGCGGACTCCACACAGACAGTGACCCAAGCCGGGAATCGAACCTGGGAACCTGGCGCTGTGAAGCAACAGTGCTAACCACTGTGTTATTGTGCCGCCTGATTGACAACGACAACGGTTTCATGGTCACCATGAGGCATTTAATTCCAGATTTTATTTTTTTTAAATAAATTTAGTGTACCCAATTAATTTTTTCCAATTAAGGGGCAATTTGGTGTGGCCACTGCACCTAGTCTGCACATCTTTGGGTTGTGGGGGCGAAAACCACGCAAACACAGGGAGAATGTGCAAACTCCACACGGACAGTGACCCAGAGCCGGAATCGAACCTGGGACCTCGGTGCCGTGAGGCTGCAGGGCTAACCCACTGCGCCACTGTGCTGCCCTAATTCCAGAATTTTAATGAATTCAAATTTCACCATCTGCCCTGGTGGGATTCAAACTTGAGTCCACAGAGCATTATTCTGGGTGTCTGGATTATTAGTCCAAAGACAATACCACTGCACGACCACTGCCCCTCTTTATTCAGGTCAGTGATTTATAGTGCCCCTGTGAAGCTCGTGACTTATTATTAATAAAATATGCAGCATAAATACTGGTCATTGTTGCATCTTTATAGTGCCATTTGTCATGATCTTCTGAAAAAGATTGTTTGCAATATGTATTGTTATATAAATTATATATGAACTGTAAAATAATTAGCAAATTCCTAAAGAGATATGACGAGGTACTTGGGTGTTGGGTGTTGAGTGTTATATTCTTATTGTGATGGTCAGAAACTGGGTATTTAGCATGAAGAGAAAACCACTTTTATTGGAGGCCATTGGGAAGTTCCATTTGAGGTCTGAAGACAAAGCGAAGCCAAGAATCTCAAAAGACGAGCAAGGAGGAAGATGGAGCTTTTAAAATACAGAAATGCAAGTGGTTGGTTTGGTCATTCAGTCACAAGAAGAAACTCCTTCTTTAAATAACAATGCTTTTATTACATTGTGTTTCAAAGTAGATAGATCAAGATGAAATGATTTGGCCTAATGTTTTTATAGGCATGGAAGTACTGAAATTTTTGTAGCATCTTTCACAACTGATCAAGCAACGCATGGCTCTGCCTCTGTTTGCTTTAGATCAGCACAAAAAGCACTTCTCACCCTTATTTCAATTGCTCTCTTCCATCCAATTATTTTCCCTTTCTCTGAATGGCATTAAGTCATGATAGGCCCTCTGCTATTTTGGCCAACTAATCATAATTCACGTGTGTCATGACATTCAGATAAACATCATGGTGCAAACACACATACACACTGATGGACAGATCAACGGACGAATCAACGCACATGCAACATCACAGCCAATCACAAGCAAGAGCACACGCACTATAAAACGGGGAACACCACAGTTCCCGCTCATTCCAGCAGGAGACAGTTCAGGGCACAGAGCTCACAGCAAGCCACTCAGACATTCACCATGTGCTGAGTGCCTCTCCAAGATAGTGTTAGGGCTGGGTCCACAGGTTAAAGGGTAATGAACGGACCACAGTAACAAGTTTACAGATGTTGTTATTGATAGGAATAAAACAGAGTTGTACCATTTGCAACCGTGTTGGTTCGTCTATGTAGCAGAGCACCCAACACGACATAGTACCAGGATTGGAACCCAGCAACTTTGAGACCTACCTACACATCTTCAGGAATCCGCCATCCTGCGCCATGGACACCATCAGCCCGCCGCAGCCGCTCCAAATCACTGGAAACCTCGGCGTCAACTGGAAGCTGTTTAAACAGCGATTCCAGTTCTTCCTAGAAGCCACAGAAAGGGAGAATGCTTTGGATACCAGGAAAATCGCCCTCCTCCTCTCCACGGCAGGGCAACACGCCATCCACATCTACAACTCCCTGGTGTTCGCGGAAGGTGAGGACAAGACGAAGTACAAGACGGTCCTTCTTAAACTCGAGCAACACTTCAGCGTCGAGGTAAATGAGAGCCTTGAGAGGTATCTCTTCCAGCAGCGCCTGCAGGGTAAGGATGAGCCGTTTCAATCTTTCCTAACACACCTCCGTATCCTTGCGCAGTCCTGGGGTTATGAGGCCACCTCCGATTCCATGATTCGGGACCAGATAGTTTTTGGGGTCACCTCGGGCACCCTACGCCAGCAGCACCTGAAAATTAAAATCCTCACCCTAGCCACCACCATCAAAGCCTGCGTCCTCCATGAAAACGCGACCAACCGCTACTCCCAATTCCAGGCGGCCGAATCGGCTCAGCAGGGGTCCTACACGGCCAAATCGGCAAGGCAGGGGTCCTACGAGGCCGAGCGGGTCCAGGCGATCGAATTCCTCCTGGCCCGTGGCCCGGACGATGGTGGCCATTTTGCGCGCTTTCCGCGGCCTCCCGCGCTTGTACGCGCCAAAAGAGACATCAACGCAGAGGGACGTGACACGCAGGCGCGCTCTACGCAGGACCGAACTGCGCATGCGCGATGGCGCAACGAACGCCATGACGTCACGATGTGCGGCAACTGTGGATCCGCACATTTAAAGCGGCAATGTCCAGCAAAGAACCGACAATGCCTCCGCTGTGGCAAGATGGGCCACTACGCTGCCTGCTGTCGAGCAGCTCAACCTGCCAACGCTCCCCAATTCCTCCAGCCTCGCAGGGACGTGCGGACCATTCAGCCTCCATACACCGAGTCATACCCTGACGATATACAGAACGGTGATACAGACGACCGGGAAGCCTTCCGTGTTGTGGTCATTGACAGGAACCGGATGTCCCCAAGCAGGTCCCACCAGCCGATGCCAGTGAACAGTGTCAATCTGGGTGATGAATGGTGTGCCACCCTAACAGTCAACCCAAATTCGTCACCCACCTCCTAGGCTGGACTTATGAGCCTGTTTGAACATTGGACTCACTAAAGTGTTATGCCACAATGTTAATATGTTTCTCTTTTTGTCATTACAGGAATTCGTTTTTGATGTTTGATGATTGCACTTGTTTTGTTTATGGTACAACCTTGTTGCTATGTTGCACCTGTCACCTTCCTATGTATATAGTTTAGCCTCATGTACATGTTGTAGATATTGCACACACACATTCAGCTGCACTCAGTACACATCTATATTTATTACCACATGGGCACATATTCTTGTAAAAAAGGGCAGATGTCATGATATTCAGATAAACATCATGGTGCAAACACACATATACACTGATGGACAGATCAACGGACCAATCAACACACACGCAACATCACAGCCAATCACAAGCAAGAGCACACGCACTATAAAACGGGGAACACCACAGTTCCTGCTCATTCCAGCAGGAGACAGCTCAGGGCACAGAGCTCACAGCAAGCCACTCAGGCATTCACCATGTGCTGAGTGCCTCTCCAAGATAGTGTTAGGGCTGGGTCCACAGGTTAAAGGGTAATGAACGAACCACAGTAACAAGTTTACAGATGTTGTTATTGATAGGAATAAAACAGAGTTGTACCATCTGCAACCGTGTTGGTTCGTCTGTGTAGCAGAGCACCCAACACGACAACGTGCAAACCCAGAGAGTAGGTTGGGCAATTTGGCCATAAATGATTGGGAGGCTAACAGCACAACTGATCCATAAGAAAGAAAGTCTTGAATAGTGTAGGGCCTTTCATGACCATCATACATCCCAAAGCACTTTATGGCCAGTTAAGTACTTGTGGTGAATGTATACTAACTGATAATTCACCAGTGCACTGTGTTATGTTATTAACCCTGTGGGCTCTACCTATGGGCCATTGTGTGGCTTCACCCACAGGGGATATGTTGGGGCATGTACGGACTCCGCCCATGGCTCCACCCCCTTTACAGGAAGTATAAGAGCTGCTGACCTGCAGGGCCACCTTCAGTGTTGTACCGGTCACAGGCAGGCTCAGTTCTAAGCTGATTAAAACCACGGTTTAGTTCTCCATGTGTCTTCGAGTGAATTGATGGTCGCATCAGTACTTTTGAAGTGTAGCTGTTGATGCAGTGTAGGAAACACAGCGGCTGATTTGCGCACAGCAAGCTCCCACGGCAATGTGATAATGATCAGATTATCCGTTTTTGTGGTATTGATTGCGGGGGGGGGGGGGGGGGGGAGGTGGGGGGAGGAGGGGGGGTGTTAAATATTGACCAGACACCAGGGATAACCCCTCTGCTCTTCTTCAAAATAGTGCATGGCATCATTTTTATCTTCCTTAGAGGACCTCAGTACAACAGCTCAGCAAATGATGTTATCTTCAAAGTATGCCATTCTCTCAGTACTGCATTGGAACGCCAGCCTTGATTTTTGTGCTCAAGTCTGTTAGAGCCATAGAAAAGATACAGTACAAAAGGGGACCATTCGGCCTATCTTGTCCATGCTGACCGAAAGACACCCTTTATAATCCCATTTTACTGCACAAGGCCTATAGCTCTGCAGTTTACAGCACTTACGGTGTAGATTTAGGTACTTTTTAAAAGAGTTTAGGGTCTCTGCCTCGACCACCAGCTTCGGCAGCAAATTCCAGACATGCACCACCCTCTGCATAAATTTTTTTTCTCATGTCTCCTCTCATCCTTCTGCCACTTCGCTTCAATATCTGACCCCTATTTTTTAAATTCTCTGCCAAGGGAAACAGGTTCCTCCTGTCTACACTATCTCTACCCCTCACAATTTTGTATATCTCAATCATTTCAGCCCTCAGTCTTCTCTGTAGTGGGACTTGAATCCCAAACTTATGCTACAGAGGCAAAAGTGCTACCATCTAAAGCACAGCTGACACACTTCTGATACAATCTATTACTGCTCTTGACAAACATTCAGTCCCAGTAAGAATCACTGCGTAGAATTCAGGAGAAACAAAACCTGAGCTGGCATTTTCCCTTCAAAGGTTTGTAACTGAGTTGCTGTTCTGGTTGAGATCAGGGTGCCCAGCACAGACCAGGAACTTTCTGGGCTGTTTGGTTCACTGCTTGGTTGCAGTTTTTTTACTCTCTAAGGTATTTGGGTGAGGAATAACTCTTTCCAACATTGTTCTAGAGGAATTGAACATCACTTTCCAAATGATCCAAGAGATAAATCATAGGGGCATTAAAAAGGAGCTTTTTTTCAGTTTCTTCGACTCCTTCCATTTATCATAAATATATTGAAGATGGGTTGTCTGACGAACAGTCAAGATTAATTCACTCAGATATCAAAGAAGGCGGTGCCTCTGGAGAATGGACTAATGGCAAGAGGTGTGGGGAATGAGTTGTGTAATTAAAACATCAAAAATACAGGCAGAGTTGGCAACTCTGGAAATTGGAAACCTTGAAAGACTTTTATTTAACCTCTTTTTGAAGTTACACTGGGTTCCTTATTGAAGACTTTACTCAATACCATGGGATAATCTCCTCAGTTCCGTTTCCGGAAAGAATACAACGTTTCTGTGGTGCAAACCAGAGACAGATATTTGAATACATTCAGTGTTTGGATTCTAGTCCCCCAAACCATAATCTCAATCCGCATTCTGTTTTGTTTTAAGCTCAGCCTGTTACTGAGTAGCGTAACTTGGATTCTTCAATTCATTATACCACCAGGAAAATAAAATGCACTTGACTCGACCAGACAAACTAGGGAAATCAAAAATGCATCTGATCCACCAGACTGCCAGGGAATCCAGAAACATACGGCCCACTCAACTGTTGGACAAATATGCTGTTGCTCAACTGCCAGGGAAAACAAATGTATTGCTCCCGCCAGACTCATGAGGAACTCACACAGGTCAAATGCATCAGCCTGCCAGGGAAGTCGGATCATCAGATACACAGGTTGTCAGATAAATTAAATTGATGACATAATATGAAATAAAAATAAATTAAGGACAGCACCACCTGGCTCCACTGCCATGTAACCATGACACCAGAAACCTGCTGGTGTGTAAATTAAACAAAATAATTCCATCATATACAGATTTAGACCAACCTGGTAATTGACTCATTACAGATTTTTGGGGACATTTTAGAATTCAAGGCTGCAATTTCTTTGGCCAAGCTCAGAATTTGTGGAGATATCAATCGCGCTTCTCATCATCTCCAAGCATACATCAAATAATGCCTGATTCTAGGCAGATTCTAGTGTGAATGCCCAATGGTCTTTGTGGGACAAATAGTTCAGAATCTCAAACTCCTTCCCCTTGTCTATTTCTCATGACCTTTGAGAGGGATTGTGAAGTGCTGTTGTCCTGGTGCTGATCAGGACTTGGAATACTTCCATCCCTCCCTCACACAACACAGAGCTGAAGTCAGTCTCCCTTCTATTTTTCTTTCTCTACATGCATATTATTTTAAAGAAGAGGTGAAATAAAAATATTTCCTTCAACCTACTTGTGGAGAGTCAATTAATAGTTTAAATCAGTCTACTTTGGACTGTGTATAATTATTAAGTTAATTTAAAGGTAATCCTTAGTTTAAAAAACAAATCATTTTGCACTTCTCTATAGCCACAATTCTAAACAAAGAGACACCTCAGAGCAATGGACAGCATAGACAGGTACAAAAGGAAGATGAGTCGCCTGGCGCAGAAGCTAAGATTTTTAGGAAACTTGTTTTGAAAGCATAGAGGATGATGGCAAGGTCAAGGTCCTGAGGGAGGGGGTTCCAGAATGTGCTTGCAAGATGGCTGAACGATTAATAGTTGATGGTAGACTGAAGAGTGCAGTAAATCTGGTCATGGGAAACTAAAAACATGAAGAGTCTAGAGGTCACAGAGACAAGAAGGGTGAAATTGTGGAGGGTATTGCAGATAAGAATATGGTTGATTCTTTGTGATACAGTAAATGATTGGATCTTAGTCTGGGTAATGTCTATGGGCCACAACACTGAACAAATTGTAATTCATGTATGGTAAAAATGACTATTGAAAAACGTTAGTTCTGAAGAAACAGAAGTGTGTATTCAGTTGTTGTTGACAGAAAACAGAAGCAGGATAGTGAAGGATATTAAAAACAGAAAATATTGGAACTATTAAGGAGGTCTGGCAGCATCTGTGGAGAGAGAAAGAGAATTCACACTTCAAAAAAAGGTTCTGACCCTTGGGAACCATCACTGTTTACCATTCTCCAGTCTGAAAAACAACTGCTCTAAAGAAAGGTCCTTGACCTGATATGTAAACAATGCCTACCTATTGTGCCACTCACAAATGCAAAGGCTGTTCGCAGCTCCAATTCGGCTTGAGGGATGGCTTTAGGGAGATGAAGGCTACGCTTTGAAAAGGTGGCTGTTTATGTTACTCAAGCACCCGAGCAAAGAGATGGAGGAGAGTTACAATATCACTGTCTTGCCTTCGCAAGCGTAGTGGTGATGAAGACAATAGGCCTGATGCCTGAACTGCTCTGGGGATACCCTGAAATATCTGCCAAAGCGAAGTTCACTCATCATTGATGATGCTGTGCTCTGTATTATCTTGCTTGTTCAAGGGGGAAACCACTTGGTTGAACCAGGAGGACACCGAAGCAGATGCACTCGCCCCAGAGGGGGAATCCAATGACTTGGATGCTGAGCCCAGGTATCACATGGTGAGGATGAGGAGCCAGACATGAGTAACCTTCAGGGAGGCAGAGATACCAGGGAGGCCTTGATTCAACGTTTCTTCATCTAGGCTGCCAAGGCTTGCCCTCTGTCTGAGCTGAAGGGCAGAGCCTCCTTCACAAACATCTCACACAAAAACATGCCGGAAATCTGGCTAAAGGAGTGGCAAAGTTGGCAGCTCAATATCCCTGGTTGCAGAGTCTTCAGACGCGATAGAGTGAGAGATAAAAAAGGAGGGGGAGTAGCACTAGAATCATAGAATTTACAGTGCAGAAGGAGGCCATTCAGCCTATCAAGTCTGTACCGGCCCTTGGAAAGTGCACGCTACCCAAGCCCACACCCACACCCGTGATCCAGTAACCCCACCCCACCTTTTCAGACATGAAGGGCAATTTAGCATGGCCAATGCACCAAACCTGCACATCTTTGGACCATGGGAGGAAACCAGAGAACCCGGAGGAAACCCATGTAGACACTGGGGAATATGCAAACTCCGCACAGGCAGTGACCCAAGCCGGGAATCAAACCTGGAACTCTGGAGATGTGAAGCAACAGGGCTAACCACTGTGCTACTGTGCCGCCCATATTTCTGCCTGTAAGAACAAGAAAGCAATGATAATCAGAGACTATCCAAATATCAACTCAGATTCAAACAATATAAGGGAACTGAGGGAGAAAGATTAATGCAGTGTATCCAGGAAAATCTTTTCAAGCAATTAGTGGCAAACCCAACGAGAGGAGATGCAATTCTGGACCTGGACTTGGGGAATGAAGAGGTGCAAGTGGGTGAAGTGAGAGTTGATGATCATATCAGGGATAGTGATCACGATTCAATTAGATTCAGTATTACCAAGGAAAAGTAGGAGTAAAAATCTTGAACTGGGGGAAGGCAAATTTTGCAGAAATGGGAAGTGACTTGGCTGAGGTGGACTGGCCAGCAGTGCTAGAGGATAAATCATTGGAAAACCAGTGGGAAGCATTAAATGTACAAAGTAGACATGTCCCATCCAAAAGTAAGAGTGGTACTGCCAAACCTAGACATCCCTGTCAAGAGGAATATAGGGGAAGATCAAACAGAAAAAGAAAGCATACGTAGGCACAAAGAACTAAGCACTGCAGATAGCCTGGACAAGTATAGAAAGTACAGGGAAGAAGTCAAAAAGGAAATAAGGAAATCAAGGATTGGGCATGAAAACAAATTAGCAAGTAAAATTGAAAGAAAACCCAAAGACATTTTACAAACATACTAATGGTAAAAGGTTAGTGAAGGAAGAATTGGACCTATCAGAAGTGACTAAGGGAACTTGTGTGCAGATGTCGAGGCTGTGGGAAGGGTTTTAAATGAATATTTTGTTTCCGTGTTTATAAAGGAAATGGATGATGCAGATGTCGGAGTTCAAGAGAAACACGGTGAGATATTGAATGGGATAATCATAAAGAGAGAGGATGTACTCGAAGGGTTGGAATTATTGAAAGTTGATAAGTTTCCAGGGCCACATAGATTGTTTTTGAGGTTACTGAGGAGGTCAGGGGTGAGATAACAGATGCTCTGAGGATGATTTTCCAATCCTCACTAGATACAGGGGTGGTACCGAAGGACTGGAGAAATGCAAACATGGTTCTATTGTTTAAAAAGGGATCTGAGGAAATGCCAAACAATTATAGGGTAGTTAGTTTTACGACAGTGGTGAGAAAATTAGTAGAATCAATCCTGAGAGATAGGATTAACTGTCACATAGAAAGGCATGGACTGGTCAGGGATACTCAGCATGGATTTGTTAAAGCAAGGTCTTGCCTCACATATTTGATTGAATTCTTTGAGGAAGTGACAAGGAGTGTTGATGAAGGTAGTACAGTGGATGTTGTCTACATGGATTTTCGCAAGGCGTTTGATAAAGTTCCACATGGCAGATTGGTCAAGAAAGTGAAAGCCCATGGGATACAGGGCCATGTGGCAAACTGGATAAAAAGTTGGCTTAGTAAACAGGAAACAAAGGGTAATGGTCGATGGCTGTGCTTGCAAATGGAAAGTTGTTTCAAGTGGTAGTCCATAGGGCTTGCGATTGGGGCCCTTACTGTTTGTGTTATATATTAACGATTTGGACATGAATGTGGAGGCATGATTGGAAAATTTGAGTGGTGGACAGTGTAGAGGATAGCTATAATCTCCAAAATGATATAGATGGATTGGTAGAGCGGGCGATAAAGTGGCAGATGGAATTTAATATAGAGAAGTGTGAGGTCATGCATTTAGGGAGGTCAAACAGTTGTAGGGAGTGCACAGTAAATGGGAAAATACTAAGAATGGTAGATGAAGTGAGAGATCTTGGTGTACAAGGACCCAGGTCCCTGAAAGCAGCGGTTCAAGGAGACAAGGTTGCAAATAAAGCATATGGAGTGCTTTCCTTCATTAGCAGAGGGAAAGAATATAAAAGTAATGTTGAGATGTTGGAACTGTATAAAACACTGATGTAGCCACAACTATAGTATTGTGAGCAATTCTGGTCATCGCGTTACAGGAAGGACATAATTGCTCTTGAGAGATTGCAGAGGAGGTTTACAAGAATGTTGCCAGGGCTAGAAAAGTGTAGTTGCGAGGAGATATTAGATAGGCTGGGGTCATTTTCCTTGGAACAAAGAAGGCTGAGGGTGATTTAATTGAAGTGTAGAAAATTATGAGGGGAAGAGTTAGGGTCGACAGGATAAAATTGTTTCCCTTTGAGGAGAATTCTAGAACCAGGGAGCATAGATTCAAAGTAAGTGGCAAAAGGTGTAGAGGGGACATGAGGAAGATCGTTTTTACACAGAGGGTAGTGGGTGTCTGGAATTCGCTGCTCGAGTTGGTGGTGGAGGCAGAGACCCTAAACTCTTTTCAAAAGTACCTGGATCTGCATTTGTACATTTCAGGGCTATGGAAGAGGTGCAGGGAGGTGGGATTAAAAAGGCACCTGGGTGTGCTTAGGCTGGTATGAATAAGATGGGCCAAATGGCCGCCTTCTGTGCGGAAATATTTCTATGGTTCTATGCCATGAACTCAATGTCACATCGTGGCCTTAGTAATTAGGTTTGCAGTCCCAACTATCTTTCACCAGGCACTGATAAGGCCAAAACCCCTCAATAAATGGGATATTCAGGGTTTGTGAGCAAAGTAATCATTTATCTCAATGACATTAACAAAGTGAAACAAGATAAAAATACATGGTTGACAACATTAAGTGCGCCGAGAAGCACCCCGATATCTAACACCCACCTGGGTAGATCGGGGACTCAATGGAGAACTCCCCGACGAGACCACACTTAGCCCATTTTTCTGCAAGAGTTCTGGAATCCCATTTTTAAATGGCATCCCGATTTCTTGAGCCCCCGACATGACCCCCGAACCATCCCCACCCAAACCTTAACTCACTATAAGGAGATGCCGGGCCGCCCCACAGCACCCCCACACCCACGCAGGGCAAACCCCCGCACCGATCATCACTGCATAGAAAATGACAGATTGGCACTTTGGCCATGCCAGCCTGGCACCAAGGCAGTGCCCCTGGCAGCTAGCAGTGCAACCTGGACACCTTGGCAGTGCCAGGCTGGCACCCAGGTGACATTGCCAGGGTGTCATGCTGGCAGTGTCTGGGTGCCCAGATGGCACCAGCAGTGCTAGGGTACCACTCTTCCCTGAAAGCATGCACCTGGGGGCCTCCAATCCCCTGGGAGACCCCCATGAATGCCGTTCCATCTGGTCCCCGTTTGTGAAGACCAGAACTGAACGCCGCTCGTCTGAGGTCTCCAAAACGACAGGGTTACATCCCATATCTTGGTTAGAACTCGAGAACACATGTTAGATTGAGACTAGCTGTCTCACTCTAATATGACGATTTGCCAGAAAGTGATCCTGCCCACTATGGGCTGAATTCACACCGCAACATCTCGTGAGATCATGTTAGATTTCACAAGGCATGGTGAGCTGGTTAAATCCCAGAAGTGGAATCTCCCGGCATCTACTGGTCACGTTGCACCATGCTGCACTGCTTTTCTGACACAATGATCAGTTTTATAGCACTTCGGCCCATTATGTCTGTGCTGGCCATCAAGCATCTATCTATTCTAATCCCATTTTCCAGCATTGGTCCGTAGCCTTGTCTGCATTTCAGGTGCTCATCTAAAGGCTACTTAACATAAGAACATAAGAACTAGGAACAGGAGTAGGCCACCTGGCCCCTCGAGCCTGCTCCGCCATTTAATGAGATCATGGCTGATCTTTGTGGACTCAGCTCCACTCTCCGGCCCGTACACCATATCCCCAAATCCCTTTATTCATTAGAAAGGCATCTATCTTTTTCTTAAAAACATTTAAAGAAGGAGCCTCAACTGCTTCACTGGGCAAGGAATTCCAGAGATTCACAACCCTTTGGGTGAAGACGTTCCTCCTACACTCCGTCCTAAATCTACCTCCCCTTATTTTGAGGCTATGCCCCCTAGTTCTGCTTTCCCCGACCAGTGGAAACAACCTGCCCGCATCTATCCTATCTATTCCCTTCATAATTTTATATGTCTCAATAAGATCCCCCCCGCATCCTTCCAAACTCCAATGAGTACAGTCCCAGTCTACTCAACCTCTCATCATAATCTAATCCCCTCAACTCTGGGATCAACCTAGTGAATCTCCTCTGCACTCCCTCCAGTGCCAATATGTCCTTTCTCAGGTAAGGAGACCAAAACTGAACACAATACTCCAGATGCGGCCTCACCAACACCCTATACAATTGCAGCATAACCTCACTAGTCTTGAACTCCATCCCTCTAGCAGTGAAAGACAAAACTCGATTAGCCTTCTTAATCACCTGTTGCACCTGCACACCAACTTTTTGCGACTCGTGCACCAGCACACCCAGGTCCCTCTGCACAGCAGCATGTTTTAACATCTTAACCCTTAAATGTTGTAAGGGTTCCTGCCACTACCACCGTTTCAGGCAATGAGTTCCATATTCCCACCATCCTCTGGAAGAACAAGTTTGTCCTCACATCTCATCTAAGTCTTCTTGTACTTATCTTGAATCTATGCCCCCTGGTTTTTGACCCCTATCTATATCCCTCATAATTATGTGCACCTCGATCAGATCCCTTCTCAGCCTCCTCTGCCCTAAGGAAATCAACCCCAGCATAGCCAGCCTCTCTTCGTAGCTAAACGCTCCAGCCCAGGCAACAACCTGGTCAATTTCCTCTGTACCTTTTTTCACGCAATCACATCCTTGTTATAGAGTGGTGACCAGAACTGCATACAGTACTGTAGCTGTGGCCTAATGAGTGTTTTATACAGCTCTATCAGAACCTCTCTACTCTTATATGCTATGTTTGTGGGTGTTACATCATGGTGCCCACCCCCACCTTTCTGGCAGCAGTATTGGAGGCGGGTGGCTGATTGTGATGACATCTTGACCCCGATGACCTGGCAGCTGACTTCTGGCCAGTAGGCCTAAGCAGGCTCCGCCTGCATCAATTACATGGCTGGGCACTCCTCAGTCATTACAGACTCTGAGAATGGTGCAGTGAATGGCAGAGGGGCAGAGGAGCTCCCGCCCTTGTCCAGGATACCATGTGAGGAGCGCACAGAGATGACAGGCAGCTCATCCGCCCGTGTAAACTATGTCTGTACCTCCTTGCTCACCACTGATTGATGGGCACCTAGCCGAGAGATTGGGTGCCACATCTACCTCCCACACTTCCCTTGACCTCCTGAGCATCACATAGAAGATTCTCGCTGAATGTACTCTAAGACAGACCAATAAATTTACAAATCTCTGAAATGTATCTGTGATTTGCTAATCCATCCAGATGTACTTATGGGCCCGTAATTTTTTCAGAGTGGCAATCACTGTTGGATTGCCACTGTCATCGTATTTATCTTCACTGATATTCTGAAGCCCCTGTCTCGCCCAATCTTCCTCACTCAGGCTAGGTGAGACAGGAGCAGCGATGCGTGCCCCCGGCTGCATCAGTATGGAGTAACAGGGGCACAGAGATGTAAGATCCCCTCACCTTTTACAGTACCATGTTCATTCTCCAGCTGGGAGTGTGGGTCGGACCAGAGAGGGTGGGGGGGGGGGGGCAGACAAGAGGGGGATGGGTCGGACCAGAGGTGGTGGGATGGACCAGAAAGAGCAGCGGTCAGTCCGGGGGTGGGATCAGTCAGGGAGTATGGGAGGAGTCGGACCAGAAGGGGATCTGTCAGTTTGCGAGAGGTAGGGGTTGGACGGGATGGGGGGTTCAATCTGGGAAAGGGGCGGATTGGGCCGGAGGGGGGTGTCAGTCCTGGAAGGGGGGATGGGGGTGGTGAGACGGGAGTGGGGGAGTCAGTAGGAATGGGGTGTCAGTCCAGGAGGGTGGGGGTCAGTTCAGGAGGGAGGTGTCTGCCAGAGTGGGGGGGGGGGAGAGCTGAGGTGGGTCCGGGGGAGGGGTCAGTCCAGAACTGGGGCAGGTCAGACGACAACGGGGGGTATCATTCAGAGAGTAGGATCACTAAGCTTTCAGATGACGCAATGATTGAATCGTAGTAGCGAGTCATAAATAGAGACAGACAAGTTGCTACAGTGGGCTGATAGATGGCAGATGAAGTTCAATGTGGGGAAATGTGAGGTGATGCATTTTGGAGGGAATGAGATAAATTAAATGAGAAATTGCTCATGTTCACTTCAGGTCAAATACCCTGCTTCATTTCTCTTGTGTGTGAACTTGTTAAGTTGTGTCGAAGGTTTTCCTGGCTAAGAATAAATAGCCTTACTGTCAAGAATTTACCCTGCAGAGACCTTGCAACGACAATGGATTTTCTTGCAACAATTTCTCACCACATTAATTTATCTGCAAACATTTGCCTTAGAGTAAAATGTGTTCCTGCCATTTTCCAGAGCCAGAAATGCCAGAGAAGTTAGACACAATGAGTGCTTGCATTTCTGTGATTCTTGTACTCCTTTTACACTTGGTTCAAAAATACTTAATTCAAGGAAGTTGGTAGCTCTTTATTTCAGCAACACTGTACAGTAAACAGTTTTTTAAATTCCTCCTTATTAAGAATCCAGCTAATAATAATAGTCTTTATTATTGTCACAAGTAGGCTTACATTAACACTGCAATGAAGTTACTGTGATAATTCCCTAATCGCCACATTCCGGCATCTGCTCGGGTACACTGAGGGAGAATTCAGAATGTCCAATTCACCTAACAGCACGTCTTTTGGGACTTGTGGGAGGAAACTGGAGCATCCGGAGGAAACCCATGCAGACATGGGGAGAACATGCAGATTCCGCACAGACAGTGACCCAAGCGGAATCAAACTCAAGTCCCTAGCGCCGTGCCGCCCATATTACAATTACAGCTACAATTAAAGATTTAGAACACTGGACAGTTGCATGTATATTTTGCAATAACAAATCGGCCTCGATTTATACCTCCAGAATATTTTTGAAAATAGACTCACACATTTCAACTAAATAAGATGAGCAGAAATTATATGATATCTATTCCTGGTTGTCGATGACTTTAGATGACTTTGAATATACTTTGCACCATGTAAAGGTAATGAAATAAATTCTCCCTCCTCCTCATTCACAGCAAAATTTACTTAATTTTGAGGCAGTAAATAGTATTTTCTCTCCCACAGTGGGACAGACACAGTTGATTAGTTACTGACATTATTGCGAGAGGTGCAACATAATGTTATTTTACCGAAGTGATAATATGGAATATTCCACTTCCACTATCTAAAGACAAAACTAATTTAGTATGAAAATAGCAATTGATTGTGTCAGTAATTTAAATGCATCAATCTAATGCCTTTCTGGAATACTGTAATGTATTAAACATTGCAGCAACTGCACAGGGATCCATTGAACTTCCTCGTTTCTTTATAAATGAAAGCACTTTGGAAAATATTTTAACTAAATGGATAATAATAATAATCACTTATTGTCACAAGTAGGCTTCAATGAAGTTACTGTGAAAAGCCCCTAGATATTCAGGGATATTCATGCTTTCACACATACTAACCGAGAAATTGGAACTTGGCAAAACCATGGTAAATATGTCGACTGGCCTCATTTAATTATTATTGGTGAGCTGCTTCATTCATCCTCAATAAGGGGGAGGGTGCAAGGTTGGTCACCTTATACACTGGTGGGAGTTGCTGAGAAGAATCCGAGTTTCTCGGAGAGGGGGAAGACAATCAAAAGGGGAGCAAGTGACGGCTAGCAGAGCACCACAGATTTAGCGTGGACATAGAATGGGCAATGCTGCTCCTCTGGCACCACATTGAAGTAACTCACAAAGTTCAAACGTCCTTTTCAGTGGTCACCTCCAAGGATCCCTTCAAAGGTCATTGGTTTGACTGGCAAGCACCTGAAGAGATTGATTAGACAAACGAGGTCCACGCAGCAGTCAGTCACAGTTGAATTTTGTAGAAGAGACCAATAACAGACACTAGGCTGCCTGCTTGCATGTGCAAAAGCCCTAATGCTTGTTTCAGTCATGTGCCCTGGACACCCGTGAAGGACTGTAACCAATATAGTGGGTGGCATGCTTCCCGTGTGGAATTTACACATGGACCAGGATTTAACATGAAGAAGGTGACCCTGCCACCAGATGGCAAGTTGGGGTGAGACCGCCTCCACTGGACTGTGATGCCATGTGAAGATTTTACAGTTGTCAGATAACTAGTTGCCTGAGATTGTGGTTTCGTCCTCTGTGTGAGAGGGCGTCCCACCTTCACAAGGTGCTGGTCAATTAGGGGCCTAGCAGCTGTTGGTCCCAGCAACAACAGAAGGAGTTGCAGCCATGTTTCAGATTACATTAAGGCCCGGGACCAGGGGTACTGCAGGAGGTCTGGAGTAAAGGCCACAAATGTGGCTCGCTGGGGTTAGTTAAGCATGACCTGATAGTGGTAGGGGTGGGGGGCGGGGCAGGGGGTAGTATTGGTGGTAAAGCACAATCGAGAGGAAAACGCAATTCTTCAAATGTGGATGGCATTTTCCAATGAGGAGGGAGCAGGAAGAGCCTCTTTTACTGGTCACTTAATTACCACGCTTCAGGTGGGATAGGGGTGCGGGGGCTTTAAATGCTAGTCTTGCACACCACTTGCCACATTTGACCCTGAGGTACCCAATGTTTGCACCACTAATATCTCATTTCTGCTCTACGGTCATTTGACATACTTGCATCACAAATCAGACAAATGGACAAGTATGGCACAGGAGGAGACCTCATTCCTGGTCTGAGATTCACGGGCATGTGACTGGAATTCCAGGCTTCCCAGCTGGTGGAAATAGTTCACCAGATTAGAGCACCAGCCTAGGACTTGACAAAGACCCAAAATATTTAAGCTCTACGTATGTGGGGGCTGAGAAGTATCAAACATGCATCTGCAACTGGACTTGTTGCCAAATCTTTGGGTTGCTATCCAGTGGCTCTTTTCTAATCCTCATCACAATCTCTGGTGGATGAATCCATTGTAGCAACACAATCCACCACTTTACGATAAGGGAACCTGCCTTGACCTCATGTACACCTGAGTACATCTCACTCTTCAATCAATGTTTAGGTCTGAATGTTGGTGAATGTGATGATTTATCTGAGGAGTGAAGCTGAGCAACCAATATTGTTTTCGACATAGGCATTGTGAGGAAACCCACACAGGCTTTGCAGGTAGTGCACCATGGCACTGCCCAGTTGTAGGAGAAACTAGGAAACCCAATTTAAAGGAGGTGGTAAGAGTGCAGGTTAGCAGTGTGGTGGATGGTTACCAGAAAATAAAAGTGAGAAACAGAACAGTTAAATGTCTTTACGCACCAAGGAATTATAGACGAGTAGAGAAATCTAACATTGAAACAAATCTAAAAGCTTTGTATCTAAATGCAAGAAGCATTTGTAACAAACTTAATGAGTTAACGGCGCAAATAGAAACAAAAGGTTATGTCTTGATGGAGATACTGAAATGTGGTTACAGGGAGACCAAATCTGGGAATTGAATATCCAAGGGTGCGCAGTATTTCGGAAAGATAGGGTAAAAGGAAAAGGAGGTGGGGTAGCCCAGCTGGTGAGGAAAGGATCAGTGCTGTAATGAGAAATGTCATAAGCACTGGAGATCAATATGTGGAATCAATCTGGGTAGAAATAAAAAAATATCAAAAGGAAGAAGTCCTTGGTAGGAGTAATCTATAGGTCCCCAAACAGTAGTTCTACAGTGGGGCACAGTTTAAACCAGGAAATACTGGAGGCTTGCAAGAAAGGTATGGCAATAATAATGGGTAATTTTAATATGCACATAGACTAGAGGAATCAAATTGGCAAGGGTAGCCTGGAGGCAGAGTTCATTGATTGTTTCCTGGAACAGTATGTTGGGGAACCAACCAGGGAGGAGGGATTAATTAATGAACTCATAATTAAGGATCCACTAGGGAGTAGTGAGCATAGTATGATAGAATTCAAGATTCAGTTTCAGGGTGAGAAAGTGGAGTCTCACACTAGTGTTCTGGAATTAAACAAAGGAAATTACATATGTTTGAGGACAGATTTATAATAATCATTATTATTGTCACAAGTGGGCTTACATTAACACTGCAATGAAGTTACCCATATAGACTGGGCAGGAAGGCTAAAAGGTAGGACAGCTGATGAGCGGTGGCAGTTGTTTAAGAAGATACTCAGTTCCTCACAGCTAAAATATATCCCAGTGAGGAAGAAAGATGGGAAGAGGGGTAAAAAACATCCATGGCTAACAAGAAGGTCAAGGAGATTATAAAGACAAAAACTAAGGTATATCATCTTGGCAGGCTGGACGATTGGGACACTTTCAAACATAAACAAAGGGATGCTAAAAGAGTAAAAAAAGAGCTAAGGCAAATTACAAAAATAACTAGCACAGAATATCAAAAAGGATAGCAAAAGCTTCTACAGGTACATAAAAAGGAGAATGTTGATCCTTTGAAATATGAAACTGGTGAGTTAATAGTAGGGCACAGAGAAATGGCAAAGATGCTAAATCAATACTTTGCCTTAGTTTTCACGGTGGAGGACACTAGTACCATTCCTATAGGAACGGGCAATTCAGAAGCAATAGAAAGGATGGAACTTGGAACAATCAGCATCAATAGGGAAACCGTACTTAACAAACTCATGGGATTGATGGAAGACACGTCCCCAGGGCCTGATGGCCTACATCCTAGGGTGTTGAAAGAAGTGGCAGCGGAGATAGTGGATCCATTGGTTATAATATTGCAAAATTCCCTGGACACGGGAAAGGTTCCAGTGGATTGGAAAAATGCGAACGTAACTCTCTTATTCAAAAAGAGAGGCAGGCAGAATGTGGAAAATTACAGACCAGTTAGTTTAACATCTGTTGTTGGAAAATTGTTAGAAACAATTAATATTAGGACATTTGGAAAGCCAAAACTCTATCCATCAGAGTCACCATAGTTTTATGAAGGGCAAATCATGTTTGACTAATTTGCTTGAATTCTTCGAAGATGTAACAAGCAAAGTGGATAATGGGGATCCTGTAGATGTAGATACATTGGACTTCCCAAAGGCGTTTGATAAAGGGCTGCACAAAAGGGTAATTCACAAGGTGAGATCACATGGGATTAGGGGTAATTTATTTGCTTGGATAGAAGACTGGCTGACTGACAGGAGACAGAGAGTCTTAAATGGGTCGTTTTCTGGATGGCAAGATGTAACTAGTGGGGTGCCCCACTAGTTGAGCCCCAGCTATTTTTCATAGAATTTACAGTGCAGAAGGAGGCCATTCGGCCCATCGAGTCTGCACCGGCTCTTGGAAAGAGCACCCTACCCAAGTTCAGCACCTCCACCCTATCCCCATAACCCAGTAACCCCACCCAACACTAAGGGCAATTTTGGTCACTAAGGGCAATTTATCATGACCAATCCACCTAACCCGCACATCTTTGGACTGTGGGAGGAAACCGGAGCACCCGGAGGAAACCCACACACACACGGGGAGGATGTGCAGACTCCGCACAGACAGTGACCCAAGCCGGAATCAAACCTGGGACCCTGGAGCTGTGAAGCAATTGTGCTAT